>NW_027526335.1:94336653-94936653 GCF_048455015.1 Haemaphysalis longicornis
GCCTCGACGTGAAAGACACCGTGCAAGAATGTCTCTCTGGAAGCCCTTCAAGCTAAACAAGAAAAACTCGGCCAAATCGTCCCACCAGTAGCCATTCAAGAAAGAACACAATACATACCTGTTGGATGCCAAACATTTCCGGTCTACGCCCATTTATTTCACGCATGCTATATGCGGAAACCCGGGCATATATAGCTTCGCCGTAAAAATGCACTTAACCGCGGGGGTTGGAGTAAGTTTTTAATGCAAGCTGAACTCATCTCGCCGAGCGGTTTCGTGGTCGCGGAGGGTTCGCCCTTCATTTTACCGCAGCTGCGCCGCACCATTGGAAAAGCATAACGCGACTCACCGGACGGATCTTCGCGGTCGGCCACGTTCGCTAGCCGCCCCGCCACCGCCGCTAGTGCAGGCTTGGCGCATGCGGTCTCCGTAGCTGGTTCGTCTCCTGGCCATGTGACTCACCCCGTGCATGCGAGCTTGGCCATGATTGAGAGAGGTGCCGGGTCGTCTTGTCTTCTGTGAGGCATTGTGCGGAAGCTGGAGGCATTGAGCCGTCATCGGCAAGTGGCGTCTGACCATTCCTCGGATACTGCCGGGCGAGCTGCTTCACTGGAGGAATGCCAGGCGCTGAAGTTTCTGTGCGTAATGTAAAAGGGAGGCTGTTACGGTGTGTCCGCAAGTTTATGGCTCGGGATACGTAGTTTTTTGTGCCCTGCGGAGAGCAAAATCTCCCAGTATAAAAGTTGCTTCCGGGCAGCAGCCATTGCGCGCTTCGCGCTGACGTTGCACGTGGTGAAAATATTTACAAATCACGTTTCCCGTCTTCCAGAACACATTCGTTTAATTAGCGCGGAACGGGCAGAATGCCCATAGAGATTCCCTACTGCTTCAACTAAAGCATTAAGCAAAAATCCTTTCATCTTCACAACCCACGCAGTTCTCTATGCAGGCTCCATCTACATCTAAACTACGCGCCTGTCCTCGTTCATATTTTGAAAAATGATCGCGGAACATGAACCGGCTCGCGCAGATGTCTATTCTCACTCATTTCTGGCGGCGGACTCCCTCGATGTACTAGGAGCGATACCGAGTTTTTCCTTCATCCCATCAATCATCGATTACAATCCAAACGACGTCCTGCCCTAAATGGAGATTGAGTGAGCCGCCAAAGGTGCTTATCCGTATCAACGTTCGGCACACTCAACGTCCTACTTCGTCTCTACGTTCCCAGCTCCCTTGAAACTGATCACTCAAAATACAACTCCCCTGGAAAGCCTATGTACTTTCCTTATCGGCCACGCACCGGTTCGTGCCTGCGGCCTTGCCTGCTGGGAGGAAGTTGCGCTCCCGAGAATCGTCTTGAATAGCTGGCGCTCCTGACTGCTATCATGTATGCCTGTCTAGACGGTAATACTTCTGTCACTGACACATGTCTTTTCAGCACCGACATCTGACGTGTGGACAATAGATGAGTACTGTTTATGGTTCTAACCCGGGTGGCAGCACTTACCGTAAACAACCTACCTACTCGCAACATCTACAGCGTTTAACTACCCCGCAGTAATTTACCGGGCTCCTTGCAGTCTCCACTGCTTTTTCGCCACCCGCATCGACCATTTAGACAATAGTTGTATACTGCTAATGGTGTTATACCGCGGGGGTGACAACATCACGAAAACAATGACCTTCCCCTTTTCCTCTCATCCTTGTTCCCCCCAGGGCCCCATGGCTTCTCCTTTAATAAAGTGTTTCACCCGCTCACCGACTCGCAATAAATACTACCTATTTAACTCCCCCGGACGTCATCATACAGACTCCCACTGACTGCTGCTTTTTAGGCACCCACATGTGCTGTCTCGGCATCGTGCAGTTGAGTACCACTTTTGGTTTTGACCCGTGGCAGCGTCCACTCATCTTAAACAACCTCTTCGCCGTGCATTTAGCTTCCACCACCAAACCAAGTCGCAAAAAATGCTTTAGTTAAAGCATGCAGCACCCTGGTTAACTCGATACTTCATGGCGCGCAGATATGGTATGCCCGCTTCGTACATTAAACTTTTCTATGGAAAATTCAGGCAAACTTTATTTTATTAGGAAATCATAAAAGCGAAGCCGTGCTATCTTTCGTTCTACTGTATATACCGGACTATGGGATAAAGGGTGCAGTATTAAGTAATAATGTCTATACTCTGCGTATTGCTTCAATTACTTCAAAGTCTCATGAGGTTCTGAAATATACATTATCATTTTGTTCTTGAAAGTCTTACGACACCGTATGGCGGGTTTCCACTAGTCTGGGGAATAACCTTCTCCAAAGCTTTTTTTTTTGTTTCACTATTGCGGCGGTGCCTGTCGAGAACGTGGTTCAGGTTTTGCGAAGGCGGTGCTCAGTAAAACATCTTGCTGACAGGTTGCATACCCCCCCCGCCGCCACAATAAACTAGGCACGTGTCGAGCTACGCAGAATCCATGTCGTAAAGTCTCCCAAAAGCGGCTTGGTGGAAATAAAAAGAAGCTAATACGTGCGTAGACGGCGCAGCAACTGGTTCCTATACAATGATAAGGCGCCAAAAACAAACGAAGTGTTGCGACAGCGTTTTCCAAGCTGTCCAATATAGGTAGGAAACAAATGCACAAAAATATCGCCGACGAATGCAGAGCTCTTCACTGCGAAATCTGAGAGGAGCACTTTGGGTGTTCTCATTTTGCGATATATTGAGGCCAATAATTTGAAATAGCTGTAGCGCCACCTCTCGGCCGTACAGGAGACCTCCGCTCATACAGCGTTGTACTCCATCTATGGTGTGAGTGGATGCGTCCATGGCATACCTTACCGATGAAGTCATCAGGGAATTAAACACGGCACGTTACCATAGCGCCACCTCATAGTGGGCCGCTGCTGTACGGTACGTCTGGTACTGCAATCCATACTTTCTTTTATCCATTCTCTCCTCTTCCGCTTTCTTCAGCACGCTTATTCTGTACCTTCCTCCACTTTCCTCATTGCACTCTTTTCGCTATCACCACCATGCATTGTCTCCTGCGCTCTGTGTTCGCTCTCCGCCACGGTCCCTCGTGCTTTCTTTTCACTCAGTTATGCCAACAGTGATGGCGTGACCGTTGCCACTCAACGCACGGACGGGCGCTTAGGAGCCACCTTCTAGAAGAGTACGGGCACCACACGAATAGGCGACGTCGCACACGTTGACATCCAACTAGTTCTGATTGCTGCTGCTCACAAGCAACCGTAGCAAATCATGAGTAAATCTTAAGTGAGTGCGTATTTAAGCTCCGGCGGTGGAAATAATAGCTTTGTGCCGCCGTGAGTAAAAGAGGGAGTGAGCGCGCATGGCGCCGGCTCACGTGAGAAACTGGTGGGGAACCCGCAAGTGATGTTACAGTGCTAAGCATGCCCGTGTCCAGGCTTAACGATACGAGGCTGCTTTGGTCAAATTAAATGGTGGTCCCCCGAGCATTGCGGAGAAGACAACGGAGTGCTTGCGGACCACGTGGTCGTGGCTCCTCGTTAATATGTCATTTCTATCACTGCTTATGTATGCCTCTCGTTTATGTGCGTTGAACAGTGTTCTGAAAGCAAGTGTAACAACACTTTAAATCAGGGATGGAAGACGAATGCTGTGAGTTCTCTTGGCGTGTCTTGAATATATAATAAACAGGAATGCAGCACAGCTACCCCATCTACTCACTCATTGGGTACAGCAGTCCGTTTGTGTTTTAGTTCTTGCTGATTAAAACCTTGGTCAAATGTTATACTTCTTAGGGGAAGCTGATGTAGCTAGGGTCCCATGTAATCTGCATATATGCTTACAAAAATACTTATAGTCTCCACGTGTTATTGAAACGCGAGAGATAGAAAGGAAAGCTCGGTGTGCCTACCCACCAAACTTGCCCAGGGTTGAAAACATGATTTTTTCCTCAAGCTTATACGGCTCATCTCTTGGCGCAGCTTGCATAGGCGCCGCTTCCACTAGTGTTGCGAGGCTGGATAAACAGCAGAGCTGGGGGTCGATTTTGCGTCTCCCCACACTGACAGCGGATTCCATCAGAGAGGGTGCAGCCGGACAGCAGCAGTGCAAAGCCGTTTCGGACAACACTCTAAAGCAAATACCACTGAAGTATGTATAGTACTTTACTCAGTAGCAACCGCCGTCACCCGTTTCGACGTCGTCTGCCGTCGGCACAGCCGTCTAGGGCAAATCCTCTTGCAGCACGACCTCGACTCGGTAGACGCTCACTTCTTCGCAAGCTGGTCCGGTGGCCGTCTCCGCGTGTGGACTGTGAAGGGATGCCTTGACAGATTCGTCATCATTGTCTTTCGCGTGGCGGACCCGAGGAGTGCCGGTCGCTACATGATGATGACGACGAAGGTGGGAGCTCCCCATGTGTCTCCAGCCCACACGCGAGCCTGGAAGACGCCGGGCGTTCACCGAGAGGCACGTGCTCACGTGCACTCGGGGTTTTCTGTCCCCGTCGGACGGAACTGTGTCCGCCTAAACAGCTATGCTGTTACAAAAAGACAGAAAGGATGCACAGAATTACAGCGCCTTTTATTCGCTTCAAGTATCGCCACATTGACTCGGTTACATTATGCTTCAGCAGTGCAAGTTGGAATTGTTGGAAACTGGAGGAATAAACCTACGACAGAGGATGTATTCGCGATAATGCAAGGAGCATTAAAAATAAGCAAAGGGAACTATACAAAAACGCCTCTGGATTGTGACTCAGGAAAAAAACCGCGGTAGAGCACCACAGCCAATTAGCGTTCCTACTGACGTGTATCGGTATCGATTTTAAGGAATTGTGGAATAAACAGCCACGTGATGTAGTGGAGTGTTCGGGAGTGCGAATATTTTAATTAGGTGCCGATAGGCATTTCAGAAACGGTGCGTAAATCCATATCTGTTTCCTGACTGTGCTTCGTTGCAGTGTTTTGGATATGTACTGTACTTGTTCCCTGTGTGTAACTACGTTTAATTGAGTGTTAACTGCATGACCAAAATAAAAAAAATAAATAAATAAATAAAATCTTCGCCGGTAATTCACCCGCCCAAAGTGGAATGGCTGCTGATTTTTATTTTGTGAACTCCTAGCTGCTCTCCTCTTATATAGGCTGGAATAACGACAAAATTTAACATGATAACTCTGTATAAACAAGGAGACATGACAACGGTAAAAGATTCTGTTGAAGAGTGGCAGCTTGGGTGGCGCTTGGTGAATCATTGTCTATATAATGACGCAGCGCAAACGACACAGGCCAGTAGAAGGGTTCAAGATAGAGCCTCTCTTGTGTCTTTTCTTCTGTTCTCGTCCTTCACGTTGTCCGACCACATCGACCAAGTTAACTTTTATTAGCACGTTAGCCCGTAATTGTCACATTGTCCCGTAAAAGTGAATAAATGCTGATATGGATCACTGATCACCTAATCTGTCTCCAGAATCGGTGCACCCCACTGCCAGTGCTCCTTCGTCCCCCCGTAGAACAGGGCGTTTCAATCAAATGCGTAAACACCCGTGATATAGACTTCTAACGTAAGCGACCAACCGGCATCGTGGAAACGCCCCTACAATGTCCTAAATCACGAATAAAGTTTGGATTGCGAGTGTGGGCATTTTACTGTAAATATACCCCCTGTGGGCGCACCACTTTCATTTTACAACTTCTTGAAATGTGCACTAGCCTTCCTTAAGCAAGTGGGAATTATTTGCCTGACGCAGTGCCTGACGCACCGCGGCAACGTTCTGTGGAGCCCACATTGAAGTCTCGTCACGCAATACAAACGAGAAGAATAATTTTAATTTTAAATTGATGTCTCCCTTACCTTTTCAATTTATAACGCCATTGGCCGGTTGGAAAATCCGCGATAGACGTCTTGTATTCTTAGGCCCTACAACAACCATTATCTTCTCGCTGCCTTTGTTACCACGCAGTTACCCAGCTGTCTTATTGTTGTATGCGTCCGCGGCTTACGCGAGATAAAGAGGGCTCTTGATAATACAAGCAGGGCGCTGACCCTTCCGTAAATGGAATCCTGTAAACAGAGCCTTTGGACAGGTAAAGCACCTTTCCCTCAAAAAATTACGCCTCACAGTGCCATGATGTGTAAAGCTGCACTGCTGCTCGTCGGCAAACATCAGTGGAATGTGCCTATTTGCAGAAACCGTAGACTACGCAAAATATTTGTTTAAAAAATAAACACTCGGGCTTTATATTGTACTGCTCGTATGATGCCAGCCTTTGAAATTGGTAAGTTAACCTTTAAACAGTGAGCCCATAAAAATCTTCTAAATGACGGCCCACTTTTGATGCCGTCCTACTTTTGTGGTGAAGGGTAGAATGAAGCAGTAGCTGAATGAAATTTAGAAATGAACTCCCTCTGTACCCCCGCGTAACTGAAAAGGAAAGAAGAATGTCCCCAGGCATGTTGCTGCACCTAAAGGCGGCCTACATGGCCCAAATACAGGGACAGTGCCTAAAGCTCGACGAGGTCACTGTTTACAGTGAAGTATCGTGTCTCTTGCTTGTTTGGAAGTGATGGCGGAGGCTGTATTTCTGAATCAATGCCGTGTGGAAGAGGACAGACCCGTAAATTCTCATCGAGGACAGCGAACGCTTTTGCAGAGAAACACGACCCGGGATGTCGTGGGGTATCGTTCGGTTTCTTTTTGCCGCCCCTTATCCTGTGCAAACAAACGTCTTGTTTACCAGCAGTGAACGCGAAGGCATTGCGATAATGTCGAACACGCTTCGCAAGTGCACATACTTCTTTGCTTTATTTCTCTTCCTAGCATTTTCATCCCAAGTTGCTGCTTCTGGATACGGGTCGTCTAGCAATTGGGGAAAGCACTACAGCCCTCGTAGGCGTTCAGCGACGCTGCGGTCGCGTTATTGGGACGTGTAATACTCTCAATGGCCGCTGTGCCTTTGGGCGATGCATTCACAGTTTGCGCTGCTTTGAAAAATTAAAATAGGAGAGTGGGAAAGCTGTTGGGCCAAGAATTTAAGGCCTTGAACCCCAGAATGACACGTACGCAATATCGTGACAGTGCGCTACTCTTTGCAGTGACGCACACGCTAATGCGGGCAAGCCCGTTGAAACCATCGTAATGCTACAAACAAACTCGCGGGCTGCATTTTCCCCTGTGACGGATCTGCTTCTGACTCGTTAGACATAAACTTCCTCCTGATGCCCAATCTATCTATATTTGTGAAAAATGAAGAAAGACAGCGAAAAAAAGACGCGTCTTTTTTAGACTGTATCAAAACCAACTCGCCCAACTTTCCGTCGTGCACATGCTATCTCTATTTGTTTGTCTCCGTGACTGGATGTCTTTGCTGCATTTTTGAAAACGAAAATTCTTCAGCAAGCTTGCAGGTTTTGATGTTTCCAAAGTGCGCACAGTAACCGCACGTTCGCTGTTCCTTGATGATAATAAGGTGTTACTGGGGGCTTTCTATGTAAACCTTGCAGATTCTTTAAAGCGTAGGGCACGGATGAAAAGCAGGCAGAAATCACTAGGTAATTCGTCGATGTAAGGCTTTAGCATATAGTTACTGTCGATCACGACATCGAGGGTTGGATGGCATACCGTCTGGTCAAGTAGCATAATACGAAATGTAAAACGCCGGTCAGTGACAAAGCCAAAGTAAAAAGTGACGTTTTAGAAGCGCTACAGCTCCCTTGTTGACAATCGGAAAATAACAAGGGAGTCGTAGCGATCCCGAAACGTCAACCTTTATTGCTGACTTCGTCAGTGACCTGCGCTTTATCTTACTGTATCCTGGTCGGGTGCCAATCTGGAAAACGCAAATATAATTAGCCGCTTGCTCTATCAGCCAATGAGTAAACTGGTTGTCATGCATGGTCTTGACCCATGCAAAGCGCCCTGAGCCAAGACTGCTATTTGTACTCCATTACCGCGGTTGTCAGTATTTTCTACCCTCCTCGCCAGCCCCTGCATGGTCGTCACTTTTCCGGCTTGTACGCACCGCTCCCTATTAAAAATACGAACTTGATGAAGACCATCAAGCACCACCATGGTGGATTATTCTAGTAGCCTTCACGATGACATGCCGGCAGACAACGGCATGCTGGCACCATGGAAAGGTGCTGGATGTCGGCATGCTGGTAGACGAGCGCATGTCGGTAGATGACGGTATGTTGACAACGGTAGCGTCGATGATTGCAAGTTGGATGACGGTACAACGGAAGACATACGTGAAATTGCACAAATAGGATGACGACATCAGAAGAAAAGATGCTACGCAATGCTAAATTTAAGCTAATTTCATTTCTTGCGAACAAATTTATACAAGAAGATTTGCAGCAATTAAGTGAGATCATAGTCGGGTCTCGCGTTTTGCTTGGCCCATTTCTGTCGTGATCATTTTTCCGCAATCCGGCCAGAATGGTTGGAAAATTCCGCAAGGAGGGATTTTATGAGAACTATTTAGACGTGTGTGCTAAGGTGCTTGAAAATATTACAGAAAACAAACTTGCTTTGAACGACGACTATATTGTTGTAAAATAAATGTTAAATACGTTGACTATATCCAAACAGGGGAGCATCTGAAAAGAAAAAAAATCAATTAGTTACACACGAAAGTTTCACAATACAGATCAACTCAATACAAATCTGTACTCCAAATGCAGACGCTTTCGTGAACATCCTGACGTGGTGACTCCGACGTGGTGCCTTGCTTCTGACCGATTAGCTTTTGGAATTAAAACATTTTCACCAAATTAAACGGGCACCATCCTGCTGGCACCCACTTCAGGCTATGGCACGGTGCTCTTGGCCTTGAATGCTCTTGGAGGCATTGCATGGTAGTGATGTCTTTCCCGAAGAAGGACTCTAGTCAAAATATTGCTAAGAAATTAATTAGTTTACGAGCTTGTAGTCTACATTTCACTCCTCTAAGAAAACGGAATTTTAAAAAAATGGTCCTGGGCCTAATTTTATGTGCTTGAAGCACATTTCAAGAACATTAATGCAAAATACTTTCACAATTCGTTACTTCTAAAATTAACGCCTTTGAAAGGATTGTTTCTAGGGGAAACTCAAGAGGACATGCGATACTGTCAGTCGGCAATACAACGAGCACGAAGTCATCTTAATCGCCACAAAAAGATTTCTATCCATTTGACCAGTGACGCAACCACTTAAGCTGTCTGGCAACCTACTGGCTGTTTGCACTCTTGCACTCCTGTTTGGGCTCTTTTTCACCTTTCAAATATAAGACGTCACAAAGCCAAAAAGAACTCAAGCAGATAAAAACATCACAATCGAACCTGTGGCCTCTGTGCAGGCATGAATATCTTAGCCGCTCCACTGCAACCGGGAAAAGCGTACGACACCGAAAAATGCTGCATAAAAGCCCATTTGTAATGTACCCCATGTTGCATCCGGGAAGGCCGACCCGAGCCGAGCTCCGTCGCCTCCGACATGCGTGTGGTAGCGTGGTTTGAAGCGACCGGCCAGCCAATGTTGCAGCCGTGAAGAAGTCCAGAAGCCGTAGGCAAAACGGAACTTGTTTACTTCATAGCGAGAGATGAGCTGAAGCCAAAGAACAATGCCCCGACGGGCGAGGTTACAGTACAGGACTCGAGTAGAGTGACAGCGTTTATTCACTGCTTAAACAGAATGAAGTACAGCGCTTGGGGGGTCTTATTTATGCCGAAAGCGCGTTCCCTCTAGATTGTGCACCCGACAGTAACGGCACAGACACACACACCACTCTTTCCAGAGTTCATGAGCAGTCGGTAGTAGCGGCGCACGCTGAGTCCCAGAGATGGGAGAGAGGAGGTCTCCGCAGCGGAAGCGGGGCTTCCGTGTCCTTGGGAGAAGTCTCGGCCTGTTGCGTCGGCACGCCACTGAAGTTTGATCGTGCCGATAGCGAGGCGCCTGATCCCGGCCTGTTACAGCTTGTTTGACTTGTCGGCTGCAAGCGTGAGTCACCGTCAAAGGGGGCCTGCTTGAAAAGCGCACGTAGTGGAGGCTTCGCCACTCAGCCGAGGAATATTGCAAAGAGCACAGCGGCTGGCTGATTCGCAACACCCGGTACTTCACTCTTGTTTTATAATTTGTAATGCCCGCAGAATTTTAGCAGCCAACTTACCATTGAATGCTTCCACAGTAAGTCATACACGAGGCTATCCAGCTGAATAAACAGCTTGGCATTATTTATTGCAGGGAAGCAATCGAACTCAGTGCATGGGATTCTCGTACCTTATTTTCACGGTCCACAAGGAAAAGATGGGTTGATTTTAATTACCCAGTACCCGAATATTCGTTGATAAACCTCTTCCAGCAGTGAATTCTAATTTTACGCCATCGGTCGTTTATGTTGTGAAGTCAGGAAGTTTCTGCCAGTCAAATCAGAGGCGAACTGGAGCAAGTATATTGGCTAGTAGAATGAAAGTCTGTTTGCAATCAAATTTAAAATCAGACAAAGGGATATTGAACAAGTACAATTTCAGGGTTGTAAAAGAGTGAAAACAACGTCCAAACTAATAAGCCAGCCATGATCATCCATCGAAATTTACCAGATGTGCAGAAGGAACGGTAGCTTTAACAGCACCTTGAAGTTCAGCAAGCTTGCCCCGGTTCGAGCCTTCAACGAAGAAATTAATACTCATGATCTAGCAAATGCACGTTACAAACGTATTTAATCGGCAGGATGGCTATTTGTCACCGACGCAACATTTCTTGTGTGCAAATTATATTGACAGGGGTTTTTTAAAAGTAAAAAACACTGCAATAGAAAAAGCAGGGATCACAATTCAGTCCAACCGCCCCACAACTTCAGATCCGTTGACAGCGACAGCTACGCATAAAAAGCAAAGGTGACTGGTTGTTCCCTTTATGACTGCTCTTCAGACTTATGAAATGCTTTTGTGTGATTGTATCAACGGGGGCGGAATCATCAGTTTTGACTGTTTCATGTCCACTTCAAGGTATCTGATGCTAGCAAGCCCTGATTGGATGAAAGCAGGCAACGATATGTGACGCAAGACTCCATAGCTAAGACGCCTCAAAAGTGCAACTATGTTTTGACTGAAACGGACACAAAGTGGAAATTTTTGAAATAGACAACTCATTATTCTGCCCCAAGATAGATTTGTGGTTGTCATGTATTCTGCAGGAGCTAACAGTGGTCTAAACTGTAGTGAACACGAGAATATGCTTTAGATACTACAACTGTGCACAGGACCACTGGCACACAGAGGAGTAAAAAGGGGTGAGGCTTCTAAAATTTTTAAGGTGGGGCAGGGTACGAACTCTATCACCACATAAAGAGTATCGATAATTAATTTACTTTTGCAAGCTACGTAACAAGACGCTGCGCCTTGTCCGCGTTTTTCTACAACGATCAGCCATTTTGAAATATGCCGAATAAAAAAAACTAGGGGAACGTTGACTAGATACATGTTTACCACATCAAACTATTTTCTTTATGTGAATGTGTCCATTTTATTTTGTTCTCTCCTCACATTTTTAATTTTTGCCTCCTTGCATGTTCATCCCCCTAAATGAAACACTGCATCCAGCACTACACACGACTAATTTAAAAACAACTTTATAGTACAAGAGTGAATAGCTCTGAACTTTAGCTGTTTATCTTCGCTATCACCCTATATTCTCCCATTCAAAGGCCTTACGAGCGGGTTTCACAAAATGCTTAACTGATATCAGTATTGCAAAACCCCTGTGTTGATCGAAGTGTTAGGCACATGCTCCTATATTAGATTTACAACTGTGCTCTGATGGCAGCTATTTTTATGACGAAGCATTCCTGATCTAATACCCAGTCCATAAGAAATATAGTACACAGGAGATGAGAGTACGCTGCACCTCTGTGGACCACAATGCGCGACCCGTCAGCGCACCGCTGCTGCCACCCAGCTGTGCTCCAGGGATGGGATGGTACGAGTGCACACCACATATTATCTTTGCTCCTTGAACTGAGCTTTTCGGTTATGCTAAACCGCAGTTTGGGATGAGTCTCCTGTTATCTCAGTTGAACGTGTTCATGTCAGGGGGGGGGGAACATAAATGGCGATTTTTGCTCATACTAGTTCTGTCTTTTTTACTGAAGACTGGCGCCTTTGTGCTCGGGTTTGAGCAGCCCAATGTACAAGGGCAGCAAAGGTTGAGGTTATACATTACGTAAAGCCACTAAATACAATGCACCCAAATTCACTTAATCCAAACTCATTCATAACAATCAATTGCTCAAATGAAGCCGACCTACATATATGCAAAGGCTTAGGGAGACCAAAAGCCCTGTTAAACTTCTCTCCCAGTGAAATCAAGCAAGTCCCGGAAGCAGAAGGCAAATGTGTACATTATAGTGACAGCCTTCACAATTATGTAGAACAAGGTGTTCATCCCTTGTAACTAACCTCCAAAACAGTCGGTGACGTCTGATAAAAAGTCCTTGTAAACCATCGAAGTATGCCATGCCAGCTTATCTCCACAGCAGTCAGTGTAGCAGTATAGCAGTCAGTGGCCTGCAAGACGGAAGTTATTAGAAAACGGCGAACAAGTCAGATGTGCTTTAATCCTTCTAAATCGTACATGCTATATTACGGTGTTCAGCAAGGTGTTTTGCGCACTCAAAGCTAGAATACGACAACCCCTAAAATACCACATCAACCTCGACGAAACCACGTCCTAAATTACTGTCACAGCACAATGGCATTCTCAAGAATCATGTTTCTATAAGTTTTTTAGAACACAAAAAAGTAGAAGAAAAAGCAAAATGCCGCTCGAAGGCAGGACAATGTCAGCCGTCGTGTAGGGTGACTTGTCCTTTGCCCCAGCTGCACGGCACTTCTTTCTGTTGCGTCCAAAGTCCAAATGGCCACGGTTGTAAAAGAGGAATATCTGTATTATACAAATGACCCTAAATTGCTTCCTTCAAAAGAGCAAGCTTCTCAGCAGGCAGGAAAAACTTTGTATTGACTTCAGGTAAAGCACCATTACGATGCGATTCGCCCTCAGCGCCACGATAAGGTCTAACCATTCACTGTGTAGTGGTAAAAAAGATGGCACAAAGAAACGTTCCGAGTCATTCTCGCTCATTACTTCTACAGCAAATTATAGCCTCACCTATCCTGTGACTAAGCGTAGACTTAAAGGGGCCATGAAGACAAAATACAAGATTGTTTTATTCGAAAGATTTCGTGTTCTGTAATGCCCCCAGCGCTTGTCAGGAAGAAAACGACGCTTTATTCATTGCGAAATTAATAGATTTAAGGTGAAATTTTGATTCTAGCGCCAAAACCTGTGTATAAATGACGGCTGCAATGACATCATAAGAACATGCCTTTCAGCTACACTTGGTGTGGAGCGGAGACTTGCTTAGTGTTAATCAACCTATATGGCGCCACCACACCACAGTAAGCGGTTTTTAGTCAAGAGTTCGACGAAAGTTCGTCTGGGAGCTTCCATATCCGTTACTACGGCAAATTTGGTCATGGAAGTCATTGAACAGAAGGCCCTCGCTGGTTTTGATCCCAAGCCCAAGATATTCGTCCGCTACGTGGACGACTGCTTCTGCATCATCAATAGGAACGATGCCCCACGGCTCCTGCTTCTTCTTAACTCGATAGAAGCCTCCATACAGTTCACTGCAGAATATGAGTGTGACAGCAGCCTTCCTTTCCTCGATGTCCAGCTGAGGCATACCGGAACTAGTCTTTCGTTTGCTGTGCACAGGAAGGCGACGCATACCGGACATTACCTGAATTTTAATTCGTGCCACCCTGCCTGTCACAAGCAATCCGTCGTTTCTTCTCTTGTGACGCGGGCAACACGTACTTGCTCAAGTGACGACGAAAGGAAGAAAGAACTCGAAACCATACATCAAGAATTACTGATGAACGGGTACCCGGAGAAATTTATTAAGAATGCCGAAGACCGTGTTCTCAATCCCAGGCCATCCTAGGGCAAGTCATATCGAAGACGCGCCGGAATCCCATACGTTCCTGGGGTGAGCGAAGCTTTAAGCCGTATCTTTTCAACGTATGACCTTCGCGTTGCCCACATGCCGTCCAACAAGCTGAGGAATCAGCTCGTGAAAGTGAAAGATCGCTTGGACAGCAAGAGATACCCCGGTGTTGTCTACAAGATACCATGCGCAGACTGTAGCTGCAGTTACATCGGCGAAACTGGCAACTTCAGAAGGAGATTAAAGGAAGACGAAAGGGACGTGGGCAGCAAAAAGAAAGCGTCGAATGCCCTGGCCGAGCATGCCGATGATCACGGTCATTCTATCGACTGGGATAACGCCGCTATAATAGCAAAGGAAAAGAACCCAGCCATGAGATTACTTTTGGAATCCGTGTTCATTCAAAAGACCAAGGACACTATCAATAGGACAGATGGCAATCTGCCGGCAAGCTACACCCGTTCATTACGTCACATTTTAGAATAAGAAGCGACTTACGGCTCTTGCCTGCTTAGTGTGATCAAAGAACCCGTACGGGTTCCGAAACGTCTCTGTGTTTTTCACCTTGACTTGGTCAGTGACCGCATTTCGTTCTCAGTAAGCGGTTTTGTGCCTTAGGTTTGTTTGTGACCGTATTTAAACCTGGCCTGTTTTTGTGGATGGAGAAAATCTTTTTGTGAAATATAGTGCTGGCTCGATAAATGTGTTCACGTAAGACACCGTGGCTTGCGTTAATCGGCCAGTGTCGTCTGAGATAACACCAAAGCCCCGCAGTGCTGTGCATCTAAACCAAGCGTAGTGTGCGCAGTACCAACAGCAGTACGTGTCGGCACTTCTAAGTTTACGTGTGCTTTCGTAACTTCCCCTGTTTGTCCCACCATTGTTTCTGATGTAAAAAGAATGTGCGCTAAATTTAAGCGCAAATAGCTCGTTCGGAAAGCTTATAAGGTCTGCCTAATTTGCGCTTGCTATTGCCGGCCTCCGCCAATCGCAGAGCTGGCGGAGGCCGGCAAAATGAGCTAGTGGATCACATAGCCATTCCCTTTTTTTCCTAATTATATACCTTATTTGAGCGAAGTTTACCTTAAAAGTGGAGTCAGCATGATTCTAATGAGGCAACATTTTGAATGAACCGAACTTACATTTTGGTTTCATGGCCCCTCTAACTGTTCTTAACTTTGCTTTAACGATTATGGTGAAGGAGCTGGTGGGCTATGTGAATTAATGTGGGCTATTGAACAAAAATACATGCGAATCATTCTCTAATTTCTGAAGGTGTTTTTAGGCGACTGCACCTCAAATCAGGTTAACTTCACCTTCAGGCGGAGTGCATGAAGCCTACATGATGTTTCAGTGCATGTGTTAACGTTTTCCAGAAATATTATAGCAACCAATTTTTTTACTTTAAAATATGCATCCACTTGGGCTTAAATTATGGCGTAATGTCTGAAGGAAGCCTAGGGCACCAAATGTAAGGTTGTACTCCCTTTCACAAGTATCAAACCCATTCTATCAATATTTAAAAAGTTAGAGATACATTGGCGTTCGCCCTAAAGACGGAAACATGATAATAATGCAGGAGGCATAGCCCCTGCTGAAAGAATTATTGCGACGAGAAGGGACATATCCTGGTCTGAAAAAAATTCTGATTTGGTATAACCATTGCACATATAAAAAAAGGCGGCTCTAGTGGCTATTTTCTAGTACTCTACTGTCTCGCCTTGTTTATGTCAAGCGATGTGTTTGACAATCGGTGTATTCTTTGCTATGCAAAGCTGTCCACGAACTACTAGAAAAAGACCTTCAGCCTTAAATTGCGAATGGCCATTTTATTTTCCCGAAGAACCTGCCTTTTCGAGAGTGCCTATAAGTTGGAAAAGAGGGAAGATATGCATATTTTAATTTGTTCTGGAGAGAATCAAAATGCTGAGAGGCATCATTTACTTGGCACGAAAAAAACCTTAAAGGAAAGAATGACACTGTTATGATTCGGTTAATACCACCTTCGTGAAGACGAGACGACCGTTCAGTTCAAGGTTCATACGACGAATGATGTTGCCATAAATACAATCGCGCGAAGCAACCTTGTCTGCCTGGGTTGGTTTGCGGTCGTTGCCGATGCCTATGATACGGCCTGTACTACCTTAGAATCTGGCCGATTACCAGCCAAAACGTGTGAAATTAGGCATTTCGTTTCAGAAGTTGGGTACTTAAAAGCGTTGTTGACCCCCTGGCAGTAAGCACGAAGCAGCACCATTTAACCCAACATCGGCAGAAAAAAATTAATTTGTTAGCACGTCATGGTCCAAAACAAACCGTATACATGCTACTGAAGTTTCGAACGGAAACCTTTTCTTTGTTCGGATGGTGCATGTTTCGTATGTTATACTTCTAAATGTTCCCATATTTCTAGGAACGAAACAGAGACGCCGAACAGTCCAAAGAAAACGTACTGACGTTGTGGCTTCCAGCACGGAAGCCTTGTTCACAATGAATGCATCACCAGAAGTGGGTCGTTTAAGTGGGCTTGAGTAATCTCTGCAAAGAGCTTGCGTAGATCGGAAAGAAATACGTTCGTAATTCTTTCGACTTTATCGAGAAGACTCGCAACACCGTGATCGATAAAGACGACTTCATGGCGTCCTTCGACGTGAAGTCCCTTTTCACGAGCGTTCCGATTGACCTGGCTGTCAACGTATGCACCACTGCTCTCGAGGCTGATGAGACTTTGCCCCAGAGATCCCCAATCGATGTGCCCGAACTACGCGGGCTTCTAGAATTTTGCCTGAACAATACGTACTTCGTCTTTATGGGCCATTTCTACCAGCAAAGGCAGGGGACTCCAATGGGTGCCGCTATTTCGGTCATGCTGGCGAACCTGACCATGGAAGCGCTGGAAGCCCGCGCGCTAGCCTCCTTTGCCCCTCAACCAAAAGTGTTCGGGCGTTATGTCGACGATTGTTACTGCGTCGTTCAGAAAGACGCGGCGAACAGCTTGCTGGCCCACCTCAACAGTATGAAACTTCCCATTCAGTTCACGTTAGAAGAGGCGGCCGATGGCAAACTTCCCTTCCTGGACGTCCTCGTGTCTCGGCAGGGCCAGAGGCTCGGTTTCAGCGTGTACCGCAAGGAAACGCACACAGGCCGCTACCTGAACTTCAGCTCCGTGCACCCCGCTCCCCACAAGAGGGCTGTTGTTAGCACGCTACTGCAGCGTGCTAAAAGATATATATATATATATATATATATATATATATATATATATATATATATATATATATATATATATATATATATATATATATATATATATATATTTATATATATATATATATATATATATATATATATATATATATATATATATATATATATATATATATATATATCAGTGTGCCGAACCGAGAAAAATTCCGGTTCGGGAGCTTGAACCGGTTCGCGAACCGGTTCGATGCGTTGAATTATCACTGAAATTAGAAAAAAAATTCAGTAGTTTAAAATGAGAGTCAAATCATAATACAAAGAAAAATTCAAACTGCTGCTGTTCCCCAAGGGCAGTGGCGCAATTGCAAAGCAAACTTTAAACACTTACGAGATATTGGAAAAACAGATGAAGTGGCGACGATTTACCACCTACTTTCTCGCCGAGTCTTTATGTTGTCCTAGCGACTATTCATAAAGCCGCCGCCAAGAGATATGGGGGTAGGATATATTTTTTGCCCTTTCCTTTCCTTTTTTGTTGAAATCGCATTTGTCGGTATGGAATCGCCCATCACGCTAACCTTGAAGCCTTAAATTTAGGCCTGCGTACTGACGCGTTCAAATACCAGCGCTTAATACCAATGGCACACATTTTTTTATATTTGCAACAAAACAGAAAAAATATACAACAGGCACATAAATACTACCAATGAATTAGATTATTTGGTCACCCTGAATAATTTGTTAGCTGTCACCTTATCGAGTGTTTTAGCCACACTTTTGTTAAAAGTAAGCTTTAGTTAACGCTCAGTCACTGCATTTTTGACCCGTCGCGGTGGCTCAGTGGCTAAGGCGTTGCGCTGCTGAGCACGAGGTCGCAGGTTCGATTCCCGGCCGCGGCGGCCGTTTTTCTGATGGAGGCGAAAAGCAAAAACGCCCGTGTGTACGAGATATCGGCGCATGGTAAAGATACCCAGGTGGTCAAAATTAATCCGGAGCCCTCCACTACGGCACGCCTCATCGCCTGCGTTGCGTCGGCGCGTTAAACCCCACAATCAATCAATAACTGCATTATTGCTCTGACCACTGCAATTCCTTTTGCGATAGCTATACCGGATGTGTGCATTACAATCAGTACGTCATCGTACCGTCTGACCCCCGACCATCGTTCCGTGTACGACATTGCGGAATCCTATAACAATGCTGTTACAAAATGAAAGGGAAATGTGACGCGCGGAGCATGGGATGGGAATTTTCGGGTAGACGCTCTTTAATTCGTCCACAGCAGTACTCCCCTCCGGAACGAGTAGCAGTAGAAGTAATGTAGCGAGTTGGGAAGTCTGTACAAGTGCTCCTTTGAAAAAAAAAAGCAGATCTGAAAGAAACATAGGTGCATCAGCAGCAAACGGCTTGGCCACTGAGCAGCTCCTGCAATCACAATTGTCAAGTATTAACAATTTGCAGGTGTCGGACCTTTTAAACAAACTACGAAATGCAAAAATGCAAAATGCAAAAAGTTTGCACACATCGGGTGTGGGCTTCCGCTGTTGCGCAGTGGAGCACTCCTGCAGCCTGATTGATCCAATAAAGTCGCAGCTAGGGAAGGGCAAAGTCGTTTTATATCCCTGCAAGCTGTCGAGAATGACATTTCGTTTGGTCAGCTTGCACTACGCTCGCGCTTCCAGCAGCAACAGAGCATTGCTACATTGGTGCTCATTCATCTCCACTGTTGTCACATAGTGCTTGATAGTGTTCAATTGCCTGGAGGGGAAAGCTCCGCGAGCGGGTACCAAGTTTATGGTGCGTTAAAGAAAAAAAAGGCCAGAACTGCATTGACTGTGCCATATAGACAACGGAGGGTCGAACCGTTTCGGCATGAACCGGTAACCGTTATTTCTTTTTCGGTTCAGTTCCGGTTCGGGTTCGGCGTGCTCAAAAAATAACGGTTTAGGTGCGGGATCAGTTCCGGGCAAAATACCGGTTCAGTTCCGGTTTTCGGTTCGGTTCGGTTCCGGTTCGACACCCTGATGTATATAATCTTTTGCATCCCAATGTATTCTTGTAAAACTATTTCGCATGGCAAGTGCACCCACGGAGCGACGGGACCTATTCTCCACTCTGCTACAAATCTATTACCTTCGGATTTCCGGGCCCAACATGATGAGGTAATGAGAACATCCCTGCAGTAGGGCCACAAGAGGAAAGCGGACTCGGAGCACCGATCGAACGCGATAGAGCGCGTTTCCGACCGTGCGTCCAATCTTGTCCTCCCAATTAGGAACCGGATTTGGGTGAGTAGTTGCTTGTTTGGAAGCCCGAAACTAAAGTGCTAATTAAGAAAACCGGCGAAGGCGAAGGGGAGCGCTAGCAGCTCGGCTATCCAGAAGGCTCAGGTTGTGTGTTCTAACTCCGCCCGTCTGCTGGCCGCGTTTCTTCGGGAGCCTTCCTTTATTTCAACTGGCTTTGAGCTTCTTGTCTGGAGTACCGCATCTTGGTCGAAGCCTGCGCAGTCACGGCCGCTCGATCGAAACAAGGTCTACTTTACATCGATCGCCCGTGGTCCAGTAGTTTATGCTGGATGTTTACTCAGCGCGGCTTCATTAGTCGGTCACAGCAATGATTGCGAGAGCGACAGTATCTTCGTGGACTCATCGTTGTTTGGGTTAATTGCACAGTGCAGGAAAACTGCGATATTTAGTAAACAAAGCAATAAAGATTGTAGGACCATTTGTTGCACCGAGATATAGCGGCACCACCCTAGGCAGTTATTTGTGCGCTGGGCGTCCCTGTTCTTTTCTGGGTTTTTACCCGAGTAAGCCAGGAGCAAGTGGAGCTCCATGTATACTTGGTCATACGGTTACACCCATCATGCAGAAAGCAGGACTGGGCAATGCAGAGTCACTTAAATTTCGAGAACGTTTAGATCGTAGAAATCACAGAATTAGTATGTTTTGTTTTATAGGTCTGGTGTCATGAAGCAGCGAGGGGAGAGTATTACGGCACAATAATTGGTGCATGAAAAGGTTGAAGAGCGATTTACCGCTGATGACGAGCTTAGTGCGATTGGAATTTATTATGCAGGGCCCAACGAAGAGAGGATTGGCACAACGAAAGCGCCTAACATTTTGCACAAAAATATAAATATTTGTAATGCGGTAGTTCTTAGTCCTTTGTCTGTCTGCATCGGCAACTGAAATCCCTAATTACGGTGCAAGGATCAACTACGCTCCACGAGTACTAGTCGTCTCGCACGAAGGGAGTAACAATAAAAAGTTCCCGTCATTCAGGCAGTCAATTCGGAATTAGCTCGACGGCGCGGTGCTACCTATTGTTCATTCTTTGTAAGAATTTATAAATGTTGCAAATTCAAGCCTCAATCGCAATACGCTACCCTCCGCCCCCTCTCCTCTCTGTTGTGGATTATTTCACATCGCCAAAACTAACAGCCCATGAAACTTTAATGCCGGAAATAATCTCAGGTAACGATGTCGAAGTCAAACTGGGCCCTGCTACTCGTACGAGCGGCACAACTGACTTTCCGTTAATAATGGACTTGAAGACCCGGCGCTTACATTTGCGATGCCAGACCAGTGAGTTAGATTCTGGAAATTCCGGATTTCCACTTTAACACGCCGAATGGAATCGGTGGTTCTGATGTGCTTTGTCGCTAAACGTTGCGGATTAGTTGTGACCCTTTGGGAACTACTGATTCGCCGGAGGTGTGGCAGACGCAAAGGCAAAAATCGGCGGTCCTAACACCCTGATGTCTCAAAACGAAAAAAAACTGGCGAAGCTTGCACTAAGTAGAGCAAGGCTTGAACCAAAGCGAAGCTGCGGGATTTCTTTCACATTAAGCACTCAAGGACACATCACCACGCTTTTGTACAAGTTCGAAATTGTTTATTTACCCGCCGCGGCGGCTCAGCGGCTAAGGCATTGTGCTGCTGAGCACGAGGACGCGGGTTCGCCTCCCGGCCACGGCGGCCGCTTTTCTGATGGAGGCAAAAAGCAAGAACGCCCGTGTGTACGAGATTTCGGCGCACGTTAAAGATCCCCTGGTGGTGAAACTTAATCCTGGGCCCTCCTTTAGGGCACACGCCTCAACATCTGCGTTACGTCGGCGCGTTAAACCCTACAATCAAATCGAAATCAAAATTATTTATTTACGTGTTACGTCGTCGCTTTACACTGGGCTAGTTGTAGCCGTCGTCATATACATCAATATCGTCGTGTTCTTCATGCCAAGGATTACATGCGTGGCAGCGCATGGTAACAGCTTGGGCGCCGCCGATAGGACAATAACTTAAGCAATAGCTTATCGTTTCACCATCACCTCCCACACCGATTTTTACGACGATTACATAAAGTAACAAAATGGTAATAGGTTTTTTTTAGAATAAAACATGCTCCTCCTTACGTTCAATGATTTGGTTATACATACACTGTTTCACAGACAGGAATATACGCGTCAGTAATCTGGACACCATACACAAAGTCTAATATCGGCGTCCGAAAGATAAATTAGCGTAAGGCGTCATTTCGCATTTTTTGTGTATAAAACAACTGACTCCTTAAACAGCATACCGAAACGGCAGGTATAAGGACATTACATATCAGAAGCAGAATCCAAACTAATAATAAGGAAACCACCAGTATGCAAACCACCAGACGACCTGATAAGGAAACCACCAGTATGAGGAAACTCTCACAGCCCGCTATAATCGTTAATTCCACACAAGATTACTAGCCCCGTATAACTTTAAAGCGTACATCGTAACAATAAAAGATAGCTCAAGGGGAATGTGTTGACACGAATCAGCAAATCTTTGCTTCAAATTACTTGAGTACCCCTCGCAAAGATAGCATCTAACCTTTTAATCAGCTTTTGAAGAGCGAGCACCCAAGCTGGGGATCAAAGTTCGCACAGGTTGGTATTGTATTCGGCTATTGGTTCTCTTACAGCCAAGCTGTTAGCCTCTCGTTGGTCAAAAAAATTTTGCGCCGCAAACAAAAAACCCAGGCAGGACCCAGTAGTTCTCCCCCAAGACGCCAAGCTCATGCGTCAGGCCAATCAGGCGTGCAGCATAGAGCTCAGTATTCGTGGAAAGAGAAAAACACAAAACGAACATCGAAACCGCATGACGGATGCTAAGGCGCTGGTGAGCAATGCGACCCCCCCCCCCCTCCCACGACACACACACACACTCACTCCTGTGTTTTGGTAAAGATTGGGCTTCCAGCTTCTCTCGAAGGAAGAGGGGGTTGACGTCATTCCAGGGCTGGCGCATGCGTCAAACTAGGAAGGACCCAGAAGTTATCACCCAAGCCGCCCAGGCGCATGAGTCAGGACCCAAAATTTGCCGCCAGAGAAGGCGAGTGCAAGCGACAAGCCCTCCAAGACAACGGGGGACATTTCATGCATTTTCCCATCAATGTGTTGTGGGTTAGAACAGCTTCGCTGGACATCCACTATCGCAGGGTGGGTTGCGTCCATTTTTTTGCGCCTTTAGGATGCAAAATGCGCACAAGAGAGTTCTTGAAGAGGCTTGGCAATATGCTTTTGCCGTAACTAAAATTAACTCATTAAAGATGTTCGCAGGGCCAACTAGAGTAACATATTATAATGCAAAGGTATGACTGAAATTTAAAAAAAAATCTGGATAGCAGAACAGGGCTGTAAAAAATTACCTAACACTGAAGGTTGATTGATTAATTGTAGGGTTTAACGCGCCGACGCAACGCAGGTGATCAGGCGCGCCGTAATGGATGGCTCCGGATTAATTTTGACCACCTGGGGATCCTAAAGTGCGCCGAAATCTCGTACACAAGGGCGTTCTTGCTTTTCACCTCCACCAGAAAAGCGGCTGCCACGCCGGGAATCGAAGCCGCGTCCTTGTGCTCAGCAGCACAACTCCTAGCCGCTGAGCCACCATGGCGGGTACCTTACACTGAAGGAACAAATTCCTTTCTTGTATTATGGGTTTCACCATTTGAAATTATTGTACTCTAAGTTCACAACATGTTTTTTTTTACTTCGTGATAACTTTAGTTAGAAATCAATTATTGCTCCTTTCAAGGTTAAAAGGGTGGCCTTCTCCTAAGTCGGTCAACACACGTGACATGTTACCCTATTTGTACGTGTTGCTGGTTCGAAAATTTGAGGGCTAGTATTGAAACTGGAGTGAACAGTTTGCTCCCCACCAGCTACCCAAATGTTTAATGATCGTGCTACAAATCGAGATATACAAACGCGTTAACTGCCAGGTCTTGTTATGTGTTGGAGAGATGCCGTGTGTTTGACGGCTGGTTACCTATACGATGTGTTTCATTTGAAGGGGGCGAAATTTGGGGAAGTAAATCTCTGAACGTAACTTCCTCTTCCCGCAGAATAAGTGGTGCTGACGGTCTATTCGAAAGTGCACCCTTAGATATCAGTGTAATAAGTAATAGTAAAGACAGGGCGAATCCGAGCTGTAGATTGTGCACTCAAAAAACTTCAAGAGTAAGCGCAAGTGATTCACCTGTCTTCACTGCAAGTTCAGCTAAAGATCAATAAAAGAGTTTAGTATGCCGCATGAAATTTCTCTTGTGACGCGCATAAAGCTGATTGGTTCTAAGAACCTACCAGCGTTGGCTGGTGTCTCCAAAAAAAAAGGCTTAAAAAGTCTTGTCGCTTTTTGAAAGATTGGTTCTAAGAACCCACCAAGGTTGGCCGGTGTCGGTAAAAAAAAGGCATAAGATGTCGCTTTTCGAAAGTCCGCTTCAGCACAGCGACTGAGAACCGCAAGGTCACATAAAAAAAAATAAAACGGCCGCTGATGTTTCCCAATGTCATTTGGGAAAATGACGTGTAGTTTGCCAGGCAGTTCCAGTGATATTGAAAGTAAACGAGCTCCCATTTCCCGGAATCTCCGCAGCTTTTAAGGGAATGATCGCTGTCGTAGCCGATGGCAATATCTGCGGTGTTTTGCTCAGGGACACGCAGTACGTAAGAACAAATTCTAACCGAAAAAGACTTTAGCATCTACTAACCTTTTTATTTTATGTTTTAACGTCTTTGATATATATTTCGCAGTGCACCATCAAGTGTGTTCGATGTTAACTAAAGAATGTGCGGGATGTGCCTTCAGTTCAGCGATTACTGCGGCCAAGCGCTCGAAAACTAGGTCGGGAAAAAGTCAATGGCCACGTTCAGAAAGCACTTCGGCTCAGTGAAACTGAGGCTCTGCATACCCTATCGCGCACCCATAAAGCGTAGTGCAAGCCTAAGCATTCGATAACATTTGAACCTTGTACTAATTCACTACTAACAAGTAATAATGAATCATACGTACATTTGCGTCCCTGGTGTCACCAGCATGCAGCAATATGCAACCATGCTTTGGTGATATGCTCCGCTAAAATAATGTAAAGAGTAAAGATTATTTTTGTGAAGGCGTAGCTAATGACAAATTAGAATAAAAAAGATCTAACAATCATTGGATCAAAGCCTTGGAATCAGAAAACCCTCGCAAAAATAAAACAATTCCCAATGGCAAGAAACCTTCATTCTATAGTTTGAGGAGACCGCTTCGGAAGTACACGGGAAAGTAATTTATTTTCCAAACGCGCTAGCCGTTTCGACCTGAACTATGCTGCATGATAAGGACCTCCCGCAGCAAACAAAATGGGGCAAACAAAACCAGGTTCAAGTTTCATGCATACAAATACATCATCCCTCCGTTATCGAGGGCACCGGCATCGTAGGCTATCATATTTAAACGGCGCTGAAGACAAGATGAAGACAAGAGAAAACGCAGTGCATCTTCTTCACTGTTTATATATGATTTACGAACTAACCGGCCCAGAACTTATTTTTGGCTGCGTGAGGCACTTCGCCCTTACTCTTCTTTCACTGTACCACCCAGTATTTATACTGCGCATCCCAATTACCTGGTGTTCGAATATTTTTGCTGCCGTGCCTTTATTTCTGTGGCGTGGGGTTTGAGTGCCATCAATTTTCTGGCATCAGTTTTCTGGCAAAAAATTTTGCCTTCAAATAAGCACGCCGATCCGATGCAAAAATTTATGCGGAAAAAGTGGGTTTAATTTCGTTGTGGTATAAGTACACAAAAATGCATTGCAGCTATTATGAATTACGCAAATATTTCATCACAGCGTCACAATTAGGTTTTGCAGCTCTGATGAATGTATAAATTACATTAGTTCATTAAATCGGTGGCAACGCACACATCTGTAACATTTTAAATAAAAATTAGTTTACCACCGCTTCCAGGAAGCGCCCACATAAGCTTGCGGAAAAAAAGCCATAAATTTGGCTCTAATGCACCAGTATATCCAAATTTTGTTCAGTTTAGTTGGAAAGAATACTACGTCCAGTTCAGGCATTCTATTTATCATCAACGCCAGACATGCCTCTAATAAGAGTAAGAGAGGAGTACTTGCTTCACCTTGTGCAACTCAATACATGCTATTGGCGAAGTTCTGCTCTGGAGAAGCTGCAATGGTGCAAGTGATGACCGTGGTAATAAAGTAGTTCTCATGAGTCCATGTCGACTTTTAATATTAAAAAACGTAGACGTACACCCAATTGTTTGTGTGATTGAGCCGATACGCACGCGCTTTGCTTATATTTGCTTGCAAGGAATCCCATCTGTGTGTGTTCGCACAGCATTTGTAAATTAAACTCAATTGGCATTAGTTTGTGACAGACGTTTGTAACAGCGATGACACGAAGGAATTTGTTTGAAGCCTCTAAGTCGGTGCATACGGTATTGTAAGGTCCCTTTGGCAGGCGTTAAATGCTACTGCGGCCGTGTCAATTCCTAATTTTCAAGATGATAGCCTTTCTTGGGCGAAATGAACGTGAAAATTTTAGTCTGTCTGTCTGTCTGTCTGCCGTCTGACGCCCATCCTGAGTTTTCAGGCCTATTTTAGGAGTCAGACATCTAAGGATTAGAACAAAAACCTCGCTGTCCCCATTCTCACCCACTTTCGCATAACCCATTCCTTATTACCACCATCCGCATCCCTCATCCCAACCTTTCCTGCTACCGTCCCAGGGGAGATCAGGGGAGTCTCCCCGGGCCCGCTCTCCTGGCTGTGGTGTCGCTGTGTAGCATTTTTCCCTTTTATTTTCCACTTCGGTGGGTATTTCCTTCTCTTCAAAACTCTAGTTGACCTCGGTCCAGTTTGTTTATTTTTAATTGGCGTCACCCGTAATAAGTATGTGGTACGGGTTGGGCTTTTATTTTATATTATAGCTCTTTAGCTTTATGTCTGTCTGTCTGTCTGTCTGTCTGTCTGTCTGTCTGTCTGTCTGTCTGTCCGCCTGTCCGTCCGTCCGTCGGTCTGTCCGTCAGTCCAACCACCCGTCCAAAAGTTGCAATAAATTTTGGAACGAGGACTTTTCCAAACCACTAAATCTGCAAGCACTTCATCATTGTCGACACCGTTAAGTAAAAAGAAAACATTAGGCATATTTGCGGCAATGCACCAACACGTCAGTGGAATTTGTAGTGTTCCTTAAATTATAAATACATGGCTACCTGATTTTTGCGATAGAAAATACAAGTGCGCGTTGAAACATTGTTCTGAGGCAAAAATATAAAGCGCCGCTCGCTCCCAAACATTGACCTCGTGGCTGCATTCCGAGAAGTCCAACGGTACGGAAGTGCTAACGTAGATGGCGTGCGAGTAGTTCAACGCGGCAAAATTGAATTGACTTGACCAAACCTCCACCGTGTTTATCGGGGGTCGAGCGAGACGAGAGGGGAAGGGCGTGAGGTGGTGTGCAGGGAAGAAAAGAAAGCCATTTACGTGGCAGTGTCGGCAGAAGACAATCGTCTTTCGGTGACATTTGCATCGAAGTGAGGAGACATTTTTTTTTTCGAACAGGAAATAATGGATGCCTGTAAAGCGAGCTTTTTTTTGTGAGTAGCGCAAAAGGGTGGAGCCGAAAGCTATGGGGCACCTGCCTCTTAGAAGCACTGATCAGAACGTTTTGTGGCAGGGACTGCCGTATTTATGCAGAAGCATCTAAGGAAAGTGGAAGAGCGGGTTGAGGGGATGAGATAACTGTGGTGGTCAATGCATCATAGTAACTGGCGGTGCTTCAATTCTGTAGCAATTGAGCGTGTAGGCTTGGTGTTGGTGGCTCCAGGCACACGAAGATTTTAGCCCACAACCAAAACAACCAGTAGATTAACGTACGCTGACGGGAATAGGGGTACATTGCGAAAAAAATAAGTTAATTGAAATAGATATAAGTTAGAGCCAATTCGTCCCCCCCAAAAAACGGTGGTAGGCACATACCATATAATCTCAGTGGCATATTAGAAGTTATTGAAGAGAAATACACAAACAAATAGCGTCGATTTCCCTTCAGAAAGAAATCACTAATAAAATATGTTATTAGGTCAAATGATGGGTGTGCTTATACACCGGCGATCCCGCCTCCACCTTTCTTCCAAGCGTTCTTTGTTGACAGATGGCAAAGCATTCTCTGGGCTCGCGATATGCACATCTAATACGCCCCGTTATCCCACTCGATGAACCGCTAGACGAGAGGAATTATGGCCAACCCTTCAATAACTAGGAGATTAGGCGCGATATTCTGAGTCCCTTCTCCACTCTATTTGCTGTCTTCAGTAGGCTGAGGGAAGGATTCCGCAATGCTTATGCAGGGGGGAATCGATTTCAAGAATCTCCTCCCTTGGGGGATCGAGTGGTGGAAGGATTCCGAATACCAGGGTATTAATACCATCGGAATAAATGGAAAAAGACCATGACGTTCTCTTGTATCGATTTCACATCGACAATGTCAAACGTCAGTCCCGGAGAACATGCATACAAAAAAAGGTTACCGCGCCCAATTTTCTCCGCCAACTTCCGGGATCCCATCACTGGCGATTCAGCCGCTGTTGGCGCAGGTAACATTCTCTTTTCCGGCATCGTTGTAAAAATACCAGCACGAAGGAACCGTTGAATTTTTCTCTTGAAAAATGCTGATCAATTTTCTGCGTTTGAACTCTCTGATTATTGGCTCAAAAGTTGACACCAGGGCGACACTGAGTTTAGAACTTGCTTCTCGCCAGAAAAATCACCCATTAACCATCCAACCCATGTTGCTTCGGTGGCCTTGCTTTCGAGGAGAATGACCATGCTGCATTTTTCCAGACGTGTGTATTCGTGTCTTGCGCTTCGTCGCTTTTAGGGCATTCTGGACGCCAGTTGTTCCAGGACAGAAGCCTTTTTTGGTATTGTAGTTTGAGGGGAAAAAAACGTATCTGCCCTCTCTTTGAATGGCCTGCACTTTACCTTCCAAGTGGGACGCGCTGCTTCCGACAGCTGTCCCTAGCGATGCCTGAAACCAACGTTCCCGGGACGCCTCGTCACAACTGCAAGAAGCTTCAACGTGTAGCAGCTGACTGCTCACGAGCTCCGTTGAAGCTGAGTGGGTTGTTGGCGACAGCTGACGTTTCCTGCGATGCCTCTCGGTCCCCTATACATCGTGTGGCTGCGCCACCGGAAGCCCTTACCGACTAGCTAGCGCGTGGCAGGACGACGAGTGGGCCTATGTTTCTTTATCCGGCATCTGGGCGGGGGGAAGCTTTCACACTGGAGCTTTTTAGTTGTAAGGTGGACAAACTCTTTGGATTTTTTAGACGCATGTTCTCTGATATGTTCGAGAGCACCAAGGTATCCCGCGACGTCTTCGTAAATTTATTTTGATTGGCCAGGTATACGCTACAAGGGAACGACAACGGTTGGCTTGATGGCATTTGCGAGCAGGGCTTGTCATATGTGTCCAGTGTTTGAGAGGCCGTGGGCACAGGCTCGAAGCGCAGGGCGGTGTGCCTTCCTTCGATGGTGGTCGAGCCTCTTCGTTCACGTGTAAAAAGGAAGAACAGTCGGTTTACAGTAATTTTGTTATTTAGGGTGCTTCTGTGGGTATCGCCCCCTGCCGCGACTGAGAGCGATCGTCACAACAGGAATGCCGCAAAACCTTACAAGAATTCCTGTTGTACGAAAAAAACTTTGTCATGACAACAGAAGTCTCGTTGTTACGACAAAGTCATCTGCTGTAATGACGCACATTTCTGTCATAACGAGAAAGTCAATTTTCTCAACGACAAACGTACATTTATGTAGTCACAACAGAGCTGTCATTTACGCTACTCTCCACACTGGGCACAATAACGTTGAAACCATGTGCAACTACTGATGGAACATCAGGATCACGACAGGACGGTAATTCGGCACGACGGAACATCAAAACTAGGACAGGAATATTACCCACGACGGAGCATCAGAATCCCCACATGACAAGAATATGACAAGAAGGCACGATACGCGAAAATACGACAAAACTACAGAAATTTTTTTGTTGTCTTTTCGGACTGGGTTACTTTTATGTGTGCAGATTATGTTGCTGAACATTTCTGCAAGTCATGAATAGGTTTCAGGCTGCGTATTATTCTCTCTCAAGGGCTTCACTTCTGCTGTTAACAATATTACATCTTTCGGGATGTCCTTCACTGTTCTGTCGTATGGTAAAGGTAGATGTAATTATTCGTTGATGCCATTACAATATTTTTCATGGTACTCTCCGTTCTTTCTGAATTAGAAGCGGACCATCAAAATTTCAGTTATTATTTTTAGCTAACTCTTTGTTCTAACTACGTGGTCAATCTCTCCGAAAACATTGTGACGGGGCAATCCCTCGTCACGAGCCACGTAGAAACATTTTGGCCCTACCGGAGAGACAGGAAACAGGCATTGGTTTCTTAAGAAGGCTATGCATTTTGTTAATCAAAGCTTTTATTTCATTATCTCACGCAAATGTTCGGCCAAAATGGTAGGAAGATGGAGCCTTTTACCCATGAGAAACGCTCAAAATGATAGCCGGACTTGGCTGATGAGCCCCCATATCTTAATCAACGGCGAGTACCTGCGCTATTAAAATGTTTAAAAAGAGCCACTACAATTGTAAAGCTACTCAGTCAGCGACTCTTCAGAGCTTCCCATCCCTATTGCATGATCGGAAAGTCTATCTGTAAAAGTTGAATTTATGAATAATTTTTTAAAACTCCGCATGAATAGTTGAACATCTTTGACCTTCTATGTTATATTGTATGCCGCCCCCCCCCCACCTTTATGTTCCTGGCCTGAGCTTTGGGATTGATCGAAAAAAAAAAACAAGGAAATACACGGCACGCGTAGTTGATTTGGTGATGCAGTTGAGTACCAGTTTTTTCGTCCGCATATTTTCTTAATATTTTTGATAACTGCGATGACTACACAACCCAGTGCGAACATACAGGTCTGTATTGCGTATTCATGAATGATGTATATATTTCAAAAACATGCGACACGCTTGTTAGGGTTGTTATGTGAAAGAAGCGTTGTAAGAAACCAGCGAAGGCGTTTTGCAGAAAAGGGTGGACAAAGAGTGGATGTGAAAGCTAACAAAATAAATAATTTTAAACTGAAGCAATTGATTCACACTTTCACTGAATAAATTTATATGCACTAATAACCTAATTTAGTAGCGCCTTATCGAGAAGACACAATTCGCAGCCTTTCTGGGTGGTCGTTTGCTCAAGCATGCCACTGGGGAGAATATGCATATTCTCCACCCGGTGGAGAAAATACTAAGGCTTGATAAGTTGTGTGAAACCACAAAAAGCTCTGATCAAAGCCCTACAGTCAATATGCAGTTACAATCAGTCAGTCAAGCAATCACTTTCAATAAGAAACCACTTCAATAAATAACGTCTTAAACGCTGCTATATTATAACCCCTTTGAGTTTTATTTTGATGTCAACAAATGCCTTTACTGACTTATATGGGGAACCTTGGCTGTAGTTGCCAGAGACAGATGTTTATATAGTAGTGCAGACACATAACGACCACACAAGAAAGCGATGGCACAGCGTCGCGTCCGCTCTTCCGGTACAACTCCCTTCCTCCATACTGAGACGCTTTGAATTTTACGCGTGCGCGTATATTTCCTAACCATGAAGAATCGCGTGGCGGGTGCCGAGGAAAGCTGTGCGATAAAGGTTGGCGCAGTGCCGAAAATGATGTCACCGCCCCTGCTGCAACTGCGGAATTCATGTACACCCGGGGTCAAAAGTTTAAAGTACAGGTTTTCCACCTGTTACGTGTTAATTTCTCTATTTCTCTAATTTCTCTATTCCTCTATCACGTAATTTCTCTATCATGTACGCGTCAATTACTCTGCTCTCTAGGGGTCAGCCCTTAACTAGTATTTGTAAGCGATGACACACGCTTCGGGGAATTATCTCCATACGCGCAGCACAAGCTCAGTCTTCAAAGAGCTGAGAAATTGATGTTTAAAATCGAAATAGTGTCCTGTAAACTGTTGACCCATAGAGTACATAACTGTGCTATCTTGAAGTGGGAATTCACAAGAGAAATATTTCACAAACAATAAGATAAGGAGTTCAATAAATAACACAAATATAATTAGAGGAACAATGTCGTCGTCAATGAGCGGAACTACGCTCCCATGAAACTTGGGTTCACTACATAGAACGACACTCAATTTTCTTTCTGCCCTGCTTTTGTAGCCACACGTTCACTGCGGATAACCAAATGCAATTGCTCTTTGTTTATACGAATATTATTGCCACGCTGGTGGCTAAAAAAACTCTTTATAGTGTTACAACAACTCCAAAGCGATGACTGAAACAGCAAGCATACTCTATTGCTGGATCATTGTTATCCAGTATCAAAGTAGCCGAACTCAAAATAATGAAAGAGCCATAGCTAGAAATCTAGACACGACTTCAAATATTCTGCTGGAGCAGGTCAAAAATTCTTCATAGTCGCAAAAGGAGGATGCTGTGTTTTTGAGCACTTTTGTCCACTGCCAAAACCCCCGAACACAAAGTATTCGAAGAGCTAATGGTGTCATGCTATTCTCGTCTCCACATATTCTGCCAAAGCACGTCGAGCGTAATCTATCACTGAAGAAAAAATGATCTGTTTTGCTGATGACAGAGATCAAAGGCGGTCACAAACAGATGTTGCCAGAGTAGCGTAATAACAATATTCCCTAAAGAAACGCTATGCATGCCTTAACGCCCCCGCATATTTTCCCCTTCAGGGCGTTTAAAACTGCGCTTCAAAACCAGATGGCTGGTTGTCAGCAGTTTCTGTCTCCGAGACGTTTAATGTACGCCAGCCTTAAATGTTATGCGGAGGTGCTACTTTTTTCTCCCTGGCAGATTTACTATATATAGCTTTCAAATTTGCATGAAGGTGTTAGTTTTTGTTCACAAAAAAAGTGGAAAAGAAAACTTTCGCTGCTAAAATTTTGTTTGAGCGGAATTTTCAGGTTGCCTGATTTTGCATGTCCTGTTCTAAAACAAAGATGTCTTTTACAAGCCCTAGCTTTCTGCACAAAATACCGACAAAGACCATCGTTGGAAGGATATATGGTTGTATTCTTTGTTGTTGAGTACTGTTGAGAGAGATAGAGAGAGAGAGAAAGAGAGAGAGAGAGATTGCCAAAGAACCTTGATTTCCCAGACGTCGAGCCCTTGGGGCCCTTCTGCCGCGTTAGCAGATAGTTTTGGCTTCTGGCGGCTTCTTCGGCCATCTGGAAGAGGCGTACTTCTGAACGAAGCGAGCGGATCGTATCAACCCAGCAGGGTCTCGCAGTGCTCTGGGCGTTTGTGCCCATTGGGGGAAAGGGGTCTTTTTGGGGGTTACTTCTGGCCCTTCCACTTAATGTGCGGGAGGTCTGCGCGGTGGCCGCAATGTTTATATTTATCAGAACTTTGGATATATGTATTTGAACGTTGCCTGCTCTGAACCTTAGAGTAATGATAACGTGTAGTGACGGTCTTAATAAACCCTGATATAATTAAATTACATTAGAGACAACTACAGAAAGATTACCTGTGTGCTTATATGATATGTTCGGTATGCACACTTGCATACAGAAACAGCAGGCCTTTAAACTGCATGCTCTTAATCATAGTATGTATATGCATTCTCTCTTACAACATCTGAATATAACGGGGCAAACACTATATAAATGCACACACAAATACAAAATCGCTATAATGCAGTGCACGTACGTTAACCTATATACAGTGGAATGCGTAACCACAATGTGTGTTGCCGGAATTATAGAAGGGATCCCCTTGCATTTAGTGGTGTGTGCATAACTTCGTCCCTTTAAAACTCCCTTATGCCCTTGTAGATTCTGCCATGAACTCAATATTCTAGAAAAAGATAGGGTTGTCACCTGATAACGAGTCAAACTTGTTTGATTATTACAACTAGATTTTACAAAGAGGGCACTCGAGGAGTAGGTGACGCACTTCTTGTACATTTGATGTCTACAAATGCAGCAGGTGTCCGCATATCGAATAGGGCGTAAGAATTTCTTGGTACAGTGGACGTCTTGACAAAGGGGATATAATAGCATCCGCAAGTCGACCGAGTGACCGAAGGGAGACGAACTCGGGTATGGTGCAAGGGACAATAGCGATGCGGGTTATTTATCTGTAACCCTAGTTTTCAGAGTAATGCATGTCCTCAGTTCTCCTATGGCACTGTTCACGTCATCCCTCGTAACAGAGGCAATACTACATGCGGTGTTTGAATGTCATTAAAGAAAGTTTATTCGGATCGCGATTTTTTACGTATTCCGATGTGCCCCTCGAATCAACTGAAATCTTCTCTTAACTCTTTCTATTTAAGTTGTGATCACATCAAGAAGAGTCTCAGTAAACGATCATGTCAGCGTAAGCCGCAATTGGTCTTGAAGAACCGATTTTGAATCGCTTAAGAGGACACATCGTTTCACAAAAATGTCCCGCTATGGTATACAGCCTAAAGCTCTGGAGCCATCGATGATTAGGGGTGTGAAGATTAGACCCCTGGATCAATTCGCAAGCCGGGCTTCGGTAAGCCGACAGAGACAAGTAGGTTGGTGACACCATCCATCAGTGTAAACATGCGCATGGTCAGCGTAATTGTCATGAATATAAGTAAACGTCATGTGACTTGCTCCAAGCGTAGATATAGCTGTTTTAGGCATCCCACAAATTTCTTGACAAATGTCAACGGAAGGGACAGTTGATAGAGGCAATTCGTTGCTGTATATCCATTCATACAGCTGGGGCATGTCTCCAATATTCCCAAAGATGCCCTGAAGAATCTTTCACTCAGAACGCTGTTAAAAGTGGGCAACCAACAAACCGAGAATTTGACTGGCGTTGTTATTGTAAATGATTAAAAAAATCTTTGTAAAGTCAACGCAATGATTACGTTATTTGGCAGTATGGGCCACTGCCCCGTAGGCACAATAGAGGTTTAAAAGTTTTTGAAGCATTCACGAGTCAGCGGGTTAGAGTTAATGAAGCAAAGATCAATCAATATGACGCCAAACCCAGTAAAATGGACCTTCGCATGTGTCACAGCAAAGAGGAGAAAGTACAAGCCTCTAAAAAATTAAGTCAGTAGCGTCAAAAGCAATCGATGACATGAGGCGGCTTAATATCAACTTTGTCACCAAAAACTTCTTACTGCCTTCCTGCGACTTCCTTGGGTGTTTCTTTTTGTAGATGTTAACTTTTATAGATGTTTACAGCGTCTCGTTTATTTTCTGATACACATCAAAATTTGCACGTTGACCTTAGTTTCTGGCATCTGGGCTCGAAAATACATTATTCACGAAAGCCGAAGCACAAATATCTGTCGCGTTGAATTTTTTCTTCCCATTTCGCTTCTCTCCATTTCTGAAACCTACAACCCGAATTTCAACACCTTATGTTACACTGCAGCTGCCTCTAGGAAAATGAATACACCAACAGCATTAAGTCAGCTCATATGAATAATGAATCAAGCTAAAACTCAACCACAGGGCAATGTTAAGGTTCTACAGTATAAAAAAGTCTCCATGACTCTCTTCGGCTGAAATCTGGTCGCCGCCGAATTGACTCCTCCAGGACTCTTGTGTGCAGACTCACCCTTATTTAAAGAGAGTAATTCGTATCTCAACACACTGCAGTCACAGTAGAGTACGGGGTTCCTCAAATGACCTTAAGTGGTCCTTGTGTGAGCGCACGCGCACACAAACACACCCACAGAAACACACGCACGCAAGTACGTACACACAAGTACGCACACACATGCATGCATGCGTGTGTGCGTAGTTTTGAAGGAAATGTGGTGCTTGTAGATTTCTGTAGAGAGACAAGAGTTGCTAGCTACTGCCCACGTTTTTGCGCTCCGTAGAAGGCTGAAAAATTACAGAAACACAACATAACTCATAGCTCCTGAGTTGTTGAGCTATTTTCGCCCTTTAAGAGAAAACAGAGTTTCAATAAAAAGGCAAGAGCAGTATCTAAGCGCCTAGTTTCGACTTTCAAATATTCTCGCCTAGCAGAAACAAAACTGTTACACGCGATATGCGACATCAAAAGCTGTCTGAGTATCGAACCACCATGGTGACCTACATTCGATGTGCGAGATGAAAGCCGATGCAAACACTAGTGCCCACGCTCAGTTTTGCTTCTAGACACTACCAATCACATTTATTTGCCATGTGGCACCGTCTGAGAATTTTATCTTCTGAAGGGTGTACCTCATGTCAGCATTTGGATTTGCGCAGAGGAACTATTCTTTGCCATAGCTATTTGGTATGATCTCCTTAAAGGAGTACTGACACTAAATTTCCAAATTTCGGTTTTTATGTTGTAAATATTACCTAGTGGTTCAGTAATTACAAAAAAACGATCCAAAAGCGGTCAGCCGCCAGCGTACAATTAATTATAACATATTTATTCCAGTCAGTTTCAAATTCGGTCGTCGCGCGCCAAACAGCCGTTCAAATGCAAGACGGAGAATGTGGGGTTACGGGTTCCGTGACGTCAGGGACGTTTGCCGCATCGGCTGCTACGATTGCACATGGTCCGCACTCTCCCGCGCAGTCGACATGTGGTCTGATCGTGATACTCGGATGAGTCACTGCCACCCGACAGACAGACAGACAGACAGACAGACAGACAGACAGACAGACAGACTAAAGAACTTTAAAGTAGAATGAAAGCCGAACCCGTACCACATACGTATCATGGGCACCAATTAAAAATAAACAAACTGGACCGAAGCAAAAAAGGGTTTTTAAGAGAGAGGAAAAGAAGAAAGAAAGAAGAAAGAAGAGAGATCTATCACGCGAAACCAAGCCATGGGAGCGAAGGCAATCCGCGGTATTTTTTAAACGAATATGTGAAAGCTCAGCTATGACTCAACATGTCGTTCTTCATACATGTGATCTTTTTATGCAAACATATATGCAGTGTAAGTGTTTTCCCGATGGTGAAATATCATGCTCAATGTTGTCTCCTCTTGATCTTCCGTCTTGATTTTCCGTCTTCGTTTTCTTCCATGATCAGATCTTCATCTTCTCCTGTTCTGCTGTCCCTTGAGCCCTGGTAGACCTTCTGTAAAACTCAGAAACTTATTACTTCCCCCAACCCCACTTCCCCGTGTTTTTCCTCCCGTTTACTTCATATTAGTCCTTGCTGTTACTGATGTTCCAACCTGGACTATCTATATTGTGGTTTCACCTTGTTTCTGTTAGTGATATCCCTACCTGAGCTATTTTGATTGTGGTTTTTTACGGAAATTTGTTTGACTTCCGCTACTTCCCACTCCTCCAACTTATACTCCCTTTATAAGTTGTACTTCCTACTTTAACGTACTTTCACACTATTGCTCTTATGTCGTGTTTATCGCTCACTATCATAATAGTAATAGTAATACTTTATTTTCATCTCTTGAAATGTACAAATCAACATCGGGTCAGCCCAACCCATGCAAGGCTTGTCGGGCCGTACCTGGCAGTCAGCACAGGCAATAAATGTTATTACTTAGAGGTAAACAAAACAGAACAATTTTTACGAAGGTATGTTCTTAGGCCACGCAGACAAGAAATAGAAAATATCTACTCGGTAAGGAGTTAAAAATTTTTGAGGCATAGTGAGGTCTAACATAGGATTCAAAACGTGTGTAGCAACGCGGTATAACAAATCGAGGACTATGTCTGAACGCTCGCACCGGCACATGAGGGGACAAGGAAGAGCTGCACCAGAAGTCTTTTAAAACAATCGTTTGAAACAACAGGGCATCAAATGTAGGCGGACTTAAATAAGTGAAACAATCAACGTTAACGGGGACATCTACATTGTAGGCAACGCTGAGGACAATGTTTTTTAATATACAGTTTACTTTGGAACGCCAGGTGAAAGAGCAATGGTAAAACAAAGATATCCAATTATCTGAGAATGCTGTAAGTGAGCGAGTGCACAATAAGTTTGCGCGTTGGGACTGGCATGAAGGAACGTACATTCTATAAAACGCAAGATACACCCGAAGCTTGTTACAAACGTAGTTCATCTGGGTGTTCCTCGTCATGTCGCTATCAAAATATACACCTAGATATTTCACGCTTCTCGATAAGGGAAGAGGAATACAACGGCTATCCTTGCAACTTGAGTTGTGAAGTACAATCGGCGTCCAGTCAATTTTTTTGTGAGGATTACGGAAACACACACATTTTGTTTTCTCTGTGTTATTACAAATAGTGTTATACGAATACCAGTCCATAAGCGCAATGCGTCTGTTTGAAGGGAGTGAATCGCTGAACTATAGAGAGAGTGAACAGTGTCGTCTGCATACTGATACAGGCGACTCCTTGTTGTGACAGAACCCAAATCAGTGACATACCGTTAAACAACAATGGCGATAAAATAGACCCCTGTGGCACTCCTGATTGCGAAAAAAAGTTTGGACCTCGAGAAACCGTTTATCCGCACAATTTCAGCCCGATTGTGGTAGTTTGTTAAAAGTTTAACAAATCGACCCCGAAGACATAAAAGTTCAAGCTTTTGAAGCAATACTGAATGAGAAACAGAGTCAAATGCTTTGCTGGCATCCAGAAAAACAGCCCAAGACCTCATTATTATCGAAGGCAGAACAAATATTATTACAGAAATCTTCTAAAAGCGTTGTGGTACTCTTTCCTTCGCTAAATCCAAACTGAAATTCTGAAGGAAGGTTATTATTTTCGAGAAAAGGGCTCATTGTACGAAAAAGATGCTTTTCTAAGATTTGTGCGATACAATGCAGGATAGATAGCGGTCTGTAATTATCAATCGTTTTAAAGCTTCCTCCTTTATGGAGCGGCTTGACCAGGACGATGTTAAGCTCATCAGAGATGAAATCATGATCCATAAAAGAATAGAGTATAAAGGTTAATGCGTTGCATAATATGTTGAAGTTTCGCTGAAGTTTAATCACGCAAACATCGTCTATCGCTTGTGCTTTTTACGCTTGAAACTAAATGTTATGTCATGCAAGTCAGCGCAAGTCAAGGGAGGCAAGTATGCCGAAGTGACGTTGCTATCTAAGGAACGGAGTGTTGCACCGGAGGAAATCTGTGACCGATTTGGAGGTTTCGAAAAGTGGTCATTAAAGTCATGCCCGGGGTGACCAAGATTACGGAAGTGTTTTGAAATTGTTACATCGATCGACAGTTTTGTGTTCCAAACTAATAACTGGTTAATGGTCGTCCAAGTTTTCCTGGGGCAGAATCGATTCTCGTAGAATGATTTCTTAAAGTACGAACGTTTCGCCGGTCTTAACCGAGCTTCGTGCACCCCGTGCACCCCGTTCAAGCTTCGTGCACCCCGTTACGCGATTATATCTGCCAACCAACATCAGATATTTTCAAGCCAGTGCACCACTCTAACCTCTTCCTCTCTTCCTTAAACCTTACTTTACATATATCGTTCTACCCTTTTACTGTGTTTTTCCCCATGCCCTTTTTAACCCTTCCTAATTTCCTGTGTACACCCTTTTACTTGGTCTTCGCTTTTTGTTAAAAGAGCACTAAAACACACCAATACGTCCACAACTATTATTGTGCCCCCCTGAGTGACCAGCCCTGGTTTATATTCCTGTTTCAATCCCTGGCCACCCTGTTTATAATATTTCCCACTACTCTACTTGAATTCCGTGCTCTTCTTGGAGATACCTCCCATGAGGGAGGGTATTTGCCAGACAGACAGACAGACAGACAGACAGACAGACAGACAGACAGACAGACAGACAGACAGACAGACAGACAGACAGAATAACTTTATTTGGCCAGGCGATTAGACCGACGACATTTTCGCGTCGTCCGTTTTTTAATATCGCTGTGGCTCGAACCGGCGCAGACCGTGATAGCAACAGCTTGGCGCCACTCTTCCAGCCATTCTGATCGCGGAAAAGAAGTTCCACGCGCAAGAAAGTAGATGTTAGTGTGGTGAAAAATTGTGCTAAGGATTGGTATCAGCGCTGAATTTAAAAGCGGCGATGAGATATTTGTCGCTATGGTAATCCTACGGTGATCGGCAGCGGAGGTTCGGTGATCCAACCCAGCACTGCCGGCACCGCGCTGCGGCGAGCCGCCGAAAGATTGCGCCACCTGCGCGGTAGAATCAAAACATGCCACGGCAGATGTATTTGTCACCGGTCGCTCGATCGGCAATTATCGCCAAAATAAAGTTCCACATGCGAAAAAGGGGATGAGAGTGTGGTGAAAATTTATGTAAGGGATGGTCATTCGCAGTTGTATAGATAGCGGCGATCAAATATTCGCCACGATGATAAGCCCAACACCCAAGCTGACCCGAGAAACGCCGAGCCCGCTGGCTTCGGCGACAGTTCTTGCGGCCGCCTCCGCGCGCGAACTCAGTCCATGTTTCGCGCTGCATGTCGTCGCGCGGGAAATAATGGTACTTGGCGTCGTCGTCGATTTGCTCGGACAGGCTTCCACTGAGAACTTCGCATTCCCCGAGCTTGCCATAGCAGAACTTTGGCGAGGTCGGCGACGCGCGCAGGCCACTCTGCGCAGTTTTCGGCACCTGTGCAAGGGAACACCATGCGCCGGACCACGAACTGAAGAGCAAGGACGTCGAACACGCAAAGTGCGCAAAGTTTACAAGCATTGCTCACAGAGGTGCACCCACGCCTCCTGCTGAAATGAAGAACACCGACAGCAGCTGCGCAGGCTATCGTTTCCGGTTCCGAAAAGGACTATACGACGTCACCCTGAACCGGCCAGACACGCCGGTCAATGTGTCGTCACGCCGATAGCGATTTCGCTAGTGCTGCCGATTAGTGATAGCTCGTGGCCGGGAAAATTAAAATCGATTTTCGATGGCATTTCGGCCTCGGAATGCTGCAAAAATATCTGTGAGGCATCTGCAGAAACTACTGAAGCCAATTATATCATTTTTTTGTGCGTCAAAATTTGTTCTCAGTACTCCTTTAAGTTATGGAAAGCAGGAGAAAATCAGGGAAACAAGAAAGCAACCTCAGCACCTGGCTTCATTTTTTAGCTGAACGTTAGAGATCATCGCCTATGCGGTGCTGTCATCAAACGAAGATTTTTCTTGTTCTCCTGCATCTCCTGAAAGGCCGGCAAGGAGGACTCACATCTCAGTTTTTTTTTCTTTAAAGCCATCTTAAAAACGTAAGTACGTCGTAATTTCAAGGAATTAAAAAAAACTGTACTGTTTAAAAAATGGCCCGCTCTTCTGCAGTTTTTATTATAATATCGCACTAAAAATTTAGCGGCTGTTCTACACATAGAAAATAATAAGTCTGCGTGTGCTCAACAAAAAATGTATACAGTAGAATCTCAATAAACGAAAATTGCTTAAACGGAACTGTAGCCTGTAAGTTTGTTGGTTTCGTATTCAGATAAAGTGAAAAAAAAAAACTTTCGGTAATCGCAACTAAAATTTTCGCCTTACCGTGTAAACGGAACCGATAATGGGCATTCTTGTCAAACGCATGGCCAATAGCATCAGCTTTCTCCGGTTCTGGCTTTTAGTTTTTGTTTTTTGTTCTTTTATCCTCGTTGGCCTCGTAGGCCTAGTGTCTTTAGTGGTCAGCCGTGTTACGGCGACGAATGCAACATCACAGTTCTTGTTCTAGTCCTTCGGTCTTGATTAAGGTCGTCGATGTTACAGGGCTTAGCTCCTGTCGCCTCGTTCGCTCCATCCTGGTGCTACAGTGACCTTCTAGGTCTCTGTAGTAATGCTGTGCGCCCTTCGTTACTGCGTTAACGTCTTGTAAATTCGGCGGCTCGTAAGCACTCGCGAAGCAGAGGGCTAAGGCGTTCACACCATGCGCTTACTTTAGAAAAGAAAGGACATCATTTTTCTCTTCGAAAGCGGCTCTTTGATGCATTTTCACGCATTTTTTAAAGATACAGTGAATAATTGTTGCCAAATAAACTTCGTAAATGTTGTGCCTAAACATGGTGTAATTATCTTGCTTTCTGAAAAACTACCAGCTACATTCACCTTCCAGTGCTTAGAGTTCCATGAAGTACATTTAGGAGTGTGTTCGCACAGACATTTGCAGTTTCGCAAGTCTCTCTCAGTAAACGGCACTCTTGTTAAATGGAACTAATTTTTTCTGTCCCTGAAAGTTCCGTTTATCGAAAGTCTACCGTAGTTGATTGGAACGAATTCAAGTTTCCGAAATTCGTAGCACTAGGAAAGTGCGCGCACTCTCACCGAAGCAAGGTTACATCGCGGAGTCCAAGGACGCGGGTTCGACCTCCAGCCGCGGGAACCGCAGTGAATACGCCGGTGTGTTGGACATTTTGAACAAATCTATGAACTCTTTTATTGTTTCGATCGATGGTGAGCGTGTGGGAAGGTACGCACACAAGCATTTATTGTCTATAATTTCTGTATTTATATACATTTGCGTGGACGAATATCCCCGTCCTGAGATCCCGGACGGAGCTGGACACGCATGATGCTTTGACGTGCTCACCACCCGATAATGTATCTGCCACTGCACGAGAGCGGAAGGAAGGGACACTAGGCAGGGAAGTCCTTCGAACGACACAACACCTTTGATTTTAAAGAAAGTGCACATCGAAGTAAGAACAAGAAGACAAGCGCGCAAACAAAGAAACAAACACACATACACGAACACGTCGTAAGCGCGTACACACACGAACGCCTCATGACCCAAAGACACGTCGAACCACGGGATCTATCTGCATCGTGGATGACTACCGCCGTTTTGAGGAGCCGGAGGAAACTAGACAAGCACGCGATTAGAGCGCGGACAAAACGAGGGAGCAATGTGTTTTTTGTTGACAGACCAGAAGAAGATACGCAATTCAAGCCATACACAACTTCACTTTAAACCGAACGAAGCAGACTCACAAAAAAACGAAGACCTAAAATAAAAAAGCGCTTAGGATCGCGGCAACAGAAAATCTATTAACGATGCTTCTCCCTTATAGAGAAGTGACATTAACGACGCAAAAATGCTGGTCTCGGCACTTTCATAGGTAAATACGGAAAATATCTATTTCTCGGTTTCATTCCATGCACGGGTAAAAGCTTTATGCTGCTACGTGTGGCATGATGCCACATCTGAAGAATGATAGGAGAAGCGTACACATAAATACCTGTAGACTGTTCTCGGGCAAGCCTGCTGATCCGGGCCCCTTTCGGACCTCTGTATGCTAGCCCGCCACTCATACGTGTTTCTAACTTTTCCTGTGTTTTTTGTATCAGTTATAATCTTTCTTGGACCAAATTACAATTTTCCCCGTATTCTTAATCTACAGATTCGCTGGGCTCTATTGCTGTTGATTTTGATTACTGCGACTTTTCTCGACGTTGTGGGTTTCACCGAGATGCGCAGGTTTTGTTTTGGTGTCCCACCGACCTATGTATTATGTGTTTTTATTTACCAAGGCCTGTCTTTGGCTCTGTATTTATATTCTTTCTGATTGTACCCCTGGGGCCCTATGTGCTAAAGAATGTTCAAACAAACCGTCACACCAATAATAATTGTAGAGGAAGGGGGTTGCATCAATAGTGTTTTATTTGCTTGGTCGAGCAGTAGGGTCCTCCTGAGCGTATATCCAGATTTATGGATATACTAGCGTAAATTAGGTATATTTATATACCTAGAGTTTGCAAGTATTAATAGATACAGAGGATTTTACAATACTAATACCTTGAGAGATGTTTATTGCAACTGAGCTCCCCCAATGCTCTCAGCCTGGTTATGCGCCTATCACCTTTCAAGGGAGCCGTCCCTCTTGATTTAGACCTAACCGGCCAAACCACTACCTCTCACTGACGAGCGAGTCATAAAGGGTGATGAAAATTAAGTCGACAGGTTTTCTTTTACAATGAGGCGCTTACAGTTACGTTAAGAACACTTCTACGGTGGAATTATGCGCTCAGGGGGACACATATTTAGGTGTAAATATTGATGTGGGTGGCTTAATTAACTAAAAGTTATTAATTATCTTTTTGGTGGCTACAGCAACCAGTGATGTTTGTATAGAAAAGTTAGATGCAACCGTGTTTCTACGCAGTTTCATTTGCCATAATTCTTCTAGCGCATCCGTACTCCGAGATACCGAACTGCGAAGTTTAATTGCCGTTCGCATGATTACGCATGCTAGACAGTGAAGACGGGCGCAAAGCTCCTCCCTTTTGTTCTGTGTTTCGATTGCGGTTCCGAGTACTGCAGATTGCGATAACGCCAGCCAAGACTGAATGGGCGCCAGTTATCCCTTTTGCCTATGCGTCCACCTCGTTGTCGAACAAAACACCGTACACAGCAGTGACGTCACAAAAGGGAGGAGTTTCGTGCCGGTCTTCGATGTTTAGCATGCGTAATCATGCGAACGGCAACTAAACTTCGCTGTTCGGTATCTCGGAGTACGGATGGGATAGGAGAATTATGGCAAATGAAACCGCATAGAAACACGATTGCGTCTAACATTTCAATACAAACATGCCTGCTTACTGCAGTTACTAAATAGTTATTTATTGAATTTTTGTTAGTTAAGCCACCGACATCCATAGTCATCGGGCCCCCTAATTCTGTGTCTCCCTGGGCGCATAACCTCACTGTGGAGGTGGTCTTCACGTACATTTGAACGAGGAATGGGACCACCCACGATATCACTATGATCACCCTGTATACTAGTGTGATCACCCTGCATATTATTTCTAGGCTCCAGCCAATGGAAGAAAGAAAGAGTAAATAATAGCTAATAGTATAATAATAGTAAATAACATCCCCAATAATAATAATAGCAAATAACATCCCCAGCGTGGCTGTTGGCCACGCCCGGTACGGGGTGGTCCGTTTTTCTCGGTGTTCTTTTCTTCCACTGAATTATGTTTGCAACGTGGCGTGAGGGTAGTACCAGTGCAGCTCTGCGCAAGCGGAAACCACGGCCGGGCTGGAGGAGCGGCGGGCGCGCACTTGCGTTCGCCGCTCCTCCAGTCCGGCCGTGCGGAAACCAAGTAATCAAACGGGCCCACTGTAGCGAATGGAACGCGCCGTGCTCTCGACCAACGCCGCCTGTATAAACAGTACCTAACGCGTGAGCGAAAAATGGCCAAACAGCCACTCTCCTGTTGCTCTCTCCTACCCTTCCCCGCTCCGTAGCCTTCCAGCGTGCTTTCGTGTCCGCCAGCCAGCGCCGCTTCTCGGAAACTATGAAAAATAGTGGAAAGTTTGTTTAGCGTTCCCGAGGCGGCGCTCCTACGCCTTCTTGTTTTTCACCATGCCTGTCTGTCTTGGTCTGTCACTGATAAAACTTCCTTTGTCACGAAGCAAAATCCCTTGCGCTGCCGCAGGCTGATGCCGGCTTTGCGGGCTTATCTACTCGGATCACAGGCCCTGAAATTTTCTGAGTGGGGCATCCCACCTATATCCCCTCCGCATTTAGGTATTATTTTGACCCTGCTGTTCGCACTCCGCACCGGTACGCACTTCTAAAATTGAGGACTGTACTGTAGAAGCACCCGGACAGCGTGGCGGGATCCCAGCTGCTTATTTTTTTGTTTCCTATATTTTTCTGAAGTTTACAAGCACGTGATATTATTGGAAAGTAATCGTAGAAGTGAGCGCCTGAACAAAAAAAGTGCACGCAATTTTTTCTTCTCTAAATACTCCAGAAAGAAAAATATCAGTAAAATAATGGCTGCCCCATCCGAAAATATCGTTTTTCTGTTAGCTATATGTCTACCCGACAATCAGTATGTTCTTACACTATCTCAGTCCGCCTCCGTCTTTATCTTTGGAAAAATGCAGCAAGTATGAAGCGAGCGACACGTTGAACGAGATCCCCCAGTGCGCCACAGAACTAGCGCCCCGTCGCGGCTAAGATGTAAGCGAAACGGTCCTTGAAGCCCAACAGGCAAGCTGACAGACACACGTCGTAGAAGTGGGTGCAGCGTTCGCGTCTCGCGAGCAGTGACGTAAGGCGAGATGTCCGCTGGCACGCGCCACATAGCGGATCAGTGCCTGAACTAAGCGTTCCTACCCTTCCCATTGAAAAGCGCGCGACGCGTCAGGCAATGTTAATACAGGCGGCGTTGTCTCGACCATCAAATATGGCTTTTGTTTACGGCTTGCCTGAGTGTGCACGGCGGGCGCTTATCAGATATCGTCCCGTGCCAATTGAAGAGTGCGTGTGAGAATTGGCGAATGCGTTTTAGGCGTTGAAGTTGTGTCATCAGTCATCGACTATGCTTTCACGGTGTATTAAGAAGGCTCCCACGGGAAAATCGTGTCGTTTTTGCCTCTAGTGTCGGCTTGTACAATAGTGGAGTTCATTTGGGACCGCACACCCCCACGACTGTGGCACCGTTGACTGACGGTGGCCTGGGGACTTAATTCTTGTTTTGTGCTAAGATCTTGTCACTCCTAGCGAGCATGAAATGACGACTTCGTAGCTACGACGCTACGCCCACACAAAGTGGGCGCCATGGGTGGGTGTAGCTTCGGTTGTTACGCCGCGCCCCCGAAGGCGCTGGATGTGTTTGACTAACATTAAACTCGGAGGAAACTCGGGCATGGTTTGCACGGCCGAGTTGAACTCGGGACGCCCGTTGTGGACGCTGCTGCGGCGTCGTTTATATTTATGGTCTCCGTAGCACGCATATTTCAGCCCCGACAGGTCTTTTAAACGAAATAGCGATTTCGAGCCCGTTTCTCTCTCCCGAAAAGTGCTTTGCATTGCTTGTGGAGTCGTTTGGCGAGAGTCCCCCGTTTTCGATGACTTAGAAACGGCTTTAGCTCCATGACCGTCGAAAAGCAAGTGTAGTGTGCGCTGCGGTTTTATGCTGCGCGCATCCTTTACGGAAGCGTTGGTGGCGACCGCACCATCGACCGTCACCAGTCGACTGTCAGCGGGTGTGTGCGCAATATAATCAGTAGAGACGTGTTTTGCAGACCTCGGCTTTCTTTTAGATGGTCTGGCGGACATAGCTTCCGCAGGTTCTTACGTACCGCACGTCTATCCGTCTGCAGCCGGAGCGTGCGCTTCAGGTATCGTCTGCTCGCAAAGCAGTTTCCAACGAAGCGTTGCATGACCGTGCGTTTTGTTTATCATCAGCGCGGCGGTCAGTCTCCCTCGAGGGGTTGCGTAGCGCACATTTCTTGTGTAAACGTTACTGACAGGATAGCTTACACATATTACATATGCTGTCATGGAGACAGTCGACGCACCGATAGTCGGTTGAGGTGGTGTATTCGCAGGGGTACAGCCGAAAGGAACGCAGGTCCGAGCGTTGAGATAACCAGCTCGTTTCTCGCGCATGCACATTATGGGGTTCATCTTCCTCCCCTGGCACGTTTTTGGTGCATATCCCCGTGTCTGGATTGGACATAATCCTGCCTTCCTCATCAACATGGTCGATGCTGGTACAGCAAATACCCCGATAGCTTGATGGTTTGTTGCATCTTTTCATTATCCTCTCTACAATACAATCAATGGCGCGTGCCTATTGAGAGAGGCGATCTTAACACCTTTCAATGGGTTTTGTTCAGCGTCACCGTCGTGTGGTTGGAAACAGAGCATGGAAAGCGAGCAAAGGGGAGAGCTAAGAAATAAAGCAACCGCGTGACGCCAGAGGGAGGGTAAGCGGGAGTGGGAAGGGCGCGAAGGAAGATAGGGTTGTGAGGGGATTGAAATCTAATAAAATAAAACCAACTTTGGAGAGCTTCTTCGAACAAGAGCGGTGAAGAGCAAAATGAAATAAAGCAAACATAACTGAAAAGTCTTTCTTCTTGTTGCTATTCCTCCCTTCGTAACACATGGCCACTAGGGGGATGGGCCCGGAATTTGGACATTTGAGGAACTAAAGTGCCCGGCTCGCAAAATTCGTAGCACTGTGGATTCGAACAGTAACAGTTGTAGAACAGTGCGTGCAGCGTGAAGCCTGAACGTGATGTTACGGGAGTAGGACAGGTGAACACCACCCTCGCAGAACCCCGATTCTATGGAGGCTGTGGCGTGTTCCAGTTTGCTTGCACATTAAGGCGAACAAATGAAAGAGAAGAAACTGACGCAAACACGCAACAGCAGAAAAAAATCCGTTTAAAGTAATCCATGCCAAAAGAAAAAGAAACGAAAGAGAGGAAAAAGGCGCAAGGACAATAAATTAAAAAAGAAGTTGCTAATACGTCTCACCAGGGTTTCGCCTTAAAAGCACGTAAGTAGACTGGACCACGCCGAGGAAATTTTGTGTAGAAAATCGGAGGGTTTCGATAACGTAATACGAGCAGCAACTGTTTTGAATGTGGCGTGCTTTCATCACCCGCTTTCTTTTTTTGCCAGTCGGCCATAGTGACGTGATTGCACTGTGTGCCACCAACGCCAGAAACTACTTAGGACGAAAAATTCCAAAAAAGATCATATGAAGGCATGAAATAAAAAATAATATGGACTTTGTAGTCAAATACAGATTAATAAAGTAAAAATACAATAAAATGAAGTAATTGGATTCGCATACCCCCAGTAGCCACCAGTACAACAGTGGAGCGAGAGAAAGCACTGAAAGATGCGCCACGCCCTCTTGCCGCATCATTGGTGAGCGCTGCCCTGGACCGATACGTCACCTCAATAATCAGCAAATAGCATGAATCACATTTCTAATGCATTTTAACTCTGCATCGAAATATTATCATGAGCTTATTATTATCAACACAGCTCCGCCTTGCCCGAGTTTCGCTCAAACTCGGGCCTTCTGAAATAGCACCCCTGGTTTCAGCCGGGCGCGCTTAACGAGAAGACAGGTGCGCTGATAAATATTGACTATACTACGATGTGGTTGGCGCCCTGATTTTCAGAAATCACGTAAAATATGCATTTAGTAAACTTTACCTGGTTGGTAGGCCAGAAACGCTCCCAGCTAAGCGCATCTCTCGGATAATGACAAAGCTACAGCACCCGCCGCGGTGGCTCAGTAGCTAAGGCCGGCTGCGCTCAGTGGCCTGCTGAGCTCAAGAACGCGGGTTAGATTCCCGGCCGCCCCGGCCGCTTTTCTGGTGGATGCGAAAAGTGAAAACGCCCGTGTGTTCCAGATTTCGGTGCACGTTAAAGATCCCCGGGGGGTAAAAATCAATCCGGAGCACTACACTACGGCGCGCTTCATCGCCTGTGCAGCGTCAGCGCGTTAAACCCCATAACCAATAAATCAACAAAGGCGCAGGCCCTGCGCAATGTCCTCGTTTTACATAGAATAGCTTGATATAAAACCGACAATAAGCCATGGTTTCAAGAGGAATATGCAGTGCCAACAGAGAAACGCTTGGAGGGTACCCCGTGCTCTACTTACGCGTAGAGCGCAGCCACCGTGGCTTTTTCAGAATAATTTGCTGCTCCTGAAAAAGAGCCTGTTAGCTGCATGAGTTTCTCACACTTCAAGCAAGGCTATTAACTTTCATGGTAACTCGAGCGCACTTGTCGAATCTGACGCTGAAGTCTGCGTAGGAGCGTGGACACACGATGGCTGTGCGGGTCCGATAACGGTAGGAAGTAGTCCAATAGCCCCACTGGCGCCAAAGCTAACGACTCTTTAGGTCACAACGGCAATCAATACCACCAAGGCTATCCAACTTTTTGTTGTAGATAAAATGGATGGCGGCCTGTGTATCTGCGTTATACATACTGGGACACTTCACGGTTTTTAAAGTTATGCAGACCCAAGATCGATAATCAGTGGGTGTGTAAAGACAAACAAAATTGAAGGAAGCTCATACTAACGCGTAAGACTTGAAGGTAGCGAAGCTTCTTCGCTGCCCCAACAATTTGTACTCCATCATTGTTGCTATAAGTGTGAGCTTTCACTTTTTTGGAGGTTATAATCATTGGACGTCACCTTAGAGGGGCGTACGCCATTACGTGTTTTTCTCGTTCCGAGCAATTGTTGCCGAGATTACGGCGAACGCTGGAGCTTTTTTTTTGTCAACCTTAGCCAATCTCCCTAAGGTGGCATGCCTGGCCTGACAAACGCGCGCCAGTGACGCCGTACGGTCACCGCGAGGCGTGCACACACGAGTGCTTGGCACTTTCTGGTTCGTAACATCCAGGCGGTCGCCGCCAGGCCCGTGCCCACGAGAGTGCGCTCAGCAATTTGTTAAAAGTTTTAATAGCGAAAACAAAAATTACGATTTGCAAAAAGGTTCGCTGTTTAAAGAATGACTCTAATCCACGCTGTGAAGGTGATTGGAAAGCAAAGCTTTAAACAACACCGACAGCAATTGCCCATGCAACGTCCCTTGAACTCACAAACGTGGGTCTACAAAGAGTGAAACCAGAGATTCTGCCCGCCGTTACTTGGAATTCGCGGGGGCGGCATCCCGAACGCAGCAGCAGCGTCGGCCACGGCCGGGCTAGAGCGGCGGACGCCGTCGCTGTAGCCCGGCCGTGCGTCCGCAGAAAGAAAACGGAAAAGAGCGTCTTTCGAAAGGTGAGACAACAGAACCTATAGACATCCTGATGGGCTAGCTCGGGGCTACACCACCGCGTGACACAAGCGCAGACACCGAAACAATTCGGCATGTGAGCTTAGTGATTCCCATTTATGCCTATTAAAACTACTTGTTTAGTAAGTTTCAGAATTGCATGAAAGCTGAGGACTCTTATATAATCGCTACTTATTTGAACCAGTTGCTCCTTTCACCTTTTGTAATTCCTCTTAAAACACAACCGAATCGGTATTGACCAATTTGGAAAATGGAGTTCCATTCATGGCAAGCAGTGCGCAAAAGTGGCCAGATTCTAGCGGCCAGATGTCTGTATGCGGTCTCTATATTTTGTTTTCCCACCTTGCAAACCAATCCTTAACGTATCTTTGCCGTACGGCCACTTAACTCCGTCGGGTCCGGGTTACCCAGGAGGTGCAGTCGAACACGTTAATCAACCCGTGCGAGGGAAGCGCGCAATGGATGCGAAGCTGCGCCATAACAGAACCAAACCAACCGTCACTAAAGCAGACGACAAAGCCGTACCGCCGGCGCGCCCACCGGTGATCCGGCACCTCTGCGCGCGGAACGCTGGGTAAATTCGCCGCGCCATCTATAGTGTGCTCCATGAGTGAAACTGTCCCGCATGTCGCGAAAGAACCATTAGCTGGTTGAGGTAGAAAGCTTTGCTTTAAAAATGGTTTAAAATTAACGCAGGAAGTTTTACTCACACCGTCCAGACATCAAAAACAAAAACCCAAATAAAAACTGGTCACCTGTCTAATGGCTCCCCTGAAAGCTACCACCCATGCCACGTAATCTCCCTCGCCCACTTGTCACCGTCCTCCCATGATAAACGCAGTGGAGGTTTCGATTCGATTCGATTCGACGGTGGTTTATTTATCACAAAAAAAACATACAAAGGGTATATACAGGAATTCATTCTGCTGAGGAATTGCTGAATTCATTCAATTTTCCTGCCTTCGCACTCTGTTGAGACTTCTTGTTACGGTTAGGCTTGGTGCTTAAGTCACGAGCACGGGGCTCGGACGCGAGCCCGTTGTGTATTTTGCGATAAATACTTTCTTTAAGTCTTTCTTGTTTGGTATCGCAAAAATTACACGCACACCTCTTCATTGAAAGGAGCACTGTTAGTATTAGTTATGTATTTATGTTACACTTAAACGTGCCTAATGTCTTCTTTTTGCTCAGAAGTGATCAAGAGTTTGGAGTGTGGCTTCAGATGTATTAGCATGACAACGCTTTGCCTGTTTAAATGTCTCGTTTAAGAACACTTTTAACTTTTGCCCCGGGCGGTTGCGTAGAGGGAAAACCAGACAGACAGACAAAACATTCGCGTTTAAGTTGTCCCAGTAAGATTATGTCCTCTAAAACATAAGCCCTACTTTGTGATAACTTGCAGAGGTTTCCTTGAAGTATGTGAAGATGCCGGAGTGACCCGGTACGCGGCGCATGCTATGAAGAACTTCACTTTAAAAGCTTACAGCCCAGCCGCTGTCGACGACGTCAGCTGCTTCAAACGAAATGAGAACGTTCCATCTCTATGCAACACATACAATCGCCACAGTGTTTAGATGAGATGCCTAGTCATTGGTAAATATGTACGTGACGGCCGAATACATTCTACTTATGCAGTTCTGCATGGTTGGAAATATATAAGACCCGCGAATTGTCTCGTTTCAGCACATTCAAGGGATGCGGCGTTAAGGTGAGAAAGATTCCGAGCTGGGAAAAGTGGCGGCGCTACTTATGTCATCCATTGCAGAAGATGGGAAGATACAAAGGAGAATAGGGAAGAGGAGACCACGACATAGGAGTTTCGTTGGCGTTAGCATTGACGTACGTTCCGCGGTCTCGTGTGCTTTACATCTTATTTTACGTGAATAGGTAACAGCTCCCGCAACTGTACACATTACTTCTCACGGGCAGGAGGCAATTGACAGCGGTATGCATGCTGTCTGGGCAAATGCGGAGCTTCTCCACCGAGAAGCTATCGTTTACAGGAGATTATTTCTGGAGACACGTCAACGTCTCGGGTGCCCTCAACGAGTCTGCTACTGCGTGTTTACAACGAAAGGCAAACACGGTGTCTTAGGGATGGTGTTTGTGCATGATTGTGTGAATCTGTAATTGAAGGGAATGTGGACATGTGCTTTCGTTAGTTTATATTTGTTTCACATATTGTAGTTCTATTATTTTTCGCTGATTTCTTCTTTTCATCATGAGTGCGTTTTACACATCTGAAGCCGCCGTCCTGTAATTTGGCAGCATAAACATCGTTAACACAAGATAGTCTTTGTCTCTATACGAGCCATTGTTATGTTTCAGGCGAGTGTTCACTGCTTTAAGGGTGACTCGCCTGATCACATTCTTATGGTACTATTCATGACCCACTGGTTTAAAAAGCATAGTGCTCCGATACGAGAGATTTTACAAATTAATAGGAATGTTCCTAACGGCCTAGTTTGCTTCCTCTAGAAATATGTTGCTTCCTTACTCCGATCAAAATTACACAAGAAACGCATTTTGGTTTATGCAGATGGCGCTAGCTGTCAAGCGAGCATGAATTTTATTTTTTTATGTCAGAAAAAAACAGACATATCTCTTAAATAAGCAATGTAGGCTGCTGTGAACATTGAGATGTATTTGTAAAGCTTTTTGTATTGGTCCACGTTGGTTTTTAGGTACGTGGCTTAAGACGTAGTGAGTACTATAGAAATGAATGGTAACATCTAAGGCCTCCGTAAGTGGCCTCGCGACACTTCATGGCGTTAAAGGAAGAAGAAAAAGAAGAAGAAATTTATTTTGCTGAAAACATATTTACATAACAAGGTATACAGAAGGAGGTCCCTGAGCACGAGGCTGGATGGGGACCTCCTATTACAGATAGAAAATAAAAACCTAGTTCTGCAGCAAAGTCAGCAATGAAAAGAAGACATAATGCGTTAGTGGGAAATACAACTCAGAGCTTTTTATGGATGTTATATGTGCACCGTGCGAAATTTAACAAAGATCGTTGAAAACAATGCCGCAAGAATAGTAAAGTAATAAACAGGTCAGGGGTGTAATGACAAATACACCGTAAAAGCGTAGGGTCCAACCAGTTAAGGAAATTATTCATTCAGGTTGGGTAAATATGCACGGAGATTGTTCTTAATGCTTGGTAAAAATGATTTTTCTATTTCTGCTCATGACGGCGCAGAGTCCTTGCGACACCTCGGTGAGTACCTAGCTGGCTGTGGTTATTTAGCCTAACCGAATAAAAGCGTACTTTAGTGTTGTCGTAAATAATTTATTTTTCAGCGAAGCTGTTCGGCCCCCTGTTTTTGGCCGCCTTCCGGCCCCCTTCGACCCTGTGATTTCGACCACCTTTCGGCCCGCTGCAGGCGTACCGAAAGGAAGATGGGTGGCTAACGTCCTTATAAGCGGTGCAAAAATTTGGGCTCTGGATGGAGGCTGAGAGGGGCAGACGGTGTGGTGATGGCGACTGTGCACGTGGTTTGCGTTGCTGTGGTGATGGCGGCACGCCCACCGTGGGCACGCCCGTCGTAGGTGCCGGCGTACCGCACCAGCGCTCGAGGGAAATGCGTGAAAAATGCGGTGACCGCGGCAAGGCTTGCATCGGCAAAGTTTGGGGCCGCTACTGCAATATGGCGTCATAAATGGGATCTATAAATCTAAAACAGCGCGTTGAAGCGCTGGGAAAAGGCAGAGGAACAAATCACTTTCGATGACAGCTTCGCTTGGAATCAATCTTTGCAAAGCGGGTTGTCCCGTACATTTTTTGTTGTTAGGCATTAAAGCGCCACCTCAGACTAATTCCTGTGCGACACGGCAAATTTCGATTCACAATTGAAGGCTTACTTAGAAGTACGCCTAATAGATAGCCACTGCACCACCCGATAGACAATGCGTTCGAAGACAGTGGGAAGGGTTTTTAATCGTCTGTGTAGCAGAGGTATTCGGCAGCCAAATGGGGGCAACGGCTTCAAAAAGAAGTTGCTAGCTCCAGGTTGTGGCTTTTTGTGTTTCTAGTGATGTCCTTATATACAGAGTTCACATTCTTTATGAATGAATGTACCGCTTTGTGTTCTTTGGAAGAGCTCTCCTCGGTTTCTTCTCATCGCCTTTGATAATTTGCTTGGGTAAGCCACATCTTTGTGCAATTGGTTCACTGGTGCAGTATTCTCTTGAAACAGCTTTCTGGACTTCCAGTAGCCGTAAAAGCTGCCCGTTACCCTCATGAGGTCCAGCAGTGTGTTTGCGGCATTGTTGGGATGGTGCGTTGTATTGCTGAAATTTTACTTCTTGTGCTGCGGCCCGTTCTTTTAGAGCCGTACCCCTCCCCACGCCTCCGGGGTAGAGACCCTTTCTCCAGCTTATCCGAGTTCCCCTGATTTTTACGAGTCTAGAATACTGGTGCACTGCTGGCTTAGGGATTGTGTTATCGAGCATGGATGGCACTGTTTCCGTACCCCTGTTCAGGAGGGTCACTGTAGGCATAGTAGTATCGAGTGGCTACCAAACTTGGTATACCCAGATTGCAGATCTCCAGCCGCTTTTCTTGGCTCGTCTCATGCACCGTTATACAAATGTCCGCGTAGCCAAAATTTTTTTTTTCGTCGATTCTTGTTTTACGTGTGCTCCTTGAGGCCGTAAAAGCATCTAATGAACAGAGGAATTCTACTCCTTACTTATCTTAAACTGAGCGGCATGGTGATATTACTTTTTCACGCGGCCTGATGGTGTTCATACCAGAAAAGAAGAGAATAGTTGTCCTGCTTGTGCTAATCAAGAGGACGTGGCCTTTCGTCTTTGTCACTCTATTTTACTGTGCTGCATTTTAGACCCTTTACTCCGAGTATAACTGAGTGCATTACACAGTTCAGAAGGATTATATTTACAAAAAAGCGCCACCCGGAGGTGTGGTAATTTTTCTCGCTAATGCTCGACGGTGTCTTACCAAGAGGAATAATATTTGAAGTTATTTTAGGAAAAGAAGCGAAAGATAGTAATGGAATTTAGAGTGCGCGTTCTCGGAATTTCGGTCATATGCAAAGTTTCAAAACGGCTGTTTCCTTCGGCCAGTATGTATATTCCAAGCACTTTTGAGAAGAAAAAGAATAGAACGCGTCTTAGGGTGCTGACTGTGCGACACTTTCGCTCTTGTTACCCCTCAAGGATCGCATAAGCCTGCTTTGGTTAAAGTAATTCTTTTCGGTTAGTCTTCGCTTAATAATAGAACGCTGCTGCATTAAGCATATCCCGGCCGACACGAACGCTACGGTGAGGCAACCACACGTGCTTAGTATTCCTAACACACCCTCATCAGTGGTGCGCAATGCCACGCATGAAAACTATTTTCTTCTCAGGGTTCGGATTACTCCTTAATACTTTCAAAGCACTTAGGCCGCGAATGAATATTCAGCCAGTACTCAAAAAGGCAGCACTCTGTGAAGATCGGTCGGTCATCGCCCTTCTGACATGGCGCTACACCAAGGTGGGCACGTTTTGAGACTTATCTGACTTACAGGCCTCGTTTTAAGTACATTTTTATGCATTTATCTCTGCATAGGTGGCAGTTTCTGCTACTTCATACGGGTGGGTTGCGAGTAAACGTTCATGGACCTGGGGATCTTAGCAAACGGATCTCATAAAGGCGGGACAGCAATTTCAGGTGCGGTGAGCTGGGATTATGAATCATAAAAAATCACTTAAATGAGCTTTGCAGACACCTGTGTGCCTAATTACAAGGTTGCCATTCTGGGCGTTTCCGTTTAGAGTGGAATACGTCAAAGTGACGTCATGTTCTGTCGCAGTGCGCCATTCTCTTTGACAGAGGCGCATAACGGAATATAAACAGCGGCAACTCAGACGGCAGTAACGTTAAAGAGGCAAAGGAAGAAAATAGGCTACTGCCTTATTACGCGTGGAAAACTTCCAATGAAGAAGCAGCGAGTACAGCCATCCGAGTGGTCACATTGTGTTTGTAGCGGGAAGCAGTAATGAATATTTCGTTACCTCTGTTCTTATATGAGTTGTTTATTAGCAATCAATAGATCGGTAGTGAATTATGGAATAGAAAATTAGGTCTTACTACAGCCCTTTTTAAGTCAAACAGCCAGGAAACCGAGAATGGTAGCCATAGTGCTGAAGTATATCGGAAGAACCTCATGGATTTCTGAAAATACTCACGCAGAAGATTTTGCTGCTCTAGTTGTAAGAATTATACCCTCCAACGGATTCGGGGGCCAAAAACAGGTGGACAATCTTACTGACAGAATAGATAATGACGGAGTAAATTTGTAGAAGGGGCGCCCTAGGAAAATTTGTGGCTGAAGAAAAGATTGAAGTGACCCAAGATAGGAGCTGTTGAAAGTCTATTGCATAGGCCTTGGTCCTGTAGTGGACGTCATCACGCTGCTGCCGATGGTGACGATTAAGCCATTTCTTTTTGAAGTCTTAACGCAACTCTCTGCCTGCACGAAATATCAACGCCAACATAATGGTTTTTAGCATGAAAGAGTCAGTGAAAAAATGGAAGGGAGTACTTCTCACTTTGTCTGCATAAGGGCGAAGTTAAAACATGTTCTTACGTTTTCTAGTTTTATTCTCCTTCGTTGTTGAAATGTCGCCAGCTCCTAGTAACTGCTACTTGTAGATCAATCTCGCCATTTTATGGTAGCAAATATGTAGCTTTGTTCCTCCTTATGGGTTAGGTATTTTTGGAACCAAACAATATACGTCGGCTGGTCAAAAAAATTGCGCGAACAATTAACTCTGTAAAATGTCCCTTACCATTAAACGATTACATGGAATGTAATTATCTATAAACGTAAAGAATCACGCTCTCCCTGCGTGTAAACACTGTGACGTCACGAAGCGCATATGCGTGACGGGGGGCACCTACTGGCTGCCACAAAATGCGGCGGTGGTTAGCAAAAAACCGCTGCGCCAACGGCCTGACCTTCGCTAGTTGCCTACATTAGAGGGGGTGGGGGTCTAGCTAGCCTACCTGCGGCCGTCGCACCTCCATGTGACTTTCTGCATCTAAAATAGCCGCAAACACGACTGTGTACCCTGCGATCAACTGACGACTGGGGCATTGATGCTTTCGGATAAGGGATACACAACAGCCTAAACGAGTCATTCAGAAGGCTGGTGCTCTTTCGACTCTGTATAAGACTGTTTTTGAGGCTTCTATATATGTCGGCTGAACACCAAGAAAAGCTAATTCATGTTTGTTTTTGAGGTATGCTTAAGCTGAACGTTGCCTCAGGCTACGTGGGCGCTGCCATTTCTTGGTCTCTTTGCGTCACCCGCAGTCTGTGGCATAGGCACTACATGATGTCGAGGACAAAAAGGAAGAAGCATCATGCAAGGCGAAAAATGTGAACTAAACAGCAACGAAACAGAAATATAAAAAGCCACAGCCAAAATGTTTTCCAATAAAAATATCGGGACGATGATCTCTACGCAAGTTACTAGTTGTTTCGTTACCTTTTTTCGCAGTGAAATCGCGAAGCACTTCATCGTCATTGTGAGAATACACAGAGCAGCCACGTATGGTTAGTGCGTATAGCTTGGAGTGGTACTAAAATAAGTATTGGTATAGCCATTATTTTATAATAGTCAAAGTTGGTGGCCTTGTACCACCGCTACATACGCCAGCGTCAGGAGACCACAACAAAAGAATACACTCACTGTCACTGAGTCAGATCACTTAGAGCAAACTGCTTTTTCGAGTTCAGTATGCAGCATCACAGGCGCGTGAGCAGCCCAACTCGCGTCGAAGGCAAGATGATAAGTGCGGCCACGGCAAGCACGCCTGTTTCGCCGCGGCATGCAGGTTTAATATACTGGATCAAACTGTAGATTTATTGTTACAAACTCGCGTTTCCATTGAACAGATTTTTTCAGCTCCCCATACGACCAAACTTCTCTCTGTCTGTCTGGCGGTAGGCGGCTATGGCAGATCGCTAGTGGAAACATGTATTTCGCGTCGCCTAAGCAGGTTAGGCAATCTTTATCTTTTAATACGGTTGGCTACTTCTTCCAAACATGGGAATATTTCGTAGAAGGAAATGCCCCGTGCCACTAGCCCCCCGGCACTATTTCGTTGAACGAAATTTCTGGTGGCGCTGAATGAAAGCAGTTAATTGACAAACACCTTCGTTTCATGGCACTAATCAGCGCCGAATGCCAATGCAGACGGTGTGACTGCGCTTGAGGAACAGCAGAAGTTTGGAAATGCTGCTATGGGTAAAAGCAGACATTCCGCTTCTTTGGCTACTTTGAATGCCAGCCTCTTTGGCGCATTGCCCGCAACCACAATACCCGCAGAATTTACCTTTTGACGGACGTGAAAGAGACTGATACCACCCTCTTTGCTCGTACGGTGTGCGTGGCCGGAAGTGGAACAGCCCTACGGCATCACAAAAACGAAAGTACGAACAAAAACCCCACTTCAATGAGCGTCCAAAGCAGCCTCAATGCATACGCGCCATTCGCCGGCCCGAATGGTTTGCCAACTGCCCACAAGGAGTACGCATGATGTTTGCATGATGTTTCTTCCGCAAGGAGTACGTCCGCTGGCCGTGACGTCAAGCCCGTCATGCGATGTACCCCGGGAGAGCTCCATTGACCGTGTTCATGCTCGCTTCGTTGCAAATATTCTCGAACGACCATACCCCTGCAACGTAACTGTATCTCTTCTCTCCAATTTCCGGCCTCCTCACGCTCTTCTGTTGCTCCCTCGGTACTCCCACGATAAACGGACTCGAAGTTTGCTGAATTCAATTCAAATTTTCCTCATTCTCAGCGCTGGTGCTCCACTGGTTGATTGCTCCCGTTTTTTATTAGTATTTAGCTTGGTGCTCCAGCTACAAGCTTGAAGCTTAAGTGCGAGTCCTTTTCGTATTTTTCGGTTAGAATATTGTTCTGGGCGAGTATTTTTACTATCCGAAAATTACGCCCACATCTATTTTAAGTTTAAAGAGTACGGCTCGTATCACTTATGTATTTATGCTTTGCCCCAAATATGCGTAATGTGTGTGTGTGTTTTTTTTTTGTTTTTGCTGATCATGTTTTGACAGATGTGACATAGGGCGCGGGATTTAGGCAAATAGAGATAACAGCGAAACATGTTTTTAAGGTATTACTGCTCCCGCGCAAAGTGCCCCAGGTTACAGCAAGGAGTCCAAAAATTAATCATTAGATCATCCACGGCTCACGTTAGGTTCTGCATAGTTGTGAGCACGCTTAAGCGACACACAATGTTGAACGTACCCTCCGGATTTCTTCTTCCATACTTTACATTGAAACCATTCTCATAATCCCCCGAGTCATATGCGTAATCATCAAATATCCCGTATCTTTTGATTTGGTTGGGATCTCTTCCTTTTTTTCTTGGCTTACCCATCTCCCCTTTGCATTGTGCCCTTCAGTGTTTTGTCCAGTTTTTGTTTCCTAACCTTTCATTGCTTTTCTTTCCCTTCAAATTTTCCTTCATCATCCATCCCTCCTTTCCTCAGTATTTCCCTCTCGCTCTGTCCGTCTCTCCCTCCCTTTCTCCTACGCTCACTTTCTTTCAAGAGCCTTTTTTCCCCTTGCTTCTTTCCCCCAAGTTTTCCTCATGTCTGGAATCGATATTTCTTGCCTTCCTGGTTCCTCGCTTGGTACTACAATATTTCGGGTTCTGATATACGTAACACTTCTGGCAGCGTGTTTGGTTCACTGTGCTTTAATCCAAGACTTTCGTTTTCACCCATCATATAAATAGAACAATCAGTTTAATTCCTGTGAGTTTTCTATACGGTGGACAAGCGTAAAAGTTTTTTTTTTCCGAAGCTCCTTTCCATAGTATCGGCCGTTTAGTTTACAGCTTTTGCGTAGGTGAAGTGTTGTCATATATGCCAGTAATGAACGTCGGCATTTGTGGTTATTGTAGCATCATGGATGCCAAATTCTGCAGTGTTGCTTTGGAAGCAGTATTCGGCATGAACGCTAAGCTGTATCCACTTTGTCCCCTAGGGTAGTTGAAATTACCAAATTTCCAAATATTTAACCGCTTGTTCATACCCAATATTGTTCTCTTGTGCTCAAGGTTGAATACACGACGTAACAAACCATAAGTAGCTTTGAGATGCTGCATTTTGTCTTGCTTTGGAAAGAATTATTGCTTCTCCGCAATTCTTCGCAACAGCTCTTTTCCCTCAGTTATAATATCAAGTGTGCCTATATCTACGACGTGGACTGCAAGCATAACGAAATTTGGTGACATTGTTAGAACACGAAAGCTCATAACCTAGAGCTGTTTAAATTACGATGATTTAGGTGTCTTGGTTTCTACCTCGCACAAATCATGCAAACATCGCTGAACGTACTTCTATAAGATCTATGAATGTACCCGCACCAAAGTGCTTTACACCAAATCACAAAAAATACAGCCTTCCCCTAATAACAGGATTCATACTAAGAATGGAGCAGTGTAAGTCGTAACGGTACCCAGGAGAAATAAATATGAAACACATATGCTTGGTTGCTCTAGTCGCGCAAAATCTTTTACTTTTCGAAACAAACATTTCGTGAAGCTAAACCCAATTTTAGATAAGACAACCCCTTTATGAAGAGCTTAAAAAATCATGCACCCCTCTGTCTAACCACGACGATGGTTGAACGCCAAGATTTCTCGTGATGAATTCTTTGGTTAGCCAATCCTACACTACAAGTATGTACTACTCTGGAGGTACCCACAACTTTTCTAGAATACCCACAGCAACACTCCGGTGTGCTCTCCATAAGCCTAACATTTGGGTTTGGGGTGTACGGCACGAATCAGTGCCTGCTGCTTGGCGTTCGCTTCGACCATGTCGAAATAGAGCAATCGGATAGACGCCGGCTTCGCAGCCCCAGGTACCCGGGGTTCGAATGCAGCCCCGGAAGTATTTTTGTTCTCTTACACTTCACCTAGGATCATTCATAACCATCGTCAGAAAAAAATTGGCTTTCCTGCAAGACGTATTGGCGTTCAGTGGCATCAGGGAGGCCACTAAAGCTTCGATTTGAAAACCTCATTCGTGCATTCCAGTTGTTGAGCCGGTGGCGTGCTACCACAAATTCTTCGCAAACTTTAAATGTACATGAAAAACGAAAAATTGCGCCCACCTCCCCGCGAGGGAACCCTGTGTAGATGCGACACATCGTGGGGTTCATTTGGTGTTTCCGTTGGATTGATTCTGAAATCGCGTGAAATGTGTCGGGAACGCGTATGAATATTATGTTTTATGATTATTATTATGTTTTATTGGCCAATCTTGGTCAATCTCTCTAAGTGGTATGCTTGGGGCTTCGCTGTCGCAACGACCTTTACTCCATCATTGTTGCTGTAAGTTGGAGCTTCTTTTCTTTTATTGCAAGTGTTAATCATTGCCCCATCATGCGTTGTATCAGTATCATCTTGACGTAGTTTTAATGAGTCAAGGATATAAGGCGCCGTCGTAGGATTTGATTCTGTCTCGGTTTTGTGGCGCAGTGGGAAGAGCACCACGTACCTCTCGATCCGTCCACAGGGTCGTGGGATCGAAGCCGGGCGTCACAAACTATTAGTTTTTTATAGTGTAGGGGGAGGGGTGTGGACAACGCCGTATGGAGGGGCAAGGCGAGTGAATGAGATACAGTCCTATCTAAAACGTCGCAACTTGTAAACCTTCCCAAACTAGGCTTGGGTGGCGATCCGCCATTGATGTTGGCCTATTTGACAACACACTTTTAATTTATCCATGCGTACGTTTGAGCCCACTAGTCAGCTTTTTCGATTGGCGAACAACAAATTATGTAGCCAAGTATCGCCAGAAGCTTGGCATAGTAAAATGGTGTCATCAGTAAATCTTGGGATCCTGAGGTGTTAGCGATTAATATCTGTTCCAGATATTTCCGAACTGTGTTTCGGGAAGACGTTCTCTAAGAAACCATTTAATAATTCGTGAAAAATCGTGTCCTGTTGCCTAACGCCCTTCTTGACACGCAAACACGCGCGCAGCTAATGGCCAGCTTTATGATGCGTATGGCGATATTTTCCTCCCATTAGCTTGGTGTAACACGTTCTCATAAATAAAGCGTCCTCTCATAAACGCCCCTAGGCCTTTTCTTCCGCTGAAAGGGCGCGGAACCGGCACGTGGCTGGCCATAAAAGGCCCAGACTGCGGCCCAAACTTTGAATCAATGTGCCATTACGTGCCTAGCCCTGCCCATACTTTAAGCAGAAAAGGCAGGAAAAGATTACATTTGCCCAGGTTCCCGTCCCCAGGAGACAGCCTAACATGTACCCGCCGTCCGGGCACTATATATAAGGCAATAACGTAGCGCTGAACGAGTTCGGACACTACGTCAAGTTAACATCATTGCCACCGGGCGCCAAATCATTGCCTCTGATATATATATATATATATATATATATATATATATATATATATATATATATATATATATATATATATATATATATATATATATATATATATATATATATATATATATATATATATATATATATATATATATATATATCTTGAGAGGCTCTGGGAGTCGCCAGGCAGGCGATTTTATTCCTGCGGCCACAGCGCTACGCAGACTGAGCAAGAAAAACGATGGAGAGAGAGAGAGAGAGATAGAAGCTTTTTATTAGAAAACAGAGTGTTTAGCCGGAGTACAGGATCGCCTTCATGCTACCCTGTAAGGGGAGGAGGGGGAAAAGGAACAAAGGTCTAAGAGAGAGGAGGGCAGAAAAGAGATTCAAGCTGAGAGGGGGACCAAATAAATTAGGTAAAAGGGCAAGAGCGAAAGTCTCAGAGTGAAGAGATTTAAAGGTTTTGAATTAAGCCAGTGTCATGGAGCTACGAAAACAGAAATTTTAGGGCAAGGCGTTGCTGAGAAGAAGACGGCAGGGCCCTAAAATGGTTTTTACCGTCACTGGTCCTTGCGTATAACCTATGCGTGCAATGTTCTGTAGCAAAGTTGATCTAGAGTCCTTGTAGGAAGGACAATAGAGTAAAAGATGCTCATTGTGTCTTCCCATGCACAGTTGTTGCACCTGGAGGCGGTAGATAGTCCAATGCGGAAACGGTCGCTGTTGGTGTAAGCTGCATTAAGTCAGAGCCGATGAAATAATGTTTCTAGATGACGGGGGAGCTGGTGATGGAGTCTTGACGACAGCTGAGGGTCAAGAGAGTAGAGAAACTTGTGGTGGGTAGGATCTGACCAGATTCTGTTTCTCTCTGAAAGGGCGTAGCGTGTGGCTATGATGGAAGCGTCGTGTTTGGTAAAAAAACTCCCACCTCCCGTCGCGGGAACCCCTGTCTAGATACGACGCATAGGGGGTTCACGTTGCGGCGTTGGACAGCGGAGGAACACGCTGGAACGATGGAGGGGAGCGGCGCATAACGGTGAGGGGACAAGCCGGCGCCAGTGCGTCTTCCGCGCTATGACGCAACACAACCCAACACGATCCACTTTAATCCAATCCAATCCAATCCAATCCTATCCTATCCAAGCCAAGCCAAGCCAAGCCAAGCCAATGCCCCTCGCGAGAGAGTGTTCGCTATCGGAGAGGAGAGGGGGTGAGTGGCGGAGAGCGAAGCTGGCGCGGCGAGGAGAATGGGGGAGGGGTGGATGCTGACAACAACGACGCCGACGCCGGATGCATGGACAAGGCGTGTGAATGAGATACGTGGCATCTAAAAATGTTCTCCGTATATTTCGGCAGGTGTCGCCTGCAGAGGCAGCATCATCAGCTTTTTGGTTTCCTGTGATCCCACAGTGACCACGCACCCACTGAAACACAATATTGTGCCCAGCGCCTACTGCAAGGTGGTGTAGATAGAGAATATCTTGAACGGCAAGTTCATATGTGAAGTGCTTGCCGCTCTTAAGGAGGCACTGAAGGGCAGTTTTAGAGTCAGTGAATATGGTCCATTCGTTGGGCTCTTGACGTAGGATGTAGCGGATCGCCTCTTTGAGGGAGTTAGTTCAGCTGATGTCGAGGACGTTGGTCTGTCTAAACGGTAGGAAAAAAGTTTACCGGTCGACGGGACGAATAGTCCAGAGGAGGAAGTTTGCGGCAACGAAGACCCATCAGTGAAAAGATGAACCCTGGTGGAATGCAACCTTTGCATGTAGTCCAATGCCACTTGGAGCAGTTCACCCTGAGGCGTTATCTTCTTAGATGTCATCCCCGGGATGCCTAAACCTATACGAGTAGACGCTAATGTCCAGGGCGGAAACTGAGATGGCATTGCTCGCTATGGTTGCGTTGTTTTGGGAAGGGACAAAGCTCTAATAGCATTTCCAAACCCAGAACTCTGGGCCGCCGTGATCCTGCTCAGATAGTGGGGTGTAGGTTGAAGTAGATGCCGGTAATAGACACGGAGCGACTCCTGTAACATGAGTGCGTCCAGAGACAAGCAACGAGCTTCAGCGACGGTCCCAGCACCCCAGGAACCTCTGGGTAGTCCAAGACAAATGCGCAGGCTGTTGCGTCGCGCCGCTTCTAGCTTCAAAGACGATGGAGATGACACTGTCGCCGCCGAGATGAAGATGATGCGATGATGATAGGGTGCACACACAGAAGAGGGCGATTGTCCACATGCTAAAACATACCCCGCATCGCTTCTCACAATATATATATATATATATATATATATATATATATATATATATATATATATATATATATATTTATATATATATATATATATATATATATATATATATATATATATATATATATATATATATATATAATATATATATATATATATATAGACACACACAGAGAGAGAGAGAGAGAGATAAGGTTTGGCAGTCAAGAATGCCAAGGAAAACAAAGGGGAGAATGTGCTAGGTCATTTATTATCGTTGAAACAGACGCAGATTCTTGAACTACAGAAAGTGGAGAAGAATGCCCGCCGGGTGGATCTGAACCCACAACCTGCAGAATACACCAGCCCCGCCAATAGCGTAGTGGTCATCGCTCCAGACGCGTATTCCAGAGGTCATGGGTTTGGATCCCTCCCTCCCGGTGGCCATTTTTTCTGCCCTTTGTTTCTGTCTTTAAAAAATATGCAGTTGTTTCAACGATAATAAATGACCTATTACAATCTCCCCTTCGCTTTCTTTGGCTTTCTTGACTGCAAACCCTTACTTCTGCCTTAATTCAGCGAGCCCCTCATTTTCTATTCTTATTCGCTACATGCATAGCTAGAGTCTCTTTTCTGGCAGTCTTTGTGCCATAGGCACCTTAAGAGGGTTAAACGCTGGTCGACCAGTCTCGACATGTCATAGACGCTCCAGTCATGGCCAGGGGGTTACAAAGAGGGTCCCCTTCACCCAGAGTAGTCCGAGAGGCACTGGCGACCATCCCCAAGCGCAGGAAACAAATTTTTTTTTGTGCTTGACTTTCATTTGAGCATTTCCCTACACGATATCGGCATGATACTTGTAATCGGTTCCTAAAGTAGTCTTGTGTAATTTTGATTGCTTTTTCAAAGTCCTTTAGTATAATATGAGAGCTACTATAGCAAGCCCTCCTGCTGTGTTTTTTGCCTCGTATAGGCTCTTTTCTCGCTTTATTTGTTTCCTTTCGACTAATTTCCCCTTTACGGCAATTGTTGTTTTCTTCCAAGACGAGTTTTTCTACCTTCAATTCTGCACCAAATTATAGTCTCATTCCAAATTGGGGCACGGCATGGCGTTGTAGTGTGGACCTAATATAAACAGTGAAACTAATATGCTTGGTAGTAATTTGTGTTGGGGGTCTCGTTATTATGTATTCACTGGACGTTTAAAGGGTGATTTCCTTAACAAAGGAGTTTTCTTCCCGTTTTAGTGCTTCTTTCTGGGGCAGGAATCCATGGCCTGTAGTTACTCGATAAGATGACGTGTATAACAAGGGTCTGAAGATGTTGGCATTGCGCCCCATTATGTGTTTCTTTCAGTGCCTTTGTGATTCAGTGATTCAGAGAAAGCCTTCGTAATTGAAAGACATGCATTGTGGAAACATTTTCTGCGATTAGTTCGCAATCGAGAAAGACCAGGCGTTAGAAAACATCTGGCTGTCACACAGAGAAAACATGTTCACGTAAACTGCGTAGAGATGGTTAAGCACCGAAGCTCTAACGTGTGGCCGGTGTCTACCCGTGTTTTCTGCTCCCTGCGATGCGCCACTCTCACACACCAATGTCGGTAGAGCGAGAGTGAATGCACGTCATCTCCAAACGCAGCCAGTCTCTCATACCAAACTTTTGACTCCTCTGCAACCTGGTTCTTCGCGCATGGGCATGGGGTTGTGCCGGAGCAGATTTCAGCGTACACGGGACCGCCGGATTTTCTAGTCGACTACCCATATACTTCATAGCTTTAAAAAATTGATGCGAAGTTTTGACCCTGCGAAAGGGTACGCTTAACGAAGCTGGTTGCTAGAGCACCTCACCTTCTGAAGAAAGTATTCAGAGCTTAACTGCTTTTCATTATTGGAAATAACAACTGCTTTGTATCTAAAACTAACTCCAAACAATATTTCCAGCGTACGGTTGGATGATCGGGGACATTGTACTGTCCTAGTTATATTAAACAATGCCCATGATGGAGTTCTTCTCGCATTTCGCAGTGTCAGTATAACAAATCGCTGGCAGTAATCACTCGTGTATATCGTCCCTTATTCTTCCATGGAAAATGCTTTGGGCTGGGGGAGTCATCACCCGTTTTTAATTTTCAGAGGTGATTTAGCCAATGTAGACTAGATTCCTCCACTGGCGTTTAGGCTACGGACATCAGTACAGCCGGTAATGTCACCGAGTATATTCCCTAGGTTCTCTGTTAATTACACTGTGTGAGTTGCGAACTACCACGAAACTGAATAACTGAAGGCGTCGTTCAATTCACCACTGAGGGTATGCACGCTGCGTGTTTTGAGACGGGCACTGAATGAAAAAAAAATTAAAGAGGGAAGATTCAGTTGTTGATTTATTGCGGGGTTTTACGCGGCGACGCTTCACATTCGATGGAAAGCGCCTTAGTGGGGGGCTCCGGATTTATTTTGACCACGTGGTGGTCTTTTACGTGCACGAGAATCTCAAACACACGGGCGTTTTCGCATTTAGCCTCCATCAGAAAAGCGATTTCCGCAGCCGGGAATCGAACCCGCGTCCCTGAGCAAAAAACGATTCCGTAGTTAAGCATGGGCCAATACAGCGGTGGGATTATGTGAGGCTTGCCTTTAGGTAGCCCTCACGTCACTCCAAACGACGTGCCAAACAACGCAAAGCTTATTGTACGCCACCCTGCGGGTGCCTGTTAAACTTTGTTAGATTTAAAAGCGCAACGTCAGCCAAAAGTCTGGGAAATTTAGGCTACAAACGGTGGTCAATATACTTGAGCAGTATGTGGGTATGTAGCACTGTGGGAGGATTGCCACGCATGCGACTGAAAAGATCCTATAAAATAGATTCAGCAAAACCTACACTAACAAAAATGTCGCTTTAAAACGCAGTGAGAGGAACTTTTCAAGTTAAACATTACCTGAAGGATCACGTAGCCCAAATGTGGTATCTTTTAAGTTCTTCTTCTGAATACTGCGCCGGTGAGGATTTCCTCGTAATTATAGAGCGACAAAAGCTAAAGAAGGCAGGTAGTATAGGACGGGAAGTTTTTATGTTGAAATATACCTGTGCAGTCTGGGTGTCTGGAAGATTCTACAAAGAGAGACGCTGTGTAGAGTGATGACAAAGGCAATGCCCCCTTAGGCTTTTTAATGCACCCTAGGCCCCGTCCTTTTAAGCCTAATGCGGTTACTTAGTCCATTCTTTGTATTTATGGTTCTTCTGACGGGCCCTCAATGATGGTTCCCGCATGCGGCGCAGCGTGCCGCTTATAAAAGGGCGATGTCTCACTGAGTACTCTTTGGTCCTCTTTTGGTTTCTGTCCTCTTCATCGCTGCATCTTGTTCTTAGAGAGTGCACTGCGGCACCTTGCGGATTTTGGCAGTAATGCGGCTGGCGTACTTACAAGCCAGTTGACGGTGATTTTGTGCCGCCTGTAGCCTGTCTTCTGTGTACAAAAAGCACTTGAGATATGTTTTTGTTTGCAGCTGGGACCTAAATCATGGGCATTACAGGCGTGGTTGGCCGTCTATCATACCATGACTACTTACCAATATTTTTATTATTACAAAATATTCAGTGCTTCACGTCTCAATTCCCAGAAATGACGGAAAAGAAATATGTTGCCGCGTAGGCTGCTTTAAAATGCACCGTGCATATCCGAACATGCTGAAAATAACGCGAATCTTTTTCAGTGAACTTTGTTTTCAACGCTGAAAAGCCACAAATCCCTGGGATAGTGGGTCTTTTTTGCATTTCAACACTCAAGCGCATGCCTCTTTTGTTTTTTTGCTGATGCGCAGTTACTTCTTACTCGTCTTCCTCGTGACTTCTTTTTCCAACACGCACTCTTTTAATGTTGAGCGCGCAGCGTGTTAACCATTGGCGAAGATGCAGGCACTTAGACCCGCTATTTTGCGCGCAACTGACTGACCACAGTGACAGCTGGTGATTATCAGAAACCGCAAGACGGCTTTCCCCAACATGAAGCCATTAAAGTGCTCCTCGCCTCACCCGCATGGTGTGGTCGACGTAGCCTACATCCAATGTAGATCTTTTTCGACTTATAATGGCATCGAGTTGCTTCGTCGTAAAACGGAATTGAAAAACATCTAGCAAGCTAGCATGGTTTTGCGCGAATAATTAACTACCGACGATAGAGACAAATGCGTTTTCTTAAAGTGACCGTGAGGGAAAAATGAATTTCGCTCAGTTTGAAAGAACTGCTTTTACTAACTTACTCATCTCTATAAGCGACAGCCTGTTATAATCCCAGTGCTCGTCAGTTAGCAGAAGAGGCCATGAGCTTGCGCCGCATCATCCAAGCGGTGAAGGTCTTCTGTCCACGATAAGCCGTGATTATATTCAAGCCAATGAAGCATGAGGCATACAGTCGTGAACAACAGGTGTCAAACAAAACCGAAACGCGTGGGAATCTATAACTTCAGGTAGCCTTGACAACACAATCATACCCTGCACCACATTATTCACGGCTGGTTTTTTGGGAAGAAAACCACTAATCAGGGTCCGTTCTAACATTGGAGCTGTCTATGAACTCGCAATGCCAGTTAGAGTCCGTGTCGTCTGGCGAAGGTACCCCGCTGGGCCGACAAATGGCGCCACTGCCTCGACGGCCGTCAAGTACGCCGGAGTACGTGACGCAATTGCACCTCCTTGTATATATACCCGACAAACTTGCAGATCTCCGTGGGTGAGCTTCGACTGCGTACGTACCGCGGCGAGTGACGTTGTGAGAAATCCCCACCTGAGGTGGCCGCTAGCCTGCTGAAGTAAGCTCCGCTAACCACAGCGCAGTCAAGCCAGCAAGACAGCAGAGGGAGCTAACAATGTCTGGGTTGGGAAATGCCGCCTTTGGAACTTGAACCTGGCAACGTTCAACGCGCGAACCTTGTCTAGCAAGGGAAGCGTAGCTGTACCATTAGAGAACCCATCAGGCAGTAAGTGGGATATGATAGGGTTAAGTGTACTTAGGAGAACAGTAGAAGGCATCATGGAAGTGACTAGCGGACGCATTCTCTGCTAGCGATGACATCAACAAAGAGCGCGGGGTGGGAATCTTAATCCTCATAAAAATAGCAGAGAACATGGAGGAATTCTTTTGCACTAACGAAAGTCGTAGTAGTGGTGACCAAACTAAACAAGCGATGCAGGCTAATGATAGTGCAAGCCCAGGTGCGAACAATTAGCTACGATGATGACACCGTTTAAAATTTATACGAGAATGTCGAATGAGCACTGAAGGTAACAACACAGGTCCCGACTGTGATGAAAGAATTTGACGCAAAGTTAGGTGAGAAGCAAATGGGAGAAAGGTTAGTGGGAACTTTGGAATAGGCAGTCACAACAGCCAAAGAGATACGCTGGTAGGATTTCGATCGGGTAATAACCTGAGGTTAAAAAAACAAATTGTTCTGCATATGAACGAACAAGAAATGGAAGGTAACAAGAAATGGACATGGAAAGGTCCGAACTGCAAGCGAAGAAAACGAAATTGATTTCATTTTAAGTGACAACTCATGTACGCTGCAGGACGCGGAGGTGCTAACCAAGATTCGGAGTAGAGATTATAGGATGGTTAAGTGCAAAGTTCGACTTAATCTCATGATACAAAAAAGAAACTGCTAAGAAGTAAAAAAAACCTCGAATGGAGACAGTCACAGCCAAGAGGAAAAACTTCAAGGTAAAACTTTAAAACCAATTTACGCATTTAACTTGGGTGAAAGAGGATAGTGTAGATAGCCTAAAAAATAACCTGGCAGCGGCAATCACAAAATCGGTAACAGCGGTGGGAGAAGTAGCCCGTAGAAAACAAGCAAGCTTTTGCAAATAGCAAGCTATATTTGCAAATACTGGAGCGGTAGCAACCTTTTTTGTTGTTCCTGTTGTTGTTTCCGTTATTTCTGTCGGGCGGACGGGCAAACGGACGGGCGGAGTGAGTGATGGATAGGTGGGTGGGTGGAGATATTGGTTCATCCGTCTGCCTATTCCACACACCCGGTGACGTACGTTAGGCGTAACACTGCGCTTTCAAAAGGTTCCCGGCGCTTTCAGGCCTCTGTTTCTAATCCGACTTCGCCGACATCAGCGCTTCCAAATTATTGCAAGGAGGTCGAACCTAGCCCAATATGTCTTTACCCGAGTCTTAAAAGGCAAGGGTTCCGGGTACTCCTTCATGTCTACGAGCAAATTCTTCTGAGGCTCTATCTGTCTTTCAAGTGCAAGGCGTTTTATAGCGCGAGGCGTCGGAAAACGAACGTTCCCGTGCGCGAATCAAGCCGTTGCTGTTGAAAACACTGATGTGCACCCGAAGCCTGTACGTCTCAACTCTTGGATATGCATCTTGAAATGATTGTTTAATAACAGACACCATACTCAAGATCAGAAGATAACTTAGTCCTTAAAGGAGTACTGACACGAAATTTCAAAGCTGAGATAATTATGTAAAACGCTTCCTTTTTATCAGGAGCTATCTCCCAGCAAGTTTCAACAGCAACCGTTCAGCGAAACATATTTAAAATCCACCTTAATCTTCGCCTTCACGAGAAAGCCCAGAGGGGGCCGACGTGACATCATCTGCTACGTGCCCCAAACTGCCGACGTCGGGGCTCCCGTGACGAAGCCGACGCGCTGGCTGGGGTTGGCGCGCGCTGCTGGGGCGTGTGTACACGTCATGGTTTTGGGACTGACGTCATGCTGCCCGGGCCTGTGGGGACGGCGAAAACCTCGGCCGGTCTGGGCGCGCGCGTGCGCTCGCTCGCGCGCGCTTCCAGAGAGGCAGCGATACGGCAAGAATGGTGACGTCATGTTATACATGCTGTCATGGCGGCCGCTCGGCGTTTTTCAGTCGAAACCGAAACTGGCACGAATAAACGACGCCGTAAATGAATGTTTACGCTGCGCCCGACCGTCTAATCTGTCATTCTATGATTAGTGGGCTGGTAGGCACGCATAGCAGCGAAAAAAACGTAACATAAAAATTTCGTGTTAGTACTCCTTTAAGCTTATAGGTATAACCATTTGGATATGCACTTTAAGTGGATTACTTATCAACGGGCGCACTGAGATCAATAAAGCCAATATAAAGGTGTTTGTCTGCATGTATTCAGTTGCCCATAGGATGAAAGCAATCAACACTGAAGAGCGTTGAAAATTGCCGTTTTCACGTACCTAATTCTGTGTCCCCTCTATGTCATGCGCTATATGTCTCCCTTGACATCCACCTTCACAAAGTTGAATGACAACTAACCTTTCCTTAAACCCTGTTGACATACTCTCACAAGCTACTGCATGTAGGTATGAAGTTGTGAATCCCTTAATTCACTTTCTTACCGCAGAAACTCTGCGTACTATCAATACTTGTTACTGAGCTAGTTGAGCTAGTCGTGGCGCTAAACAGGCGACGAGGAACACTGACTGGAAACGACGTCCCTTGATTAGCGTTTGCCTGTCGGCGCTTATATTCGTCGTTTCTGGTTCTTGTTCGTACCCGTCTGCTTGGCGCCTCGCGATTTCTTAACGCTGGATAAGATGCGCGAAGATTTCAAGCTCATGTTTGAGGTTTACCGGGCATGCCGCTCTGAACGAGTGAATAATGATTTAGATCACCCAGGGTTCTCCGCCGTGTCCATTTGCTTGTTCTACGCCTTGGAAGACTAAGCGGAAGGGTGGGAGGACTTTTTCCCTCTTCCTTAATCAGCTATTGGGGAAAAGCGGCGCCATGCTCTCTTCTCGTGTTCGGCTTGGTTGTAGAGGAAGGTGGGGCTTTTCAAGCTGCCTGAAGTAATAGTTCTCTAAAAACATTTCTGTTAATTGTCACACGTATTGCTGGCAGCCGTATAGCTAACGCTTTCTTGAATGAAGTCACTGGCTTATCCTGGACAGCAAAATTTTGGCGCTTGGCTGATACGGGGCGTGCACGTGTGGTCCCATTTACTAACTGACTACCCACTGATTACGGTAGGCTGTTAGTTCTCTCATTACTGGCATTTACTTGTTGGTCGTTGACGTGGGTGCGAACAGGAGTAAAGTTTTAGGGGCAAAGCCCCTTAGGTGCTGAAGCTGTTGGCGTCTCCTATCGTGGCCGTTGTAATCGTCGTCTTATGTAGTCGCGGTATTAAAACGCTGGGAAACTGGTTTACGCCTCGCACTGGAGCGTCTCGTAACGCGTACTAAAAACACCGGGACACTCGTTTACACCTCGCGCCAGAACGCCGTTTCGTGTTTAAAAGACACGAGACTTTTACAGCAAAGCTGTATACCTCTACCCCCCACGGTTTCATCTCCGTCGGCAAAAACGCCCAGTCGCCAAGAATACAATTAAACATTGTACGCTTCGCCCTTCCCCAGGTTTCACGTTAGTGGAGATGGCCCGGGATTTTAGCTGAAGCCAAACACTTATGAAATTCTGCGATTTAGAAAAGTTGGTCTCAGTTTCATATCAAGAGAGGATTCCAGGCTAACACCCAGCAAGCAAATACACAGGACTAAGCCCAAATGAGAACCTCAGCCCGATCGTCTCTTGATGAACCATGCACTTTGCTACTACGATGCCAAACAGGATTGGTAACCTAATCGCAGCTTTGCATCCAATAGTCGTTGGGAATCAAGCTGCCTCCGTTTGCTACCATTTAGCCTTCCCCATTTCTGACGTTCTTTGCATTTACAGTGCTAACGGGCACACTTGTAATAAAAGGCGCCTACAGTAGAATCAGGACAAACGCAAATCTCCTAAACAGAATTTTCACTTAATCAAAACAGTAGCCTGTAAGTTGCTTGATTTTGTATACAGATAACGTAAAAAAACTACTAAGATTTTCCCATCACTGTGTAAACGGAACCGAAAATAGAACTTCTTGACAGACCCATCGCCATGAGCCGCAGCCTTTTCTGGTTCCGGCTGTTTCATTTGTTATTTTTAAGACTAGTTGGCTTGGTAGGCCTAGTCTCGTTCGTAGTCAGCCGTGCTGGCGCGACGAATGCAACATCGCAGCGACAAGACTGAGCAGGTCGCTGGTGAGTGGATGCCACCTGTTGCAAGCGCAACCTGAGTGGCAATAACCGAAATAAAGTTTTTTCTCTCTCTGTATGTCTGCAAGATCGCGGTTCTTCCAGTCATTCGGTCTCGATTTAAGTCGCCGGAGTACATGGCGTAGCTCCTGCCGCCTCGTTCGTGCCTTCGTGGTGCTATTTGTGCTTCATTATCACGTCACCGCCTTCTTAATTCGGTGGCTCGTAAGCAATCGCGAAGTTGAGACCTCTTGCCTCCGTTGTTTCAATGGCAGCACAGAAGCGTGCACACCATGTTCTCAGGTTAGAAAAGAAGATGGACAGAATTCTTGACTTCCAAAGCGGCTCTTACCCCAAGAGGCGCTCGCGACGAAGCACGAGTCCCTAAAAGCAGCCTAACGAGGATCATGCACGACAAGGATATCCTTGGCCCCATTCATCTTATTGCCGACCCCTGGAGGTCGCTGACTCTTAATACTATAACAAATGTCTTTAGGCATGCAGGATTATTGTTAAGTGACCAGGAATTCGACTTGGAGTATTTGCCTGAATATGACAGTGAAGACGCCACTGAGAGGCAGGAGGTAAGAGAGCAGTGTGCTTTAAAGGAAACCTCACCGGACTGTGCACATCGACAGTGATGTTGCGACTTGCCATGAGAACAATGTGGAGAGCATTGTTGCAGAGGTCGGCGATTAGGAGGCGAATGAGTCGGAAGACGAATCTCTATAGATAGCTTCCGCAGAACATAAGGCACTTCAAGGAGCACCGTCAGTGGTGCAGTATCTAAGAATTTTTTTTTTCAGAAGGAAGCAGGATCTGAAACGTTTGTGCAAAGGTTAATGCCATCGAAAAACTGATCTGGAAGGTACATTTGCAAGGGCTAAAAAAACTTTATGCATGTTTTTAGCGCACAGTGAGTAATTGTTGCCAAATAAACTTCGTGATGCTGTGCCCAAAGCTTTTGTAGTTTTCTTGCTTGCTGAAAACTATCAGCTACAATTATCTTCTAGCAAATCGAGTTCCATGAAATGGTATAAGAGTGTGTACGCACATAAATTTGCTCTTTTGCACATCTCTATCAGTAAATGGAACAGCTGTTAAATGGAACCAATTTTTTTTGTCCCTAAAAGTTCCGTTTATTGAGAGTATACTGCATTTAAAGCACATGGATGAGCTTAAGACCCACTAAAATGCTCAAATTCGGGAGAATATGCCAAAAATTAACACAATTCCTGGAGACGCGCAAAAGTACCTATAACGCTCAGGTAATACTCCCCACCACCATAGCACCCCTTTCTATCTAGGAGGCATTCGTTGCCTTTCATAAGTAGCTTGCGATCCGCAATCCTGGCGCCCATCCGCAATATTTCCTGCACGAAATGCACCGAACTACGCCTCTTGCGCTGTAGAGAGAGAGAGAGGGAGGAGAGAGAGAAAGGACTGTCAGTTCGGCGAGTCGGTGTAAATTCATCATTAATTATCAGCACAAAAAAGCGAGACACAAAAGGCAAGTAATGGACAACAGCGATGTCCTGTCCATTGGACCCATTTAGGGTCTCGTTTTATCATCATCATCATAATCATCAACAACAACCTCATCATCAACATCATCATGAACCTCATTTATTGTACCCTTTTTATATAAGGGGGGGGGGAATTATAGTATACACATAACAAGATACCGACAGTAATTCAGGAACAAATCCGACATACATTCGTGTAGAGAAAGTAAAGACGTAAAGCCATGAAAAAGTGTTTTTGTAGTTAAGATCACTGCAGTTTGCAACCTTAAAAAAGAGAAGGAAATAGAAAAAGTGAGAAGGGGGAGGGAGAGAGGTGAGCAATTTCAAGAAGTTATCCGTTCCCTAGTCCGCACTACAAAACAAAAGAAAAGCTAGAAAAAGCAAAGAACTCCCTGAGGGCATCAACCGTATGGCCTTTGGCACGCGTGCCAGTGCCCTACGAACCAGGAGCCAGAAGGGCGCCGGCCTGCCGGCTTGCTTGCTCTCATACGGTAACAAGTCTTTGACGTCGGTGGGCCGTCTAATCCCCTGGCCCTAAGGACGATGCTGTGATGGGAGAAGTACCCGGAGTGGTGTTCCCCACTCTTTGCGCTCAGTACTCCAAAATATTCCTAAGAGGAAGCAGTGCAAGAACGACGTCCGCAGACAGGGCAAGGAACGCAACCCCGTCTCCGAACAATGCGACGCGGCAAACCAAGAAGCTGACCTCGCCGGAACTTCCATCTTTGAAAAAGAGGCAAACTGGAGGAAGTGCCTTTACCTTGAGTCAAGGTATCTACAGCGAACCCCACGGAGCCGCAATGGCTCGCGAGGGACTCCCCAGTCTGTGTAAACACACGAGCTGCGTTCCGCAGAGCGGGGTTCGTAGAAGGCCGGCAGGGGCGAAAGGTTGCAAGGCGACGTTGCAACGTAGGCCCTCTCACCTCTGAAGAAGGAGCCGAGCCGGCTTCGAAACGTCGGGTCTCCAGTTTTTGTATTAACTGATTTGATTGATTGATTCTGGAGTTTAACGCGCCGACGCAACGCAGGCGATGAGGCGCGCCGTAGTGGAGGGCTCCGGATTAATTTTGACCACCTGGAGATCTTTATCGTGCGCCGAAATCTCGTACACACGGGCGTTTTTTCTTTTCGCCTCCATCAGAAAAGCGGCCGCCGCGGCGGGGAATCGAACCCGCGACCTCGTGCTCAGCAGCGCAACGCCTTAGCCACTGAGCCACCGCGGCGGGTGTTTTTGTATTAACGGCTGAGGGTGTAATTATATTTAAAAGACATGTAAAGAAGTAACGAGAAGTAAAAACAATTGAAAAGGATGCTAAAATTACGCGTAGACAAAGAAACGAGAAACAGAATATTGTAGGTTAATTTGGGATATAGGAGGTTAGTAACTCACGAAATTTCGAAGGGCTTTTCTCTGCAACGACTGGTTCTGGGAGTGAGTTCCATTTTTCTATTGCTACAAGAAAGGAAATAACAAGAAGGTTGAAGATATAATGCCAGTTGGGAGGTCCTTCATAAATAAGAGCAAAAGAAGTGAACCGAGCACTGATCCCTCAGGAACAACGGATATTACTTTGGTAGTTTCTGAGCAGCGATCTCCAACACAAGTGAACTGAACGCGATCTGTTAGGAAACAGGGGATTCATTGCAGGATTAGCGGGTCGAGATGAAGACACGAAAGTTTTGACAATAGTCGTTTATGGGAGACGCAGTCAAAGGCCTTTGAAAAAACGAAGAAAATCACGTCTGTCTGGAATAAATAATCAATGTTTAGGTGAAGGTCGGTGGTGAATTCAAAAAGTTGAGTGTCGCTTGAAAGGGCTGGATGAAAGCCATGCTGATTGCTGAAGAAAAAAGAATTCCTTTAGAGGTGGTTTGCTATGTGCGAATATATTATATGCGGGGATCAGTAATTATGACTATATTATGTAACTTTACATTGACGGAGGCCGATTTACAGAGGCCCCCTGATGTCCCAACAAGTTTCCGCTATAGACACACAAGAAAATATCTTCCGTATAACTTTGCTTTATTAAAATCTACATAGAACAGTTCAGCGTCTTAGGCGTGGCTACAATGCGGGTTTAAAATATAAAATATCCAGCTCATTCTTTAGTCGCACCACTAAACATTCTGATCTTCTCAACCAAATCAGAAAGCTGCATTGAAGGGAGCTCTGTAACAAGCTGACATGGACAACAGCCACACAAGGCGATTTTGCCCAAGGGAAGGGCGGCCTCTGTACAGTTGTGTATTGGTAGGACATACTATGTGGGATTGGCGTGCGCAAAGAAAGACTACATTTGAACAGCACTGTTCAGACCTAGGCAAGGCCAGGTTCATAGAGTAGCACGGCACAAATAAGATCGAACTAGGGCCCTGGTTGTCTAAGCAAGCCGCTGCCACTAAGCTTGCCAAGCCATCCACTACGGCCTTCAAGACCAGTCGCCCCAGTCTTCGTCTACGGGCACTGCAGTTCTAGATATCGTACAGTCTGAGACAGATAAATTTAAACGAAAGCATTGCAACTCCGACCTGTGAGCCCTCATACGGAAGTTGGGGCGGATAACAACCGAGTATTCGAGACAAAGAGGGCGTTCCGAGATAATAAAAAACTGCTTGAAAGATCGTGGAATGACCCTTCTCAATAGAACACTTCTGAAGATGATATCTGTAATTAATGTCATTGTTTAGGCTTGGGGCATGCCCTTAACCAAATTTTATGTTCAATATTTTTTAAGATGAGTTTAGAGGCAGATATGGTGTGATGACAGGCGCATTCATAAACACGCAGGCATGCTCAAAACAATTTTGACAAGACTAGCAGGGTGGTGTGACCCAGTTCTCACTAGGATACCACCTCGGCGCTTCATCTGGTGGAACACTGGCGCGTGGTGCCGTGGTATCAGTGTAGAGCTAAACGGCCACTGCTACCTCTAATGAGCGCGATCATGCTCGTAGTTCTGACTCTCCAAGTTTGTGAGAACAGGGCAACCCCGGTTACTCCATATGACCAGGGATGCCCCAATGCGCGCATAATTGGACAATGCGACTGTTTCACATATGAGGAGATTCGATAACACCATTTAAAGTACGCAGTTGTTCCCAAGTAAAATTGGAGAGATACCCAGTTTCCAAGCAGTTGTAACACATTTTACAGCGTTTAGTAGTAGTAACGAGAAAAATAATCAACGGTTATTCTCTTTCCAAGAAATTGGAAAGCTCGACATGATGTATGATGGCAGGTAATTGGTGTGTTCCTACTGGCTCAACCGTATACACATGTCTGCGGCTTCTTTTGATGTTGTAATCGGTTATCGCTGGCTGACAATTTTCAGCGTTTGTGCTACTTCACAATTACTTTTATTTTTAGAAGTAATATTTAACCTCTGCTTCTTCAAGCAGACATAAGTAACCAAGAAAAAACAAATTCGCGCCTGCCAATTTTCTATTGTGTTGCAATTTTAATGTGGAATTAGCGATTATGTGTGTTTGAGTTGTCCTATAAGTATAGTTTTAACCAGTGTATTTATGACTCGACGATCTAAATAACCGTGTATACCAGAACCTTCCCTCTGGTTACGGTCTGCCTTACAGTGGTAATTAGGAAGAGATATCTTCAACATTTCTCGTCACTGCGCATGCACACGCTGGATTATCAATCTGCAGAATGAAACGACCATTTAAGTTTTCCTTTATGGCCCAACTGCTGGAAAAAACTTCGTTAATAAGGGTGTACTACATAGGCAAAATGTTTGTCTCTGCGGTAGGTATTTTTATTTCCTTAAAAGCAAACTGCACTAAAAGTTCACCTCGACGAAATTAATTTTTTATGTTTCATACACACCACCAAATCAGCTTAGACACGAGTAGTTCACCCGTGAAACCCCTCGTTAATCAGTCAAAAGCCTTTAAAAATCGGTGGCGCACACCACGCTGCACGTGCCGGCGGATCGCGTAAACAGCCATGACGCGCCTCTGACGCTCCAGCCAACGGGGACTTCTTCCTCTGGCCAGCCGCGCTGGCGGAGAACCGGTCTAGATCTGCTGCGAACGCTTCACACACTTGCTGCCCCGCGCGCTCGTAGGGCTTGCGCGCAGTCTTTCTGCCGTGCTGCTGATCGTTTGGCCACTCGCTTGACGGCTGCAACGTCATTTTAATGGCCGCGCTTTCCTCGAATTCGGTTTCGGATTTGCCAATTTTTTTCTGGCCGCTTGCGCCATCCACGCGCGCATTTAAGCTGTTGTATTTTGCATCTTGCTTTCTTCTTAGGCACACTATACGGAAATATTGTTTTCAAGAGGTCGAACTTTTGAGTGCATTTGGCCTTTAAGGCTCCCCAGGGAAAACCGAGTTAAGTTTCATTTTCGCTGCAGAAACCGCAAGTAAAGCGAATAATTTATGGTCTGTTACTTGTGCGGCCTCTCGCTTCACGGACACAGGAACGCGTTTTCAAAGGCGATGGTTCATGGTTTTAATTTCCTTAGCAATCCCTCTAGTCTCTAAAGGGCTGCGATATCGTTTTGTATATATTTCATACTGACCTAAGCTTCAGCAGCAGTACCACCCGGCCAAAAAAAATTTAAAAAAGCAGCAAGGAAGGAAGAAGCTATTACAGGCTCTAAAAACGACAAGAAGACATCTGCGGGGACGATAAATGTCATTGCCAAGCCGCGTGATGTATGCCAGCCAATAAACGGCGCGGAAAAAGTGCTCCGGGAAAAACCCTCGAGGAGCGCTAGAGCATGTGTTCAAAGCTTTTGGTTTCTGTTTCTGCAGACCGTGCTGAACAGGCGTTCCGATGTAGTTGTTGAAAGGCTATTTGTCAACGCGGTGGGCTCTGCTCCGAACCCTTATTAAGGGCGTTCAGGCATTTGTGCTTTGCTCTTTCCCACATATGAGCCAAGGGTTCTGGCTGCGGGCTCTAGCAACTGGCGTTGTCCCCAAAATGCGACTGTGTGAAGCGAAAATCGTACTTTGCTGTGGCACGTCTTTGCTCTGACCCAGTAGTGAGCCCCGGCTATCAGCCACACTGTCGTTGTTCTTCTTCTTCTTCCTCTTCTTGATATTCTTCTTGTTCTTCTACTTGTTTTTGTTCTGGTTCTTCTTGTTCTTGTTGTTGATGTTATTGTTGACGTTCTTGTTCTGGTTTTCCTGGATTTGATGTTGTTCTTATTCTTGTTCATCTTTTTGTTCTTGTTCTTCTTGTTCTTGTTCATCTTCTTGTCCTTGTAATTGTTCTTATTCTTCATCGTGCTTTCGTTTATCTTCTTCTTCTTGTTGTTCTGGTTCTTCTCCTTCGTCTTGTTGTTGTTGTTATTATTGTTCGTCATGTAATGGCACATACCTTCATGGTGGATTGGTCAGGAATCGGGCGTATTGAGAGCTGACGCCGCGGCGCGTGGCTTGAGGAGCGAAGTGGGCGCTTTACACGGTCGTTATCTTCGTCAAACGCTTTTAGCGAGGTACGGCAAATTGTTCACTGTTTAACTCTTTCGTTACCACGCCTATTCAAATCGATCACCGGTGATCGATGATTTATATTGCCTATTTCGACATGTTGTAGTCATTTCTCGTACACCTAATGTGGCCAGTGGTTAGTCTGGGCATTGCCCTTTTAGAATCAGTTTAAATTTTCCCGCTGCGGCGACATTGAGATTTTTGACGGCGTTTTTTGCGAGCTGAGGTGCGTGTGTTTTTGAGGAAGGTGGCGTGGCTGCTGCACTTGAGAAAAAAGGATGCAGGTCGTGGTTATGCTGCATTACCATAATATTTTTTTTGTCAAAAGGCTCCTGGCAAGCCAAATACCAAATAATGCGGTCAGCTTTGTAATCCGACAGCGTTGAGGGGTGATAATTACTTGAAAATGGTCCCAGCTATCACTAATGATCTTCGGTTCGGACAAAGGGCAGCTTTATTCTACCAAAGCTTATTTCTCATGGTCCCCCGCATGTCTAGCAAGTTACCCTGACATTTTCAACCAGTTTCGGTTTCGTTTTTGCATTGCGAAATTCATATTTGGCGCTACTACGCAGTTACCCAACTACAAGCTCATTTCCCATGGCGCCTCCGTTGCCCGCTACTGCTCCTCAAAACAAGCATTCCGCTCGCGCTTCCACTTTATCTACACCTTGCTTCTGCGATAAGAGCTTCTGCTGAAAGTCAAACGATAACACCAAGTGGTCGGGTATCAGTTCAGACGAGGAGAACGCTTGCAATCGGCCTTGAACACCGCCAGCTGTTCACCGGCCAGTTTCGGTTTCATACGAGAACTTTTTCCTTCCTCCATGCATACGAGGGTATTTCCGGAGGTCTAGTGTCGCTTCTTAGTAGTACTGTCTATTCTGACAAAGTCTCCAACAGCCTTGTATTTGTTTCTTTTCAAAATTGTTAGGTGGCGCTGCAATGTAGTAGGCTCGTAGTGCTGAACTCGCTTCACAGCCCGACGGCGGCTTGGTGAAAGCTTGGTGGGAATGATTCTAGCGCATCGTACCTTATTCCTGCAAACAGGGCTAGCATAGTGAGTCAGAACATGATAATAAACTGCAAATGAAAGTTATGACTGATAAGTGATCATGAGAACGTCAACAAGCATCCACCAAAGAGTTTGGTTCTCAACTCCAAGCGGATTTTTTCACATCGCTTGCTTGCCTTCAATATTGTGCCGGTCATAATCATTGACAAGGTGTTTTTACATCACGTGGAGGCTAATTTGGGCCTTTAATAATGTCAAACCACCAGATTTCTTCTAGAGAACTATCCAAAATAGCAAAACCTGAAATAGAGGTTGGGCTTCACCACACGGCACGGGCACCACGCGGGCTAACATTTTCTTTTATATCTGACAAATTGTACTGCGCAACTCAATTTTTTTTCTGGGATGGGTTTTTGAAATGTCTACCTACAAAATGTATATTCTAAATTTTTTCTACTACCGGTGGTTTATTATACACAACTTACTTTTTTCTTATTTTCTTCGACGCGTGGACAAAAATTTCGATTTCGATCATTTTTTTCGGAATCATTATTTAGGAAAACATTATTAAAGCTGGTGTCGTTGTAAAGCGCGTGGAATAATCTGCATTTATGTCACTGCAATGCGTGCCTAACCAATATGTATAGCACAAAAAAAATGTTTTGTTAGACCCTTCAAATTTGGTCAATTTCCCGCGGTAACGAAATAGTTAAGGCTGTCTCCGCACAGTCTCCATTAAAACTTTTAGACATACAATGGCAGATTTCCAGTGTCTTTTTTATGGAGAAAGGTGTATGTGCATGATTCATCAGGATTTTTCTCAACAAGGTCCATCGTGGTCGCTTAAATTTGCGGAATTTATAAGCGGATGCCGTAGATACGTAGTTAACATGGTTGCAGTCAAACACACACACGGCTGAACTGCCCAGTGTTCCAACATACATTTGGCTAGGAATTTGGGTAGGGAGGGAGAGAAATAGGGAGAGAAAACACGTTATTGTTTATACAGCGTGCCCCAGCCTCTTCATTAGGAGGCGGCCCGTCCACAGCTCTCCCAGAGTCCGTCTCTAACCTAAAGGCCCCCTTGGGGTTAGCCATTACGTCGGCTTGACTTCTACGCCATGACCCTGGTTCTGTCAGTCCTCGCAGGAAGCGATTCGGGAGCTCAGGTGCAGTGACAGGTCTGGTGGATGGCACTCCGAGTGAAGGTGTCGAACTGATGGGCGGGAAGGGCATTTGGGTGTAGGTTAAGTGGGACATGAGAGGATCCCAATCATACAGTGCATACGGAATGGAGTAAGAAGAGAAGAGGTCTTTTCTTGCCAATTATAGATGCGGCTTCACGGGACAGGGCCAGTTGGGGTGATGTAAGACACTGATTGCTGGCACGTAGCGAGTAGAGGTGCCGTCGGCGGGCCGTGACGATAAAAATCGTTCGAGTGCCAGGGTAGTACAGACTTCGCCACAGCGTAAGCGGAGCCTGGACTGCTCTCTCTCGGGTAAGCGCGTGTGGTTGTATATTATCGTGCAGGTTTGCTTAGCGGGTTGACCCATACCGCCTTATCTTGTGGTGCGGATGGGTGCGAAGAATTCTTTATAGGAATTTTGATACACACGGCAGCCACTGAAGGTGCGATAAAAACCAGAATTTCCCTCCTATTTGCTATATATTTTCTAATTACTATTTCGCTAGGATTTCCCCGCCGGCGCGAATAACTTACTGCTTGTGTAGCTCGCTAGACAAGAATCTCTATGGACATTGCTGGTAACTGTTTTGAAGATCAGATAAGGGGGTCCTCTCTCACGTGTACCTTTAGAAGAAGCAGCGTGACGTCCGCTAGCCAATGCGGCAAATCGTGTTTGCTGCATTTTTATTTGCTCAAATATAAATGAAGTCGTCCTTCGTTCTTTGTGTTAGCCCTGCAGGCAGTTTGAATCTCGGCGCGCCGGTTGTTCGCATTGCACGGCTGTGTACGAAACCCACCGTAAGGTAGAGAGGCAAATGGTATGTTAATTAGATGCGCAAAGGTCACATCGGTACCTGCTCCTCACATAGTAATTTATTCTCGACTGACACTAAGCTAGGGGGACCTTCTTTCGTGGCGAATGCCTCTGTTCATTGGTTTTCATTGCTATTTACTTGAATCCGTATTTAGCCTTTTCTAGCTATCACATCGATAGGGCGCTGCGTTGCGCGTGTTCTTCTCAAGCAGCACTGCTCGCCTACGCGTCCGGGTTATGTAACGTCGGATGCAGTTAGGCCTGTAACTGCCGCGTCGTCAAGGTAAACAAGGCTACCTGCCTGCTTGCTTGAGCTCGAAACTTAAAACGACCACCGCATTGAACCCATGTCGGGCGGCGCACTTATCCGTTAATGTCTGATGGTTTTGCGTCAATTTCTTTGTACAACAAGAATTTGCGCTAATCCAATGTGACACTGTCCCTCGGGCAACCTGACAGAGCAACGCAATTTTTCGTTGCTTTTTTGGTAATGGTCACCCGACCGGCGTCTACACGCGCCCAATCTGGTTGGGTTCGTCTCCATCTTATTCGCAAGCGTCAGGACGCTTGCAGCTTTGGTCTACCGGCCTGATTCGGCCTCTCGTCGAGTTTATAACCTTTTTCTCTCAAGTATAGAGGCACGGTCGGTTGCCATATGTACAGAACCTTCCACATTGATGAGTAACTGGGAAATTGCACCATTCGCCAGCTCTTTCTCTGACATCTCTGCCAAAAGATCCAACCAGTGGCTCCTATGAGCTCCATAACACGTGGACGTTTCGTCATCAACAGAAGTTCCAGTGCAGAGCTAATTGCGAAACCCACCGTTAGAGAGCATAAATCTCTTCCGCAGCGGGACTTTGATACTGTAGCCGGTTCGGGCTTCCAATTATTTCCCCTCGTGGGCGAAATGCCGTAGTTCAGAAAGCCATCAGCCAATTCTGACTGCGCGGCACTTCTTGGAAGCGCCTGCAGCGCAAGTGCTCAACTTGACTTTCTCCTTGTCGAAAGGTACAAGAAGCTTGATTGAGTTTGCTTTCCTCGCGAATATTGTGCTTTGCTCGTGACTGAAACTTATTTTATGCACGTAAAAGTGATACAAAAGATGTTTTAAGTTCCCCTTTTTTATTTTCTCTTTCTCGTTTCTCTATTTGTGTAGCTAAACACTGCTATCCTCATTTGGTTTCAAACTCCATCAGTGCCTTCCGTTTGCTCTCAGCGTCTCGCTAAGACTTGTTTCGTTCCCACTGCTTTTGCCTGTCGGCCTCTTTCTAGACTTCCACTTCGTTTTCTTGCTTATCTATTTCGCTATTTAGGGTTCTTAGAAGAAGCATTAGGTACCATTTTTATGGATTACCTCAAATACATGAAGCTAGCCTAAGAAATAAAGGCCTGTGCACTTTGTGCACAAAACACTAAATCTATGATCTTAAGGTCACTTGCCATAATTCTTGCAACGTTAGATGCTCTGTTCCATTTTGGTTTTTGTTTGACCACCTTCGCCTGAGAATGGCACATGAGCACGAGCGGACTAATCAGAGTTATAAATGAAGTCCGGGGGATTCCGCTGTTCTTCGTTTGTTTTTATTATAACACTGCATGTCAAAGCGATCACAAGGCGATTCTTGTTCGCGTTTCCTGTTCCCTTCCATAAGCGCACACTTGTGGAAGAGAACACCAGTGTACAAGGAAGGAAACGAGGTACCGGATTGTTTCCTTGCTTGCACACTTCTTTCACATCGCAGAATTTGGAAAGAACAGAGGCCGACCTACGGTACGAAGCCCCGTATACTTGCGAGGTGGTCAAAATGGCAAAACGGCATTTGTTTTCCGTTTATCAACACAAGCGCATTGAAGGCTGTTAAATGTGTGTGCGTGACGTAATTCTTGGATTAATGCAGTAATATGACACGCAATAATAAGCCCTTTATAGCTAGACAGCAAACATATGCTTTTGAACCAACTGGAGCAGTCGCTGGTTACGGTGCTAGCAGTTGCCCGCCGATTTGAGGACCTATTTTTGTACATGTAGAAGTTTTGTATCCATCACACGTTTGAGCATGGGCGCCCCGTGGATTCGGCCTGCATTTCTTGAACGTCAGTTAGGTCTGCCTGTGATCTTCACAAACTGAGTACGGAAATGCTAGAATTTCTTGCGGATGGCTTTTGAGTTTTACGTTCTTCTCCTCTTGTTGTGACTCCACTGGTTTTGTTGGTGCACGTTGCATGTCGCAGCAATTTTTATTTGTTTGATTTTGATATGAAATACTTTCAAGGCCAATGTGTACTTGAGAAAGGAGTGTGGGATCAGTAATATTACAATCGACATTGGGTATACGTAAGTGCGAGTACGTAGTACCAATGAACACATTGACTAAATTAGGTCTTATACAGGAGTCTTGTATTTTAAATGCTCTTAAATGACAGCAGTTGATGCGGGGAAGGGTTATAGTTAACAATGGGGCTTCTAATGAAGGCATGGTTGCATAAGTTGTTCTGACAAGAAGGAACACCACCTGACAGAGTGGAGATCTCAGAAGCGCACAAGATTTCTCTCTTGATCCCTCTCTGCGTGTCCTTCAAAGTTTCGAACAAGTATCGCCATTAAGCCCTATTCATCACCTCACCTGGACTCTAGTACCTTTTCGACGTTGGGTTTGACCGACGGAGAGTTGCGGGTATCTTAACACTATAGTCTTTTGGGCGAGTTGCTTCACTCTGCCCAAAATACAAAGAGCACTTGCCTTCCTTCGTGCCTTTTTATCCTCACTTGCTTTCCATATCTTGCACTTAGACGCGCAGATTCTTATAGGGTCATTCTAACACAATAAACTCTAAGACAATTCGGAAGCTTAGTAAATCTACAACAAAACAGCACTTCTACATGAGTTACGGCTTCACAAAATAGTCACTAACTCTTTAACTGGACCACTTTGATGTTCCTCGTACAACCATCACGTACCACTGTTATTGATCTTTGCACAAATCCCGCTCTTTGGGCTACTTGAAGAAGCACTGATCGATGTTTCCCAATCACCTTGGAGGCTTTCCGAGGCGGGGTGTTTCCATTTTATGGTGCCCCCCGCAGCGCAGCATTGTCTTGCCCTAAACTAAGGATTCTTCAAGAAGTCGTTTATTGCCTTTGTTCCTTCTTTCCCTAGAGCTATCACGAACTCCCAAGGGCTATAAACTCTGGGTGCAACTATCGTGGAAACCAAGTTGGGGTTCCCATGATTTGCAGTACTGCTTACTTTTCTTTTTCCAGTTTCCAGCTTTTTTACAGCTTCGTTACTTTCTTGCGTCTTCGCACAATTGGTAGCGCTGGTAGAGTACGCCTGAGCGGGTTATTCCGTTTTATACAAGCCCATATATGCCATCGTTGTCTTAGGATTCACATCATGGCGAATGGGAGCTGTTACCGTTGTTACTGTATGCCAAGGAAGTGCCCGATACGACAATGCTCAGCAAAGATGTGTTCAGTCACGTAAGCTACCCGAAATTCAGCTGTCCTGATTGTTGGTCCACAGTAACCATTGTCGGCCAATCTCTTGGAGAGTTTCCGGCTCTCCAGAATATTAAATATCATTTCCCGTTATTCCTTGCTATGGGTCTTCTTCTTGCTTCCCTGCACACTTTTTTCAATCAAGGACAAAGGATGCATTGTACAGGGCGAGGCCCAGCACATCAGCCTCTGCGGACAAATAAAGATTTATTCTCTGTCTCTAAACGACCATACTACTGCAACTCTCTCTTTCTCTCTCTCTTCCCAATTGCTTTCATGGTTTAAATTTTCACTTCTCCTGCAGTACAGGCTTTTTCCAGTAGCAGTGAGACACAGTTCGTCTTTGGTGCCCAGCTTCCACCAGTAGAAGCGTGTAAGACCGAACCCCGGATCAAACATAAAAACAATGCTTGAAGCGTGACTATAGGGCAAATATACAATGCAGAATGCCATCAGAAAGCAGCACCGCATACAACTACGTGTTATGAACAAAAAATACCCGGCCCACAATTGGCAAAAATACTCATAGCACAGCGTCCGCAACTACCTCTAGAAGTCATCACCATCATCATCATCAGCCTATCTACGCCCACTGCAGGGCAAAGGCCTCCCCCGTACATGTCCAATTATGCCGGTCCTGTTCTACCTGCGCCCAGTTTATATACCCGCAAACTTCTTGATGTCCTCTGCCCACCTAACTTTCTGCCATCCCCTGCCCCGCTTGCCTTTTCAAGGGATCCACTCAATTACCCTTAATTACCAACGGTTATCATGCCTTCTCATTACGTGCCCTCCCCCCACCCACATTCTTACTGCTGTATAAAGAATGTGCCCCAAATTTAACTACAAATATCCCGTTCCTCACGCTTATTAGCCCTGACTAATTTGCGTTTGCCGGCCTCAACCATTCGCAGAGCTGGGCATATGGCATCTCAAGTTCTGTTGCGGGAAATGGGTTAATTGGTCGCGTAGCCGTTCCCTTTTTTCCTAATTATACAGATTATTAGAGCGAAGTTTACGTTAAAAGCGGTAACATGATTCTAACCAGGCAATGTTTCGATTGAACCAAACATGTGTTTTGTCTGCATGGCCCCTTAAAGGAAATAAACAATTGGCTGGCGATTACAATACTTCCTAATGCGATATTTGGGCGCAGAAGCAGTGCGCTGAGGCAGCACTCACTCGTGGGTTCCCTCGATGGCAGCGATGATGAGACTCTGCGTGGGCGTCGCGAACTGCGTCTCACGGAGGGACCGCGAACTGCATCGTAAGCGAACGCACATAATAGTCACGCCCACGCTCCCCTTACGTTTTCTCTAAGTGTCGTGCCGTCGAGCGCCTCATGTAGGCAAGCATACTGCCCCATCCCCTCCCCCACCGCACACTTCCAAATGAGCGTTGTCTGCCAATTTCGTGACACTCTCCTCCTTTGCCTTCTTTCTCTCTTCGGTGTTCCCATCGTTCTCTAGGTGATGACGACGGCGACGCGGCTTAAGTACGGGCTGCGGCCTAAAATATTCGTAGTTACAGAGGAGGTAAAGATTTGATCTGCGCAGTACAAACCTTCAGAAAAATGTATTTTTTAGGTGCGGAGTACCTTAGGGCCGCACAATGTCCGTCCGTGTCCGTGCGCATTACAATCGCAAAATATCACGCAGGCACCACCAGGATTCGAACAAGTGTCTGGTAGACCACACAGAGTTAGTGTCAGTCGTCTTTAGAATTGGGCTAGGACCGTTTTTTTTTTTTTTGTATTTATTGCCTGTAATTGGCTACGACCGTGAGTTAGTACCCGAGAATCAAACGGCTTACTCCCTCACCTGTAGCGGTGCGGAGTAACTTAGGATCTCCCAATGACCGTCCGTGTCCCTCCATGATTTTAGCCGTGAGTTGCAGTTTCATTTAGGGAATAATCAAGATGCAACTCACGGCTCAAATTGAATGACGACCGGGGCGCAAATAGGATGTCACTCCGGGCGTAACTTGAATGTCATTTTGAGTCGCCGTACTCCGCACCCTCTCCATCATCCACGGAGTGTAGATGCTGCAATTTTTTCAATCTGTTGGACCATAAAGGAAAGTTTAAATGAGCGTTTTATTTTCCATATTGACAATCATGCGTGTGCATGAGGAGCCAGGAGAAATGCTGAAGGATATACAGTCCCTTACTACGACCCCACCTTCAAGAATTTCTCAAGTTTACGAATATTTTAAAAATACCCGCAACGTAACTACGCCGCAATTCATGCGTGACAAAGAAACTGTCCTTTCTGTGTGTATTCACCGAGTGCAGTAGCTACGATCGTCACCATGTCGTGTGACAATTCCAACGCCATCACAAAGCTGGAGTTTAATGTGTAGTAGCCTAGATGTCCTAGCTGGTTTCCTTCTTTTCTATTTGGTTGTGATCGGTTTCAGTGGCTCGTCCGTCATTCTTCGCGCTATTCACGTCTGTATGCAGGTATTTGTTTGTTGTGGGTAACCTTGCTGCGACGTTTGTGCGAGATCCAATGATGAATGCAGCTACCGAAGGTGCCAGCACGCGAAAGCAGTAATAGTAACGATGACGACGCCGAGGAAGACAACTGTGAATCACCAAACACAGATTCAGAAAAGATCGTGTCGAACAATTGTGTTTTAGTGCACATGTACAAAGTGCGCACTTACATTGCTCGGTGCAATGCGTAGCCTTGAGTCATTGCGCAAAGTGTAAGATGTAGAGGGATTCCTAATTAGTAGTGTGTGCTACACATCCCAGAATAAAATTACTGATTTCTACAAGCAAAGCAGCTTTGAAGTGAGCGCAAAATTTTTATTTGAGAGTCAGCCTGCCTGCACACGCCCCTACTGCCAAGGTATGCGCCACTTTTACTTTTAGGTTTGAGCACTTGATTAAAACCGCAAGTTTTCATTACAACGATATTTCAATACAACCAACAATTATCGGTGGTCGTGGATGATTCATTATATTGAGATTTAGCTGTATCTCTTCATTTTAAGCACTGAAATATGCAGATTGGACTGCCCCCAACTCGGGGTTGGCCGAAATGGCTGCGGTAACGTTTGACGATGCCACTTACAGCGCACGGATCTCTGTCCACAATGCAGTTAGTACACGCTACTCGATTAGCTCAGATAGATCACCTGACCCTTCGCCGAAACGACAAAGCTGAAAGAATAGATTGTAATTGTAATTGAACAGGCATCTTTCAACAAAAACACTATTCGTGGTGTCATCCAAGTGGACCCTGCGGGCGCTAACGAGTCTATTCTCAGTTGGCTGCGTTGCGAACAGGCCGACCTCCTCGAAGTCCAAAATATCGGTAAAACGGACCACGCAATCCTAACATTTCACTCCACAACTCTCCCAAAGACCACCAAGTACTTCATAGAGTTAGTAGGCATTGCAGAATACAGGCCAAAACGATTGGTGTGCTTTAACTTCCATAGCCTGGGATATATAGCTAATTCTGTCCATCTCCGACCGTGTGTAAAGATTGTGGCCGTATCCACCCAGAAATCGCTGAATGTGACTCTGCAGCATATTACGTTGTATGCAAAGAAACAGGACACATCGCTGTTAGTAAGGTCGGCCCGACCCGCCTTCTTAAAAAACAAGACCGTTACCACCGATCAGCCTCTTCCAAGAAGACTTTTCCCGAACGCGCCTTGCCCAGCGCTCCTGGATCTACACCACCAGGGGTCACATGGGCTTCCACCGTCTCCGGCAGCTCATCCGGTCCGCCCCCAGCAATTGCTCCTTTACCGGAAAACCACTCTCTAGTAACTGATAATGCCCAGCTCCATCATAGCCTCACCAAAATGCCTGCCGTGGTGACGGCCTTACAAAAGGAAGTGGCCGCCCTCCGAAAGACCACAACGCGCATGCAATCACCCTCCGCTGTTCCAAGTAGTTCTGCCGCAGCACGCCGTAGCCGTTCACGCACAAGCCGCCGCAAGCCATCCACTAACATTACTCAGGCACCCACGACAAGCTCTTACATAATAGAACAGATGCTTAGTCAAAGGGATGCCCGTATCAAATTTCAGACATCCAAAGAATGGCAGAAAGCGTCCAGCGAAATAGTTGCACTTAAAGATAGAGGACTGCTATTAAAGATGAACTCCGCAGTTCATGGAGAAATTTGGTCAAACACTCGGAACTCAACAGCCCTCAACGCCCCCTCCTAGCGAAACGAAACGAAAAAAAAAAATTAGCCGTCCAATGTTCCCCTCAGCCCTTTATCCTAATTGAAGCGCACTACAATGTAATTGCCGTAGTTTCTCTTAAAACAGCCCGCTGCTCAAGTTCCAGGTGAAAACGCTCCGTCCTATTGCATTACTGCTTCAGGAAACGCGTGGTCCTTGCAAAATTTTAGATTATACTACCTTTTCAGATCCTACTATTCCAAGCCAAGCTCACTCTCCACATGGCCTGACTCCAGGGTTAGCTGTGGTACTTGTTCACAAATCCTGCCTCGCTGTCCAGCACCATTGGGACCAAGCATGCAATGGCGACAGAGAAGTGGGTATTGTCCTTGTTACGCCACCAGGAGGCAAACCGATGCTTCTTGTGTCAGTTTACTACAAGCCAAGTTCGAGTTCCATCCCCTCAACACATTATGACTGGATTCCCTATCTTTTTTCTCGGCGTTTTACCGGTCCCATCATTATCACAGGAGATTTTAACGCTCGCAACACTCTTTGGGGCTACTCCTCCACAAACCGTCGAGGACAGCTTTTAGAGCAAACTCTTGAGTATATCCCCCTTCAACTAAAAAACTAATATGGCGTCCCTTAAAAAGATACTACACCGGACCTCACTCTAGCTACTCCTGGGGCGTTGAAGAGCTGGAACACGTTAAACAGCACCTGGGGTAGTGACCATTACCCAATCATGTACAAATTAACAGCAATAAATTACGCACTACACGTGCTTATCGTCAGGTAAACTGGACGTCATATCGCTCGCAGTTCGCAATATCTTCTTAACATACGCTCGATGAATTCATCGCCTCCATAACACAAGAGCAGTCGCTCGCATCTGAAGAAGTGACCAGTACGGCAGATGTAGACTGTCCTGATTCCCACATGTTCCAACTTCTTCGCAAAGCACAACGGCTAACCAAACGATATCGTACACAAGGAAAATGACATCATCCCCTGATGGAGCTGAAGCGACATTATCGAATTATTCGCGAGTATCACGTCACATTACAAAATGAGCATTGGCAGAGTTTCTGTGAAGATCTTGGACATGAACCTCGTCTCTCCCGTCTCTGGGGTGTCTTCCGCAGCATAAACGGCCGTGTGGAGGTGCGTCTTCCGACCCTGGATTATGGGCTACACACAAGTGAAAGATGCTGTCATTCACGCGTCGTTCCCTCACGCTGTTACCGATCCCTTGTACGTCTGTACGTCTGTAATGCAGCTCTGTTTTTCCTTGTATGTACGTCTTGTATGTCTATTTTCCTTGTATGCTCTGTTTTTTTTTGTAATTTCCTTGTACGTCTGTAATGCAGCTCTGTTGGGACATAAAGAATGCTCCATCCACGGACATGCCTCCGTTAGTAGCAAAGTTACAGAAAAATTCATAATAATGATCAGCGCTTACAAAATGACGCCCTAAAGGGGAATAACGGAAGGGACACCACTGCCGTCCGTTACTTCTATTTTATGTCTCGCTTTTCGTGCGCTGCCCATAATTGACGAATTTCTACCGATACGCCCAACTGGAAGTCCCTTCAAAATACATGAGGAAATTGAGCGGTCGTGCGGGAAATGTACCACCCCTAACTCTGCCGGAAAACATTGCGCTAGTTACGGCTCTTACTTCGTACTTATAGCCCAAGAGGTATCGTTCAGTCATCGCGTAGAGGAAATACTGGGGATCGACGCCAGGATGTTTGGTCGATATTCAACACACTTCCAAGATGCAACCCATGCCTTCCAGACAGAAAGATGTTCTGTCATGATTCGGGGCTCGATGTAATATTGCGCTTTCCCCGACTGTGAGGGCTTCAGAGGGCTCAGCCCTCTGATGACTGAAAGCTTCTCCCGCTTTCAACCGCGAACGTCTTGAATAAATGTTTCACCACCACCACCCTCCATTCTATACGTTCCATTCTATTTGCACCACATTCCATTCTATTTGCCTCTTAATATCTTCGATGGGCAATAAAAATAACATCCTGATAGACGGGCTCTATTCAGGAAAAGAGCCTAAAGGATGCCCCATTCGGGCTGGTCACGTCAGCAGTCACGCGATGTTTACTATGCGAACAGCTCCTTTAGTGCCTTTTACAGCGAACTTTTTGGCCTTCTAGTTGTTGTTGGCGTCTATTTCATCGTGTCTCTTTGTAACCGCGTGCGTGACGAAACTCCCTCAGTGTTGCATTCCCACAAAGCAGCACATGTCCGCACAAGTGCATGGACCAATGCTTTCATCCAGAATTTTACTGTTTCCTCAATTGATTGTAGGTTTTAACGCGCCGACGCAACGCAGGCGATGAGGCGTGCCGTAGTGGAGGGCTCCGGATTAATTTTGACCACCTGGGGATCTTTAACGTGCGCCGAAATCTGGAACACTGGCGTTTTTCCTTTTCGCCTGAATCAGAAAAGCGGCCGCCGCGGCCCGGTATCGAACCAGCGGACTCGTGCTCAGCAGCGCAACACCTTAGCCACTGAGCCACCGCGGCGGGTGACTGTTTCCTCAACGGCGCGCTGTGCGGCCTACCGAGTTAACACCGCCCCACAACTTGACGTGCATTAAGTTTGACGTTGCTTGGAACATCGTTATTTTTGATGTTAGGAATATCTATAGTTAAAGGAGCCATGAAGAGAAAACAAAAGTTTCTTTTATTCGAAAGATTCGGTGTTTCATAGTACCCCAAGCACTTTCCCGGAAGCAAATCATGCTTTATTCACTGAGAAATAGGGCAGTTTATGCCAAAATTTTAAATCTCCCGCTAAATTGCACATTTCGTGACGTGAACAATGGCGTCATACGAGCCGGTTCATGAACCAGATACTCAGTATGTCGACTCTATATAGCACCCACACGCGGGAGTCAGACAGGAACCAAAACTCGTGCCGAAACCGAGACGGCGGCCATCTTAAAAACACTAGTAAAACCTAGTGCACCCGCAGCCCTAGTCATGGATCGCCTGATCCGGAGGACAAAACTCTCGCCGAGGAGCTCGGGCTTGCATTTAACAACCTTACACCACTTGAACGTTCAATGCTTCTAAGTGCACGAGGGGCAGGAGTTGTGGGATACACAGATGGACCTGAAAGCGACCATTCTGCGATACCCACAACACACGACCGCCCAGCCGTCGGCACCGCTGCCTCGTCAGCCCCGTCGCGACGGACGAATACAGACTGGTACGTTTGTGCCGAATTTTTATCACGGTTAATAATAATTCAATTTCAGTAGCAGTATCGCTTATGCCGGTTGGCCGGTGTCGTGTTGTATGGAAATCCGCTCGCTCGAGCTCTCTGCTCCGCCCAGAAAGATACGAGCATCAATGCGCGGTGTGTACGGTATTTTTTTCCAAGCTCAGAGCACTTTGACGGCGATTTGACGAAGTCGGCGACGAGCGCCAGCATGTCCCAGGAGTGAGCTAACGTAAGCGTCCCTGCCGTAATCACTTCGTCAGAAATGAAGCGAGCATACTCGTACTTTTTTTAGCTCCCTTTCTCCTCCGTTTGCAAAGTTCACAAAACGTAGCCACATGCTTGGCCGAGGTTCGTCCTTGGGCAGCATATGAAAGGACATCTCTTCACCGGCGGGGATGTCGCACTCCCTCGACGATTTGCCCGTACTACATGGGCATTTCAACACGCAGCAACAAAATTTCATTGTACAGTCCTCGAACAAAATGAAATTTCAGTGATTGTAAACTGGAAACGAGCTCGTAACGACAGCAGCAAGCCAACACCATTCCGAAAGTTCTGCGACGACTGGCACTATCTCGTCGCTGGTTGCTGTTCCTTACAGCCCTCGGTTCTATTTTTACCTTTGCTGGTTGGCGATATGACGGCCAACCTCCTGTCAAGGGATTAAGATACCAAGCAAGGTAGCGGCTGTACGTGCTGGAACGGTTCGTTGGCCCCGAAGAGCCTCGAACCCGAAAATTCGTCTGCGCGACGGCGAGATGTCGAGCTCGGCCGGCGGTATATATAGTTTCGTACGCATTGGCGTACAAGTTTGCGTGTTTGGGCGGAACGTCAACCGTTTACTCCACCGTTCTTAGTGTCATAAAAGGAATGTGCAGTACGTTTAACGGGCATATAGCTCACTATGCAAACTGGTAAGCCCTGCCTAACTTGCGTTTGCTTTTGCCGGCCTCCGCTAATTGCAGAGCATTTTAGTGTGAAATCTTTGGTTCTGTTGCGGGAAATGAGCTGGTGAGTCGCATGGTCATTCCCTTTTTTCCTAACTATGTAGCTTATTTGAGCGACGTTTGTGCTAAAAGTGGTGTCAGTATGGTTCTAACGAGGCAACCTTTCGAATCAAACAAATTTGTGTTTTCTCTTCATGTCTCCTTTAAGACTGACATCGAGGTAGCGCAAAGCTCCCACAGGCGTGTAAGCCAATGCTTAGCGACGGATTCTTTCCTCTGCCTTTCTTTTCTTTTTTTTTTAATTGAGTACATGTCTCAAAACTCAGAGCGTACATACCGGAAGCGGGGAATAGAAGAACGCCTAACTTCGGATTTTCAGTTTCGTGTCAGTTCCACAACTAACACATTGTGAGAAACATAGCACATAAGCGCATACACCCGCCAATGCCAGCAGCTGTGAGTTTGTATGTCGCAGTGAAGAACTAAAACGCGGAGAGTCGAATTACCCCTGGAAATTAAAAACAGACGTCGACACATTCGTGCATAGGCAATTTGTGCGGTTGAGACCGTAATGATAGCGGTAATTGACAGCTCTGTTATTGTTAATACGGCGAACGAAGACAAGAAAGACTGCACATGCATCCCCATTGTCCCTAATCATCCAACCACACCATGCGGATAGTCTTAGGATTTCGGTTTAGCCACAAATCAATTATCACTGCCAATATTCAAAGCAGTAAAGCATTGCAAGCCCACATGAGGAGGTGTAGGGCTTTTGAAACAGGTTCGCTGGGCATCCCCCATTTGCAGAGCAAAGATGGCGCAAGAAGAATTCTCCTCTGCATGCCAGAAAGGGGTTTCCATCCTGCCGCTCTTTGTCGTTTAGGAACGAATGAAATAAAATATTTTCACAATGGTTGTCTTTCAGTAACGAAGGGCTTGTATAAATCCCAATCACAAAGGCCCATTATGAAACACATCAAGGGGCACAATACCAATATCTTCAAAGACCCTTGCTGTACACGCCAGCTTAGCGAGTTTCTACAGGCCATGGATTCCTGTCCTAGAAAAGCCGCACCGAAACTAGAAGAAAACGCCTTTGTTAGGGAAGGCCGTAACACGTGGATCACTGATTACGCTTTGGAGGTCCACTGAACTAACTTCCCCCACAGAAAACACAACCCAGAATACTGTTTTTACTGTTCATAAAAACCCCATACGACAACACCATTTGCTGCCCCAATTTGGAATAAGACTTCACTGAGGCGCAATAGAAGATCGAGAAAACTGGCGTTGAGTGAACACAAAACATGCAGTAAAGGGTACAATAGTTGAAAGGAATTATACCGACTGAGAAAGAGAACTGAAATGCAGATAGAAATACAACAGGAATGTCTGATGCAGAGGTTCTCACATTACGTCATACTGCTCTGAAAAATCAAAGAGTAATGCAAAAACACTGATTTAGAAACCTCTAACAAGTATCGTACGTATATGTTGCAAAGAACGCTCAAATGATGGGCAAGACGGGAGAATTTTATGAAAAGCATAGAATGCGTTGCCTCAACGGCTTAAGTCACGTTTATATATCGTTATTTTAATACGTTTTCGATGACTGTTCATAGAACACATGGCCTTGGAATATTTGCGCTATTGTAAGTTAACCCCGCGCTCCCAATCAGCCTGCCCTAAAACCTCGGTGTTCACTTACAAAGACAACTCCATTTTCGAATCCCGGCTTACGGCATTTCGAACGTCTCATGCGTAACCAAATATTATGACCGCCTGAATATTGTTCATGTGAAGTCATAATGCATGTGATATTTCAAGAAGCATTATATGCTCCTTTTTATAGCTACGAGGTTCATGTACCATACGTGAATATACGGCTCATAAAAAACTGCAGTCCTTTCGGCAGGCGGCTTTCGGAGTTCTACAACTTCCCACGCAACCGTCAAAGTTCTCCACGCGCTGTCACGCTATCCGCACAAGAAAAACCGAATGGCATGTCAGCCAGGCGGCGTGGATCGCGTCATTCTGAACAATGAGCTGCAATAAAAGTTCGGACGCAGTCATGCAGGGACCAGACGTCGTCTGTCTAATGCTATGCAGCAAAGGCTGTTCTAACGAAGCGGTTTGTTTGTTTGTTTGTGCAAATATCATGAGTGTCTGTGGGAAGTGCTCGGAAACCTTGATTCGCGTTTTGCCGGAGCCCTGAGGCGGTGATCAGGCGGCGCCCGTCTCAATTACTTGAGTGCTCATTTTCTTTGCGTGGAAACGATAGAAACGTGGCTGGTCGATGAAACAGGCAAACAAAACGGTCTTTGGTGCTTGCAGTACACCTACCATCACTCGCGCGTTTAGCTAAGGCCGCTTTTACAGCCTTCACTGCTACAGGGGAGACGCCAACTCTCCGTCTGTCTTGACTATTGCGGTTTTCCTTAAAATCTTTGACGGCCCACGCCAAGCATAATTCCAGCGTGGGCCGGGAATCGGGATGATAAGCTAAAATAATGCGTGCTGAAGGAGTAAAAAGTTGTCAGTCTATGTTACGCTAAATATACCAATGACGTTCGTGCAGTCATCTACCATTTCTGCTAGCATTTTGACATCTCCCGCCTAGGATCCCGCCTAGTGAAATCCGAACCCACGATCTCCAGAATACGCGTCTGGTGCGATGACCACTACGATACCGGCGGGGCTATTTTCCCGTCCACTTTCTGGGGTATTTATGTTAGGGTATTTTTGTTTCCTGCGCTTGAGGCTGGTAGCCAGCGCCACTCGGACTATTCGGGGTGAAGGGGACCTTTTTTTTAACCACCGGGCCCTGAATCGAGTGTCTACGACATGTCGAGAGTGGTCGACCAGCGCTGAACCCTCTTAAGCTCCTTATGGCACCAAGACTGCCAGAACAGAGGCCCTCGCTATGCATGTAGCGAATCAGAATGGGAAATGAGGGGCTCGTTGAATTAAGCCAGAAATAAGGGTTGGCAGTCAAGGAGACCTCGGAAAGGAAAGGGGAGTATCTGGTAGGTCATTGAAACTGATAAAGAATTTGGAAAGACAGAAAGAAAGTTGAGAAAAAATGCCCGCCGGGTGGGATCCGAACCCACGACCTCCAGAATATGCGTCTGGTGCGATGACCACTACGCTACCGGCGGGGCGGTTTTCCTCTCCACTATCTGGGGTATTTATGTAAGGGTATTTTTGTTTCCTGTGCATGGGGGTCGTAGCCAGCGCCACTCGGACTACTCGGGGTGAAGGGGACCGTGACTCGAGTGCCTACGGCATTTCAAAAGTGGTCGACCAGCGTTGAACCCTCGTAGGAGGGTTCAACGCTGGTACACCACTCTCGACAGTAGAATGGGGAAGAGTGCTGGACTCAGTGGGCTCATTGACATGGCGGGTGTGGATTCACCAACGTGATGTCAGCGCCTCCCCTAACCTTCTCTTTCCTCCATGGTTGATTTGCCTGGTTTTGCTAAGCCTTTTGAGGGCGGCATGGCCACGTCAGGCATTTCTTTGCCTTCAGCCTTGCCACCCGAGACAATACTTTTTTTAAAATTGTCTCGAAAAATGCAACCAGCATATATATATATATATATATATATATATATATATATATATATATATATATATATATATATATATATATATATTGTAATGAATCAGACGTCCGATGCCTACGACGCCATATTTATTCTCTCCCCAGAGCGAGCTCCCCACTTCTTCCTCCGCTTCCAGTCGGCGGCCGTCCTACTTGGTTTAGCAGGGGACGGACCACTGAGCGTTCTTGAAGCTTTCCTCTGGCAATGCGTTGCTCCTTTACACTCGGCCACACTGCGAAGAGGCCTCCCAGCAAACTGTTGGTGTGGGCCTCTGGCACTGGCTTCACGGTCAACCCACGAAGAGCTGAAAAGTCCGTTGTACGATTCCTATCGGTGATTGTTTCTCAAAGCTCGGTTCCAATCTTTCTTTCTGGTTCGTGTCACAACTTCGCTTTCTTCCGTCGAGCAGGAAGTCAGGATGGCTTCCGGAATGATCATTTCCTCTACCCCCAACCGGCGCGTCATAATGTCTTTGCATTCATATTGCTGGAGGTCGGTACTGCCGCCCTGGTTATCCTGGTTTCCGTTTTCGATAACAGCCGCTGAAACATCCTTCTCTGTGACAAGTGCATTTTTGGTTTGTACATGAATATCGTCGTCCATCTGGCCTCTTGACGGTGCTTCGTTGCTTTCTTCAGCTGGCATCTCCTCGTGTTTTTGTAGCGGCGAGAGGAGCTGCGTGTGGTTGTTGGAGTCGCACGTCACGGTGAATGGAACGTGGCCTTCCGATGGCACCTTGGAGTAGTTAAATCACTGTTTTGGACTTCCACGCCTCACGCTATCCTGGGTTGAGGTTCTGGGTGTCGTGATGTCCGCAAAGTAGCAGTAGCTTCGTTTAGTCGAATTGATGAAGCAGAGCGTCAGTATATCTGGCGAATGCTCTGGCGTACCATTGGATTCCGACTGGGAATGCGCCGAATGGTCAGCATTACTCTTCTTGTTGGCTCTGTAATTCAGCTGTGTATAGGCGCCGGGACGTTCCGAAAGGATCTCTTTGTTGACCAAGCTCAGCGGAGACGCCAACTTCCCCCATCCTGTGGGAGTCAAATGTGGTTCGCTGCCACGGGAGAACTGCGTCTGCATAGGAGAAAGCGTCAACTGGCTACGCGCTCGGTAAAAACATTTCGGAAGCTGGGCTCCGTTTTCAATGACACTCGGACTCGTCCCGCTGGTCGCCTTTTCATCTATCAGGGACATATTACTCGATTCGGGTGTTTGGTCTACGTTGTCGGCCAAGGGCTGAGCCGAGGTTTGCAAGCAAGGATCCTGTGCCGGCCGCGTTGCTCCCTGCTGCAGTCCTACAGCCAGACGGACGAAGGCTTGTGGGCTCAACTCCGGCGGCTGCACGGCCAAGGCTGCAGCAAGAATGGGGTCAGCCAGGCCATCTATGACGTACCGCTTCGACAAAGGAGACGCCCAGGCGAAGTCGCAGCCTGCGAGAAGGCGGAGCTTGTCGTAGATGTAGACCGCAACGTTCTCGCTAGGCCCTTGCAGGCGGGCACGCATTTCCATGAAGCGAGAGTCGTAGCTGGCCGACAATCCACTGAACGCCGCTATTAATGCCCCGCTCCAGCTTGCCCAGGTGGGATGGGAGTGACCTTCGTAAAGGTGCCACGCTCGGGCAGCGTCCCGCAGGCGTTCTTGTGCAATGAACAGTTTGGTGTGGTCGGGCCAGGCATGATGGGTAGCAAGGGCGTCAATTAGCTTCACCCAAGAAAGAGCATCGTCCTGGAACCCTCGGAATACCGGGACTCCCGTGTGGGCGGGCGATGGAAACGGGCTGGGAATGGCGTCGCGAAGCTGCTGACACATCTCTTTGAGAGCCTGGGCCGTCCAAAACGGGTGGCTGCTACGCGCAGCACTGGTCGCCATCGGTGAAGTTTGGTCACTCTCGGAGAAGGGGCTAAAGTCCGTAGAAATCACGGCGCGAACGGCGGACGCAGCGGCGAGTCAAGAACACGTCGGCCGCTGGGGAAGGTCGCGCCCAAGGCTGGCCCACCTGGGGGCTGGGTTGTCTTTGCGTTCGGCGCTCGTGGTGCGACCGGCGGCCCACCGATGAAGTCGGGCAGCAGGGCTGAAAGACATGCCAGGCCTTGGCCGCTGCTGAGGGCCGTCCCTGCGGCTGGCGTTTTTGAAGCTTTCCTCTGGCAATGCGTTGCTCCTTTACACTATATATATATATATATATATATATATATATATATATATATATATATATATATATATATATATATATATATATATATATATATATATATATATATATATATATATATATATATATATATATATATATATATATATATATATATATATATATATGTATATAAATTGTGAGCACTTCCTTGTGTACTTATAGACTAAACTGCGTCGTCGAACTACCGCGTAGACTCTGCCTATACACTGTCCATTGGTGTGGTCCATCTCTCACCTGTACATAACCATTATAATCGTCATCTATACATGATCATCGCCATAAGTGGCTTGGATGGTGATTCACGATCGGCCAAGAAAATTAGGGAACAGTTCGATCTGCTGCCTCTCGGAGCGATGCGTCCTCTTTCCTTACAATATATAACGAAACTTCGACTCCTTCTAACAAGACCTATGACAGCTCTCCAAAATACAACCGAGTTGAGCGGTGAAGCAGGCAGCCACTAGCATGGACACCGGTTAATCGATGTTAGAGATGCAATAAGCGGGTCCCTAAGCTTTTCAAGCTGACTTGGCGCCACGTGGCAACGATGTTAACTCGACGTGGTCTCCAGCAAACATTCCCGCGCCACGTTATTTTCCTGTATATGGTACCTGGCCGACAGGTACTCGTTAGGCGGTCTCCAGGGGATGGGAACCCGTGCAAAGGTCATCTTTTTCTGCTTTTTCTACGTAAAGCACGGGCAGTACCAAGCAGTTAATGGCACATCGATTGAACGTTCCGCCCAAATTCTGTGATCTTTTTATGGTCGACCCAGTCTTTGCCCCATGATGGCCTTTTAACGGCGGAGGATGCCTAAGGGACGTTTATCAGAAGGCCCTTTAACGCTGAGAACGTACATCACGTAGGAGAGTATGTGGAAAATATCACCGTACGCCTCATAAAGAAAGTCATTAGGTGCAGGCGTGGAACATGTCAAGCTGAACTTTAGAAAAGAAGACACGATCTCTGAGGAATTATTCAATGGTTTCTCAGAGAACGTCTTCCTGAATGAAACCGCTGTCCGGAAGAATCTGCGGGAATTCAGAGAACTGTGCACTAACATGGAGAAATCTGCTGCCGCTTGTCTAGAATGTGAGTTCTTCACAGCCAAATGTTTTGGTTTTTAAAAATTCTGTGCCACCAATTTTCTCCATTTACGCTATATAACGATTACAGGTGAAACATCCGCCTAATCTGCACTTTTGTTGAAATGAAGGCGTTACACGTGCGCCACTTTTGGGTAAAATTTCTGTATCTTATTTTTTAGTTTTCCAAAGCGGCGTTCGATCAATTCTCTCTATTCAACCTATTCAACTTCTCTATTCAAATGTCGATCCTTCTCCAGAAAATGGCGTCAGGTTAACGGTTTCCAGACGAAAATGAAACATCCAGAATGGCCACTTTAAAATTAGGGACGTAGGTTTCTGCAAGGCTCGTTTAAGTGCTTTTTTCTGATTCATAATCCCAGCTCACCGCGCCTTAAATTGCTCCCCCGCCTGTGTGCGATTAGTTCGCTCAGAACCCCAGGTTCATGAACACTTACTCCCAACTCACAGACAAAAAAGCAGAAAACACCCACTATGCAGAGATAAATACCATATAAAGATGTAATCACACGAGGTGCGCAAGTGGGGTAAGTAGAAAAACCGGCTCACTTTGAGATAGCACAACGTCAGAAGGGCGATGACCAACCGGTTTTACAGAGTGCGGCTTTTTTACGTATGGGATGAATATTCATATGCGGTCTAAGTCCTTTCTACGAATTAAAGTTTAATCCTACCCCTTAGAATAGGATCGTTTTCTTGCGTGGCACTGCCGACCACTGATGAAGGCGTGTGTAGAGTTCAAAGCGCGTCTGGTTGTCTCCCTGTAGCGTTCGTGTCTCCAGGGATACGCTTGACGCAGGAGCGTTCTATATTCAGCAAAGACAGAACAAAAACAATGCTGTAACAAAAGTAAACGCACTCATGGCTTTTGCGGTAACAAGAGCGAAGACCCCGCGTAGTCAGCGTCCTCAGACACGAGCTATTTTTTTTATCTCCGCAAAAGTACTTGAGACATACATTCCTTGTCCGAAAAAAAAAAGTGCTGTTGAAGCTTTGTATACGCCAGACATTCCCAGTGCGCGCTATCTACATCTGATTACTACCTTTTCCTTCCCTTTTTAGAAAAACGTGAACTAATGTTTCTCTTAGTAAGACGCCGTCGAACATACGGAAGAAAAAGTAGCGCTGCCCCGGGAGGAATATTTTGCAATTTGATTTCATCCAACCTTTAAAATGCGCTCTGTAACGCTTTGAGTATTACAGTGTCTTAAGTTAACTAAACAACTAGAATGGGAGGCCATATTCATTTGATAAGCACAAACGTGACAACTATCCTCTTCTACTCTGGAATGAACACCAGCAGGCCACGTGAATAATAATATCAAGATGTCGCTTCTATGATCAGTAAGGAGTGGAATACCACTCTTCATTACATGCTTGGATTGTCTGAATGGGTCTACCTAAAGCAAGAATCGGTGCGATGGTAAATTTGGCGCCGCTGACATCTGGATACCGGTACATGAACGAGCCAACAAAATTGGCTGTAGATCTTCAATAGGGGTATACCAAGTAGCGCAGCCACTCGGTGCTGCGGTTCATCTGTAAAGGAACCGGGCACGGCACAGATAGAAGAAATTCCGCAATACAGAGCAACATCTCAGCCATGTAAAATATCGACATTTGAACGAGTTTGTACTGGTTAAGCGTCATGAACAGCAGCGTAATAGACAAAGACAAGAGGGAAAGACTACGACAGCGTCGTCCTGTCGGATTATTTCCCTCTTGTCTTTGTCTATTACATTGCCGTTCAAAATCCAAACTATGCTGCAAACACACTGCTGGTCCCCATCAGAGTAGCGGGCAGCCTTTACGGCTGGCAAAAGTGGAGGAAAGAGCTGTGTGAAGAAGGTGCTACACCAATGAATATCCTAAAATAAAGACGTGGCTTATCCTCGCCAATCAGCAAATGGGGTGAAAATAAATCCTGCATGGCTCTTCTAAAGAGAAGAGCACAAAGCGGTGTTGCGATCCAGGCGACAATGTGAACTCTTTTATGATAACAGCACAAAGAACGCAGAAATGGCCCGAGTTGGAGCTACCAAATAATTTTTGAAGCAGTCACCAATAAACTGCCTCTATTTGGACGCCAAATATCTGGGCTACACGGACCTTTAAAAGGCCTTCCCAATGCTTTCAAACCCTTTGTCTATCGAGTGGCGCAGTGGCTATCTATTATGCGTACTTGTAAGCAAGCGTTCATTTGGGAAGTGACATTTGCCGTGCCGCACAGGGATTAGACTCACTTTATACTTGAAAACCAAAAATGTAAGGGCCAACCCGCTTCGGAAACATTGATTGCCAGCGAAGCTGTCGTAGAAAATGGACTGTTCCTCCGGCTTTTCGCAATGCATCAATGAGCTATTTGTAAATACGTTATTTTATGCCAACGGGCATTCTATCGCAAAAAAAAATGTATGACATGCTACAGCAACGCCACAAAACTACGCCTTCAAACTCGGCGCCGCGGCCACCGCGCCTTTCATGCATCTGCCGTAATCGCTGCGGCAGCAGAGCGCAGCTACGACACGCGCGACGTCTTAACCGTATACATGCCACGTGCACAGTCACTGTCGCCACACCCACACCGTTTCCCCCTTTCAGCCTCCCATCCAGAGCCATAATTTTCTATACAAATTTTTTCTCGCTTATACGGACTTAAGTCACCCAGATTACATCCTTTGGGAACGCATGAAGGGGATGTATACTGGGGCCGAAAAGCTTCACTGGAAAAACAAAACAATTAGGACGACACTAGAGGGGATACGACAAGCGCAATTTTATTCGGTCGAACATAAGAGCTCTGCGCCATCATAAGCAGAAATCGAAAAAAGTATTTAAGACCAGCAAGTGTCTCGAGGCTACGTAACTTACTGAACGCTCATCTAAAACATACCAATGGCTTGGATAGGAACAAATCTCCAGTGTTAAGGATGTTTATACTTTCAAATTACCTGCAGAACTGCGATTACTGATGCGTAAAAACGCAGGGATGGTGAAAAGATGAGCGAGAGAGAGCAGAAGTAAATGATTGTTATGTGGCGGCAGAACGTTATGTGTCGTTCTCTTTGACGGCCGCCATGTTAATAATGTAAAGAGATCGTTCCCATCTCTCATGGTTCATGCCTTGTGTACTACCGACCTGAAGCAATACGTGATACGAATAAAAATGAACTAAAGCACATATCCACACACCACTAATTTACAGATGCACACAATCACGCATTCCCCATTCCAGAGAACGCTGTTTGCCACTCGTCGTAAACACGCAACTGTACATTCGTCGAGGGAAACAATGTCTAGTAAACGATCGCTTCCTAGGGGACAAGCTTTGTGCTTGCACAGACAGCAGGCATACCGCTGTCAATTGCCTCCTGGCCGTCAGAACTAATGGGTACAGTGGAGTGAGCTCTCACTGGCTCGCGGGGAAATAAGCAGTAAAACGGACAAGATCGCGGATAGGACGCCAACACTAACGTCAGCAAAATGTTATGTCGTAGTCTCCTTTATCATGTTCTCCGTTGCTTATTTCATTCTAGAATGGATGACTTAAGTGGTGCCGCCAGGTTTTCCTGCTGGTAGTCTTTATCCCCTTTAGATTGAATGCCGCATCCCTTTAATTAGCTTAAACAACACAATGTCCCCGTCAGAAATCCCTCAAACCATGCAGAACTACAAGTGTAGAATGTATTAGGCCACCTCGCTCATATTTGTGGGTAAATCAGAATATCAGCTTTCAGTTGTTGATTGTATGTGCCCCGTAAAGATGAAACGCTTTCATTTCATCTGGAGCGACAAACGTCGTCGACAGCGGCCTGGATTTAGCCCGTAGATATGCCATGAAGACAAACTACAAGTTTGTTTTATTCGAAGAATTTGGTGTTTTATAGAGCCCATAGCTCTTGTCCGGCAGCAAATGATGCTTTCCTCACTGAATGGCAAAACAATTAGTGGCAAAATTTCAATTCTCCCACTAAGCGTGTGTTTCGTGACGTCAGCGATGCCATACAGAAGGGAGGTACTTTAAGCTTATGTTGGTGCGGTGACCAGGGCTGCAGCGAGCGGCCAAACGTGTTTGATTGCCTCGTTCACCGTTCGTCCTCCCAGATGGAGCCACGATACTGCTCTTGGCAGCTGTCAGCACTAGCTTTGTTTTTGACCGGATTTGTACCTGGATAATTATACAAGCAGGGCTGTTTAAGCTATTGTTTGTGTCCTTCATTAACAGAAAAAATACCAAGAAAATATCGATGCGTCTCGTGAGGAGCGCCTGGCGTCGTCCAGGCTTGCGCGTGGGCTCGCGCCACGTGAGGGGCTCGCCGAATGAAAACAAAAAAAAAAAAAGGCGCAGAAATTCAGAGACTTGTTTTTGCCGCTTGTCTTGAGTGTGAGCTCTTTACAGCCATTTTTTGTTTTTCTAAATTCGTTCCTACGAATTTCCTCCACGTAAGCCATTTTAATGATTACTGGTGTTACTTCTTCCAAATGTGCATTTTTGTGTAAATGAAGGGCGTTACATGGTTCGCCGTTTTCTCTTTTTTTTTGTGTTAACAGCGGGACTGCTGTTGCGGGCTGTAAGTTCACCGTTGCAGGAAAACAAAGCCGAGAAATGCCAAACTCTCCTTAACGCGTGTCTCGCAGCGGCCGGTGAGCGCCATCAGAACGCGCAGTGGTTCTAGCAAAAAAAAAAAAAAAAACACGCTAAATTTCCTTCCGGGAGCGAGAAAATGCCAAGCGCTCGAGAGTGCGTGCCTTTAGGAAAATAATTCCAGTGCTATCGTCATGCGCTGCCGCGCATGTAAAGAAAGAAAAACTTCAGCGCTAATAGTACAGCTGAAGGGCACCCTGCTTAGGACAGGTAACCGCGGCCGCCGCATTGTCTAGAGGCCATGAATGATCATTGTAGACATGGCTACGAGTGTGCAAATCCATCCCGAGACGACTTTCAGAAGTCGCCGCCGCTGTCTCGAGTAGATGACAAAGAGCTGGTTGAAGTCTACAATGCTGAGGATGACTGCATCCACCAGTCACCGCGAAGAAGACGATGACCTCTTCGATGCATATCGCGACTATTACTAGCACCGCAACTATGGAAATAAATAATGATAGTGAAACTTAACTATGTGTCCGGGAATGCTCACCTACAACAGCTTTTGCCATTCAAGTCTTGCTTGTGAGTGCAAGCTTCTCAGCATTTTTTTTTTTGGTTTTTCAAAACAATTTTCCACAATTTATCTCTATTTAGGCACTTATAACTATTAGAGGTGGGACTTCAGCGAAATTTGTATTATTGTGGACGAGCAGGCGTTACACGGTGTGGGCTGTGGGTGCACTCGGCAAAAATTCTACGCAATAAAATCAAAACCAGCTGGCACAAAAAAATGTCGACCGCTAGTGAGTGTGCGCCTCCTGGCGAGTGCGCACTGTCCAACAACACTTTCATTTCATTTCATTTCATTTCATTTATTATACCCTTAAAGGCCCGCAGGCATTACATAAGGGGGGGGGGGTCATGAAACATTGTTTACAGAAACACGAATGAACCTAGATAATGTTAAAAACACAAAAAAACACGCAAACACAAAAAAGTACTAAAGCGCCAGAGTTCGAAACGTTGGCTAAGGTAGGAACATCGCAAAATAAGTGTTACATAATTTTACAGAGTTACAATAGGTCAAAGCAGTACACACTGTAAAGTTCAACGATACATCTTACAGAAAATATGTGTTACAGAAGTAGGACTTGAAGGTTCATCGTGAGTGAGAATTTTTTTCTAGTTTATCTCTAAAACGTTTATTATCAGTGCATGAGGCGATGTCGTCGGGTAACGCCTTCCACAGTGTTACAGCGTTAGGAAAAAAGGATGAGCTAAATGCTGATGTACTGCCGGGGGGGGCTATTAGACAAATGTGATTTAAACGGGATAAAATTCTGCAAGGTGGCCTCAGTAAAGAGTGCCTAGAATGTGGCCAGTGAAGGAATTTGTGGATGAGGCATAATCGGGCAATGACGCGGCGTGAATGAAGAGTCGGGAGGGAGAGGGATAGCTTGGGCGCGGGGACACTGATATGGTTGGAATACTTCGAGGTGATAAAACATGCGGCATGGTTTTGAATGGCTTCAATTTGAAGGGTTAGATATGTTTGTGATGAATGCCAGATGGCTGAGGCGTATTCCGATTTCGGTCGTACGAAGGTTAGGTAACCCAGCTTTTTTAACTTCAGGAGAAGCAAGTTTTAGATTGCGCCGAAGGTACCCGAGGGTGCGAGAGGCTTCGGAGCAAACGGTATCGATATGCGTTGCCCAAGTTAGTAATGAGGTCAAGTGCACACCCAGGTATTTGTATGAAGGGACTGAGCTGATTGGAACAGAGTTGATATAATAGGTGTGCTGAGATCTGACGTTTGCGTGCGAATGACAGTGATTTGCACTTTGTTAAGTTTGATGGCATGTGCCATTTGTTACATCTGAGGGAGATGTTGTCTAAGTCAGTTTGCAGGGTATTATGATCGTTAGTGGCGGCGATAGTTGTGTACAAAACGCAATCGTCTGCAAAAAGTCGGAGTTTCAAAGTGATGTTTAAGGGCAAGTCATTTATATAAATTAGGAAAAGTAGAGGCGATAGACTTGCCCCCTGCAGAACACCGGATGTTACGTTGGTTATATCGGACTCATGATGATAAGCAGAGCTAAATGTTGCGCGTCCTTTCAGAAAGTGTTCGATCCATGAGAGTAAGTTAAAAGGAATGTTTAAGGTAGATAGTTTTGCAAGTAAATGATTATGGCTAACTCGGTCGAATGCTTTGGAGAAGTCCTACTTGAAGGTTATTGTCAATTTGTTGTAGTAAGCCGTGGGTGAATTCTGCAAGCTGTGTTTGACTTGAGTAGTGTTTATGAAAGTCGTGCTGGTGCGGGTAAAAATAATTAACAGATGCTTTGAAGAGAGGCACAATCTGGGCACTCTTCCAGTCGTCTGGTACGACGCCTGATTGCAATGACTGTGTCAATCATAGAGGATTAGGCTTAAGAAGTATGCGGTGTTTTTTACCAGTTTGCTGTTAATCTTGTCCCAGCCTGCCGACGATGAAAGCTTCACGTTACGAATTAAGCTGGTTATTCCCTCAGGGCTGATCAGTATATCTGGGAAGGGGCCGCATGAAGGAGGTTCTGGTTGGGGGATGGTGTCGGAGCTAGAGGTAAACACGAAGGTAAAATAATTGTTCAGGACGGTTCAGCGTCGAGGGGCGTCACGCTGGACGGGCAGAATGTCACGGATAGCGACGCAAGAAAGGAGCCAGACAGCTGGTCGCCCTTTCGCTGCGCTGAACAGGATCCAACTGCCACGAGCACGAGACGCAAGCTAGGTTCGTACCCCCGTGTCCGTGCAGCTCTGCCTCTTTTATTCATTATCATCGTCAACACACCTCCCCCCTGCCGTCGAGGTGCGCCGGTACAGCAACATGAAATCAAACGGGAGGCTGTGGCCGATACACAAATCCACACACGGGCGATGATGAAACAGGTAGCCAGAGACAGCAGTACGAAGTTCAGGAGGGTGCGACGGAGAAACTGCTGAAGCAAAACGGAAGGAAAAGTATGTCTAGACAGACCATCGTGAACATGTCCACCCTGAGTCCGCCGATACAAGTGAGGATGCGGCGGTACTGGTAGCCGGACACAACCGCAGACCAAGGTAGTCCTGCCAGCCGCGGATTATACCCTGCTGCCTAGTCATCCAGAGCACCAGATAAAGGTCACTATCATTTTGTTCAGCTTGCTGCGGCAAGCTTCCTTTGATCCCTCTTCGAAATTCCCTTCATCATCCTCATTGGATGGTCTTGGTGTGGCTGAGGGCAAGGGTGCAATGAGGTACTTCTGGTCACGGCTGGCAGCAAGATGATACCTGGTGTCTCTGTCGCCGTCGTTGTCGCCTCCCGGTTCACCGTGGCCGCCAGGATCGTACGGGAATTCGTACGGCATCCGAAATGGCAAGGTGACCACGAAGTAGCCCACTGCGAGCGCGCTCACCAAACGTAGACCCCACGAGCGATTTCCGGGAAATCTGTGTCCTTTCTCGTCACCTCCTAGTCCTCCGTAGCCACCAGGATCATACGGACATTCCATGTGCTTGCGGCCCAGCCTTCGGTTAACGGGCGCTGTCGTGTACCCCTTGCAGGCACGTGCGTCACCAGTACAGGGTCGCATGGCTGGTAGCTGGACACCAGTGATCACTACTTGTCGTAAGCTGCACGGATCCTGATCATGAGCTGCGCAACCGTGCGTCCGGAACGGTGATCGTGGCAGCGGATGGTGTAGCTTCCAGGAGCTTCCCAGGGGACCGCCAAGCGCGGCAGTTGAAGCTGCCTGGTTGCCGTTCACGAGCTCGCCGCAACCAGGGTCACCTGACAGTTCGTGAGATCGAACTCAGAAGGCCGGTGTGACGACCAGAGTCACGGATACCACAAAGCGCTGACGCCAGCAGAGATTCCAACGGAGAAGCCAGCGCCCGGAGCAACACGGCGACCATCGTACAAGTGGGAACGGCGCCCGCTCGCGACACTTCACAACCACATGCTCTCTCAGCAAGGCACCCCCACGAGCGGCAGCGATGTCCAAAGCGTCGAGGAGCATCACACTGGACGGGTCCGCATCATTGTGCATCGTGGTCATGGGGTCCTTGGAGAGGTCAGTTCCGTGGCCTTCCTGGACGACAATGCAATCAACTCTGGGCGGGCGGCTGGGTACACCCATTTGTGCCTCTATGGAATCGGTCGTGCTCTCCGCTGGTCTCTCTGGCGAGTTAGACTCGCCAGCAGCTGTGAGGACGTTTCGACGGTTAGAAACGCACGGTTCACGCGCAGCGGGAACGTTCGAAACCTTGTCAGCCTCCGCGGCTATCCTGCTCTCACCGGAGGGCACCATGGTGTTGCCGTGCCGGATGACGGTGGAGTATCGGTTTGGTGCTCCGGTGCTCCGAGCAGCCACTAGCGAAGGAACGGCAGATGGTCTGGCGAAGTACACCTGTGTACGGATCATGAAGACCTTTTCATCGTACTGGTAGCTATCGAATAAATCGGCCTCCAGGTCGTCCAAATCATGGGTCTCATGTATGCGCGTATTGAGGGACTTCCATTCCTCGTACCTGCTGTTCGATGACGAGGCGTTCGATGACGAGGCTCGCAGAATCGGGTAGCTTCCAGGGGACCACAGGCCTATCGTCCTCGGAGACTGTGCCGCATCAGGTAAGGTCTGGTCGTGGGTTGTCTCCCTGGTTTAACGGCATCCGAATGTCGTAGATAGCGCCGCAAGAAGGAGACAGACAGCCGATCGCCCGTTCACTGCGCAGATCAGGCGCAACTGTCCCGAGCACGAGGCGCAAGCTGGGCCGGTGCCCCTGTGCTCGTGCAGCCCTTCTTCTTTTATTGCCATCATCATTGTCGTTCTTCAACAGACATAAAGGGAAAGCAGTTGTGCCCCACTAATAAATCTGGTACCATATTCTATAGCTTTCATTACTTATCACCCCCAAAAAACAATTATAAGGCATATGAGGCAATAAATAAATAGATAACTAATACTAACCATGCTTTCTAAAGTGAAACGATTCTTTCTAAAGCAAAAAAAAAACATGAAAGGCAATATTCGACCCCGAAATATAAAAATGGCTCATGTCCGAGTCGTGCTCGTGGCTCGAACTCCAAGACCAATCGTAAAAAGAAGTCAAAACAGAAGGAGCGCCGAGCCTGCGACGCGGGAAAATTGGATTGAATTCAGGAAACCTCCATTGCTTTTTCATGAGAGGACCGAGACCGAAAGAGACGGGTGAGGGACAAAGCAGATGCAGTTAGATAGAATGGGTGGCAGAGCGCTATTGTCTTTCGACGATCGCAGTCAGCGGATTAGAAGCACGAGCAATTTTTAATTCGAGTTTTACGGGAGAAGCACCTTAGGGCCTCAGATCTGTGCTCGTCTCAGTAACGTGACCTCGACGAGTACCATATAAATCAATGAAAACCCTTTACCCTGTGTATATATATATGAAAAACGCGAATTATATACGGGCTTTATTTGTACAGTGCCCTCTTCACAAAGTCTTCGTCGAACGCTCCCTCCCCGTCTCATATGGTCACGGTATTAAAACACCGCGGCACTCGTTTTCGTTTTCCTAAACCTCGCGCACCGGGACAGTTGTTTTCCAACACCTCGAGGTAGTACGCTTCGTGCTGCAAAGACACAAATCTTTTACAGCAAAGCAGTATACCTCTACCCCCCAACGATTTCATCTTCATGGGCAAAAACTTCAAGGCGCCAAGTCATAAGACGCCGAGCTCTCAGCATTGAAACTGATTTATACACTTCGTCATAACTTCGAAGTCGCATCATACCTCGAAACCACCTCATCCAAACCTCATCATACACTTATACCCTGCACGCTTCGCACCTCCCTAGGTTTCACGTTAGTGGAGATGGCCCGGATTTTTTGTTTGTCATATTTTGCCGGTGTGAGTAAAAACTCATGCGGTAATTTCAGAAAGGGTTTTTTATCCTTCCAGAAAAAGAGGCTATAAACTGTGCGGATTAAAAACCATGGGCCTACAAAACTCTGGAAAATCCAGCTTTTTTTTTTTTGGTACGCCAGTTTGTGCAGGAGACCAACGCTGGTATGCAGGGCGACATCTATTTTATCTACCACGAAAACGTGAAATGCCTTCATGATATTGATTGCCTATGTCAGCTAATTAGCAGTCTTTCAATTTTCCGCCCTGGCGGATATTGGACAACTTTCGCCCGTTATCGGACCCACACAGCCACCGTGTTCGCCCCCGCACTTACGCCGACGTCAGCGTCAATTTACAGACAAGCGAGAGCGAGTTTCCATGAAAGTTGGCAGCCCGCTCGCTGTTCAACGGCGGAGTAGAAGAAAATCAAGCAAGGAGCAAGTGCAACATCAAGAGTTGCAAATTATTCCGACAAAGCCTTGGTGACTGTGCTCTATAAATGCCCTGCAGGCGTTTCTCTGTTACCTGCGCTAATTACTCCTGAGACCATGGCTCAGAATTGGTTCTATATCGAGCTGTTCTATGTAAACCGAGGACAGAGTTCTGGACCCGTGGGTTTGTCATTACCCCAGAAAGGCTCATATATTGGAACGTTTGTGGCCTACCAATGAGCTGAAGTTGTAATAAATGCATATTTTGCGGGATTTCTGAAAAGCAGGGCATTAACCACATTGCAGTATCCTCGATATTGCGCGGGGCTCCCATCTCTGCGTTAAGCCTGCCCAAATTAAACCGGAAGCGTTAACAAAGCCGAACTCATAGCTGCCATAGTATGCCCAACTGGAATCGACGGAGCATCTAGCGAGCCGAACACTTAAACGCTTACAGGATTCTTTTAAAATTACACCCATACACTTCGTCCAAATGGTTTACCAGCGAAGCTGTAACGTGCGGTCAGAGTTGGCCATTTCCATTCTGATGCAGCTCCACCCGCCCAGCCTCCGCCTCTTACCGCCATGGTCGCTTGAGCGGTGCTTCACGCAGTAGCTCGCTGCGCGCGCGTTCTGCTATGAGAGAGACTCTTCTTCGCTCCCTCCGATGCCCAGTTTCCACATAAAAGTGCGTAGTTGCGAGAGTTTATCTACGTCATCTACAAATCCCGCCAATCACAATATCTCTCCCATTACTTCCTCTCCAACCTCCTCTCCAACCTGTTTTCTTTTTTCGCTCATGCGCATGGGGTTGCGCAGGAGACGTTTTTTTGCCTACACGTGGCAACCAGACTTCATTTTTTTCTAGCCAGCCTATAAAGCTTCGCTAATAAACAAATTAGTCGCAGTTCGCTATATAATTCCCCTGTCTTGTTGTTGTTGCACATGCCATTGCTGGAGAACAGTGACATGTGCAGCCAATTAAAAAAAACGCCGCCTATGGCCGGTATCGAACCTTGGTCTTTCGCGCCAGGAAACTGAAATATAGCCGATTGCGCGGTCCTCGCCTCCGGCACACACGGCATTTCATTTGGGCTGGTAGCGCAGGCGTTAGCAATGGACTTCGGCTGAGCTGAGGTGAACTCAGACTAGGGAATTTGGTAGCTGGATTTTAGACTTTAATTAGGGTAGATTGCGGACTTTTATTACTCTCAGTTTGCATGGAGAAAGCTTCGCGTTGAAAAAAGAACCTTCCTCTTAAAAGAGGGCAGACCTAAGAAAAGCCAAGTTAAACCAAGCGACGGCCACCAGCTCCACCGTTACATCGGTGTTTGCATCTGAATTTCGAATGTGGCTATTTTGTTTTCTTTTCATATTTCGGCTGCACGGAAAACCGAACATCTGTGGCTGCGTATGATAGCCGTGACCTAATTTACGTAGAAGCACAAGGTCCCCGTGCACTGTGGCAGCAATCTTGACATCAAACCAAGGACCGAAAAAAGAACTCATCTCCACAGCTGTTCATACCAAGCGAGTTTAGAAGAAACCAGCCAAATAACGCCTACACGCTGGGAATTATGCATTGTTAGCGTAAAACCAGCTCGTACTATTTGGCCTATATCTGTGTTGACCTCCGAAAAGTTTACATTTGCAAAGAAGGCATGCGACAAAAGCTTTCGAACACATTAGTACTCCCATCGGACATGAATCCAGTTTAATTTACACCACCATCTTCAGAGCAACGCCGCCTCGAACTACTCGAAGCGACCCTTACGCTCTTGAGAGAGAGAGAGAGAGAGAGAGAGAGAGAGAGAGAGAGAGAGAGAGAGCGAAAGAGAGTAGCTAGAGAAAGAGAGAGACTCACTGTACTCCCTCTACTCTCACTGTGCAGTAGAGAGGGAGAGAGATTTTCTATTAAAGAGGAAGACGCAGAGAGGTTTGCCAACATGAGTTCGCCGACATCGTACTCTCCGTCGAAAAAAGGAGATGGAGAAAAGGCTGTAGGTGCAGTTAAGAAGAGTACTAGAAAAAAAAGGAATAATGAAATAAAAATAAAAATTGGTCATGCTTTAGGGCATTGAGTTTAATGTTTCTTGAAATTAAAGGAAGACTACAATGTCGTTGATACACCGATGTCCTTGAGGAACTCGAATAACGCAGATAGTTATCAGTGCTGAGCAGATGGAGAGGGTCATCGTCCATGTACCAGTTTCGCCGTCAATGGTTGAGGGGAGAAGTAATCAATTTTTTGCTGCAAGCGGTGCCTTTATTCGGCGTAAACAGAACACTAAAGTCACATATGTTTTTTTTTTTCAAGTGAGCCACAATTATCACAAAATGGGCTTGATGTCTGGCCTATCCGATGTCGGTCGGGATTTGCAACAGGATGGGAAGTTGGGTGCGTTGGTACATCGAGAGGGTGAATAAACAGCGCGGTAAGAGTGGTCTTGCCTGGTTCTTTAGCTTCTGCATTTGGTCTTACGGTGCTGTTCATTCGCCAGGAATATGTAAATGCTGCGCTCAGACGAAGCCTATAAACGAATGTCTTCAGTCGGCGGTGGCAACCTCATTCTAATATATGGGTCCTTTCATATGGTAGGGTGCTGCGTCCATGCCCCACTACATTCGTGAAATCCCTCCCTTTCTTCTTACGAGCTTTGGGAGAGAGCTCTGACCAGCTCCTCCCTCAATGACTAGCGCCTGCTGGTGTTGAGGGCTGTTGAGGCTGGGAGAGCTCAAGGGGTCTTGGACTGAGGACTTCTCCGGATTGCTTTTCGCAATAAACATGTTTACTATCTCTCTCTCTCTCTCTCTCTCTCTCTCTCTCTCTCTCTCTCTCTCTCTCTCTCTCTCTCTCTCTCTCTCTCTCTCTCTCTCTCTCCGCCACAAAAACTGTGATGGTATTCCGTCACGGACTATATACGGTTCAGTTCCATCAGAGCTTGTGCTTTTTCATGGTTAAGGGGTATTTTTTCTTGAAGAAATTCTTCTTTTAGTTTCTTACTAGGACCCGGCCGGCAGCCTCGTCCGTTTTATCATTGCCCATGATGACATGAGAAAGCGGATGAGGCTGCCGGCCGGGACCTACAAATGAGAAACAAAAAGATTTTCTTCAGGGAACGCACTGTGACCAGGAAGCACTGGACGGTTACACGATGGCCAGCGACGTATGCGAGTTGATGTAAATATCTTCCCTTGGCGCTAGACAACTTCGTGAAAGCTGAAACATATCGAACGTTGTAGGCTTTGAAGAGCTGCCCGTGAATCACAGAAGAGAGTCAGGTATGTTGGCGGCTGGCGTAGAATGTATCGGATGGTTTCTCTAATCTCATGTAGCTCCGCCGACGAGGGCGAAGTCGGTCGCTCACGCCGATATGACAATGCTTTGTCAGCTGATGGAATAACAATTCCCGAGGAACTGCACTCAGATGTTGAGATCCATCTGCATAAATGTGAGTCGTTGCAGAGTAACATCTGTTAAAATGTGCAAATGACACCTGTAATCGGTCAATTTGAGGTATACTACGCTTTTTCGAATGGATTCCACGTGTGAATGATTTTATCCGATGGGGCGCCAGAGTACAGGGCAGAACGCTCCGTGGCAGGGTATCTCGTGTTTGAGTCTGAATTGAGGTGTTAATAGTTCTTCTTTTTTAGTCGAAAGCTAGACTTGTGGTTCCGAACAGCGATATGGGACAGGAAATGGCTTCTTAAATGTAGCCTGTGCCTCAAATAACGCGGAGCGTTTTCTGAAGCCGTAGCAAGTTTAAGGGAAGGCAACCGGCTTCTGCAATTGTCCCTGGACACGACGAGCCCTTCTGAAGTCGGAGGTACTTTCTGAAACAGTCTTTGCACGTCGCCTCCAGCTATTATTTGGTTGTACGTGACAGTTGCTGCAGAACATGGAGGCCATAGCGACGCACGCCCTCAACATACGCGTTCAACAGCCCAACCATGGAGCGGAAATCACTGTCTCAGTGGGTGCGAGTAAGACACCCATAATTTGCGATGCCTTGAGATTCGCGTACGTAATGTACAGGCCAGCCACTGAGGATGAAAGGATATCTCTTCACGTATTCGCAGGTGAATACCATGATGACGCTTTTTTCTGAAGAAATATGGAATGGTCTAGGAACTAGGTATGCAGATGTCTTTGCAAGCGACTTCTGAAGCTTATTTAGCGTTACCCTCTGGCATCTTGATGCGCTCCAAACGCAGACCTCTTCTGCGTTGAAAGTGATCTTGAAGACACAGGGCAGAACGCGCTTCAGGTGTATGAGCGTGAGATTAAACAGCAAAGGATTGAACAGCAAAGGATAAAAATATGTTGTTAGGCCTTCTGCTGCGCATGAGGAGTTGTTGTGATTCGAGATAGTTTGAAATACATGAATATAATATTCTGACGAGTCGAAGTTCAATTAGGTATGCTATAATTACATCGTGATAAAATGAGTCGACTGCGGAATTGGTGTCCTGAGACACTGCGATTAATACAAGTCCAGAGCGTAGTTCTTCTACCGGCGATACAAGGGCGATGATGTTGTCAACAACCGATATGTTTGCTTGAAATTCATTAATTTGAGGTGGATAAAGTTTCGTGGTTTTTATGTGCCAAGTGACCCTTTTAAAAGTAATCTTTTTCATCCCTTCTCCAACATAACTAGGCAAGGCTAGCAGTTGTAAGGAGTAGTAACTTGTCGGTGGGTTTCCAGGTTTCAAGACAAAGGTATCTTTCGCTAGTTTCCAATCAGAAGAGAGGGTACTATGTAGCCATGCTGCATTATAATATTCTAGAAGACGTAGACAGCCCTGCTGAGTAGAAGTGTAATGGCCTCATGAGTAATCTCGTCATGACCACGAGAGGAGTGTTTTTTGACGGCGTAAATCACTGTTTTGAGTTCCTCAATTCAGAAAGGGAGGTTCAGGGTGGATGCAGCAGCTGGCGGGGAACAATATGGTTGGTGTGAGAGCGCATCTGCGTAGGCCAGGTTGCACACAGGAGCTTCAAGTACTGTTCAGCTGCTTCCCTCTGGGGAATGTTTTCGTGCAGCGATATCGCGCTGGATGTGTGTAGCTGCGAGATATTACTCCGCATGCACTTTAAAACGCGCCAAATGTGTGTAGAAGGCTAGACAACATTTAATTTTGTGCAGACGTCTTGCCATCACTGCGAGCGTAACTTTAACAATTGGCGTGTTACATGTATCTGTATAAAGTTCTGATGTGTCGCGCCTTCCGCTTCGCGCGCCTGCCAATAGCTCGTAATATCTCTTATCCCTGCTCCTTCTTGATGTTTAAATGTCTTCGCATAGCACACAATGATTCCCTAAGGCAGCGAGCTATTTTCGGAAGGAGGTCGTCATCTGTAGATGCAGCAGTAATAATCAGGTAAACGCTATCTTAGTAGGTGTCCCAAGTAAAGCACTTCCCCTTACTTACCAGTCGGGGTGCAACTTTGCCAATAAAAGATATCAGAATTGAATAGTGATCGCTGCCCATAGTTTCCAAGTCTGCGCACCAAGAAACTTTTTGAGCGCTGCGACATGAGGCCAAAGAAACGCCAAATGCAGCTATTAACTGCCATATTTTTCGCGTATGTGATGCTTCTATCATTAAAGGCTCGAGAGAGCATTTTATCCTCAACTCGGCTAGTTTCATTCTACGGAAACGTGAATGTGCGCTGCCCATGATCTCATGGTGGGCATTAAAGTCGCCGCATATAAGGAAAGTCGGGGCCGTGCTAGTGTATAAACTTTGTAGTTTTTAGGCATAAAAGCCATTTCCTAGCTCTATGTAGCCAGCGATAAATGTCAAAGGTTGCGTGCCGATAATGGTTTTGGCACAGGCGTGTTCTTCAGTTTCATGAGTAGGCACGGCGACTCTGGCTACTGGTGCATCATTGCGGAAGGCAACAAGACGCCTACTTAGGCCATTAGAGCATTGCGAGTGTACTAGATGGCAGTTTTTTAATATAAAACATCTTGAACACAGGATTCGTATATTACAATAAACGAAAATATGTATGTACGAGCTATCGAAAGTAGGCAAGTTTTGAGCGTAGTCCAGGTGCGTTCCATTGTAAAACTGCACATGCCTTGAAATTTGCTTTTGTGCGCGGTTTCAGGGTTCGCGTGTCTGATGAAGACGATTTCTTTGGTCTCCGGGGCCATGCCGCGAAGCTGAAGAGGAGGCATCCACGAGAGAATCAAGGGACAAGACGGTTTATACTTCCAAGATACGTTCGCAGGAGGGGTTGTTACGCAGCAGAGCCATCATTGCTCCAGAAAGCAAGGGAATCGAGAGGGAGGGGTGTCAGCCTGTGTGGTCTGACATGCAGTCTGCTACTGCTCCCTGTGTGAACGTCGACTTGCTGGTGAACTTGAAACCTGCAAGTGCACATCATGTGTGACCTGATTAGTATTGGTGGTCCATTGGTCCAGTGTGCTTGCTCGTAAGACTTGCTAGCGGGAACTTCACTACGAACAAGAGGGTTATTCGAAGGTGCAGCCAAGATTGAAAGGACAACTTCTGGGTTCGATGGTGGTGCGCGTCGTGCGTGGCAGATCCAACATATTCTGCGACGTGAAATATATACAATGCAAGGAGCAGGCGAGCTGGCAGAGAGAGATCCTGGCTTGAACCAACTCGAAGATGACGGTGCGTCGGCGACTTCCAGCGACGGCTTAGTTTTCATCGCGTAGGTAGGTGACTTGCCGACGGGCAGATGTTACACCCTGACCGCGCAGACGCAAACCCCTGTTCCTCATTCGTGTACTCGACCCGAGGTACGCCTTGTCTACTCAAGGGTCTACTCGAAGTCTATTGGAGGGGTATGCCTTGAATTTTCCCGCACGTGGCCATGTATGACTGCGGCACACGCGTCTTAACTGTCATATCAGCAAGGGTGGAGATACGAAGGAGTCCGTTCCCTGCACTGCGCAATGACACGGTCCCATAAAGCTGTCACATTTGTTCAGACGATGGGTTTCCTCTGGTGCCGCGACCTTAGACGCCAATAACTTGGGGTGGGCTCTTCACAAATCTTAACCTTCGGCTGGTTCAAAGACTACGGAAATTCCGGCGGCTTGCGTTTGCTTGTACGCGAACACTGTGAAAACTCCTTCATTCAGTTCTGTGTAAGTTGTATCAGACAAGGCATTCTGAGTATCTGGTTCTTGGTCAAAAGTACGCTTTTTAGAGGCTCAACATGAAAATTTAAATCATGTGGAACTGCTGAAAAACCTTGATGTGGCCCACTTCGAGCAGGCAGATACTCGTTATCTACGTACATTACGGCAACGTGAAGAGTAGGCGATTGCGGCACCGTGCTGAGCTGCAGGGCCCGCTGGAAGCTCGGCGGCAGCTTGCCAGCTCATTTGGCGCGGTGGGTCTCCCTTCTTGAAGTCGTTGGGTGGCAGTAAGGAGGCCGTGCGAAGGATTGTAGGCGCTTAAAATAAACACGGCTACAAAAACCTGCAAAACTGCAGAGCTGCGAAAGCAACCAGCCGGCTGAGCAGATCTTCCCCGCTCTTGAGTCTGTGGCAAACTATACGATTGTCAGTGACCTGTTCAAGGATGTGCGCTCCGGATCCGTATGCGCGGACACAAACTTAAGAGGAGCGCTGAAACTATCACATGAACGTTGGGCAGTAATATAATAACTGTAAACTTTACTTTGTTGTTTTTTCTTAACCAAATCCCTAATCAGGGCCTACGGCTTCCTTCTCAATAAAGCCATTCATTCTGGGTACATTTACCCTCTCTGCTTTGCAGGTTGTACTTTTCTGTAGCCATATTACTGGTTCTCCGAACCGTATTACTCCGGACCATGTTGATGGTTCGGAGTTTTAAGTAAAGATTTTTGCATTTATATTGATTCCATTGCAAGAAAGGATATCTTGCGGCAGTTTCCCTCCTTTTTTTCTTGGCCCAGCACTTTGTCTTTTTGTGGCTGGATTATTTTAATGCACTGTTCATGTAATAGTTGGCACAGGTTGGTTGTATACGTGAATATAATCTCTTGTTTTGTGCTGCGTAAAACTTCTGTTTTCGCCCATAACTACGCAACAATGCGGCTGACACTGTGTAATGGAAGGGGGCTGAAGACCTCTGCGAGGCCGTCTGTGCCTTGAATACCTCCAGCCTTCCCCCCATAGACAAGAGCTAGAGATTTGTCAAATTAGAAAGCCAGAAAATGACATGAAACGCGCTGAAATAACGTCGCAGGGAGCAAGGTGGGGCGCAGAAAACCATCTTTCTCTCTTGATCAGCCGGCAGTATGTGGCAACATGAAGCTAGCAAGCGCCTCAGCGAATAGATTAATTGGACGGAGCTAGACAGATATCTATGAAACTATGCGCGTACGCCGCGCAAAAGGAATAACATTTTAAAATGACCGTACAGCCTAAAATATGGGAGGCAATTCCCTTCGGTGGTTTTGGATAACAAGGACCGAAGATTTCAACACAAGACTGCGACCGATGGCTTATCAGAGAAGAAAAGTCAAGATGGAGGTTTTCAGTGTCCCACAACGCTCAAGGGAGTAAAGATCTCAAGAAACTCTGCAATTTTTTATACAGTTCACGTCTATGGACCCTTACACCGGCAGGCTCAGTGCGTTAAAAAATTAAAGCAATATTACAATGTCAGCCTGCAGACAGAGAACCATTTCAGCTCTAACCACTTACCCTGAGGAATGTCTCAAGTTTTACTCTGCAAGAGTAAAAGCCTAGATGTAGAAGCACAAAATGCGCCTCTACATGGGCTAAATCTACTTCGTCTGTTTTTCTGGGCAAATCTTCACTGAAGGCTACACGTCCCAGTGAAATAACCTTCATGGGGAAAAGGGTCGGGAAATACAAGACCCATCATTCTACAGTTCCACGTGGCCCCTTAATAAATGCCTGCTGTGTCACATGAGTGAATTTCTCTTTTTGGGAGCGTAAACATTTAAACACAAATCCCTAGAAGAGATTTAGAGGGCAAGTGAAAGTTCAGCCTGTCGATATCAAGTATGAGCCACATATATAGCTGCATGATGGGTCATCGTCCTTGTTAATTTTATGACTTCTCCCTTGGCTTTTTTTATATAAGCGTTGTTGTTTGTTTTGTGCACTTCGTACATTTCCTTCGGCATAAATCTCGCTCACTCACACCAAACAAAAAATCATTGTGAGTGGGCTTCACCCCAAAGTTCCAGAACGAGCAATGGGCGGCACCAAATGTGTGAATTTGATAAATGAAGAGGGCCGGGGTGCGATTAGAGTAAAAAAATAGAATGTGCTCTGGGACAACAGCGCAGCGGGTGCATTTGTGCTGTTGTCCCTTCACAGATTCTATTTTTTTTTTTAGTTTAATCGCATGATCGGCCTCGCTATTCACCCAACTCACCCTTTTGATGACGCTGATTCGTCGTTCTTTCGAAGGGGCGTAGCCAATTGGGGCGTTTGGGTGTCGGGAATTCCCCGACATTTTTCTGAGCGGTACATTTTCCCTGTGCCCCCCCTCTCCCCACATTTCGGTTGTAGAGACCGACCTGGGTGCTGGTAGTCCAGCGGTAGAAGTTATCGCACTTCAGTTGCTGAGCTCAGTTCCAAGGTGTGACCTTGCTGCCGTGCTAAGATGCGTAATCATTGCTTTTGCATACCTTTCGTCCCGATGACCACCGATCAAGACAATAAATGAGTGCGTAGCTTTGTTCAAAATCCTGAGCCCCCTAAACTTAGCCCGTCACCCACCTAAACAGACTGTAACGGCTCATGATGTTTTGCTTCGTAGGTTGTGCATGGCTGCCTTTTCACGCTGCATCAAAACTTGCTGGAACTCCACGTCCATAGTTTTGGTTATTGCGTCCTTCCTAAGGTGTAGTTTTTGTGTTTTTTTTTCAGTTTCATGGAGCAGCAAGATTTTTCTTAAGGCATCATTGTCCGTCAAAAGATATGCTGTAAATGAACGAATAAATTACTTCGGTAAAAGCAAATGATGAAAGCAACCAGATGCGGTAGCTGAGTGGATATGGCATTGGGCTTCTGAGCCCGAGGTCCTATGTGCCATCCGGCTGTGGCGCCATTTTTATGATGGACGCAAAAGCCGGAAAAGTTCATGAGCTGACATTTCGGTGCTCATCAGGAAATCCCAGGGTGGTTTAAATTCAGCCTTCCGCTATGGCCCACTTCAAAGCACTATTGTAGCTTCGTCCACAAATGCGAATTTGAAATATGATTGAATTTGGCAAGTCTGCCACCGCACAGAAAGAGGCACAAGGAGTTGGTTGGAGGAAAAACGTAAGTATGGAAGTAGGGTGTCGCGTTCAACTTATGACACCTTGACGTGGATCCATGTACACGCGAGCTGCTCCAGATTATTTGACGAACGATCACCTGTTTCGGAAAATGCCTCAGGCTGGTGTGCCTTGATTTCTGCTTTTGATGCCACGTAGTCCCCTCTTTTTGCGTGTAGACACAGCGTGGCTAAAGTTTCTTTAGTTCTTTGCCCAGCTTGCTACACTCCTACATTACTTATGTCATATCTCGTCGGTCGACATGGCAGAGGGTGCACCGGCGTAAAGGCAGCAAACGTTATACAGTGACGGACACACAATTATTAATCTGGAATAAGGGTGCTTTTCTTATAAACACAAACTCAGGTAAAGTGGCTCGTTTTAAGGTTTATCAAGAAATAAAGACGGCCTGAAAGGTTGAATTCCAAAGACATAGCTCCAAAATATCTTAGGGGTTCGCAAATCGAGCAGGAGTTCCTATGTAAAGGAAGTGACATCGAAAGGTCTCACCCAATTCAATTTGCACTACACTTTAAGCCTGCTACTGTGTGAGTTCGCCCACTTTCCCGGTGCTTAGAATGTCAGAAAGTTCAGTTCACTCGAGTCAATTATATATTTACTCTTCTCAGGCTCAAGGAGATTCCTTTTCTTTTTGTTTAGACGAGCCGCAAATCCTGTGCTGTTATCTCCGATTGAAAATGCAGCAATGATGTGTTCATTTTTTTTACCTGTATTTAGTTTGTTTCATTATAGGGAATTATACTGCGCACTTAAACTTTGAAGACGGCTTTGAAAAAACATTAGGACATATGAGTCTTCCTTAGTGGCATTTGTATAAAATGCAGAAATAAAAATAAACTTCGCTGTTTGAGGACAGCACTAGGTAGGCGACAATCTTGTACGTTCTGCTGTAGAAATAAACGCACGTGTTGAAGTGTTTTCCTTTTTGTTCCCGCGCGTTCCCTTTAGCTTCCAGAAATTTAACGTTTATTTTATTTTCCACAAACAAGTTTATGGCCAGGACAATAGAAAAACGTTGCATTCGTGTAACTTGACAGGCCCTACACATCCATTCTTGTTGGAGAAATCAGGGTACACGCATAAACAATACAAAAATAATGCGAAAATGAAAAAGAGAGTATGCACTTCTATACAAAAGGAAGGACAAAAATAAGATTGAAGAAAAAAAGGAAAATAACTAGATGAGGGGGGGGGGGGCTGCAGGGGTGTAGAAGAGAAAGCAATGCACTACACATTCTTATGTACGCATTATCATACCAAAAAAATATATTAAAAGATAGTTCCTATGCACAAACCCAATTCTGACACACAGTACACGTTTCAGAATATGCAATTCTAAGACGGAGCCACATGGCAACAAAACGTAACTGGCGGTGTCTAGAGGCGCAACAGAGCGTGGGCACTGGGGTTTGCATCGGTGTTCCTCCCGAACGTCGCATGTATTTCGCGTCGGTGTCCCAACACTGAGAACGCCTTTGATTTCGCAGATCATAGGTAAAGGGTTTGCTTATAGTAGGCGAGAATATTTGGAAGTCAAATCTGGTACGTTAGCTACTGCTCTTGGGTTTTTATTATCAGTTCCCGTGGTTCTTGTTGGATGAAAATCACTCAAAAACTTCAAAGCCACGGGTTAGGTGGTCTTTCTGTGACTTTCGAGCCTACCACGCCACGCAAAAGACGAGGAAGCTGCTAGGAACTGTTGTCTCGCGACGGAAATACTCAAGAAGCGCCTCTAATTTAAAAACTGCACACACACGAACCCGCCACGCGCGTGTGGGTGTGGGTTCATGTAACTGTCTGTGCGCGTGTGTGCGTGTGCGTGTGCGTGTGGATGTGCGTGTGTGTGTGTTTGTGTTTGTGTGTGTGTTTGTGTGTGTGTGCGTGTTTGTGTGCATGTGCGCGTGCGCGTGCTTCTGCGTCTGGTGTGTGTGTGTATGGGGGGGGGGGGGTGCACGCGTGTGCGCGTGCGTGTGTGCTTGTGTGCGCGTGTGCGTGTGCGTGTGCGTATGGGTGTGTGTGTGTGTGTGTGTGTGTACGTGTGTGTGGGGTGCGCGCGTGCGTGTGTGCTTGTGTGCGCGTGTGCGTGTGCGTGTGCGTATGGGTGTGTGTGTGTGTGTGCGTGTGTGTGCGCGTGCACGTGCGTGTGCGTGTGTGTGTGTAGGAGGGGAGGGGGTTTCGTGTGTTCATGTGTGTGCTCGCGCGCGCTCAAGCGAAACACTTTACATCATTTGAGGAAACTTCACTTCCTCGACAAAGGACCCTAGTTCGTATACATTGCCGTGTGCTTGTGATGTAGCTTCATTCATTATTCGTATGAGCCTGCGTAAGGCAGTTTGTGTCTTAATCTTTCATACAGGTGGTTGCAGTGTATTATAAGGTGTTTAAAGTCGGGAAGTTGGTCCCACAGATGGGACAGAAATGAAGAGGTAGGAAAATATACAACGTACACTTCGGCTTCAGCTTTTGTAAGAAGTGTATTTTCGAGGCCCGCTGACAGAAACCAAAGTGAATGCGCAAATATCAAGGTATACCAGAATATAAAAGTGACACAGTAAACATCATTACAAGTGCACATTTCGACGGGAAGACCCGCCGATGTCGCAGAAAACAAGTAGGACTTTCTTCGCGATGGGGTTCACCCAAAGCTGCTTCAGGTAATGTATTCCTTCTAGCACTACTTTATCTTTTCGATACCTGTAATATGACCTCTGTGCTCTGACTTAATAGAGAATTCATTTTACTGTGTTAAGTGTCATTTTTATTTCATGTTTGCTTCACCAACCATCACCTGTAGGACTCGATCGTTGTAGTCATTCACATTACAAGAACTTTTTAGCTCTGTAGTGCGTACGACACTGTATAGCATGCTGTCATATAGCAATGTTTTCGTTAACTTTATGAAGTTTTTTTTTAATTATTTACAATGTAAACACTAGTCAAGTTTCCGGTTTGTTGGTTCCGCACCTTCAACATCGTTCTGCGTCAAAGGTCCATCAGAGCATCTTTGTGTATATGGGAGAGCTGCCCCAGGTGTTTCAGTGGATGCACAACCTAGGATTGCCTGCATGAACTGTCCCTTCCACTGACATCCACCCAATTAATTCTGAGATGCTTGAAAGCAGCTACATCTACACTACGAGCAATGCTGATTATGTGTGCTTATATGCGTGGCCATTACGCTCACTATCCGCACATCTACGCTAATGGATCGTGTCGCCGCCCTATTAGTCGCCGTCAGCTTGCACTACACTCAGCCTGCATATTGATCCAAGGATCAAAGTTTCACACCCACCATCATCTACGGCTGCAGATATTTATGCTCTATATCTAGCAGCGACATTTACAGCAACCATGACTTTCGCTTCAAGAGAGGCCATCTTTAGCGATTGAAAATCGGCTCTTCAAGACGTAAATCCAACTGCGGCTTCTGCTCACACGGCGGTTTAGTAGCGCTCGTCTACGAAGTGCTGACAACTTAAATGGGAAGCCTTAAGGCAATAAAATTTCAGTAGATTCCTGTGACCATCGGAATACGTGGAAATTCGCGAGCAGATTAAACTTGCTGCCACAACACATTCAAACACCGCATGTATCATTGTTCGCTTTACAAAAGGTTACGGGAACTGTTACTTGAGGGAACGCATGACAGGCATTACTCTCAATACAGATAACACGGATAGCTACTGTTCCTTCTACCATACCCAGCATGCATATACTTACCGTTTATAACAGCATGCATTTTACGAGCCTATCGTTTCTGTATGTACGTGTACATACCGTACATACTATATTGTTCGCTGGGCGCAGACGGGATATTTCAATAGTTGTCCTTTTTATTGTGATTTTTGTACATCTTGGTTTCTTAAGGCGGTCACCATGTTTTATCGTTACTCCAAAGTTCCTAGTAGCCCAGTCTTTTGTGGTTGGGGCTAACACACTCAATTAATTGCAATCCATCTGAGATAAATACAAACATTGCGGCCACCGTGCTGACCTAGCCCCCATCATGTGGAAGTGCCAGAAGTAGCCCCCATTACACCCCTACAAACATCAAACACACAGCTCACTGGGAGACTTCTTCGCAGCTTCGATCCCCTAATCCAAGTACGCCTCGTTCATATGGCCGAAGATGCAATCTGAAAAAAAATTCCTATGCGGCTAATGCGGCACAGGAGATACCAAGCTCTCTTCGTCTGGACAAATAAACCAACTTTTTTCTCTCATTCAACATTACATAACAAAAACCTACAACCATATAGGCTTGCAACATTGGTCTCTGTCGCTGTATTTCGTAGGAAGCCAGTGCTTGTAAAACACATCTTGCTCTTAAAAGAGAGCATGCAAAATCAGGCAACCTAAGCATACAGCTGGAAAACTAAATTTGGCAGAGCAGTCTTTTTTTTCTTTTCGTTCCTTTTTCAAAAGAAAAACTAACACCTCCAAATAACTTTTTAAGGCTGTAATATAGTAAATGCCCTCGGGTATAACATTGCTGGCACACAGCATCTGGGCGTGAAACGTAGTTTGAAACGCCTCGAAGGGAAAAAATGTGGGGGTGTTAAGGTATCCATCGTGTTTATTCTGAGAACATTGTTATTACTCTACTGTGGCAACATCTGTCTGTGACAGCCTTTTATGTCCGCCATCGGCAGAGCAGGCTATATATAATGCTCCACGTGCTTTGCGCGAATTTCGAGCTCAAACATGCAGACAGGAGACGAACGAGGGAAAGAAAAGCGCTGTCTTTCGTCCCTTGTCTGGATTTTTGCGCTGAAATTCATACAAAGGATTACCAAATAGTTCGAACCCGCACGACCTGCTTTGGCAGAATATTCGGAGCCAAGAATAGCACGGCACCTATATCTTTCTCATTCCTTTGTGTTCGGCGGCTTTGGCAGTGGACAAAAGTGGCTGAAGGACACAGCATCCACTTTTGGCAACGGTGAAGAATTCTTCACATGCTCGGGTAGAATATTCGAAGTCGAGTCTAGAATTCTAGTTGTAGTGCTTTATTTACTTTGTGTTCGGCGGCTTTGATATTGAATAAAAATGGCCTCGGAATAGAGTATGCTTGCTGTTTTAGTTATGGCTTTTGCACGTGCTGTAGCAGCGTAAATTGTTTTCACCCAGGAAAGCGATTATTTTATTGGTATAAATAAAAAAACAATTGCGATTGGTTATCTGCAGACAATTTGTCGCGAAAATTGCAGTGCCGAAAAAATATTCTGCAGCAGTTCAGAAAATTGTCGACTAATGCGTAGCATTCTTATGCCGCTTGTCTTGAGTGTGAGTTCATTACAGCCAAGGTTTTTTGTTTTGTTTTGAGTCCTGCCTCACCAATAACTTGCATTTACGTTTTATAAGAATTTCAGGTGTTACTTAAGCCAAATCTATTTTTTTTACATGGAGTTACACGGTTCGCCATTTCCCGTATTTTTAATAACTTCTTAGTCCTTTTAGTTATTCGGAATTCTCGTGCGCCAATTACCTCTATTTACGCTATTAAGCGTAGTTTCGCTCTTTACGTAAAATAAAAACTGCGCGAATTGAGACGACCACAAAAAGGAAGGCGTACAAGGATGGGCGCAGACTTGCAACAAACTTTTCTTACACCCAAGCTCACCCATAAATACGCTAATTTAGACTGTCTCGCTCATTTATGCCATCAGTGTTGCTTTAAATACATGGGTGTTGTTTATTGAAATTCGTATCTTATTGTTTAGAATTATTTCTTGCATTTTTGTCACCCTCAAGACAGCACATCTACGTACACCCGAGATCAAGAGTTTAGAGGACACGATTTTGATTTTCAGCTTCACTTTCCCTGCTCTCTCGGGGCTGAGCTATTGCTACACGTATGTTGGTGATGCCCCCAAGCCCTATTTTTCGCTTAGAAACCAGCATCAGGTGCTCAACAGAGAAGTTAACGTTGAAAATGGAAATCGTGTCCCGTAAACCTCCGACCCCGGATGTATATGAGCCACGCAGTTGCAGCTATGCCGCTGCCCTCATTCTCGGCGCTGCGCCAACATTTAACGCTGAGGTTGGCGGTGTACTCGCCTCACGAATCTTCATGGTCAGGGCATATACATGGGATGTGATGTTGCGGAAGACGCAAGGCGAGGTAATAGGAACATAGGTTAAAGTCTAAAACACGGCGATTCGTAGAAGTTCACGCAACTATAGACGTAGACGAAGAAAGCACAATATAACTCGGACATACACGACGGTGGAACCGCCCGGGTAGCAGGAAAGGGGATAACTTTGAACAGTCGCAGTAAATTTTGTAAATGAAAGTTAGTGTTGTCTTACGAGGCGAAGAAATGGCTGACGTCGGAAAGGCACATGAGGGTAGGGCGTTGGAGGCACGATGGAGGCAGTGGCCTTGTGGGGTCAGCAGTCTATGCTTCTACGCTTTCTAGAGGCTCCCCTGGTAGATGGTCGGGACGGGGTGCCTGGGCGTTCTACAACAGCCTCACGACACCGTGGTTCTGGCCGTCCTACAGCAGTCTACAGAAACACAACACTTTCTCGCTGGGCAGTCTTAATCCGTTCCAAGCATCCCCTTCCTCTTCCTCTTCCGCCTTCCTTCGCGGGGTTTTCTCGCGAATCCACCATGCTTGTGGTGGATTCGCCGCCTGGCTTGACCCGTACCTCATCACAATACACACCAACGTAAAATTCAAAGTGTTTCATTATTGTGGATGGGGGTGGTAGTGCAAGAGCAGTGATAAGACAAGGGCGTGCTGGTGTGCCGTCGGTTTGTTTGAGTTGCCGTTGTGTGTTTGCGCTGGTATATAAACGTTAATCTTTAGTAGCTACGAACGTGTGTCGAGATTTCGGCGCTCTGTAAAGAACCCCAAGTGGCAACAATTGATCCGGAGCCCTTCACTACGGCGCGCCGCGTAGCCCAGGTGTGGCTCCTATGGGTTAGGCCCCAAATTTTGAATTTTGAATATTTAGCAACTATGGTTTGCCACACAGGTCAGCAAGTGCATTTGTTGAGACAAAACTGAGGCTCAAATGGGGGATAATTTATGCAGCACTTACGGTATACTATTTATTGAAGGGTTTTTTTATTTAAATTGATTGATTTGTTGACTATTTCGAATCGCTCATTTACTATTATCGCTTTTTCTTGTTTTACGCGCCTTATCAAGCCTTCGCAGGTCTTCCAACGGGGAGAAGGGGTAATCTGTTGACATGTCTGAGGAAACGACCACCCAGAAATTCCGCCCATCGACTTCTGCTTAAGGCATTACGGAGTTAAGTGAGTAATTTATACATATTCATTCAATTAAAAGAGTATTTGATTGCAAATGATTTGAAGGATTTATTTGGTTATCTCGTACATCCGCTGTTTGTCCACCCGGTTATGACACAATCTCTTCGGAGGTCCGTTGATAACGCTTCTTTCACATAACATCCTTAACAAGCGTCTCTCATGTCTCATAAAACGTACACATCATTCACGAATACGCAATTAGACCTGTAAGTTTGCACTGGGTTACGTAATTAAGACCAGTCAACAAAAAAGGAAGAAAACGCGAGGACGAGAAGACTGATACTCAACTGCAACACTAAATCAACTACGCGTGCCGTCTACTCCTTTTTTTTCTTTTCGGATCAATAGCGAAGCTCAGGGGAGGAACATAAAGACGGGGGCCATACAATATAGCAGAAGAATTCGATGAAACTGAACTATTCATGTAGAGTTAAAAAAATGTAGCCAGAAATTCAACTTTCACGGAGAGGCTTTCTATTGATGCAATAGTGATGGGAAGCTAAAAAGAGTCGCCGACCGAGTAGTTTTTCTATTGTGCCGCTTAGTTTTAACATTTTTTGAAAGCGCAGGTACGCGCAGTTGATTAAGATCTTAGGGCTCAATACCCCAGTGCGGCTATCACTGTGTTCACTTGCCGTGCGTAGAAGACTCTATAGTCCTGTAATTTCGCGCCTGAAATTTACGTGAGATAATGGAATGCAAGACTTTTTAATACAATGCATAGCCTTCTTAAAAAAACCTAGGGTGGTTTCCTATATCTCTGTCAGGGCGAACATATTTTTGTAGAGCTTGAACGCGTACTCAGAAAAAGGAGCTGGCTAAAAAATAGCAAGTAACATTTTGAAGATCAGCTTCCGAGGCTGAATTAACACGGAGTAACAAAAAAAATATGAAGGAACCAACAAATAAGTGCATTCACCCTAATCAGACGACACAACGCTGAGTACATCCCGAAAGATGTAGTATTGTTAGCAGCAAAAAAGAGCCCTCAACAGAGAAGAATATGCAGCGTGCGACCTGCTTATGGCTTGCAGAAATGTTCAGCCTGAAGATCTGCTCGCATAAAACTACAGCGGCGAAAAGTAATCCCTCTGAGTCACGGCAGGCAGAGAAACCCACAGAAAAGGAGACTGCCGAAATGAGCACCCTAAATACACCAGTTATTGCGAGCGCACCACTTTTCTTTTTTTGCCCTTGAAGGAAGAGCGTCGACCGCCATCAAAGGAAGTCGCGCCGCCAGGTGCTTTGAGCTTGTGCCCACGCACGCTGAAACGCTGAAGACGTGACCACTCGTGATCACAATTGCCCTAAACAAAGCCTGGTCCTTCCCTTGGTGAGCATACCGGACAAATCAAAATAAATTTACAAAGGCGTCGCAGGATCCGTTGTTGCTCCTGAGCACAACAGAGAACGTGCGTCTCAAAAGAAACAAAAACGTTTCTCCCACCGTACACCCAAAAAGCTGCCATGTGAGAGCCTTGACCTGTCCACGTCCCGGGGAACCGAATATACGGGCCCACACATCATCCCCCCACGCGCTAGCAACTCGCTGAGATCCTTCTGTGACGCAGCCACACCACGTACGGACACCGAAAGGCAGCACAGGAAACGTCAGCTGCCGCCAACAGCCTTCTCGACTCAGACTGTACTGGAGAGCAGTCAGCTGCTACACGCTGAAGCTTGGCATTGTTGTTATGTGGCGTCCCCGGAACGTTGGTTTCAGGCAGCGCTCACGACAGCTTTCGGAAGCAGCGTGTCATTCTTGGAAGGAGAATCCACTCAGCAAGAGAACCGACACGGTGTTCCCCTCAAACCAGTCTCCTCCACGTGACAAATACAAAAAGAATCTCCCGACCGTGCACAAGCCGCGCCCAGAATGTCCTAGAAGCGACGAAGCGCACAGAGACGACGACACAAGGCTGGCAAGAGTGGTAGGTTCGGTCTTCCAGCCAGCAAGACCGTCGAAGAAACATGCGCTGTATGGTTAATGTTTCATTTCGTTGCCGAGAAGCAAGTTTTGAAACACGGTGTTGACGTGGTGTCAACTTCGGAGCCAATGTTCAGAGATTTCAAACACGAAAAACTGGCGACCTTTTTTTTACCAAACCAATTGAACTGTTCCTTCGCGCTGGTGTTTGGACAACGATGCCACGAAAGAGAATGTTACGTGCGTCAACAGCAGCTGAATCGCAAGTGATGGGATCCTAGTGGTGAGCGGAGAAAATTGATAGCTGTAACTTTTGATTTGTGTCCGTGTAATCTGAAATTATCGTTTGGCGTTCTCGAAGTGCAATCACTCTGACAAGCAATCACGCCCTCCTTCCTGTTATCCCTATGATGTTCCTAATCTCCTAGTTATGAAACGGTAGGTCATCGTCACTCTTCTCTCGTGGTACATCAAGTGGCATGATGAGGCTGAATCGAAGTGCGCGTCACGAGGCCAGGCAATGCCTTGCCACTGTTAGCAAAAAACGTATTGACAAAAGCTGTGGGTGTGTTCGCTGGTGCATGATTACACCCATCACCTGACCTCATAGCATATTTGATTATTATTTTTCTTCTCAAAGGAAATTGACGTGATTTGTCTGTTTCTTTTGTTTCCATAAATTTCTTATACACCACCTCGATTATATTGTGTGTACCTACCATCGTTTTTTTAGGACGAATTGTCTCTAGCCTATTTCATTTCGATAATATAAATTATTATCCTCGTGTACCAGTATTCCTGTCAGTGCGCGCTATTTTGCTGCATTGTTTTGGTTGTGTGCCAAAATATTCTGTTCCCTGGGGCGACGAACACGAAGTCTTTGCGCTCTGTTGCTACAGAATTGAGCACCACCACTTACTTTGATGCAGGGACAACCACAGTTATCTCTTTCCCTCCATCCGCTCACCCGCTTTCTTTAGATGCTTCTAGATAAGTACGACAGTCCCTGCCACAAAGCGTTAAGATAAGTGTTCCGTAAGATAATTAAGGCAGATTCCCCACAGCACTCGGCTCCACCATTTTGCACTACTGATAAAAAAGAAGCTCGCTTTACAGGAACCCCAATCTTTCTTGTTTGAAAAAAAAATTGGACGCGTATCTGCTCACTTTGATGCAAATGTCGGCGAAAGACAACAGCCATCTGCCGACAATGCCACGTAGATGCCTCTCTTCTCTTTCCCCTCCTCTCTCACTCTCTCTCCTTACCGTCTCGCTCCTCTCACGATAAGCACAGTGGAGGTTGGATCAATTCAAATCAATTTTGCCGCGATAAACTGCTTGCGCGACATCTGCTTTAATCGTTCGTTACTATTAAAGTTCTTGGGACGCAGCCACGAAGCCTGGGGTCGGGCTCAAGCGCATTTCGTATTTTTCCCTGAGAACACTGTTTTCAAGGCGCAGTTTTATTTTAAGCGTAAGAATCAGTGAGCCATGTATTTGTAATTAAAACAACACTACAAATGCCGTTCTCATATTGGTGTTTATATTATGACGTTCTCATCATGCGTAATATTTTCTTTTTGCTTAACAGTGCTCACAAGTATATTTCCACATTTAATGGTTTGGGACGGCGTTGGCTATGTTAACGTCTGTTTCAAGAGTTTATTCTAACTTCTGGTCGGGCGGCCCGATCTACAGATGGACGGAAAGGCAGAATAAAATTTTCATATCTAAGTAGCCCAAGAAAGGCTGTCGTCTTTAAAATTAGGAAAGGATGCGGCCGCAGTAAGAGTTTAAAGCCTCTCAATGGGATCTCACGCCTGAGTATGCACCCAAATTACAATCTTCAAACAAATTCCGTCATGTTACCGCAGTTGCAAACGTCTGGCTCAAACTTACACCAGATGAATTTGAATTTCCAAAATTGAAGAAACCACACACAAACGCGTAAGACTTGAATGTAGCGAAGCTGCGTGTGTACGCAATCTTCACGACAATCACGACTGTCTAAGTCCACGATTGCAGCCGATCTGCTGCTTCTTCGCTGCCGCAAGGCCCTTTTTTACTGCAATAATGTTGCTATGAGTGCCAGCTTCCTTCACTTTTCTGAACGTGATAATCCTTGAACTTCACCTTGGAGGGGCGTATTATACGACATGTCTTTCTCGTTCACAGCACATGTTTCTACGATTACGGTGAACGCTGGAGTTTTTTGGTCAGTGTTGAGCTATCTTCCTAAATTGGTGTGCTTGGCTTAACCAACGTGCGCAGGGAACGGTGGGCGGTCGTCGCGAGGCACGCGCACACGAGCGCTAGGCATTTTATTGGTTGTGTTAACGGTCACGCGGTCGTCGCGGTGCCCGCGCTCAGGTGTGCGAGCTCACACGCACACGCTCGGAAATTTCTTGATTTGATTGTGGGGTTTAACGCCCTGACACTTCACAGGCAATTAGCGGCGTCGTAGTGAAGGGCTTCGGATCAATTTGACCACTTGGGAATCTTTAACGTGCGCCGAAATCTCGTACACAGGGGCGTTTTTACTTTTCGCCTCCATCAGAAAAGCAGCAGCCGCGGCCAGGAATCGAACCCGTGACTTCGTGATCAGCAGCACAACGCCTTAGCCATTGAGCCACCGCTCCGGGTATTTTTAACTTCGGACACGAAAAACTACCATTTGCTGAACAGCTTCGCTCTAAAAATGGTAGTGAAAGCAAAGAGAAGCGATTCCTTCTCAGCAAATATAATCATATCACCTGCATATTAACTCAATCACACAAAGAATCAGGTGTACGTTTATTTATTTTTTTTGTTTTCAACATCAAAACGCGCATTACTTGCATTGTTCCACTCTTCCAGAGGAAGACTTCACCAATGACATGAATTCATTTGCACAGAGTGTAGCAAGAGCGGCTTTCAAACTGTCATTATAGGCATTTCTCGCGTTAAAGATAACTACAATGATTAAATGGAACGCAGTTATTTTGGGAATCAAATGCAAGGAAATTTCAATATACTGGTGCGTTAGAGTGAAAGTTGTGGCTTTTTTCCCGCCAGCTCACATGACCGCTTCCAGGAAGGAGCAATCCCCTTAAAAAAATTCTTTTTTTTTTTCAAAATATTCCTAAATGTGTCCGCTATCAAAATGCCTAAATAAATTCATGCCGTCTATACACTCGCCATAGCTACAAAACGTATTGTACTGTTGCAGCTGACATGAACGCATTGCGTAATTTATCAGAGCGGCAATTCATTGATTGATTGTAGGGTTTAACGCGCCGACGCAACGCAGGCGATGAGGCGCGCCGTAGTGGAGGGCTCCGGATTAATTTTGACCACCTGGGGATTTTTAACGTGCGCCGAAATCTCGTACACACGGGCGTTCGTGCTTTTCGCCTCCATCAGAAAAGCGTCCGCCGCGGCCGGGAATCGAACTCGCGACCTCGTGCTCAGCAGGGCAACGCCTTAGCCACTGAGCCACCGCGGCGGGTGAGCTGCAATTTATTTTAGTGCAAAGTAAAACCAATGTTTACGGCAGTATTTTTTGCATTCGAATGAACGTGCTGGATTTTGCTTTGACAATCTAATGCCACAAAACTGATGCCAGAAAAACCCCACGCTACAGAAATCAAGGCACGCCCACAGATATAGGCAAACGCACATAACGGCGATGCGCAATTTGAATACTGCGTGAAAGAAAGGTAAGGGCAAAGTACCTCACGCAATCAAAACGAATTTTTGGGCGTTGGTTCGTAAATCATACACAAAAAGTGCAGACGACGTATTGCGTTTCCTCTGCTCTTCGTCTCGTATTCAGCGCCGTTCAAATATGATAGCTGACGCAGTCGGTGCCCGGATAATGGATGGATGCTATATTAAACATGGATGAAAAACCTGGTTGTGTTTCCCCCTTTCAGTTTGCTGCAGGATGTCCTCATCATGCATATCATATTTTGGACCAAAATGGATCACGCGTTTAGAAAATTAAGTGACTCTCGCGTAGTTCCGAAGCGTTCTCCTAAAATCATAGAAAGGCATTTTCTTGCTACTGGGACCTGTTTTATATTTCCGAGAGTTCCCTAAATCCAAGACATTGACCTATGTTTTTTATGTCTTTTTATTGTATAACCTTATTAGCCACGTCTTAACAAAAATGTTTACGTTATACGTAAACTTAACGGCGCATAGCACCAAAGCATTGTTGCATAATTGCTACACACTACTTGAAGAACGGATGCCACAGTACGTAATTATTCTTTTTTTGTTCATTAGCATAATTTAGTACAAGGTTAAAATGTTACCGAATGTTAATCCTTGCATTGCGATCGGTGGGTGCACGGTAGCACAGGCAGAAGCTTCGCTTCACTCGAGTCGAAGTGCTTTCTCAACGTAGGCCGATCTAGTTTTCAAGCAGTTGTGCACAGTAATTTCTGAACTGAAGGCACGTCCCGGAGCCTCGTTGGTTAACATCGAAACCTCTTGATGGCGCAGTGCTAAACATTTGTCAATAAAGTAAAAACATTAAAAAAAGGTTGTAGATTGGAGAAACATTCGCTGTTACGACAAATTGTTCTGACGTACAGCGTGTCCCGGAGTAAAGCGCCGAGTATTTGTGATCGGCTACGACAATGTTCGTTCCCTTCAAAGCCACCTAAATTCCTGGAAATGGAAGCTCATTTTCCTTCAAACCCACTGGATGTGACTGGAAAACTGGACGTTAGCTGCTCAAATGACATTTGGAAATATCAGTGACCATATTATTCTTTTTTTGTGTGTGACCTTTCGGTTCTCAGTCGTTTCGCTGAAGCTGACTTCCGAAAATCAAGATTTTATATCTCTTTTTGCTGACTCCGGTCTGCGCAGGTCGGTTGTTAGAACCAGTTAGCTCTGTACGCGTCGTACGAGACATTTCATTCGGCTTGCTAAACTTAGTTAACTCAACTTGCATTGAAGAAAGCGGAATCGCTTATGCTCACCGCTCAAGTTTTGTTAGTTGGAAAGCTACGGCTCGTATTCCGCCTGTCCTTCTAACTAATTAGGAAACTGATAATTAAGGTTGCACTTTCGCGTAGACTGCCAGCACCACTTATACGCCGGTGCGGGAAAGTTTCGTTCACACATTTTCGCCCCTTCAAATTAAATATCGGTTATGGGTAATGAGCTGTCAAACGCACGAAATGTCCGAAAGCCGTAACAAGATCTGCCAGATAACGCGTTTGTATAATTGACTTTGTGGCACGGCCATAACACATTTCAGCAGCCAGCTGGCAGCAAACTTTTTAACTCTAGTTTAAAAACTAGAACTCCCATTTCCAAAGCAGCAAAACGTATATATTGAGTAACATATCACTCGTGTCGACAGGCGCGGGAGAAGTCAGTCCTTCTGCACGTTGAAAGGACCGTTCGGACATTCCTAAGCTTATCGCCAACTAAAGAAACATGTTGCGAACTTAGGCAAACCTATAATACACAAACAAAAATTAGTTGCCTCGATATAAAGTAGTTTCTAACATTGCCTGTTCTGAAATTTAGGGGATTTTTTTATCGCTGTGTTACCCAGGTATTTTGGTTTGTTACTCTAGGTGGTCTTACGAAAATCCTAGATGAGGTAATTTTAGCTACAGAAAAGGTATATTAAGAAGCCCTTTCAGGTACTGCGTTGTGTGTCGTTAAGTATCCTGGAGACTTAAAGGAAACGGCAGCCGGATGCTCAAGTTTGGTCGAACATGCGTGAGTTTGGTCCACAGCATGGGTGCTCGTAGTTTGGAAGACGGTAAAAAAACTTAGACGCGATACTTGCGCGGGCTCGTCAGGTAATTTGAAGCAAATATTTACCTAGTCGTGTAAACATACTCCCCTTGAATTATCTTTTATCTTTGATAATTTCCGTCTAACGTTACACGGTGCTGAGTAGTAGTCATGTGTGGAGATAACGTGCATAGCGAGCTGTAACTGGTTTAACACACTTGTTAGGTTTTCTTATCGGGTTGTAAATTTAAATACGATAATAAATTTTATACGCTTGATTTTACTTCCTTCGCGTAATTTTATTATACCATGTTTCTTAAGCATACTCGTTATACCATGTCTCTTAAGTATGCTGGTTAGGGAGTCAGTTTTGGGATATTTAGGGGATGCGAAATGATGCTTTCCGCTAATTTATTTCTAGGGCGTCGATACTAGACTGTGTACGGTCAATGGGCTACTGACACGTATATTCCTGTCTGTAAAACAGTATATGTAAAACCTAACCGTTGAACGTAATGAGGAGCATGTTTCATCTTGTTTTAAGAAAAAACAATGGTCAGGATCAGACAATACCATTTGTTACTCCATGTAATGGTCTTAAGAGCCGATATGAAAGGCCATGATAAGGTACTTTCCTATCTGTTGCGGCTAGAAATGAGGATTTTCGGGCGTTAATGTTTATGCACTGTGGTGTGCACCATGCGCAATTATTGGACAAGGGAAAATTTTAAATATATTATCATCCCAATAGTTTCTCCACCGAAAAAAACACAGCCATCAGCGAGCAACCTTATTTACACACAACTGTACGCTCGTACGTGCTCACGCCCCGTTACGACTTAGGCTATTTTTATGGTAGCTGTTTTTATGGCTGGGTCACGTGGCTTCAACAAAGGAAATATGCTCGCTCCTAATAAGCACGCGTGAAAGACATTGACACAGCGGATTTTCTTTTAGGGCAAACGGTTTTCGAGAGGGGCTACCTTAATCCCCGGCTCTGTGATTCCTTATTGGCTTGTCTCCTTAGCGCCTTAGCAGAATACGCCCCTTACCTATGCAATTACTGGCTATCTCGCCTAGTGCGTTATCTGCTCACTTTCGTGCCTAAGGCTTTCTCAACCAGACGGTTGATCGTGGAATTCTATTTGTCGTACGACTTTCTAAGGGAACGGCTAACTGCCATTTCTTTCTGCAGCACCCTCCTATTTCCTATGCACTATACTCAAGCTTAAAGCCGTTTGGGTTAACGCCAGTTACCAAACTAGTGGTGACACGACATGCACAACATCCGCCTTAAACGTGCTGATCAGAAAGAAAAAAGTTGGATACGAACAAAAGGCGGAAGTGCGGAAAGGAAAGAAGGAGTAAAAGTGAAACAACACAAGGATAAGGAAAGAGAAATAAACAATCAAAATAGGAAGAGAATGCAAAGAAACGAGGAATAAAAGAAACCAACGAATACCAAGTTATGACACGAAGCTCTCCAGGGAGCTGGAAGGACCCAGCAGCGTTGCACGGCGTCCACTAAAGCCGAGAAACCGATCTTCTGCCGTGCCAAGCCGTGACCAGTTAGCGACATCTAAACATAGGGTGACGTGAAGCCGATCACGTATTTCTTGGAGATGTATGTCACGGCCTGGTACCCCTACCGTATCGATTTGGCGTAAAAGGCTGCGGCAGAATGCAAGCTGCTGCGGGGCTAACGTCTACGATCACAACCATCCACTCTCCTAGCAAAGGCAGATGCTTTTGACAGTAAGCTAAACTGGAATAAAACCACCCCTGCGCTGTGGAAAGCAGCCTGCCCCGAGCCTCGATTTTCATTGTCGATCTGACGCCTCCTTTTCCAGTCCCTTCATAAGTGCCCCGTCGTATTGGCGCCGTGTGGAGGTGATCTTATTATGTCGAGTTACGGCCAGCTGGTTTCCGTAACGTTTCGCTCCGAAAACAAACAACGGCTCAGATGAGCTGCAGTTGTAGGGCGTGAAGGAGCATCCGAATTCTCTGAGCTTTCCGTTTATGTTCTGCATGTGTTCGCGAAAGCAGTATTAAGGGGAAAACGTTGTTGACGCTCAAGCAAGATATTATTTTTCAACGAGAGAAAGAAAGAGAGACAGGCCTGCTTCATCAAGTTGCGCAGACGTGACCAACATCAACAGAAACCGCGAAGTTCTATGCGGCTTAATTTTTTTTGGATACTAGTACACTTTTAAGTGTCCCATTCTAAGAAAAACTGCGTTTGTAATAACAATAAAACTGCGCAAAAGGACGGGACGGAAGAAGAGGACAACAAACCAGGCGCAGTCCTCTTCTTCCGTCCCGTCCTTTTGCGCAGTTTTATTGTTATCATGGAACACCAACTAGCCCAACAACGTGCTTTACTCAGCTGCGTTTGTAATTGTCCGGTACAGAAAATGGGCGCCGCTGTAAATTGTTAAAAATAATTCGTGCCGGTTGCACTAGAGGCGCGAAGCCTGGAAATACAGTAGAGCTGGCGGCCCTCTTGCTTCGTCGGAAACCCGGCTGTTGCACCCCGAACTAATTTCCGAACTTGCCGCTGAAAGTTCTCCATGTCTGGCAGGCCGGTTCGTTTCATCCGCAGGCTTTCCCATCTCTCTCACACTGGAACCGTTAGGAGGCGCTAGAACCCGTGGCCAAGTCCAAAGCCAAAGCCCGCGCTACTAAACCAGAGGAAATGCTGTGCGGAATGCGATGATACCTCAATTGGAGAGATGCCGGTTTTATAACGCGAGAGACCAGGTTCGACTCCGATTACGGGAAGCGTGTTTTCTTTTTTCTTTTTCCAATTGGCTGCACGCGTTAATGTTCTCCGGCGCTGCTGAACCCGCACCCCTGGGATTTTTAAGGTGGCCCAGTGGTTAGCTGCCGGTTTCGCGGCGTAAAGGTCCGGGGTTCGATTTCCGGGACCTCCCAAACCACATTTTCTTTTCTTGAGGCTTCGAGTTTTTTTTGTTGGTGGAAGGAACGGACAAAAATCGGCCGAAACAGTTCGCAACTCCCTAAAATCCTCGCAGGTTCTTCCAAACTCGCTTAATCGAATAATAGGCCGCACAATGCCCTAGAGCTCCTCTACTAGCACAGATAAGAGTGAGAGTGATTAACGCTTCTAGCTTTAAGGAGAGCTTCGAAAGTTTTATTCGGTGAAGGTTGTATACGCAACTCACAAAAGGGGGTTGAAAGTATAAATTATTCCGTGTGAACGGCGCCGAACCTGGGAGGTTACCGGCACTACTAACCTCCTTGGAAGCCATGCACAGGTCGGGCCTGAATGCATGGTTAACACCCGCTCTTCAGGTAACGCTTTCACGTTCAACTTTCAGGACAGAGTTGAACGTTGTAATAGAGAACTACAACTAATCTTCTTCGCGAACAGGGGCCCAAGAATGAAAGCGGGGTTGGGGCCCTATGGGACTGTTGAATTGCCTTGTAGTTAGTCCGAATGGTACATGTGCGGAAGTAGTGTGTTTTCTTTAGCTCTGCAATTGAAACGCTTTCTCAAGAAGATGCCCAGAAACTGCCAATTTCCCTTAAAATTTAACTTTGTGTTCACACTGCGACTGAAGGCATTTCTGCTGAAAGAAGCATGAGTATTTTACCGTATTTACGGAATGGTTTTCAGGCTATCCATGACGCAGTACGGTATATATTTCTGCTATTAAAACGAGACTAACGACTACGCTACAGAATCTCAGCCACCAAGAACCATGTTATAACTGCGAAATCGCCGATTACTTGAAATTCCTGAGTAGGTATCCGTATAAAAGTATGGTTCTCCTGGTTGGCAGGGAGTTCTGAGTAAGCTGCCGTGGTAACGTTTTACAGCGAAACTCTTTATGGTGAGGGTTTTGTGTATTTGTTTTGCGTCTTTAATGAACGTCTTGCAGCAAAGCCAGCTTTAACCCCCGTGTCTTTAATGAAGCATAGAGCTATAATGAAGCATAGAGCTCTGTGGGGGTATAACAAATATGAAGTAGTAAGAGGAATGTGGAAAGGAGTAATGGTTCCGGGTCTCACGTTTGCGAATGCTGTACTCTGCTTAAAATCAGACGTTCTATCACGCCTTGAAGTAAACCAGAGAACGGTGGGACGTCTGGCCTTAGGCGCGCATGGAAAAACAACTAACGAAGCAGTTCAGGGAGATATGGGCTGGGCGTCGTTTGAAGTTAGAGAAGCTCAGAGTAAAATATGCTTTAAGATGAGGTTGAGGGCAATGGATCAACGAAGGTGGGCAGCTAAGGTTTTTAGGTACCTATACTTGAAAAGCGTGGACACGCAGTGGTTAAGAAAGACTAGAAGGCTAACGATGAAATACGGAAAGAACAGTGGGGAATCCAAAACAGCCAAGGTAACCAAAAAAGAGGCAAGGAAGATCGAAACGAATAAATGGAGGGAAAAAATGGAAGCCAAAACGTCGTTAGAGATGTACAGGGCTGAGAAGATGAACATCAGAAAGGAAAATTTCTACGATAATTCCCAGGGCAGTGCTTTGCTTTTTGAGGCTAGAGCAGGTTGCCTGCGAACTAAGAGTTTTGTGGGGAAGTATTCACAAAATGATGGGGTATGCGTGGTCTGCGGAAAAGAAACAGAAACTATGCGGCACATCGTGCTAGAATGTGAGGGTATCCATCCAAATCTACATGAAGGGAATATTGGGCTGTCAGAAGCCCTAGGATTTAAAGGTATCACAGAGGAAGTGAACTTCAAGGCTGTCGAGGGGACGAAAAGAAGATTAGAATGCTGGTGGACGAAAAGCAGAGAGGGGAATATTGCCTAGGACAGTTCCCACTTGTAACAGAAAAAAAAAGTATTTTGTGCCTAATAAGCTTTTTGTTCCTGCCCAAAGCAGCGCTATAGTATTGAACCAAAAGTGTAAAACATAGGTATATTAGTCTTTTTTGGTAAGATGACATGTCATCACCCCGATACAAAGGGGAAACCAATAGAAATCATCATCATCATCATCTTCTAAGCGAGAGGTATTCCTTAGAGCGGGGTGTTTGTATGGGAATTCGATGAACTTATTTTTCTCATTTAAGAGGGACAACTTTAAAATCGCGTGCTATAATACAACTACACAAATCAACCAACCGCGTACTACAGATTGCGTTTGGATTTGGTCTTGGTCGTCACTGCAGCTGAATTTGTCGTGGAACCCACCACGGTCTACACAAGCGACGACAATGCGATTATTATTAACATCACTATAAAGTAAGAAAACATTTCGTACCCTCATCAGCAGATGTAGCTTTTTAGCAAGAGCTTCTCTGGACGTGTGCTTTCGCAAGGGCCGGGACGGTGGGCCAATTTTTTATAACATAAACTACATCCCATACAAAAGGAAGAACAATTAACAAAGGGCATTACAAATTGCAGTAATCGTACATACTAACAGAAGTCGTATAACTCAAACACTGGAACGTGGTTACAGGCACGCAGCTATCCAAGTCAAATCTTGAGTTATGAGACACAATCCAATTTGCGCGTACTGCTCGCGCACAAGTTCCTACCAGCGGATTTTGCTTTGGACATTTGGAGGCGTGTTTTAATGACCCGAAGGCGGAAAGAAATATTTATGACTTATTTATTTTAATCCAGCTGTAAATGGGTACTACGCGTCGTTGATGTTCCAGACTCAATCCCATGTGAACATGCCACATAATCGCATAGGTTTGAGCAATGATGGTCAAGTCAGCCCCATACTAGAATACATCTGGCAACACATCTGCCTTAGACAAAAACTCACACCTGTACACATGCCAATGTCTATGCCTTTTAATGCGCAGCCTTCTTTGGCGAGTACCCCCCCCCCCCCCCCCGCCAGGACCTTGTAACGCCTTGCATTTCCACAAAAATGCTGATATCGCGCAAGTTCCAACTGTAATCGCTATAATACCACAAATTCAGATAACGGGTCCCACAAAATTTTGAAAAACTACGAAAAAAGAAAAATATAAGCAATTAAGGAAAATGCCGAACAGTATAACGCTCTGCATTTCCACAATAATGAAGATTTCGCGACAGTTCTACCTCTAATCTTTATAAAAGTGCAAATGGAGATAATTGGTCGAAGGAAATTTTGAAGGTCTATTAACTAAGAAAATTACAAAAAAATTACGGAAAAGGCCTAATGGTATAACGCTGTGCATTTCAAGAAGAATGCAGATTTCGCAAAAGTTCTACTTGTAATTGTTATAAGAGCCCAAGTGGAGATAATTAGTTGAACGAAATTGTGTAAATTTAAAAATTAAAAAAAATTTAAAGAAATTGCGTAAAATGTCGAAGCATATGATGCCCGGCATTTCCACAATAATGCAGATTTTGCTAAATTTCCACCTGTAATCATTATAGTAGCGTTAATGAAGATAATTGGACGGACAGTATTTATAAATACCAAAAAGTTTAGCTGTAAAGAACTCACGCTCATGACAAGCGGCGTAAGAAGGCTACGCATAACTAGACAATGCTCTGAAGTTCTGGAGATTTTTTTATTACTGTTGCACCTGCTGGAACGTTCAAAAGTTCTTGTAAATGTTCATCGAAGTAAGCGTTCACGTTCAATTTGAATTTTGAGAGGACTTCTACGGTCGAAATGGAAAAAAAAATTGGGCCCATCTCCCCGCGAGGGGGACTCGAGTAAATGCGTCGCATAGGGGGTGGGTGTATTGCGTTAACGTTTAGTGTTTGGGGAGTTGGTGGTAGTGAATGCGTTGTATCAGCAGCTTCTTGACGTAGTTTGAATGAGTCAAGGATATAAGGCGCGTTCGTAGCCTCCCATTCTGTGTCGGCTTTCTGACGCAGTGGGTAGAGCACCATGTACATTGCGTTCCGCCCGGAGGGTCGAGGGATCGATACCAGGCGCCGGATAGTATTTTTTTATATAGTGTAGGGGGAGGGGTGCGGACTACGACTACGGACGTCAACGCGGGTGACATCGTGAGTTACTGAAATGCCCTGTATTCAAAAAAGACTGTACGGTGGCCAGCGGCACGTCCGGGCTCACTACCCCGATCCGCGTTTGGCCGCTGGCCACTGCCCGGGCGGGCCGCACGGATGCAACGCCAGCAGTGCTCGGCTGACCTGCGCCTCCGCGTGGAGTGCGTGTGGCGGCTGAGCGAAGCACCGCCTGGAGCTGGTCGATAACCCGTCTTGCCAGCACAGCGGGGCGACCATCCCGACCCTGCCACCGTTGTGCGTGTGTGTGTGGGCGTGTGTGTGTGCGTGCATGCGCGTGCCTGCGTGCGTGAGCGCGCAAGCTGGTGCGGGTGCGCTTTTTTCAATAGTGTATTGTTTTGTGTGTATGTATACATGTATCCTCGTCCCCTCGTTCTTCACCCTTATCTGCCTGTATTTTATCCCCATCTTCCCAGCCCCACAAAACCAGGTGTTCCGGTGTACACCGTTAGGTGTGACTAATTAGGCCTGCGAGTGGACTTATAGCGTAAATGGAGATAATTGGCCGGACAGAATATTCAAAAACCGAAAAATGTGACTGTAGAGAACTACACTCTAGACGAGCGACATAAGAAGGCTACGCATTATTGGACCATTCTTTGAATTTCTGCGGATTTTTTCCTACGGTCCTATAGGAGAACCCGTCGAGCTTTTTTGGGCGTGCTTTTCCTGGGGTTGCGGCGAGGGCGAAGCGTCGCGCGCATGTGTGCTCCGGCGGGCAGGCCGCGTGGCGTATTTCCAAACCATATCCCGTAGGGGCGCAGGCCGACCACACCCTTTAAGCAGGGGCGCAGCCAATCAGGTTAAAAAATTGCAATTTTTTAACCTCCTTGGACGCAGCACCGTGACGTTTCTACCTGTACGTGCGTGACTTCATGCGAAGTGGATTTTTTTCTTTTTTCCCCCTCCCCTCATTTCGGCTGCTTTGCGGGTGGCCGATGGTTTCGCTCCGCGGGCAACTTGTGTTGTACTATTTATATTTTTCTTACTGTTATTTCTTGTTTATACATTTGTATACTTTTTTGCGTGTGTGTGGCTTACAGTTGAGCCACGAGCTGTGATACAATGCTAGCGAATTAAAAGGCCAGACACTACAGAAATATATATATGTGGTAGCTAAAAATGCGTCGCAGGAAACAGACACCAACTGCTCATCTATACCCATCAGTGGATCTCTAAAAAGTTACAATTTTTGCTGCTATTTGGACTCCGAGATCACTATCGCAAAAATAGTGCACCAAGGAGATAACTTTTTTACTTAGTTTTGTCTCTGCTGCGACTACCGTGACTTCAAGCTCACGGGCAACTACTCATTAGTCCCAGCGAAAAGAATATACGTATCTGAGTGAGTGTAACACTGCATTAAATGAGAGGCCATGGGGCCCTGGGGGAGCAAGGATGAGGAGAAAAGGGGAAGGTCACAACTAGCACAATGAACACAGTTGCAGTCTTGGGGTCCTAATCGCAAAATGAACACATTAAAGTCAGTCAGTGGCAGCAAAACGCACAGTTCACACTTAAATGTACAGTTCACACTGTGGACAACGCGGTTCACAGTGAAAACAGTGCACGCTGCAGACAGTTCACATTGTATACCGAACGGGAAAGTCGGCCAGGCTGCTACACCAATTTGTAGAGTCTGTTTTCAAGGGCGTACTCGGTAATTGCTTCTAGTGCGGTGGGATCGTCACGGACCCGACTAACATGTTCCTGTTCAGTCGCAGGGGCGGGACCTAGAGTAAAAAGCTGGTGGCGATTACGGTCGAATAATGGCAGAGCCAAATTAAGTGGTAACGATTTGGTTTGCCTTCCCGATTACAGGGGGGGCATCAGCGCCATTCGGATCCTCGTGGAGCTATTTATAAATAACGTATCTTATGCAGCAAAATCTCTGTGTGCATGAAGCACAAATTGTTAAAAATAACTAATCGACATTGGCAACAGCGTGAGTGGTAGCACGCATGATTACTGATATCAAACTCGGCCTGGTGGCTACAGTGAAGAGACTGTGGTCAATAGCCCTGTACAGAAGACATATATCAAGGTCCTCGAGTACTTCAGTTGCTGTACAATCCAACTATTACTTAGCCCTTGGTTGGTATATATTTTCGATATTGTTTTCCTAAATTGTTATGACCAGCAGTGTAAATTATGCAGAATTCAGGACCGAGTGTAAAACGTGTACGTTTGAGCTGGTGTCTTTCTTACCAACGTATCACCCTTGCAAGAACGATTCACACCTTCCATTGCTGTTAACAAAATGTCAATGTTTTCCTTAGTGGCACTGTTCCTGATAAAGAATAATGCAATGAAGTTAATGTTAACTAAATTCAATGTAATAGTGCTTATCAAAGTGCCAAAATGTAGCAGCTCATGCAGCTGTAATATTTCGCAAGGGTAGGACAGTTTGTAAATGTAGTCATGGGTAATTGGCTGCCTTTCTTGTAATCCTTACCTGCAGCACCGAATCGTGTTTTGAGCTGTGTATATAGTGAAAGAGCACCCAACTCAATTGTATACCCTTCGGTGTGCTGTAGAATGAGCTTTCAATGAGGGTGTTTGATTTCCGGACCGTGTATAATTGCCACATGCGCGTGAAAGCGTCCATCCGCGCGCGCGCACTTCGAGCACCGAGTCGAGCGCTTATTTAGGAACACGATCGGAGGTCAGCGTCAACTTGCAGGTGCGCAAGAAGAACGCGGAGAGATCAGGGGCTCAGGTACAAAAGGTTAGCTTCTACCACATGTGCGTAAGCTTCCCCAGTGCCGCAGGCCAGCCCCGCCCACGGAGCGAAACCATCGGCCGCCTGCCAAGCAGTCGAAACGAGGGGAGGGAGGAAAAAAGAAGAAATCCACCTCGCATGAAGTCGAGCACATATAGGTAGAGACGTCACGGTGCTGCGTCCAAGGAGGTTAAAAAATTGCAATTTTTTTTATCTCTTTGACTGCGCCCCTGCTTAGGGATGTGGTCGGCCTGGGCCCCTACGGGATATGGTTTGGGAATACGCGGCCGCGTGCGCCCGCGTGAAAGAGAGAGAGAGAGAGAGAGAGGAGGGTGCAGAAACAGTTTATTAAGGATGAGAGGCCGTGAGGCCCTGTGGGGAAGTGAGGATATGGGAGGGGTAGGAGAAAGGGGAAGGTGACAATTCACATTTATTTATTTAGGTGACAAACACAGTTATGGTTTTGAGGTCCTATTCACAAGATGCACAGTTCACTCAGTAAGTGGCACCAAAATGCACAGTTCGCACTGTTGACATTGGTTGTGGATGGGTATGGCCAGTCCAGGAAAGTCTGTCAGACCGCTGCACCAATTTGTAGAGACCGTTTTCAAGGGCGTACTGGGTTATTATTTCTAGAGTAGCGGGGTCGTCACGGACACGACTAATATGCTCCAGTTCAGTCCCGGGTGCAGGTCCTACAGTTAGCAGCTGACGGTGGTTCCGGGCGAATATAGGACAGAGCCAAATTAAGTGGAAGAGATTTGGTATGGCATCACTATTACAGTGGGGGCTTCGATTCAATTGAGAGCCTGCTGGCGCTTAACACTTATGTACAATGTGTGGTGTATACGCTGCATTTGCATACACTTTATTGGCGAATACCTCGCCCGGACGCGAGAAGGGCTTCATAGGTGCAAGGAAGCCAACGGGAGTTTAATCTTGCAAACGCTTACTGCTTTCTTTTTTTGAGGAGACGTAGCTGGAGTTGCCAATCTGCTTGGAGAGGGGAGGTGGGCGCGGCGGGAACCGTTGGAGGTGATTGTAGCCACTCCCGGCGCTTCCGCAGGCGCTTCCGCAGACGCTTCCGCGCAGGGAACGCTGTGTCAATTCGCCGCGTCATCTAGAGTGTGCTCCGTGAGCAAACTCCCCCTTCCCGCCCCCCTTCCCCCCGCCGTCGCCTCCGCCGCGTTGGGAGTTTGTTGTCCCGCACGCCACGAAAGAACCCTTGGCTGGTAGAAAGCTTTGCTTTAAAAAAAGACTGGAAGATAGACCTGCTGGGGCTCGAACCCAAGCCGTCAGCGCCCGTACTCAGCTATCAACATCAACGCTACAGATGCCGAATGGTGGGCTCCTTTTATCAGGCGCTCAAAAGAATGACGCGCGCGGTGACATCACACACCACACATCACGTGGGTTCCCTGACCAGCGAAGCATTTGGATACACGCAGCCCGTACACTAAGGCATGCCAGGAAACGAGAGCGCACACGCACTCGCCTGAGCATCGACTGGGCGCCTTAGCATGCACTGTCACACTAGAGGGCACATGAAACGCAGCCAGGAAATCAAACATTAGTTAACACCAGAGATGTGCTACGGTCAGCCCGTCAAAACAGAAGCACCCAATGGAAGCACCCAACACCACACAAAACACTCACGCGCCGAGAATCAGCTCCACTAAGGCAGGTTCAGGAAAACACGCTACCAACTGTACACCTTACACACCGATTTCAGGAATTATCGGGAACCTCCAATGTCCGAACTGCGGGAGCTACTTCAGCGTTTATTGTACTCTCTAGACGTGCATACAGAATCCGAAACTGTCCCCCATATTCTTACCCCCCCCCCTTTATGGGGAGCGAGGCTGGCCTCGTCTAGCAGTCTAGTGCGAAAGTGTTAAGGACACTGACTGAATGCACGGAGATGGCCCTGCCGACTATCCCGAGCCCCCGACTAGGGGTTCCTTGTGGAAATAAAGTTACTTTCTGCTTCTTCTTTTTATCCGGGCAAAAAACTAACAATGAACAGTGTAACCGCGCATAAATAGCAGACAATCCTGACGCCCATACATCGCCGTGCAACAAGCGGCCCTACAACCGGTTTTGTTAGGTTTACTTGATTTCGCTGTTGGTCCCATTTGAGCAATTAACCTAAACAACGACGAGTCACGAATTCTCGCGCTCGCAATCATTGCAGTGACCGACTAATGAGGCCGTGCAGAGTAAACATTTGGCTCATGAACGTCTGGGCTGGCATCAACTGAAACGCGGTGCTCCAGAAGCGCGGCTCAAAGCCTGATGAAATAAAGCAAAGCGGCAGACGAACCGCTCTCATCCGACTGGGCGGAATTAACACACAGAGCTTGAGCCTCCTGGAGCCGAGGGGCTCACTCTCCCGTTCTCCGCTGAGCCTCCTTGAGCCGATCTGCTCGCTCTCCCGTTCCACAGTTTTCTTAATTAGCCCTTTAAATTCGGGCTTCCAAACAAGCAATTATTCACGCAAATGCTTTGGGGAGAAGATTGGACGGATGGTCAGGAACACGCTTTATCCCGTTCTCTCGGTGTTCCGAGTCGGCCTTCCCTTTGGGGCCTTTCTGCACACCTCATTATGATGGACCTGTGAACGCGAAGGCAATAAAGAGTTGTAGTGGAGTGGAGAGTTTCTCCGGATGCGCCAAGGATGTATCTGCTATATGAAGCCTTCATGATGAGGGTGATGTTCATCATTACCAGAAATAGGTATACAAAAATATCTTGTGATGCAATAGCTAATGTCTATGTATGCATGGGCATGAACGGTTGATTAACTTTTAGAGATATGAGAACACTTATTGGTATTTATATTTGTAGTTATTGTTTCATTTGGGCAGTACAGTGCAGAAATGACGGCGAGGCAAAGCAAAAGGAGGTATACCCTTGACTTCACCCCGCTAGGCTTCACCCCTGCACTTATTTGTAGAACATACGAAGCATGCACCATCTGAGCAACGAAAAAGCCCGCTTTCAAAACTTCAGCTGCATGTATACGGTTTATTTGGACCACGATGTGCTATACCGACTAATTTCTTTCTCCCAATGTTGGGTTAAACTGTGCTTCGTGCTTACTGCCTGGGGGTCAACGACGCTATCAAGTACTCAACTTTCAAAACATAACGCCGAATTTCGCACGCCTTGGCTGATAATCGGCCAGATTTTGCAGTATTGTAGGCAATTTTATTGAAATAGGCAATGACGACATACCGAACCAAACAGGCGAGGGGGCTTTGCACCTATGTACGTTTAGCGATTCCATCCTTCGACCTTCAACTGTACAGTCTTCTCGTCTTGGTGAAGGATGCAGTCATCGAATCATAACAAGTATGATTCATTCTTTTCAGTTTATTTTCGTGCCCAGTAAATTGTGCCTCTCAGCAAATGGATTCTCCCCGATACCAACAAAATTAAGCATACCTGCGTTCGTGTTCACGTTATAGGCACTCTCAAAAAGGGCATAAATATTCGTGTCCTTAAGACCCAGGGGCAGCTAAAGTTTTTCCCACTTTCAAGACACAATCCTGGCCAGTTTCTCGGTTCACTTCCCCTGGTCGCACAAAATCGGCTCGTTTCATCACGTTCCGCTGTTTTTATTTCCGGGTATTCTGAGAATTTCTCCTCCCCACTTAGCGGGACTCTCGAAGACAATTTCCAGCCCTATAAACATTTTTATTACCTTTTTGCCATTTTTTTTTCTGCTGTGATATGACACATTCGCGAATATTTTTATCCCTGCCCGCGGTTTTAAAAGCTTTCGGAACACACACAGAGTTTCGTTGCGGTTGTACTCAAAGGAAAAAGGCGGGTTCTTGACAACACCCCCCCCCCCCCCGTCATTTAATTTGTCAGCAACGTCACCCTAACTGATTAGGCAGAGTTTTTTACTTCTGCAAAAGCAAAAAAGAGTAAACGGAGTGTAGTATTACTTCCCTTGGCCCAAATTATGAGAAAGAAAGATATTATTACGATACGCCACGGTCGTTTTCCATTGTTTCTCAATGCCGTTTCGGTTATGAAAACATGCAGGCAAACATATTTCTCTTTTTCGCAATAAAACGCCTTCGCATACCGTTTAATCACGAGAAAAAAATTAAAAAAAACATACATTTACCACACAAGGGCGATTGAAGAGGATATACGTGCATCCCCAGAAGCGTGAACGCTAGGGCCAGAATGCAATTATATTTTTCAAGCCGCTCTTTCACCATCTACACAATCCCCACACACGGTCGCATTCCAGAAAAAATTAGTTTTTCTGGCTCTCCATTCACTGTGTTGAACTACCTCCCTGAACTCAGTCATCATTTGGAAATGTGGGTCCTCAAAGTTGCATCATTAAATTTTGATGAAAGGAAAGCGCATTTTAGGCGAAGACTAAAGAATGAGCTGAGTGGTCGGTGACTTTAAATTAACATTTCCTTAGTGTCTGCTGCAAAGTAAGATGCATGGGTTGGGACCTTCTCACGCACTATCAAAATCATGTTGCTCAATTTTTCCGAGCATTGTGCTGTTTATTATGGTCTTGTGCAATCGAAACTAAGCTTGTTCATAATGTGCTCGCGTTGTTGCGGTTTTGTACGACATGTAACGAATACGCAGAAAGCCATCCGTATTCTAAAAATTGTATGCGCCTCTAAAGATAACTCAGGTTTCAGTGACGGAGGAGAAGGAGTAATGTTCTTTTAAGCCGTTCATCTGGCTACAGTAGCCCGTCTACCAAACATCTATAATGAAATGTCTTCAACAGCTTTTATTATCGATACGCCGAAACCTACGAGACATGAGGAACATTGGTGTGAAGCATTTCGTCGGCAGTGAATGATGTCTTACTGGAGCGTCACAAGCACAGACGCGGTTGTACAAGATAAATGCAAAACAACAGCAAACCACAAGTATGAAGAATAGAAATGTGGGTAATTGGCCATGCAGGCGACACCCGATCCGATGGTAGATCTAAAAAGAATACGGACACATGCGTTTCTTGAAGCCAAGCTTTCGTGGTCTCACTGACGGCGGCGAGACCACAAACTGCAAAACGAACTGCAGGAAGGCCTACTTTTCATAGTGGCACGGCTGATTATAATGATGGTGATGATGACGATGATGATTACGATGATAATGATGATGATGAAGAAGAAGAAGAAGAAGAAGAAGAAGAAGAAGGTGAGACAAGAAATAAACAACGCTTCCCGTGAACGGAATTGACCCTAAGCCTCTCGCGTTACGAAGCCCAAATGTATCAGATTACGCCGCCATCATCTCATTCGGGTCGCTCGAAATTCCCCTTGGGTCGTTGCGCGGGCGTTGGCTTTAGACTCGCTGAGTTGAAGTGGACTTCGACTTTGGACTTTGGGAGCATGGATTCTGGACTTGGATTTAAATCAACTTGCATGAAGAACGCTTCGCATCTTAACCATCTCTCCTAGTAAAGCGGCTTGATTTTTGGTATTTTGTTTCATGTTATGTGCTTATTACGGAATTAGAGAACGGGCATAATATCACATACCCGAACTGGTGCGTTAAACGACGCTTTATAGAAGAACTGTGCCAGTACTCTTATTACTATATGCACACGGTGGAGACTGGCAAAGTTCCACATAACCACAGCGCTGCATATCGGGCAAGGCTTTATGGGCAGTAATGAATGCTGCTTTTTCACGAAACCGCGTTGCCGGGGGAGCCAAGCCGTCTTTCGATTTTTCTATGCTTCAGCTTTTCCAAGCTTACCTCACCACACTTGTAATTTCCATTTTATTCGACAAACTGGCCGTGCGCGTGCTTTTCTATTTACCGTGCCTATATGCCGCAAATGGGCCCCAGCACGTATTTTAGAGGCCTTAGCGGTGCGTACAAACCCGGAACGGGACGACCGTGCCGGGGCTTGAGAAAAGGGTATACAAAGCGCTGCCAGCAGCGGCGACTAAGCACAAATAGCTGTCTCAGCTCATGCAAGGCGCTTCGCATATAGGTCAACACCCTTCTTTACTACCGGTTTGCTCATTGGTTCACTGAGAGAACAATATATTTGCAGTCGCTATATTGGTACCAGAGCAGAATATTTTACACACGCGATTGAAAGTAATTATATGTTAAAGCCGCTTTTCCCTGTCCCCTATAACTTAAGAGGATCCACTAAACTTGTACATATAAAGCCCACAGTAACACCTTCTTATAGGGAAAAAACAGCGATGATTAGGGTAACTGTGCCCGGTTTCGAAGCATCAAAACCTGGAAGCTTGCAGAAGAATGCTCTTTTTCGGAAAGGCAGTAAAGACGTCCCCTCTATAGGAGACAAAAACAAAATAGCAGATTGAGCAATTATAGAGACATTTTATGCATAATTAATCAGACATACATTCATAACAGGTGGAAATCAAACCTGCGAGTTCGTTTGTAGCAGTACGATGGCTTCAAGAGCTTCCCTCCATTAGTCGATGCGCCATGGCGGAGCGTCCTGTACGACTAGGACCCTCCGGTGTGATTGCTTTGAGTCGGGCGTAATTTCGCAAGGGTCGATATTGCCAAAGTCAGGCATACGGGTCGTTCTTAGGTTCGAGGACTGCAGTCCTTTCCAAACAGCCTTCTTCCTCTCTATTATACTTTTTAGGCAGTGCAACGCCCAAAAGCAAGGCGACCATTTGGGAGTATTATACATACCAATGACGCGAGCACTGCGTCGCTGAACGTCAATGAGGACTGTCAAAGGCTCCCGAATTGCTAGATGATCCATGTCCAGAAGCGGAAAGGGGCACAGCTAACGCTATGTATAGAACTAAACCAATAAGTATATGCACTTGTGCAAGATAATTCGCAGCGTATCGCAATGCCTTCGCATCCACTTCTCGTAAACAAACATTTGTTTACACAGAAGCGGGTGCGGCGAAAAATCAAACGACGCCCCGCGGCATGCCGGGAATTGTTTTTCTGCAAAAGCGGTCGCTGGCGCTCAGCGGGAATTCACGCTTCTATCCTCTCCCGCGCGGCATTGATCCAGCAATGCAGCCCCCGCCGCCACTGCCAAACAAGCCCGGATGCTTCAATGTAAACAGTTCCTTTGCCGACTGTCAGGCACCCTCCCTCTGTTAGGGTCTTGCTGGCAGCCTTGGGTGCAGCAACACGCCTGTACACATTCTTCTTTCATTTTCTGTTACGCGGGCGTAAAAACGTGATCTATTTCTGAATGTCATTCAGATACCGCTTCATTCCATGCTTGACAACAAATGTGCTATCCGCGTTTACCAGGGGCGTACAAAGAGGGCCGTCGTTCATAACATGTTATGGGCTCACTTTTTAATTATTTCTTCGCACTTATAGAAAATGAAGAGCTGGAATAATCCGGAACGAGCAATATAACGTCAGGTTACACATTTCCCTATTGAATCTTCCGTGTAGCGTACACTTTTTGCAAATAGGGGCATTGCATTGACCTTCGTCTCCCGAGCAGCAGTGCCGCTTTGTACAACATGGCGCTGTGAGGCTTAATTTTTTGTACGAAAGCTCTCTTGCCAACAGCCGCCACGCCTACAAGGAGAAAGCATGTAAGCTAATTGCGTGGTAACAAAACCCGCCAGAAGATAATTGTTTGTGTTAGTGCCGAAGATCACAAGACGTCAATAGCATATTTTGCTATCCTGCCAGTCGCATTATAAATTTAAAATGGAAAAGAGACATCAATGCGCCCTTCACAATTATTAAAGCGAAAGCTTTCTTAGTGGGACAAATGGCGTCTTGTGAAAAAACTAATGCATTTCCCCATAGACGGCTTGGTCGACCGAAAAGCTCTGATAAGGTCTCTGGACACAATGCGCGTGCGTTAAACCGGGCTTCCTTTGTGTCAAAACTGTTACTTAAGAATCGCGAAAGCGGAACGGTTCTAGATAAGACAATACATGCATCGAATGAAAAAGGAGCACAATAGTATACCTTTATCTCATACGCCAGGTATCAGTATAAATCTAGGTCACTCGTAGATGCGTTTATTAATGCACGAAAAACCGTCGCATGTGTTCATCTTCGTTTGCAGTTTCGGCCTTTGAAGGTTTGTCGATCGATTGGACGCACTTTTAGCGAAGCTTTTGACGCACGTTTCACGCAGTTTTGATAGCAAGAAGCTTCCGCGATTCTCTCAACTTTCTTTAGGAAGATATAGAATTTTTTTTCTTCTCTGCGTGTGCAGCTCAGCGAGACTTCCATGCGGCCACCGCAAAACGTTGGCCCGCTGAGTTCGGAACAACGTTTTCGGCGCTGGGCGATTCGTGATCAGCAACTAAGTCCTAGCGTTAAGTCCTAGCGTAAAATCGAAGTCCTAGCATAAAATGCAGCCAGATCAAATTTTTTAAAAAGACGCGCTCACAGCGACATCCGTACATAGTAGCATGGGTACAAGGGATGGCCACCTTTCAAGTTCCGACTAAAGTCGTGTTTGCGGGCATAGAAGGCGCGCTTCTACGATGCGGGTATGGAGCTTACGCAACAAGCGAACATCCCAGATGTTTACACGCTGGATAGACAAAACCCCTTCCCCCCAGATAAGAAAGAGCACCGGCTTTTAGGTTTACCGGTTTGTAGGCAGAGTAAGTTTTCGGCGGGGCCGTCAACATTCATTCACATCTAGGGGTCAATGTGACAATTAAGGGCTAAGCTACAAGAACAAGACTGAGAACAGAAGGAAAGAGACAAGACAGGCTCTATCTTGTGTCCTTCCCTATGGCCGTCGTCTTTTGCTCTATGCCTTCACATTGACAACGATTCATTAACTCGCTCAAGCTTCCACTTAATCATAAATACTTCATCGTTATCATGTGTACTTGTTTCCAAAAGAGTGTCAATGTTAAGTTTTGTCGGCATTTCAGCCTACATAATAGCACAGCAGCGACGAGTTTAAGAAAAAAAATCATGAGCCATTCCACTCCGGGAGGACAGACGACAAACGAAGCTCTTTCGCACAGGACGACGAAGTCAGATAATTTTGGGAAAGGTGTAAGCAATTTTTTTTAGCGTACAGGAAAAAACATTTTGGGGTTTCCCGCTCCGGGCTATGAGGCGTACCGTAGTGAATGGCTCCGGAATTATTTTGACCTAGGGGGAATGCTTAACGTACACCGAAATCTCGACACTCGGGACTCCAGTTCTCGCTTTTCGCCCACATTTGAAAAGCAGCCACCACTTAAGCATTGACTGCGGTCATTCCAAAGGAAGGCGCAAACATACACGCACACCGTTATTTTGACTGTACACTGATGTTGAAAACTGGACCTATTAGTCAAGATTTTGTTTTTTTGGGGGGGGGGGGGGGGGGGAGGGGGGGGTGGGTTCAGTGACAACCCGTGAGGGAACACTGGGACTCGTTGCAGGATGGAAAGCTGTTTCAGCAACTACGCGGGCGAGACTGAAACGCTGTTCATTTTAACCCGTTTTGCACACACAACAAGGCGAAAGGCACGCAATTCACTCTCAACCCTTCGCGGCAACCCGCCGGCTATCGGCTCCAAATGCCGAGCCAACCTCACTAGTCGGCGCCTGCCTCTCGACTGGGGCTTTCCTGGCGCGAAGACTCTCCGGGGACTGGACGCTTTTGATAATGAATCTACTTTAAATGTGTATCCAGGTAATAAGACGTATAAATTGCGGTCAGGCAGGTCTTGATCTTGAAAATTGTAGCCTAATATTAACTAATCTACTCAAGATGCGTATACAAGGGATGAGATGTATAAGCATGAGGTCTAAATCATGTTTTGAACAGCATGCAAGTCTGCTGGGGTCCGTGCGCACAAACGCGAGGTGTTCCTTTTCCAACGCCTCGCGCAACAGAACGCACCGAGTTTCGAAGACACGTATTTTTGTTAGCAGACATGAAGAATACATGAGACCCTAGCCATATCAGCTTCGCTCACGAAATATACCGCGGAACGACGCATCCGACAGCAAGAACTAAAATGCATATTGACTGGTGTATCCAAGGGGCGAGCAGACGTGGTCGGTGTGCTGCCTTCCGGTTTATTATATATTCAAACAACGCCAAGAGAACTTACAGCATTCGTCTCCCTTTCCTTGGTCTAAATTGTCTTTTCACTTGTTTTAATAACAAACCTCCCTGGTGACTTAACTCGCCGAGAGGAGGTTGCGCTGCGGAGAATACGCGTTGGGATGGCCCTTACGCCATCTGTGACTGCCTCTTGGCCATCGCAGTACCTTGGCCCATACGACTCCACCTGCCCATTCTGCGACTCCGCCGTACAGAATGTGAATGTGCAGCATCTGCTGTGGACCTGCCCCGGACTGCATCAGATCCGATTACGGCACCTTCGTGCAACCGGTCTCCACCCTGGCCTGCAGCGCTGGGTTCGTGAACCATTTTATCGGCACCTTCTGGACTTTATACGAGAAGCAAACTTGTTCGTGTACCTGTGAATCGTGCACCGTTATGCGGCAGGGCAAACTTTCGAATAAAAAAAACACCCTTCAACGCAAATAAACAAGGCGCATACATGGGCACTGATAGAAATGGCATAGTAACGAGGAGCCACGGCCGCCCATTCTGCAAGCATTCCGCTGTGTTCTCCGCTATGCTCGCGCGGCCAACTTTCAATATGAGCAAAGCAGCCTCGTATCGCTAAGGCAAGCCACGGGTATCATTAGCACTGGAACATTACTAGTGGCCGTCCCACCGCTTTCTCACGCGAGCCGACACTATGAGCGCCCGGTCACTTTGTTATTCTCGGCGGCAAATCGCTATACTTCCCACCGCCGTAGCTAAAACACCCACTCGCTTTGAAAAATTAATGATAATTCGCAGAAGTTGCTTGTACGGAGCAGACGTCCCAGTATCTACCATGTCAAAGTGTGCGACGCCGCCTATCCGTGTGGTGCCAGTAGCTCTTCTAGAAGGTGCATCTTAAGCTCCCATCCGCGCGTTAGATTGGCAACGACGTCGCCATCGCTGTACGCCCGCATAACCGGGTGAAGAGAAAGATAGAAAGAATAGGGGAGGGTGAAGGAGATCGAACGCAGTGCGCAGAGCAGAATGAATAGCGATCGTAGCGTACAGAGCGCAATTAGGAAGGTTTAGGAAGAAGGCACAGAAGAAGCATGACGGAGAAAGTGGAAAAGGAGAGTATGGGTAAAAAAGAATGGGGAAAACGGATTGCGATTCTAGGCGTACCCTGCAGCGGCGACCCACGAAGCCATGGCGCTAGGGTAACATGCCGTGTTTAATTCGCTAATGACTTCATCGGTAAGGTATGCGGTGAACGCATCCACTGACACCAAAATTAGAATACAGCGCTGTACCGCTGGAGCTCAGTGGGTACGGCAGAGAGGTTGTGTCAAATTATTCGGCTCAGTACAGCGCAAGATCAAAACACCCGAAGGGGTCCGCTCAAACTTCGCAATTAGGAGTTTTGTATTTATCGGTGATCTTTTGGCGCAGTTTTTTCGCGCCGATATTTGACAGCTGCCAAAACGGTATCGCAGCACTTTGTTTTTTGGGGTCCCATCTACACGTATAGAAACCGGGCGCTGTGCCGTCTGCGCGCGTATAAGCTTCTTTTTTTTTTGTATTTCCAGCGCACCGCTTCCGACATGAATTCTACGCAACGTGACACGAGTCGAGTTTATTTTGGCGTTGCGCGGTGTCCTAGCCCCTGAAGCGTGATGGTTTAGAGACCTGAACCACGTTCTCGTCTTCGGAAAACCTGAACCACGTTCTGGACAGCTGCCACCTTAATAATAAAAAAAGCATAGGTAAAGGTCAATGGTCAGACTAATTGATACTCGCAACATTCGGAAAACCTCAACCACGTTCTCGACAGCTGCCACCTTAATAATAAAAAAAAAAGCATAGGTGGAGGTCAATAATCAGACTAATTGATACTCGCAACATGTTGTCGTAAGGTTTTCAAGAACCAAATGATAAAGTAAATATCGAAACACAATGTAACTTTGAAGTGATTGAAGCAATACGCAGAGTATTGGCGGTGAGATGTGCGTGTGGCGCCCCCTGGCTCTTACTGAAGCAAAATGGAGAGACGAGCTCGTTGGTGAACATCCATGAGTGAAACTTAAGCGCAACCTGACACAAGGACGAGAAAGGGAAATGACACCAGCGCTCACGTCAGCTTAGAGACTCGTGCCGCTGTCTTCTTCTATACTCGCGCCGCTGTGATCTGCTTGTGAGAGGCCGCAGTGCCTGTGCTAGAAATCGGCCGCTTTGATGCTTTCGTGCGTTAAAAAGTGTATTTCCAGTAAATCAGTTATTTCGCCAGCTTTTGACTCCACTGAATAATTTCAAGCTGTATCCTGCACACGTTTGCAACACGCGAGGACCGAGAGACCAGCTTCCTTCAGAGCATCGGTCAGGAGATCGTGTGTACCTCGTCCTTTCTAGCTTATTTGCGAGGTTCAGTGCTCAGAGTTGATCGATAAGTATTCAAAATGCGTAGGCTTCTCTAAAGTATTTTTGAGGTGCTCTTATGAAGACTCAACTTCTATTGCTACGCAACAAGCAGCTGGCCCCGACACGCGCATCCCACAGCATGAAATAAAACGGCTATCTTCTACTCTTTCGTTGCTGTTGACTAGTATCAGATGAATGTTTTTTTTATTTTTTTTCTGTGCCTAACACATTATATATCTGCACCATCACAAACCCCTTAAGTTTGGGGATGTTTGAGAAGCTCAAAAGGTTTGTGTGGATATTTTCTTCAGGTTGTAAAACATACAGTACCTACTTCACAAATTGGATTTCGTTATGGCTGCGTGCAAGAAGGTGCATATCCTCAGCGTGCGTTGTTTACTCACATGGAAATGCCATGAGAAGGTTTGGGCTACTCCACCGCGTAGCGGCGCAGACAACATTGTCCGAGTACTAAAAGGAAGCTGTTGTGCCCCAAATTTCTATCGTAACCATCGTTATCGTACGGAACTGCGTTTCGACCCGAACATTTATAACATGACTACTGTGTTTAAGGCTTGACATACTAGCTAACGAACGCAATAAATATTATGAATGCCGGTTTTCAACATAACAATAATCGAAGCAGATGAACATGTCCAAGCAGCTCTTCGTTCTTCTCCAACCCCGTCAGGCGCAAAGAACCAGTCCTCGCATACTTGGGACGGCGTCCCATCAATTGAAGGAAATTACGCTTACTTTCTTGTCCGGAACTGAGGAGCCCGCCTCCAAACCAGGTCGATTTTACTGTTAAAGTTTCCTCCTCCCCCTTTCCCTCCTCGTCCTCCTCCTCCTCATCCTCCTCCGGCTATTCTTGAGTGCAGTTTTACTTTAACGCATATCGGAATATTGGGAAGATATGGCTGTGGGAAATGCACAAAAATTTCCCTCCACGTCTGAACAAAGATAGTGTTACTGTATTTCTACCATACACTGACTCCTTTTGCTTAATAAGCCTTCATACTGGTTAGATGCTTAATATAAAACCAGCACGTGTCTACACGCACAGTGGGTTATTTGTAACACAACGCCAATTTTTTTGCGCCCCATAGTGCATGTCGACATACCTTCATGCTATGGCAACGTAAAGTGAGGTGATACAATACTTTCGAGCGTTCGGCAAGGTTGCGAAAACTGTTTTACCTTACATACGATTACCGGTAATCGTATACCTTCTGCCAAAGCCGACAGCCCCGAAGGCCTGGAATTTCTTCTGGTCTTGCCTTTTCGCTGTCGTTGGTTATTTGACTCTGGCTGTTCCCTTTGTTCGAAAGATTGCTAAAAACCGAAGCTGACCCCTAGCTCTGACTCTCGCGCGCTCCACAGGGCCGGCTTGACAAGAAATGGGGCGACGACGGTAATGTCTCTTGCGGAGCGGTATCAAAAACTATACCTTAAATCCAACTTGAGCTAGTGTATGCGATTTTTAGTCTTTTATTAGTTTAAAAAGTTACGCACACGCAAAATCTGGTGCGGACAAGCATCAAAAGTTAAACGAGCGCAAAGAAACAGCCGCGAGAGCGATCCCGAGTGAACCAGACGACAAAGGCGAGTATCCCGGAGGTGACGTGGCGGACACGCGATTGGCAGCGCTGCCCGTGGTCGCGCTCACTGCCAATAGACATTGTTACTAGAATACTGCATCCTTGAGCCCGCAGGCGGACATATTCAAATGAAGGGTAGATACCCGATTGGCGCTTCATGATTTTACAATAAAATTTTGATGAGTTTGCCACAGAAAATGTAAATGGAAGAACACTGGCAGATTATATTTACATGGCACGAAATTCACAGTTTACCCGGGTGCTGCATTCCTTAATCCAAGCATCTTTGGTGTAGCCCTTTAGAGGCGGGAGTTAAATTCATGGCGTCCATGTTGTTTACGGTGAGTGGTTTACGGCCAGGTTGTGTACGGATTAAAATTTAAGCGGTACTCAACTGTATGACGTCGAGACGTCACATGCTCGGGTCGAAAAAGCAGGAGTCAGTGAAAGGAGTAGGGTATGATTGGAAGTGCGGGGGAGCTATGTGCAGTATATATTGCGAGCAAGTTGTTTACTACCCGTAAGTTCTCGCCGCCCCGAGATAAAACCATAAAGCGGCTTTCGAATGTTTCCTGAACGGCCGATACCCGCCGCGGTGGCTCAGTGGCTAAGGCGTTGCGCTGCTGAGCACGAGGTCGCGGGTTCGATTCCCGGCCGCGGCGGCCGCTTTTCTGATGAAGGCGAAAAGCAAAAACGCCCGTGTGTACGAGATTTCGGCGCACGTTAAAGATCCCCAGGTGGTCAAAATTAATCCGGAGCCCTCCACTACGGCGCGCCTCATCGCCTGCGTTGCGTCGGCGCGTTAAACCTTAGAATCAATCAATCAAATCAATCCTGAACGGCCGATGCGGGGGGCCGAAACAGCAGTGGTCAGTGAAAGGAGTCCGATATTATAGTGCGGTAGAGTTAAACGCTGTATATACTGCGAGTAGGTAGGTTGTTTACGGTAAGTGCTGCCACCCGGGTTAGAGCCATAACCAGTACTCAAGTATTGACCCCTCGGCAGTTAGCGGGGCTGAAAAAACTTGTGTCAGTGACAGAAGTATTGCCGTCTAGACAGGCTTACATAATAGCAGTCAGGAGCGCCCGCCACTCAAGCCGATTTTCAGGAGCAGAACTTCTTCCCAGCGGGCAAGGCCGCACGCGAGAATTAGTACATGGTCTATACAAGGAAACAGTACAAGGAAACCACAGTACAAGGAAACGCAGTAGAAGGAAACCACACCGGGTTTCCAGGGAAGTTTTATTTTGTGTGATAAGTTTCAAGGGAGCTGGGAATGGGGAAGACGAGGCAGGTCGTTGAGTGTGCCGAACGTTTATACGGATAAGCACCTCCGGCAGCTCACTCAATCTGCATTATTGGCAGGACGTCGTTTGGATTGTAATCGATGATTGATGGGATGAAGGGGAAACTCGGTATCGCTCTTACTACACCGAGTGAGTCCGCTGGGAACGAGGAAGGGAGTGAGAAGAGACATCTGCGTGAGTTCGTTCATGCTCCTCGCCCATCTTTCGAAATATGAACGGGGAAAGAAGCGTAGTTTGGAGGTAGTTGGTGCCGGCATAGAGAACTGCATAGCAAGCGAAGATAATGAATTCTCGCTGAAGGCTAAAGTTGAAGTAGTCTTCCAGCTTTATGGGCCTTCTTGCCATACCGCGCATAATAAATGAAGGCCTTCTGGAAGACAGGGAACTTGATTTGTAAATATTTTCAACACCATCAACGTCAGCGCGAACCGCGCAATGGGTGCTTTCCGTGGATATACGGGGAGATTTTGCTCTTTGCATGAGGACAAAAACTGCACCTCCCAGGGCATAAACTTTAGGACAGATGGAATCCGCCTCCCATTTTCATCTTGCACAGGCATTTCCAGGGTTTCTTTTTTGTGTTTGTGTCTAATACGGGTGCTACTCGGACAGAAATTCTAACAGCCCCTTGTTGTCCCGACTGCAGTTCTGTGGGGGCTAATAATTTTTTAGGTTCTATCGGCAGTCAATGGGTCAAACACTGTAGGCGGCCATCACGAAGTTGATCCTCGATGGCATTTATATGATCGGAAACGCGATCGATGAGCATCAACAGATGCCTTGTTGGTGTTTATCGGCCCGTCAACGCGATCAGACGGCACCAACGTACAAGCATGGGGGTGCCTTGTCAGGCGAGTAAGATTCCGTTGCTTTGCAAACAAGGGAACCTCAAGGAAATCATCGAAAAGGTATAGTGGCTGATGCTCGAATGTCTGGATTAAAAAAAAAAAAAAACTCGCACTAACCACCGCGGTTTGGTCGCATTTTAGAGCGAAGCTGTATTTTCCTGGGTTTTCCACCTACAGCATGGGCGGATAAATTGCTGTATACCGGAAATTTTCCGCATCGAACAAATAATGCATTGGGTTTCCTTCTTGGAGGGCTCTTGGTTTGACAAAAAAACCATCTTTGCGATTTAAAGAGCCAGAACGCCATCTACAATCCTCTTTCGAGATTGCAGGAGCTAGAATGCCATTTCAAATATAGCAAAGATTGTTTTGTATTTCTCGAGAGTATTTGCAGCTTTAGCGCCGTTCTAAGATGGCAAGGTTGCTCACATTCTTCCGGCACTTAAATTCATCATTCCACGACTTGCGTAGCTTGTATACAGGAAAGGAGCGCCTGTGATTGGCTGCGAGTATGGGGTAATCCAGCCGCCAGCTGTGAGTGAGGAGGTAGAGGAGGCGGCTCAGAGGGAAGTTTTGACGAACGACGCCAACAGCCACACCGACGGCGACACAAGTCAGCCAATACAAACTTCGCTTGAAAGATGATGTATGCACTGCCAACTCACGGCTGCTACTTTCGCCCGCATTCAGGTCTGTCTTCTTACAGAGGTTTAAATAACCTGTATGGGTGAGTTGAGATGCATTTATTTCTAGTGCTGCGCGGAATATTTCCATACAAGCACTGACTATCGCAAAGGATCCTTGCAGAAAATAGCCATAAAAAGCCTATCATTTTTTTGTGAGCAACGAGAAACGGGGTGGATCAAGAATTGTGAATGTGATAAAATCAGCGTAACCAATAAAGTGACAAATACTTGCACAGCAAGAAGTTCCTCAAGTCCGTGTGGATATTTTCGTCACCTGCTAGCCATTCCATCATCGCCGTCGTCAGTGTTGTCACTATGTACGTTTTCAGGATCACTAACACCGTCATCCTGTTTGTGGAAACAAGATCGTGATGGCGATAACGATGATGGTGATGACGATGATGATTATTTGTCGTTAAGGAACTTAAAGAGTAGGTACGGACATGCGTCAGATTCAGTGTGAAAAGCTTCTGCGGAAGCCAACTCCTCCATTGCATTTAACGTTGTGAACTCCAGCTGCTCCACCTTACCGTATATCGATTACAATGGAATTGTGGGGGAAGAACTTGCGTACGTTCGTCGATACGTACGTACGCACGTACGCACGGATTTTTTCTGGAACCAAGCATGCATAACATTCTGTGGTCAAAGAAAAAAATCATGTGGTACGAGCCAAAAATAAGACCCAAACAAGCTTCAAGATGCGCTCATTTCTATGCACAAGTAAAATCGCTCATACGTGCTGGTGTTGCTTCTGCTGCTGATAGCTCTCTACTCGTCCACTTGTTTTTGTTTTTTTTTCATACACTCTGGTGTTCTTCAGAAAAATTCGTTTAGTTGAGAGTCGGCGCTCATCCTGCGTAAATATTTTTCGCGCTGCCCAATATTTTCGGTAATGCTAGGGATGGGAGATGTTAGACTTGGAGCTTTAGCGCACGAAATATGAACACGGACAAAGATGTCCTCATCTTCTTATTCCATGTTCTTGTTTGGCGTGCTCAAGCTGCAAATTATGGAATACCAACTAGCTCGAACCCAAGCCCTTCCTCAAGATATAAAACTACAGCAGACTCAAAGGCGGTGGTGAATTTCTGTTGCGCGAATAGCCGGCGCATTTTTCGTTTCCTAATTGGCAGCCGCGTATCATCATGACCCCTCCTGAACTCATGCGAGGTATGAGGGGGGGGGGGGGGAGGATGAATTCTCACGGAGGAAGTCGCGAGTGAATTCCGTTTTCTATAAGCGGGAGGAACGCAGTTAGAAATGAAATCATTAGCACGCTCCTAGCTGTGGACGTAAGGGTGGATGGAAACGCTGGCACTAACATACGGGGTTTAAAATGTGATTGCACTCCATTTTCCTCAAAAAGACATTGGTAAAAATCTAGCTAAACAGTATTGTCGTCGGTGGGTTAGCGTTACCTAATTATAGTTCTCAAAGCAAGAAAAAAATACCTGCCGTAAGATATAAACTCTTCCGGCAAAGTTAAATTTCGCTGAAGGGGTAAAGTTTAGCAGTAATTCCTAACAAAGCCATAAAATACTACCTTGTCAATCATTCAGAAAATAACATGGCGACAGCATGAGAAAACAAGATTGAAAGTGAGGTTCACCCGTGACTGCTGGATTAAAAACCTATTTCAAGTAATAAGGAGAAAAATTGGGCACAACAGGCCGACAGAAAGGGTTCCTCGAACATTAATTTTAAGCCAAATTTACCGTGCGCGCTAAGTAAGACGGTGCGGTGATAGATTTCGGGGGAAAAAAAGATTCAGATTATAGAATTTAACTTGCCGAAGTGCACCTATAGTATGAGGTACACTGTAATGGAGGGTCCTAAAAGAGTTTCGACTACCTGGAGATCTTTACCGTGCACGAAATATCGACACACGGGCATTTTTACTTTTCCCTCCACCTGACAAGCGGCCGTCGGGCCCGGAATCATGCCCGCGTCCTTAGGATCAGCAGCCCAAAGCCTTAGCCACTAATCTACCACGGCGAGTGAAGGTACGTTGAACGCTTACATTTACGTCATCTATTATTATTTTGTACACCTGTATTGTGGACTTTAATTGTATGCCGGCTATGCTTTTTAACGGCAGAGCTGTTTAATCTCTTGGTTGCGCCGTCAATAAACAGAAAAAAATCCCAAGAAAATGCCGAGCTCACGTGAGCGTGCGTCTCGTGCGTCTCGTCTCGTTTCGTGCTTTGTGTCATGGCACGCACCCACGCCGGGGATTTTAAAGGAATCGAGCGTAAGGAGGGCTAATGTTCCCGCTAAACGAAACTTAAAATTAGAAACTTAAGCATTTCAATGAAAAAAAGAACATATAATCACAAGCGAGAATTGGTTGCGCCGTCAATGACCAGAAACACGCGCGTCTCCTGTCGTCTGCGCGTGTCGTCACATGCCACACTAATAATGCCGATACTTCACTATTTGGTACCGCCGCCAAGCGTATTCTCCGTTTAAAATGCGAGCGGATCGGCCTGCTTAGCTGTGCGGGCTTCTAGTTCTTCCTTCAGGTTCTTCTACATGCAGCATCGTTTTTAAAGAAGCTCCTTTCTTGTGTCGTTTGGCAGCGGCAGAACTCTCTCCGACGCTGGACCGCGCACATGGTGAATATGGCTACAGAAGAAGATCCGCACGCCCGAAGGACAGGCGGCTTATCAGGAAGCGCAACGCGTTCGAAGGCGAGAATGCAGAAACAGCGTCGCGGAAACAACGACCCCGTCTACTCAGTCATGGACAATATTCAGGTCCATCGATCCCTCAGCGGTGCGAAGGGCCGCTTTTTGTCAGAGTTCCTGGACATCGAGTTCGGGCAAAGCTGCCGCGTCTGCGACCAGCTTTTGTTCGACGTGAACCTGTCTACAGTGAGCTCCGTGCGGAACGCACAGTATAGAAGGAGGTGGCCTTACGAGTTTTACGCGAAGCGTTCTCGTACGTTCCGAATCTCGACGAGATGGCGAATGCCATGTATATACACAGGATAATGGTTCTTAGTGACGTATATGGCGTTTGTCGAGTTCAGCTTAGTGAGGCGACCACTGCTCTGCTGGACGTCAGCCTTGCACCGTTGTGCAGTGCAAGCTGGCTTCGATTTTTTAGCAGCTAATCCAAAGGACAGGAAGAAATGTACCGTGCTTTTAGCGTTCAATACTGTATTCCTAACAGCTTTAAACACACATTTCACAGAACTGTTCATTATTGTACAAATTAATTGCTGTACAATTAACGAACACTTTGACTACCGTTGTTCCATTAGGCCTTGTGCAAGAGGGTTCTGACTCTCTGAAATAACGATCTTCTCACTTTTGGCCGGTGCAACTCCGCATTTTATGATATTATGGAGAACTTAAATTTGAACTTGACGTAACCATTAGGCGAAGAAGAGATCAGGCACTTGTTGCAGGCTTGAAAATATCCTCAGTGTTTTTATGTGAGGCCCACATTGCCCGCCAATTTTTTACCTTAATTTGTGGAAACTGCTGTTTAGAAGCAACCGTACGTAAGGATCTTTAAAATAGTTTAAGTTTGTTTATGGCCGTAGCTTGTGCCTCATTTCCCAGCGAGCATTATTTAAACATAGACAATTTCTATGCTAATATCCGGGTGTCACTAACAAGTAAGAATCTCTACGGGCACAGCGTGCCTGGTAGATGGGACGAGCGTGCGAGTGGACAGCTGATAAAAAGAGCCGAACATCGAAGAGCAGAGTTTTCCTGGAATATTGTTCTAGTTGCATACTAACATCGGCTGTTTACTGTCGAACTTCCACATCCCAGGTTTTCCCAGTAGCCCTAAGAATACTTTTCTGCAGCCTGTAATAACAGAGGTTGTTGCAGGTTACACCTCCAACCTCAAAAACTTTCTTGCATTTTTATTTTGGCGTGGGTATCGGCATCGCCTCGGGCCATCAATGCCAGCAGAACCCTGAATCTGTGCAGAACCGGGCGGCAAGGTTCAGCTCATCGTCTTATGCATATCATCAGAGCGTGTCTGCCCGAAAGTATTCCTTGAAACACGCCACTCATAATCCGCATAACCTACTTGTTTTGTTTTTTTTGTTGTTGTTGTTGTTGTTGTTTTTGCCTATTCCACCGCGCTTCTTCTTTTTCCCAGCTCCACCTTCGAACAGCAAGTTATATTTCGTCCCGACTCAACCACTCCCGTAAAATGGAACCAATTTCCGCAAGAACAAAAAAAAAACACCAGAATTAGCCTCTTGTTTTGGGCATTACAGGGTGGAACACATTGCCCGAAAACATAGCCTCTGCAAAAAACTTACATCTTTTTAAAATGACCGCCGCGGTAGCTCCGTGGCTAAGGCGTTGTGCTGCTGAGCACGAGGACGCGGGTTCGATTCGCGGCCGCGGCGGCCGCTTTTCTGGTGGAGGAGAAAAGCAAAAACGCCCGTGTGTTCGAGATTTCAGCGTACCTTGAAGATCCCCAGGTGGTCAAAACTAATCCGGAGCCGTCCACTACGACGCGTCTCATCGCCTGCGTAGCGTCGGCACGTTAAACCCTACAATCAATCAACGATTTTTCTAAACAGCACTATTATAATATCTTCAAAACGAGCACCTTACACGAATAGATTGAACTTGACTTTGTCAATTGCAAGCCCAGTATTAAAGCGGCCCTGAAAGTGTGTTTGCCGATACATGGGTGTTGATATTTTCCGATAAGTCAATGCTCTAGTATTCACCTCCTTGAAGGATTTTGTTAAAGCGACGAGTATTAGTGGAGTTACTGCAAATCAGAATATTGCATTTTCGCCGGCGCCGCGATTCCCCCTTGTCTTGTCCGTTTCGTCGCCGCTCGCGAGCGTGACTGCCTCGCTTCTCTGAGGAGTTTGGAAGAACACCCGGTTGCGGGCGTGGCTACTGCGATATTCTGCGAGGCAGCATCGCTTTGGAGCGGGGCCTTCTGATTTTCTGCGCTCCGTTCACGCCGTTTTTAAAGACTGTAGTCCTTCTTTGGGCTACTTAAACCCCCCAAAAATTTGGTCCGTCCGTCCGTCCGTCCGTCCGTCCGTCCGTCTGTCTGTCTGTCTGTCTGTCTGTCTGTCTGTCTGCCTGTCCGTCTGTCCGTCTGTCCGTCTGTCCGTCCGTCCGTCCGTCCGTCCGTCCGTCCGTCCGTCCGTCTGTCTGTCTGTCTGTCTGTCTGTCTGTCTGCCTGTCCGTCTGTCCGTCTGTCCGTCCGTCCGTCCGTCCGTCCGTCCGTCCGTCTGTCTGTCTGTCTGTCTGTCTGGGGCTCAAGTCAGCCACCCGGCCAAAACGAAACAAAATCTGCGCAATAGTCTTATATACTCACAGCCAAATCTAAACATCCACGTCCTGTGTCACAATGTTCATACTTGTCAACATGGTGAAGCAAGAACAAGACATTACGTAATGCTAACATAGGGCCGAACATGAATACATAAGTGATATTTGCAGTGTTCTTTTTTTTAAAAACTTCATGGATGCTTGGTTTTTGAGATAGTAAATAATATACTACATCAACTGCAGAAAACCGTCCCCTGCTGTTGCCCGCGCTCCTGGCGGCCTTTGAGAAATCACACGGCAAAAACAACGAAAGGTTGTATTAGATAGGTTCCACGTTCTGCTAGGAACGTACGTGGAGTAGGGCAACGTAATTCTGTAGACGTTGAAGTGGGGCGCCTCAATTCACGCGCGTCTCCGCCGTACTGCAGCGCTGGCATCGAGGAAGCCGGCTTGTAGCAGTGGAACACGGTAAATTTAGATGGACTTAAGCAAACTTTCAGTGTGTTTACCTTGGGAGGAGTGCGACGGAAGAGGAACAGCACGACAGGTGAGCGGGAAAGCACGGGGAGGCATTTACTTGGCAAATGTCGACAAAGACTATCGCCTTTTGTCGACATTTGCAACGAAAGGAGCAGATACGTGGCCATTTTTTATCATCCTGATTATAAATCCTGCACGCTGCTCAGAGCTGGGAAAGCTGGCGGAAGGAATGGGGCGAGAATTTTGCGCGTCCACACCACGCCCAAAGAACACGCGAAAAGAGAAGGACCCTGTCGCCGCGCGTTTGCGGAGATGACATGTCTTGGTATATAAGGGATTCTTAAATATGTCAGCGAATGACCAAAGTATATCGCCTCAAAATTTGTTATATTGAGCAAGTACATGCGTCCAGAGTGACGTCGTCTATATATATTTCTTAATTGACCGCTCGTTCCGGCCACTGTCGAACTTGGTCGTGTTATAAGGTGGCGCTATGCACGCGCGTGCACAGGCAGTAGTGTATTCCATTCGGTTATTCCAATCAGTTTTAACTTTTACAACCGTAATAAAACAGCAGCTGAAGGGTTGCATGGTACGGCACACAGACCTTTTTGAATTGTGTCATGCATTCACTTTCCCCCACGTCCTGTTACTTTCCGGGACACGTTTACGCGACCCTGCGATCATCAACTACTGGACAAGTACAACGTAACCGATATTACCAGCGTTCTCAGAAGAGTAGGCTGAGTTTTAAGGCCGTGCGCGCCTGCCTCTCTGTTCTCCTCTCAGGTAGGGGTGTGCGAAAATTCGAAAATTTCGAATATTACTCGAATATTAAATATGTTATATTCGTATTCGTGTCGAAAACTATCTATTCAAAACATTTCGAATATTCGAACGGGTTCGAATATTCGGCTATTATCGAATATTTGGATTGATTACTTTAAGAGGGGGCATGTTTTTCAAATTCGGAAAAGGGAACAACATATTTTTCTTTAAAGCCACATATTCGGCTTCTATGTTTCCTATCCTGTGCGTTTGCAAAGTTTGTCCACCGAAAATCGTCGCAAAGTGGTATAAAGAATACTTTTGCCATGTGCACTTACAAAACGGCGGCAGAAATGGGCGAAAAAACGTCAATTTTCGGAGCGCTGTATCACCGCAATGGTGCCACCAATTTTTTTTAACCTTCTTGGGTGCCACCGGGCGTGACCGTTTTGGTACCATTGGACCGGCCGAGCAAGCCTCTTTTCGGTCCTTACCGTGTCTTTTATCTTCGTTCATTCACAAATGGACGAATGGCAGGAAAAGAAATGCGCACAAACGAAGCCAGAATTAGATGCTGAAGCGTGGTTGGGCTTACGGTCGGCGCGCGTTGAAACGGCCCTCCTTACCCTCATGAAAATGGCCGTTGAGTTTTAATAGACTTCCTATTGTGTTTCTGTAGAGGCAATATAAAGTCAAATAAAACTCATCGCTTATAGACTGTGCTCGTTAGAAAGTCAACAAACTTTTTTATTGCACAAACTCAACCAACATTTTATTGCCTTCAAGACATTAGGTTTTATTACACTTCGTATTGCGTTTCTATAGAGTGAACCAAATCTCGCTTCTTAAACACTGCGGCCAATATAAAATCAATAAACTTTTTATTGCAAAAATGCAACGCGCATTTTATTGCCTTCACCATATTGAGTTTGAACAGACTCTGTATTGCCTTTTCGACCGAACTCCTTATGTGTGGACTGTGGTCATTAGACAGGCAATAAACCTCTTATTACGAACACGCAGAAAGTATCTTATTGCCTTCATCATGTTGAGTTTCAATAGACCCTGTATTGAATTTCTATAGTCCACGCACGGAGGTCTGGTAGTTTATCCGGGCAGATATGTGAGGTGCCATTGCGCCGCCTTCCCCGCCGCATCAACAGAGATGGCGCGATGTACGTCCCATCACTTCGTCTTGAGAGCCCTTGGAAGCAGTGGCGCCTGGGGTGACGGACATCCCCGCCGGACAGCCCGAGCCCCTACAAAGCTCCTCTGTTAAAACTTGCCTGAAAACCTGACTCACAGGCAACCGGATATTACGACTATACGCAATAAGAATTTTATAGAAAGCTAATAGAGATAAATTTAAAGAAAACTAATCAGAAATTCTATTCAGACTTAGCTCATATGCAACAGGTTGTGGTGACTGGGCACAATAATAATTTTACAGAATTCTAATTGAGATAAATTTAATAGAAACCCGTCAGAAACGCGCATGTATTCAAAGCTGACTCACTCGCAACAGGATGTTACGACGATACTCAATAATAATTTTAGGAAAGCTAATTCAAGAAAATGTATTATAAACTCATCAAAAAGTTTATTCAAAGTTTATTCACAGGCAACAGGATGTTACGACTATACTCAATAACAATTTTATTAAAAAATTTGCCATAAACTTAATAAAAATCCGCAAGAAACTATATTCCAACCTGCTTCGCACGCAACAGGATGTTGCGACTATACTCAGTAAGAATTGCATAAAAAGCTTACTGATTTTTTAATAAGAACCCAATAAGAAACTCATAAGAAACTACATTCATAAGCGATAAGGTCTATTGACTTGGCTCTATAGACTTTTAATTAAAGCGTGGTGGCCAATTTGTAATGGAAACTCAATAGAAAAATTGTATAAAATGTTGACAAAATGTTGATAGGATACCTTTGAGCAATCTCTATAACAAGTTTATTAAATCCTGGTAAATATTTTTTTGAAGGTATTGGGCGTAGCGGCGGCAATGCAAGATGTCGGCTGCCTGAACTGTGTAGTGCGCGTTTCTGGGTTCATGTGCACTACCTCGCTCGTCCAAGTTTCTGTTCGATCATTTTATCTGCTATGGTATTCAACACGGGCATTATAGCGATGGCAATTCCTAGATTACAAGCCGTATTACGGGAAGTTGCTCGAAAGGCGGAGGTAATCGAACGCTTCGCTTGGTGCGCGTGACTTTTCCCTGGAGGGTGAAACGCGGTGTGCGCGCTTGTGATAGCGGTTCGCGCAGTGAACTTTTCGTCTTATTTGTGATGCTTGCAGGCTTAGTTATTGCTAAGCTTGACAGTAGGCTCGCTAGCCTTGAGAAAGAAACGGCCTACGTGTCAAAAGCTTCGGCGCGCACGGCGTAGCCGTTGCGCGTTGGAGCATCAAAAGTTTTTAAAATATTACTTCGAAATTTTTATGGTGTTATCACAGAAGCACTTCCAGTTGCTGTGCTAATTTTCTCCAAAATTCCCCCAAAAATCAAGAAGTTGATTTCGAAAGCCACATTCCCCCTTAATTATTCGATATTCGATTCGATATTCGAAGCTAGATATTCGTATTCGATTCGTATTCGAAAAATTCGATATTCGCACACCCCTACTCCTGTGTATATGATGGCACAAAACAATTCCTTCAACCTCCATTTTTCCCTTTTCTCTCTAAAGGCGGTTCGTTCATTTTTTTGACGTGTTCCGCGCCGCCAATTGCGATATGTGGAGGGCTTGGTAGTCAATCGTGGCTCTATATTCCTCTTCCCTCCCTCTCTCCTCCCTCCTTCCCTCCCTCCCTCCCTCCCTCCCTCCCTCCCTCCCTCCCTCCCTCCCTCCCAAAACCTATCTTGTGTCTTGTTTAAGTGGATTGAATGAAACTATGGTTTCTCTGTAAAAAGACACACCAATTTTACGAAATACACACATCAGTATTTCGTCCATTGAAAGTACAATTACGCGCCTTGTTATATATACAAAGTACCAGTTTAAACCCCACGAATCGTATCTATGACTGAAACGATGCATTTACGTTTGGTATGGTAGTTCCTTAGTTCAACCAAAAAGTTTTGTTTTGGATTCGCAAATACGATTCGACAAACCATGCCGCTTAGAAGACCGCGCCGAAATGAAGGAAGAAAAAGCAACGACCTGCCGTTGTTTGAACCCGCAACTTCGGTGGAGTGAGCGCGAGGCCACTGCGCCACGACATACCTAGAGATGGCCCGGAAATAACCTGTATACCACTATTGAGATCCACCCTTCGTGCCACATCTATGTTTTCTACCTGATTTCAAAAATGTTTGGCTAATTAACTGTACATTTCTTGAATGAGAGTTGCGCAGTAAGGTTCCATGAAACCCCCACCATAGCTGATCTCCAGCAACAGCAATGTTTCGCAGAGAAACGCGATCTCAAATATGTGCCGTGCTGCGACTGCGATTTCGCCCAGCGGGAAAAATGCTTGCCGTACGTGTGCTTTACGCTTTTTGCGCTGAAAGGTTTGGTCGAAACTGATGCTTTATTACCTAATAAGCCTTCCGTAACTCCTTTTCTGCTCTTAACTGAGCTTAAATTTTCTGCAAGCTTTGCTGGTTGCACCAGAATATCCAGTTTGCAACTCCGGGAAACAAATTGATCCCACTGCGGAACGGTCGAAGAGGTCGTAAGACGGAATATTGATCGCATTGTCGCTAGTGTTGAGTTGTATGGGCTTCATGGACCTTACTATGTTTATTACACTCTAGTAACTAAAAGAACAGAGCCGCACTCATTGCAGCAGGAATGGTGTGGAGCGCAGTTTTCGCTTATCGATCGGTTATCGTCGACCGTACGGCCGATCGGTATTATCTTCGGTCATTGAGCCAGTAACACTACACGCGGACTTTCGATCGGCCGACGTGTTCGTGTCGGCATCGTGTGACAACGCGGCCTGCCAACCGGCAAGTCGGCGTCGCCATCGTGTCGCCGTCGTGTCGACCTAGCCAATACGCCTTGGGGAGACAGGTGGTAATAGAGTAAAGAAGATATAGACGAACACGATAGCGTTAAGCGCGATGCCGGAAGCACTAATTAACCAAACGCGCGGCCGCGACCCGCCGACGCTGAGCGGGCGAAGCTTCTCTTCGACGGAAGTGCGAGAAAAAGCCGTCCAATAGCAGGATTTCTGCTTCGTGACGCACATGGGAGAATCGATGACGTACATGCCTTGGACGGCGGAGCCCGATAACGCGCAGGGATGGGTGGGAACGCGGCAGCAAGCTTTGCAACGAAAGTGTGAGCTTTCCGCGGCACGTAAAAATGTTATACTTAGCAGAGATGACGTTGACCACCACATCTAACCATTGCGTTTGACCATTTAGTTTGATCTAAACACCTCTCAGGACCCCTTTAAATGTTTATTTACGGCCTTGTCTGTGTTATAATGTCGTAATTTTTTAATTAAGTGGTAAATGCTCTAATACTGCCTTGTCTCTGTTATCACACGGTTTGTGTCTTTTGTTATGGCCGATGGCAACTCTCGAGTCGAAAAGATGTATTGTTTGCCTTGTATATGTATATCTTCTAACGATGTTTTTGTTTGTGTACCGATCATATGCATATTATACGTTCAAGTGTTTCTTTTTTGAGCCCCCATACGTAACGTTCTGCGCTGCGGGGACTTTATGGTAAATAAATAAATAAATAAATAAATAAATAAATAAATAAATAGAGAGAAAGAGAGAGCTAGCTCCCTTCATTAACCGTCAGCCACGATTTCATGTATCCTTGCAGTGGCTTCGCCATATAGTCGACGTGCTCTTAATAATAACGCAGGTGTCTGTAACGTTTAGACATTAAGCACTTCGACCGTTACAAAACCCATCTTTAAGTTTTCGTGCGCGCGTTGTTACGTCTATATTCCTCGTTAGGCCAATAGTGTGTCAAGTAGTGCTGTAGTTAGTGTATTTCAGGTAGGGGCTCCCGCTTGATCAGGTGCAACGCAGATTGTTAGTTCTTATGTTACAGCAAAGATTTCTATGGCTAGGATCCAGGAGATCGCCTTCGGCAACAGAGCGATCTAGACAAGTATCGCACGCGAGCGTAGCGCCACGTTGCGGCGCCCACTCAAATCCCCGGTATCGTAAAACTGTGCGCCACACCTTCGCGTATGGAAAAAAAAATTTAAAGAACAACAAAGTTCTAGGGCCTTCATATTTTAATATAAGACGGCTTCTATTCCCCTGAAAAGAATTGTCTCAGCAATACATTTGTGTTTAGAGGTGAAGCCGGATTTAAGGGGATCGTTGTAAGCTTGGTTTTTGTAAGGTGATATTCCCACATTAGGTTTTGCACAGTGAAAAACGTCCACCTTCGGACGGAGTATGATTGCAGAAAGCGGCTCTAACGTGTTTTTTATTTTCCTGAGACCCGGGATGCTTCTGGGTCCACATTTTTTAAAACTTGCAGAATAAGTAATTAGAATTGCGAAAGTGAAAAGTGTTACGTGTGTCTTCAATATCTCTCATAGTTTAATCTCAGCGGGATGTCCAATATATCGGAGGCGGGGATGCTAACAGGTGTTTTTTCCCTTCACGCATGTAGTGATGTACAGGAGATACTGCGCTGAAACTCATGTGCAAAGATGCTTCAACTCAAAATTGGTAGTTTTTGATAAAAGATTGCGCTCTTGTGTTCACTTCCTGCGGCCAATTTTAAAACACCTTCTGTACTTTTTGATGGAGAAAGAAAGTCGACATTTGGTGCGAAAGAACCTCGTTTTCATGTAACAACCCTGTAGTCTGTAGCGGGTAGCGTTGGCAGTGTCTGGCGGCCTTGGGAAGTGGATTGTGCTCTTTTATTGGAGCTTTCCAGGAGATAGTTGAGCCACGCTTTGATCGCAGATAGCCCTCGGCTTCGTCCTTATTATCTGTTTCGTCATGCTTCCTACCTGGAGTTGCGAGGGTCTCAGCAACAGTTTGGCGAAACTTCGCGAAATTGCTTCCGCCATCTTATTAGACGCGTGAGGGCGGTCTACAAAACAAAAAAATAACACGCGATTTCGCCCACAAGCCGCTAAATACCAACGGCACTCGGTTGCTTTTTATAACAAGAACATCGCAAAAGCTCGGTCAAAATCTCCGTGTTAAGTCCTGGCGTCCAACGTATTGGACACGCAAAATTAAATGAAGCGCAGAAGAAAGTAAGCGCGCGTTCGCTGTTGCATAGTGTTTATTGCAAAATCAAAGATATGCCTTGAAAGCAGGTAGAAATACGAGAAACAGTATTTACGTCTTTGCCCGGCGCCTTAGAATGACACCATCCTGGAACAGTTTGTGCAGAAATGCGAACGATGTATTTTCACCAATGCTGCCTAGATGGCGCCAGCATGTGTCCAATTTATTGGACAGTGGAGTTTTATGGGAATGAATGTCTTGTCATTGGAGTATTACCTCATCACGTGTTGTCCAATATATTGGAAAAGTCCTCATAGCCGGGTCTCAGGAGGTTATTGAAACTATCCTGGAACGCATTATGTGAAAATTAGCCGCAAGGACGACTGTAACATTACGACTACTTTTATTTACTTTTTTAAATTACACGGTTCAGAGTGAAGTTATCAATATTGTAAACTTCTCGTCTGCCGTCAATACACGGTCTTCTGCCGCAGGTAAACCGACAGCTCCCTGTTTGTCCACGGCTATAAAACTTTAGTTCGTTAAAGTTTTATTCAGGTAATTAACCCAGGAAGTATGCTCAATCACACGTTACAAACAAACGTATTTTGCTTGCTTCGTGCACCCCTTGGACTACGACCCGGTCAAAGCATAATTTTGTCCACGTTGAGGCTCAGCTCCACAGCTTTGCTGGTCATCCTTCTTCACAGTGAAAGGGCACTGATTTTTTCTACGTGGCACCCAAAATAAGACCATAATTTTACTCCTACCACTTCGCAGAAAAGTGTTACGCTGCCAACGTACCTACCCCGCGTCCGTTGCAGTGCACTATCCATCGACCCCTCCAGTAGCAGCACTGAAAGCCTCCCGAATACGATTCAGCAAAGAGGCCGTCTTGCTTGGCCAACGTCCCTGCTGTTTAATTGTCACGGTTCGCTTACATTGGGCGGATCTAGGATCGATGACGTTGGCAGGTCGGCGCGCCGCGCTGAGCCGCCATCCACTTTTCTCTTCAATCGATTTGTATGTCTTTGAAGAACGCCTCCTCCTATTGGCTGACCCGAAATAGAAGGAAGTGCAGAGTTGGCGGGCCAGCCAAAGCGCATGCCTATATTTGACGAGGAACAAAAAAACGTGGCTTCAAGCAGCCCAGGCGAAGAGATTTTAAGCTTTATCTAAAAAATGCCAACATTTCCTCGACTTACAGCATGATCCCGGCTACAAAAAGTTCATAAGATGTTTAAACTCACCCAGTACACTCTGGCGCTTCGCAGGTTGGGGGAGAGAGAGACAACCAACTTTAATGGCTTACGAGCATTATAAGACCGAAGTTCCTATTCCAGGACCCCGGCGGACTTCGCTGCCAGCCCCGCTCGTACACAATCAGCTGGGGATGTTTTTCGCAATCGAAACTGGTCACTTCCTCCGACCACTGCTCAACCGACGCATTTAAAATTCCATCTAAGTCGTGGTTGTCTTAAGAGGCACATACCAAATGAAGGATTGTAAACTGTGCTCCGCGAGGCCGGCCGAGTGGGCCGTTCTTGATGGGCGAGATTGCGTGGTTTAGTCGGATCGTGTTACGTAAAGGTCTACAGGGACCTGAGAACGCGCTTTTACTCCGTATTTTGCTGTGGGAAATGGAGTGCCTATGCATCCACAACTTCTAGTTCTCAGTTATTTTGTAATAAGTCACGAGGGAAAGCGCCATACACCGCCAGTCACCCCGCAGTGCCCGGTAGGAGAACCTTCATTTCCTCGACGCGAGTTACGTCGAGACCATGAACTTATCTTGGTGCGCAATAGGTAGAGTGGGGAAATACGCAGTTTGTAGGGTCCATTAAAAAAAGCCCAATTTTTTTTTTGCTTGCAGAGAGAGCAGGGGCGACATGAAGTTTCTACAACTGTGCTAGGACAAGGCATTTTATAACCAAATAAATTTCCTCGGTGCCCCAAACAACTTTTTCTAGGTCAATGACAATCCAGAGCAGAACCCTGATATCTGTTCTTCACAAGCGATGGCTTGTAGTGAACCGCAGACACAGAAATACTTCCAGTGCGTCCCTAATAAACAACACTCGGCAGACACAATTGACCCTATCAACGTGTAGGAATCAGGAATTCTTATAGATGGTGTTCACATAAAAGTTCAGCGGCCTATTTCTTCTCTTAAAAACACCGAAAACCGCCCTGACAGTGCCCACCGCGTTTGCGCATGCGTCCGCATCTCGCACGAAAAAAACAGTTCCCGGCTTCCGTCGTCTGCGCAGTTGCCGCCCGATTCTTGGCCGTGGCGTTAACAGATGTGAATAATCGCAGTGACATTGCGGGGTGATGCTCTGCTCCCCATTGTTAACTCCGCATCACCACCGAAGAATGCAGCAGCGGTAGCAAAAAAAGGTGCTCACGAGGCACGAAATGCCTACGCTGCTGCGCAGTTGCCTGCGAACGTGGTTATAGACAAAGGTGCACCCGCACATTGTCCACGGTAGATTGGTTCCGTAAACGAAGAAGAAGAAAAAAGAAAGGAAAGGCCGGGAGGTCAACCAGGTGTAGAGCCCGGTTTGCTACCCTGCACTGGGGGAATGGGGCTCAGGGAATAAAAAAGGGGGGGAGAAGAGGAAGAGATAGGAGTGGGAAAGCGCGCACTGTCCCGTTTCGGGCACTATAGTCTTTCAAGCAAGTTCGTTTCACTCAGGAAACGTAAAAGGGCTTTCGTCGCTTTCTGCGAGGTCGATGGTGAAGACCGATGACTTAGAATAGTTTCCACCGTAAATGGTCGATTGTCCAATCCGCTCAGCGCGGTGGCAAGCACGCTCCTCTCCGACGAGTATTCGTTGCAGCGACACAGCACATGTTCTATAGTCTCTTCCGCCCCGCAGGCGTCACAGTGGGCGCTGCTGGCCATCCCGATTAGGAAGGAGTAGGCTTTCGTGAAGGTCACTCCCAACCACAGTCTACAAAGTAAAGTTGACTGGGGTCGAGACAGCCCATACGGAATACGGCGCTGAAGAAGGGGATCCTGAATATACAGACGGGGATTCGAAAAGTCCGGTGTGTTCCATTGCTGTATGGTAATCTTGCGTGCAAGGGAGCGAAGCGTCCTGGCGGCATCGGTCCTTGAAAGCGGAAGTAGAATGGTGCGGTCGCTCTCATGGCCTGTACGGGCAGCTTCATCCGCCAGCACGTTACCGATGACTCCGCAGTGACCTGGAAGCCACTGGGAAATTACGTCATGGCCGGCTGTGATGGCTTGATGGAATTTTTCTCTTATCTCTGTCACCAGTTGGTGTAGGGGGCCGTAGCGCAGGGCTGCGCGTAAGCTCTGTAAGGCAGCCTTGGAATCCGAAAAGATCGCCCAATTTTGAGGAGTAGCTCCGATAATATGATCAAGAGCCTCAAGAATGGCTGCAAGTTCTCTAGCTGTCGAGCTCGTGGTATGGCCAATATGGAATCGAGTTGTTGCAAAATCTGCTGGCACAAACACTGCACCTGCCGAACTGGATGACGTTACTGAGCCATCTGTGTACACATGTTTCCGGTCGTTGTACCGTTCATGCAGTAACAGCAGCGTAAGCTGTTGAAGGGCCAATTATGACAAGTCGGCTTTTTTTTTAATTCCCAGAACACTGAGACGAATCTCAGGTTGTGCCAGGCACCACAACGGGGAGGTCGGTGTTGCCGCAGGGGCGTACCTTGAAGGGATTTCAGCCCTGTGCGTTGTGATAATGGCTGAAAAAGTAGATCGTGGTCTACTTTGAGGAAGCTGCGCCAGATGGTGAGAAGGCAGCCTCGTGAGGAGCCTGTAGTGTTTCAGTAGCCACGTACGTTGCTATTGGGTGTTCCTGTGCGATGCAAATGGTGCCCACTGTTGATGCACAACGAGGCAAACCAACACACGTGCGCACAGCCTGCGCTTGGACGCTCTGTATTACCCGCAGGTTAGTGGTACAAGTGTTGGAAATTGCTGGCAAGCTGTAACGCAAGGCGCCTAAGAAAAGTGCGGAGTACAGCTGCAGCATTCCTCTTACCGATGTTCCCCACGTCTTTCCAGCAAGAAATATGAATATCTGGGAAATGGTCGTAAGTTCGAAACCAGGCGCCGGTAAGTATTATTTTTTTATATAGTGTAGGGGGAGGGGTGCGGACCTGTTGTTGAGAGCGAGGAGGGTAGCGTGATGCGGGAGAGGAGGAGTGGGGGAGAGGGCGCACCTGGAACGGCTGTTGCGGACGCCGAGGCACGCCGACAACGCCGGGTGACGTCGTGAGTTAAAGAAATGCTCTGCATTTAAAATTCTGCCCCCACTCCCTCATCCTCCAGGATTTTCCATAGATGCTCCCTGTCTACGTTGTTATACGCCGCTTTAATGTCTAGAAAGGCTAGCCACCAAGGTCGCTTTTGCATTTTCGCCACATCTATGAATTTTATTACTACAAAACGCTTGCACTCATGCGCAAGACTTGAATTGCGATGCTGTTGTAGGTAAGCATTGATGTACACGCAGTTTCCGTAGCATGCTCGGCCTTTCCGTTCGCGGCCTCTTGCTCGGCCATGCGAACTATCCGCGGATGGGCCATGCCGAGAACTGTGAAGACGTTGCGCGCGAGGTCTTTTGTACGATACTGAGCGCATGCGCACGACGGTACGAGCTCCCGCGCGAAGGGCTCTCCTACGATACTGAGCGCATGCGCACGCTCCTCTTGAGGGTTGCGGCGGCTGCTATCATATGTCTTCCCGTTGTAGAGTGGGCAAGGCGACAGCTGCACGACGCCTGCGCGATAAGGTTCCTCGCGCGGAGTTTTCGGTGCGCACGAACCCCGAAATTACGGCCAGTAACAACAATTCCGCTGTTAATAGGTTGTCATGTAGTCTTTTGTCCTTTCTAAACCCATTTCGAAGTTACCCTTGTTAGCTGGGAGACTAGACATCTATCGGCAAGTGATCGAAGGGGAAGCACTCACCGAGAGCGTCAGCAAGCTGTGGCCCATACCTCTACCAATAACAATACACGGCAGCTCACGATCAGCAGATCTGTGCCGACGACGTCAGGTGTGTCTTGCGACAGGTAGGCTGTAGGACGCTGTGCGGAAGAGTTTTTAACGTCGAGGTGAAGCTTTCTAGCTCGGTGGCACGGCCTCATGCGTGCGCCGCCATGCCGGAGTCTACGCGTCCCGTTGCTAAGGCGGCACACATGGTTGCCGGCATGCGCGCTACGTCACTGAAAAACACACACCTTCCCACAGAGAACACAATTAATACACAGTCATCCACACCTCTTTACTGACCCTACCTGTCCAACCTGCGGGGCACTCGACACTCACTACCATTCCCGCTGCGAATGCCCCGCAGACCCGTACCCCCCGTTCCCTCCCCTCACCCCTGGGAGCAGATGTTGCGTGACCCGGGGGAGTCAGGCCAAGTCCTGACCACCTCCCGGGCCCTGGCGGTCGCGGCGGCCCCGTGGGCCTCCTCCACACCCAACACCTGATCCCGATGGACGAAAAAACGTATTCCTTCCTTCCTTCAACCTATAGCACCGCGGGAGAAATATTTTCGTGTAATGTTTCCGCGCGTATTACCTGCATACGAAGCCGACCGGGGCTGCTATCGTGGTGTCGCGAGCATTTCCTGTATTTTAGCCCGAGTACTTCGCAAGCGGCACATCCACCGCAGTGCGCTCTTGGGGCGGCAACGTGTTTACACTTTTTGAACACAAAGGATCATCGCTTCCCCCGGGGATACTTATCAAGGAATCCGTTACTGCTACATCGTGTTTACGACCCCTTCTTCGCGTTTTTTTTTTTTTGCACGAATTACATCGGAAGGCAGAGTGGCGATACTCCTTGTCACAGAATGTCCAGAAACGGAGTTTTCCGCGGGTGGCGTGCACCTGTACTACTCACGCGCAGCCAAGTTCACCTGTCACACAATATGACGTCCGTGTAGCACGCACTTTGATAACTCTTGCACCGCCGCTGCCATCGTGCTGATAAAAAAGAAGGATGGTAACGCGCTCTCTTTCTGCTCAGGAGAGCCCTGTTCGTTTCCGATGCAGACTCCAATCGATTCGCTTTACAGGTACTAATCCTCAACCTCACTTTAGAACCAAGTCTTGCTTTTTCGTATGTTTTTTTTTTCTTTTTACAGGCATGGCCATTCTTTGTACCAGACAACGTCGTTTCTTCTTACAACAGGGCCTTTAAAACTTTCTACCTAAAAAGCAAAAAACGCCACCTGTCTGCACCCTTGGGGAGAGGCAACATTTTGATGCACCCCAGCCGACCGCTGCCTTCCGGGGTCTGCATTTTCTCGTAAAACACTGCAGTCCTCCAGGGGCAACTAAGCCGGGAGCACCCAAGTCCTTTTCGGTTTTATACACAGAAATGATCACTCTAATGAAGGCTGTTTTATGGGTCAGAAGCAGCGTAAAATTAAGTTTTGTAATTATTATGATTTCCCCCGAGTATCAAGGATAGGCACGTATTGCAAACAGTCCCTCCAAAATTCCTATGGCTTTTCAGAAAACTTCAAAGAAACCATAATGGCCCTTGTAACCCTCAACCTTTGTTGAAGTCAGAGGCAGGACAGCCAAAAAGAGAAAAGAGAGAGAAAGGCACAAGAAGGATCCGGTATCTTCATAAAATTGCTGTCTACGACTTCTTCGTAATGAAACCGTCATACCTCATCGAGTTCTATATTTTCTTTCTATTCCCTGGAGGAGATTGCTTTCCTAGCTCATTTTGTGTTTTATTTGCGGCGAACGAATGAAAACTAGGCCGTTGCCACGATAGCAACAGCGAATTTCCCTCGATTCTACGTCGGATCTGCATGATCAGCAGCAATTACTCCCTGTACCTTTCTTTCTTAATGAAAGGGTGGATATTTTACTAGTGCTTAATATTCATCTGCCAGCCCGTATGGCCCTAATAGCAGAAACGTAAAAGACAACGTTACCAACAGGTTACACCCCCTGGGTATCTTGCCAACATTGTCTCCTGCAGCAGATCCGAGGAAGTATTCATTAACAAGTTATGCGCGGATGCCGCCTACACTCCTCACATTACCCAGAAATGGACAAGATGCCCCAACACATACCCACGATGCCCCTACTGCAACACTGACGTCAAATCAAATCTCCACCACCTAGTGTGGACATGCCCACACTTTGCCAAACATCGCCCAGAAAGTTTAACAAACATTAATACCGACACCCTACCACATGAAGCACATACTGGATTAGACGCATCTTTATTACGAACAATTGCCGCTTTTGCAGTTAAGAGTGGTCTGGCGCGAGTAGTCTAACTGGGGCCGACCCCGGTGAAGACTTCCAGGCCCCCATAACACGAATCCCCTGTTTGAATATGGACCTTGATTAGTAATCCCCTTCCTTCCATCCCTCTCCCCACTCTACGGCAAACGCCCTCCTTGCTCCAATAAAAAGACTCAATCAATCAACTTCACTCGGCCTCGCTCTGCCTGATGTTTCTTTGCGCTCTGTTGACGTCTGATGCTTGTCCGCGCCAGAGGTTGCGTGTACGTAACTTTTTATTAAAAAAATAGACTTAAAATGGCATACACTAGCTCAATGCGCGAGTTAAAGTATAGTTTTAGATACAGCTGCGGAACAAACATTGCCGGTGTCGTCCCAATCCTGTCGAAGCCTGTCCTGTGTGTAGCGCTAAGAGTCGGAGCTAGGCGTCAGATTCTGTATTAAAATCTTTTGAACAAAGGGAACAGCCAGCTGCTAGTAACGGTCAACAGCGAAAACAAACTCCAGGCCTTCTGGGCTGTCGGTTTTGGCAGAGAGTACTACGATTCCCGCTGATCATATGTAAGGTAAAACAGACCTTGCAACCTTGCCGAATGCTCGAAAGTATTGTATCACGTCACTTTACGCTGTCATGGCATGAAAGTATGCGACATGCACTATGTGCTCAAAAACTGTAGGTTGAGTTCCAAATAACCCACTGTGTGTATAGTCGCCTGCTGGTTTTATAGCAGGCTTCTGCAGTATGGAGGTTTATCGAGCTGAACGAGTTACGCATACGGTAAAGATACAGCTACACTTTGTTTGTTCAGACCTGGGGGGATATTTCGGTACATTTCCCGCAGCCATATCTTCCCAATACTCAGATAAGCGTTATAGGAAAACTGCACTCATGAGGAGGAGAAAAGGAGGAGGAGGAGAAAACTTTATTTACAGTAAGGTCGAGATGATTAGTGGGCCGGGTCCTCCGTCCAGGACAAGATAGTAAGAGCAATTTTCTTCAATTCAAAGCACGCCATCCTGAGGAGACGAGGGTTTGCTCTTTGCGCCTCGAAGCGTTGGAAAACAATAAAGAGCTGGTTGGAAATATAACAGCGATTTTGATTCTTGTAATACGTATACTATTTATTGCGTTCGTTAGCGAGTATATCAAGCCTTCAACACGGTAATCATGGCATAATTGTTCTGGTTGAGTGTCAGTTCGTTATGATAACGATGGTTAGGATAGACATTCGGAGCACAAAAGCCGCCTTTGAGTGCTCTGGACAACGTTGTCTGGGGCGCGATCGTGGTGGCGTAGCACAAACCGCATTGTATTCGCATGTGAATAAACAAGGCATGCTGCGAATATGCACCTTATTGCACGCAGCCATAACGAAAGCCAATTTGTGAAGAAGGGAATGTATGCAATACAGCCTGAAGAAAATATCCACACGATCTTTGTGCGGCTCCCAAACATCCCCGTATCTACTGATAAGACGTTTGTAACGGTGCATAAAAATGAATGCGTTGGGATAGATAGAAACATTCATTTGATACAAGTCAACAACAATGACAGAAATAGAAGACAGCCGCTTATTTCCCACTGGACGATGCGCGGGTAGGGGCGGCCGCTGCTTGGTACGTAGCATTAATCTGTTGAGTCTTCATAAAAGCATCTCAAAAAGTCTGTAGGGAAGCCTACGGATTTTGAATACTTATCGTGGAGCTCTGAGCGCTGAACCTCGCTGAACCTCGAGCTATCAAGGGCGAGTTACACACGATCTTCTGACCGATGCTCTGAAGAAAGTTGTTCTCTCTCTCCTCGCGTGTTGCAAACTTGTGGGGAATGCAGCTTGAAATTATTCAGAGGATTCAGAAGCTTTCAAAAATAATTGAATTACTAGAAATACGCTTTTTATTGCACTACAGCATCAAATCGGGCGATTTCTAGCACAGGCACTGCAGCCCCTCACAATCGGAGTGTAGCAGACGACAGTGGCGCGAGTCCCTATGCCGACGTCAGAGCCAGCGTGCCCCACTCAAACATCTCACCGCCCATACAACTTTCTTTGACTATCAGGGAAAGTTTCATAGAATACCTGTAGTTCGACAGTGTCTGTATCCACGACATTGTTCGCCTGACGGTACGGTGAGGTGAGAAGTTTATGCCTGTACAGCTGGCCTATCACAATACAGCTGGCCGCTACCGGTCTTTAACCGTGCGAACTCTCGTTCTCGATGCCATCCGTGTATGGCAGAGCTCGCAGAGCTCACAGAGAACGCTATTCGAGCAGCTGACTACTCAATGGCTTTTAGTGTCCGAGCGTAACGCTTTGAATTGTCCTAAAATTTCTTGCGGTCACCGTGCAGTGGTCTCGCCACGTGCCGTATTCAAAAGATTATCCATAATACCGGACGCACGGGGCGTGCAAGCGTTATTTGCATGTGAAACCGACTGGTGTGAATCGGTGCAAAATTTTGAAACTGCGAACCTCTTGTTCTGACGCTATATACTGGTTGCAGACCATCAACGAAAAGACTCATGTTGATTTCACATTCATTCATTCATTCATTCATTCATTCATTCATTCATTCATTCATTCATTCATTCATTCATTCATTCATTCATGTCCGCTGCAAAATGGAGACCTTTCTCGATTTCACATGTCGTCAAAAATAAAAGAAATGACGTGTGTCCGCCATATCCTGGATAATCGAGCTATAGAAGCAGCAGATTTAGCCTTAAAGGAAAATAACAAGGTTGTCCTAACAATTCTGCAACTACGTGCAAAATTGTTATATACCAGGATAATTCGTGCATGAATGCTACCTGACCACGCTGCTCAAAGCGAGGTGAATCAAACCTGAGTTCTTGGGAAAGGATTTCTTTTACGCTTGCGCTTAATTTCATTTAGTACACTACATTGTTTGGTCTACAAACTACTGTGCCGAATGGTGTAAGCAGCTTTTCTTGCGGTAAACTAATTCCGTTGGTAACGGTTAACCAAGCTCTTTCGTTCAGCTCATTTCTTCTTCACTCCGAAGTTCCCTCGATGAATAGAACCCGTTTATCTTCGAGGCCAGAAGCGCCAGGCCAACGTCGCACCCGCACATTAAACTGCGCCGAACACGGCCAGTTTTAACGGCCTACACCACGCGCAGTTCCTCTTTTCAGTTTAACGATGGGTGATCCGCAGAGCCTTTTAAATGCCGCTTCACGCAGTCCTCATTCTCCGCCTTGGCTACTCGTTTTCTCAATTTTTTCTTCCTTCATGTCCCTTTCCTTCCCCAACAGGGCATTCATGCCCGCTCTGATAATAAAGGCATTCCTCCTCCTGCATTACCAATAGTGGGAATTTCATCGTTTTTTATTGCAGTTTAGGTCATTCGCGGTGGCGCTAATGCCAGCGGCTCACAAATAGGGCCACGTGCTCAGGATTCTCGCCTGCTCTTCCCCACCCCCTCTCCGCGCCGCTGCGCTTCGAGCCGACCGATGCTCACGGCCGTAAAAAAACGCTGCATTCATCCATGGCATGGGCGGTTCAATGTATTTCTGGGCTTACTTCCGTGTAAAACGCACCGGGCAATGCACAAACTTCCAATACCCGTGGGGAATCGTTTGGTATCACGACACGGTATATACTGCCGCGCCCACGCCTATTGAATGGCTGCTGTAGCACGTAAGCGTTGGAAGAACTAACCGTTCTCCATGTTCGTTCTACGGGCACCTGCGCACAATGCAGAGTGTCTTATCTGTTCAAATTTGTATGACTTGCCTAATGCCGCCGGCTCAAGAGGTGTTGCACAAACTTTGTTTCATCGTTGCCTGCTTCAGGGAACGTGTTGGCCGTTCAGCCGGTGCGTAATATTTATTGTAACCAAAATTTAAAATATTGACTTTTTTTGATCACATCCTTTTATACCGGTTAAAGAAATGTGTCATTGCCTCTAAAGGGACCGTGCGATACTTTCAATAAACGCTTTCACTCTTTCTTTCGAGTCTGGAAGCACTGCGAAAGCTACAGTTATCGGCAGCACAGAGCGGCCCTGCGTGATTTCCTCGTCGCACCAGATACGCCTTCCGTTTCTACTTTGCTTTTGTGGATTTTTTGTTAAAGTTGCTATCGAAAAGCGTTAGTTGCTGCAACTGAAGGAAAACCGACCAACAGCCGCTACATGGCCTCAGTGATGTAATTCGGGCTGTCCAAGTACGTCAAGACTGGGAAAGAGAGAAAAATCTTTTCATAGAGTTTCCAAGTTATGTGATGAAGATAACAGCAGTAGTTTCTGGCTGGGATACTTTGTGACCCCCTTGTGTAAGTACTGGTTGTGTTCGTTGACTAAGTTCAGCAAGCATTTTAGATTTCGAAAAAAGTTGGAAAAAGTGTTGCGCGGTCCCCTTAAAGAGATAATGTGATAGCGTTGTTGAACATTTTTAATTTTAGCGCTTCTATGAGTGCAGGCTTAAATAAATCTTGTCGGCAACAGGTCGTAGCTGTCTTACGCTATATTCCATTCCCTGCGTTTTTTAACCCCTATTACCCTTCTTTTTACATTCCTTGCAGAGGATCACCCATTCCAATCTCATACTAGGAGCGTGCCTTTAAAGGGTGCTTCACAGTAAGTATTCTCATATTGCGGTGAAGGTAGCGAAACAGAGTTTGCAGTGGGTGAAACTGTTACACCACAGACTCCCAATTTAAGTAACAATAGCGAAGATTTTTCATGCAGAAAGACTTTCTCAAGAACCGTTTGCCATCGTGAACGCCAATAATTCTGCATTGTACTATTGCCTAGGCTTTTCTTTTTACTGAATACTGTGCACACGTACGAGCAATGTCATCTTGATGGAAAACAATAGCGCTCACAAAACAGGGACAAAGGAAGAACGTAGACAGCACAGCAATGTCACCATTTGTTGTCGTTATTTTAGAACAGAATTGCCCCTATATTTTTCTTGTTGGAGCAACACTTTACTTTGGCTGGGCTGCTGCGTCAGGTGGTACACAGACAGACACAAATTGTAGCTTTTAGTTTCCCTTGTTTAGCTTAAATTTCCCGAGAAGGACTTTCGTTTAAAGGCGATGCTTCCTAGCCACTATGTTCTCCTTATAAAGCAAAAACAACTACATAGAACATGACCGAAGAAGTTCCAATGATGCCTTGCTAATTTGTGCTGAACTTGAATGAGTTACGTGCCGTATTGTAAACGAGCTGCGGTCACCCCGCTACTCATGTGGCAAAAGTGTTCTGCGTTAAGATTTGAAGTAGCCGGTTTCCTCAAAGCCTCCAATTAAATGCAGAGCATTTCAGTAACTCACGATGTCACCCGCGTTGACGTCCGTCGTAGTCCGCACCGTCGTTGTCCGCAGCCCTCCCCCTACACTACATAAAAAAAATACTATCCGGCGCCTGGTTTCGATCCATCGACCCTGCGGGCGGAACGCAATGTACATGGTGCTCTACCCACTGCGCCACAAAGCCGACACAGAATGGGAATCTACGAACGCGCCTTATATCCTTGACTCATTCAAACTACGTCAAGAAGCTGCTGATACAACGTATTCACTACCACCAACTCCACAAACACTAAACGTTAACGCAATACACCCCCTCTATGCGACGCATTTACTCGAGTCCCCCTCGCGGGGAGATGGGACCGCCCAAAACAAAGCGTTGTGGACTGCGCTGCGCAGTAAGGTGCCGGCACGTGCGAGAACCGCTCGCGCTGTTCGTTCCAGGCAGGGGGCACGCGAGCACTGCGAAGGCGGGAAATTTGAACTGCTTTGGACAAACCTCCGTTCAATTCATCAAGAGAAAAGTGAGACAGGGAGGCGAAGAGCGTGATGGGTAGTAGCAGTAAGCGGATAACGGTGCCACAGGCCGTTATGGCGAATCACTGCTCTGCATTTACGACAGCTTTCACGTTGAGTGGAACGGCTTTAATTTTTTTTTAATGTCCCCTGCAATGCTGCCGATTAATGTTTTCCCTTTTTCGATCCTGCTTGAAACTATGCGCTGCGAATTATCTATATTGATCACCATCACAGAGCGGCGCTGCGCCATTTCTCGTTTCAACAGACACCGCTTATAGTTTATGCTGTGCTTTCGTCGCAATTTTTTTTAAATGGCTGTAGTATTCATATTTTGCAGACTTAACGATAAACGGCAACAGCGGAGATAAGGCTCCGTAGACTTTACTCAAGCTCGCAGACAACACCAAAAGAGAAAAAAAATCATTTTATCGAGTTTTTATGTTATCTGATGACCGTAGAGCAGTAACGCCACCCTAATTTAAGCACTTGACGCACTCATTTACAGCGCCCTGCTATTATCTGAGATTTAGAAAGAAGTTGCGAAAAGTTTCGCAGGGAAGTTTTTATCCTAATTAAGATATAATAAAGGTGTCACTCAAAAATAGCACTCACATGACTTCAGAACAAACCGCAGTTGATCCGTAACTGAATATCCGGACTTAATAGATATTTTGCCTCCGGGTACGAGGCCTCTTTAGGCGCGTAAAAACAAAGAGGTTGGGTTAGGAAGCTCTGACGAGAGAAAAAAAGAAAACTATGAAGTTTGTAGACCCGAAATGCAACTGCCTTTAGGAAATCATGACCGAGAAGGGTTGAGGTCAAACTTGATTCGTAGGCGCAGTGATAGCAAGTAAGGAACTTCAAGAACAGAATTACGAGCACGGCCCAGTGTCTATTCTTGAGGCGAGAGCCATGATCGCTCTATTGTGTGAAAAAACACCGTTGTCGTTGTCCTGTATATAAATTGGTCGCAGCTGCAAACAGTAAAAAAAACACTAAAAATAGAATACAATTTCTGCCGAAGCCCGGGGCGTGGAATATTTCGATTAAGCAAATGAAGTAGTTTGGAGAAAATTGGGGCATAGAAGCAGGAGCCAATGGCATTAACCCTTCCCCACCAAGCCAGTACGTAGGCAGTGATGGAACAGCAGTTGGCGTAGTGTAGTGTAACTAGATAAGGTTACAGAGTAGCGGCACTCTTTTCTCCTATTGTTTCGTGCCGCCACCGTGATCATTGGTCAGTTCGCATCACGTGGCATATGTTTACACTGCTAAGGTTCATGGGTGCGGCCATTTTGCTGTTTATGCGTTTCCTGTCGGTCAACTGTGGTAGCAGTATCAGCTCGTCCCCCATGCTCTGCGGCTGCGCGCAACTGGCGCCGCTAGAACGTGATTCAAAGATAACGCGCTTCGCACCATTTAACCTGCAGAAGTGTGTCCAAAGATGCAGTGTTGTTGCGTCTTCGGCAGTGTGTTTACAAATGATCTCGTCAAAGTTAGCGGCGAGGCTGGAGAAGCGGCGATCTGGCAACACTGATCAATGGTCACTTGCGTTCCTCAACGACAGCACTAGAGTGACTCTAACATTACTCTGTATTTTATGAAGGGACACTAGCCTGGTGCATGCAGCGCTGACGTCATATCTCGTGACAGATTGTGAGACGGAGAAGGGACTCCAGACCTGCACCACAAAAGTATCGCAGGTATAACCTGGATGTACGTGAGTAGAAAAGCTCCCCTTTTACACAGAAAACTCTCATTTCAAAGAAGTTGCCGTGCCAAGTGTCGCCAGCCTGCCTATCGAAGGGATTCGCACCAAAAGATCAAAACACAAGAATGGAGAAACAGACGCAAACCTAATGAAATCTAAGGTTTGACGAAATCTCGTCTGGTCGGGTAAAAGACTATAGACGCAAACCTGAAGGATAGAAGTAAAGAAGAATATTTTAAGCATCTCCAAGGGAAGCCATACTGCTTTCACCTTCACACCATCTATGTCGAGGTAACTGCTCCATGAATATGTTTAAAGATACGACGGCGCTAGTTTAGACTGTTACCTACATCTCTGCAAAACTTCACCGTAACGTGACTGAATAACCTTCGTAACTTTGTGAATAGTAGTGGAAGCTTGCAATGTACCGCTTTCTTCCTTTCGCATTATTAAACTGCGAGAAATTTATGGCAGAAATTTTAGAGGCTCGGTAATGTATTGGCTCATGCAATATTTCTTGCGGTCTTCTTTACACTGCCTCCTTTCGGCAAAACAAAAGCTTTAAATTCAGTTCAAAGTAATTCAAGTACTTCTGGCATCATTACTCTTTACGAAAAACCTCACTCACGTTGTGGTCTCTATTGTGGGAGCCATTCAAAGGGTACGAGTAAAAGAAAGCGGAGGCGGGAACTAAGAAAACAAGAAAGCAAAGTAAATTTACACGTTCATTTTTAGCGAATCTTTTGCGGGTTCTACGATCGCTAGTTTCTTCCGCAAAGTTTGAAAGCTCGTCGAGGCGTCACTGCAGCTACACAAAACAGGATAGAAAAAAAAAACATTTGTATTTAGGGCTCACAGGCATACTTGCATGAACTTTTGTCGTTCATTCCTTTGAGTGACACAAGACGCCACAGACAAAAAAAAATGACGCCCAAAGAGCCTAGGGAAGCTTTAGTATTTTTACCGATGGCGTCTGTCACGCGAAAAAGCGCTGCTCGTGTTTTCGTGCTTTCTGTGGCGATGATGAATGATCGTGTGTGAAGTGAAAGAAAAAAATCGCTTCAGTGGCCGGAATCCAATCTCGGTCCCTCGCGGTATGAAGTCGGCTTCTATCCGTTTACTCCATTTCCTAATGTTTGAAACTCTGTCCTAACTCAGACGACAATGAAAGGATCCGTCACGATAGAGCTTTGCGTTGAACCGTCACCGTTGCTGAACGGTGCATTTTTTAGATTCATGTATAGAGAAGAGCTTTTGACGGCTTCGTTATGAGAGGATATAGTTGTGCAATGTCGCGAAGCAATAGAAGGGCTAAGGAAATTCCGCGCGTTGCTTTGTGGTAGCCTTACATGGTCGACGGCGAACAACGGCAAGTCTGCATTGTTCCAAGACTCAAACTAGCTGCATCGCTGCTCGAAAGGGTGCTGTTTTTTTTTTTTTTTTTGCCACGGGCTAGTGAGGTCTTGGACGGACAGAGTTTCGCAGTGACTTTGCGCTTTCTTCATACCTGCAACACTCTATCTGGGACGGCTCTCAACAAGAAGCAATAGGTTCTTCACAGTGTTGCTGTACAGAAAATACGCTCGCCTGGCCCGTCACTCAGCCATTTTACCATTACAATGCCATCTGCACAAAGGCAATCAATGATGGCGGACTTCAACCAATCCTGCCTACGCAACACCTGTGTCGCACAAAATATAAAAGCTTATATAAAAGCTAACATAAATCGACCTTAAAAACCTCAAAACAAACTGCATGCATTTGTGTCTGTGTGATAAGATATATTTGTTCTGACGTTTCGCGCACCGGGGCTCTTGTAGCGGTGCGTGTGCGGTCTGTGAAGCCTTTATCTAGATGCAGAAGAGAGGCTGTTTAGGGCGGCTGGGATTTTCCCCCATGCATTGTCCCTTCGTCAACATAGAATACAACAGTTTGGTTCGACACTTTAGTATGAAATTCCGGGCTTCTACGAAGGAGGAGGTGCATCCGAAACGCCAGCCTTTTAGACAGTTTCCAAATGCTGACATCGCCATCAGGCGACCTGCTGACTTCGGGTAGCATATTTTGGATACCATTTCATAATATGAACGTGTGTCAATCTGAGTAGCAGAGCAGACTTTGGCAGGAAAGACAGACTTATGCAGGCCGGACAGATTTATCTACGCAACGCAGAATAGTTACCGTCGCACGTATACCCAACCTTTTTTTTAACGCGGGAAGGTGTTTTTTTCAGGGATACACAAAGATTTCGCTTACGTCATATCCGTCACACAAATGACGCCAGCACAACGAAGCAAGCGGACTGTAAAGGGTGCACCCCTGCACACGGGGTCTTCTAACAGGGAAGCAACCTTTAGTACTAAGGAGTACGTAATACTTAGGGTTGTTCGTTTCGGGTTTCTTATTTCAACACAAAAATGTTTTATGCCGGGATACACCAAGATTTCACTGACGTCGGATCCGTCACGGAAAGGACACCAGTGCACCTTTGCAGAAGCGACCCGCCAACAGGAGGTCGCTCTCCAAGCACACCCCCAATACAGCTGCCGACCCGCAAATCGTGCTCAGCGTCAGATTTCGCTGCACAATTCACTTTCGTCTTTTATCAATTCGTATGACAGAGGAATCCACCACAGTTTTTTTTTTTTTGTTTGAAACAGTCGTTTACTTTGATAGGCCAGATTTGCGTATGAGTAGCTGAAGATGCTGGGTTAGTCTATTGCGCTTGAGTTTTTCTTCCGTTCTTTTCACCAATGAAGTAAATGTATACTCTTATAGCGATTAAGAGCCCTTACTTCGCCAATTAAGTACGTTTTTTAGATACCAGGCGTATTGCAGAGTTGCTCGGTTTCTGCTATTTTTAACCGTATTTCTGGCGTTTTTTTCGCAACATATCTTGTGTAGACTTTGTTGTTTTGAAGGCATGCCTAAGATGCATATTTTTTATTTCGTCAGTTCATTTTGCGACAGTTCAGTTCGGTTCAGTTCGTCGTCAGTTCAGTTCGTCAGTTCTACTTTTCCGAATATTTGGTTTTTCAAAATCCTGTCAGACCAATTAACCTCTACTTCCGCTAGTTATGCATTTTTTGTGGGAATGCAGGGCTTCACAGGGTTCGCACATTTACGCTATTTTTTATTTTTATTTCGAGCGCCCTTTTGCGGGCTCTTTTCGTTTATTCTTCGGTTTCTGAAAGAGATGTACAAGATGCAGATTTTTGATTTTGTCAGTTTTTTTTATAAATGCTTTATTATTTTTTATTTTTTTATTTCTCGCGTTTTCGAAAGTTCTGTTCAACCAATGATCTCAATTTACGCTAATAAAACAAATAAATATGTGACTCCCACCATTGTCGTGTGGATATGCAGTAGGTACATAATTTGTTCGTTTTTGCTATTTGATATTTTTATTTAGAACATGTTTTGGCGGGATTTTTTCATTTATTCTTCTGTTTTTGGAGCAGATGTATAGGACGCATATTTGATCTAGATCATTTTTGTAACTGATTGAATTTTATTATTTTTGGTTTTTCAAAATTCTGTTCCACCAATTATTTCTGTTTACGCTATTATAATGATTAGGTGTGTTTCTTCCGCTAGTTATGCGTTTTTTTAAAATACCGGGAGTTACACGGTTTGCTCGTATTCGCTATTTTGTATTCGCAATTTGAAGTTTCCTTTGCGAGCGTTTTGTGATTAATCTTCGGTTTTTGGAACAGATCGATTGGTTGCATATTTTTTTCTTCATCAGGTCATTTTCACAATTTTTTTTTCTTATTTTTAAGTTTTCAGCATTCCGTTCGACCAATTACCTTCATTCACGCTCCTGTAACGATTAAATGTGCTACTTCCGCTTGTTCCGCATTTTTTGTCAGAATGGAGGGCGTTACACGGTCCTGGTTGTAGGGTACTCGACAAAGAATGCTACGCATAAAAGTGGCGATCATGCTAGGTTTCGCATCCTGTCTGTTCACCCATTAGGCCCCGCTCCCTTACTTCATCTGCGGTGTACTGGCATTGAGTACTACCATTAGCTGCTGTCGAGTTTGAGCGGAAGCTAAGGAATGCCTCGCGCTATGGAACGCCTCGTGCTACAAAGACACGTCCAGCCCCGAAAGATTCATTAGGGGATTTTTTGACGCGCAGAGAAAAAATTGGCCGCGTATCTGCTCCTTTCGTTGCAAATGTCGTCAAAAGACGATAGTCTTTATCGGCTTTTGCGAAGTAAATGCCTCCCTTCGCTTTCCCGCTCACCTCTCATGTTGTTCCTCTTGCGTCCCGCTCCTCCCAAGGTAAAGACGCCAAAGGTTTGCTTAAATCATTTTCAATTTCCCGCGTTCCACTGCTCCAAACCGGGTGTCTCGATGCGAACGCTGCCGTACGGCGAAGACGCGCGTTATTCGGGGCGCACTACTTCTACGTTTATAGAACCGCGTTGCCCTACTCCACGTGCGTTGCAGCAGAACGTGGAACCTATCTAGTGGGACCTTGCGTAACTGTTGCGGTTGATTTCTTAAAATGGCGCCAGAAGCTATAGTGGCACGGGCGACAGCAGGCGACGGCGGAGTGAATTCTTTTTCTGCAGTCGATGAAGTATTTAATTTCTCAAAAGTCAAGCATGTTTGATTTTTTTTATAAAGGAACACTGCAAACATCACTTCTGTATTGATTTGTTGTCTCATATTTGCGTAATGTCTTGTTCTTCTTCAACAATGTTGACATATATGAACCTTACACTGGACATAGACGGGTTGATTTAGCTGTGACTATATAAGACTATTGCGCAGGCATTGTTTTGCTTTGGCCGGGTGGCTGAATCGAGTCACACACAGACAGACGGACAGACGTACAGACATACAGACAGACCAAAATTTCTAGGTTTAAGTAGCCCAAGAAAGACTATCGTCTTTAAAACGCATGGAAACCTAGCCATATACAGCGCTCTTGTAAAAGACGAAACGAGCGCGAGCGCCTTGAGGCTCCACGAGAAGGCGCTACTCACAGTTATATAGCGCGCCAAGGGACGCCGTCTGTCTCCCTTGTGTTCTGCGCAGTTGTCCGAGTGATTCGCGCCGTGTCTCAATATTAAAAGGGCTTCGACGTCAGGTGTACCGCCCGTTTCTGCGTCGACTAAGCGTGGTTCATTACGGAAGTACACCAACAAAACCGGGGTGCAGGAGGCATACAATCCGATAGGGAGCTATAATTGTTTCCCACTAAGTGCCTTTAAGCAGACTGAAATGCCCCGAGAAACTGTTTCTTTGCGCCATCGGTCATTTCAGATGACGTTTTGTCGCTAAAGAGGACGGTGAGATGATTCCTTACTGAGTGGGCCATTTAATGCCTTCGCTTTAAAATACCAAGAGATGGAGAATAAACTTTAATTAATCCAGAAAATGCTTGAGAGAGGCGTCCTCATTCCAGGATGCCTCGAGCTCGGGCCGCTTCGACAGCCCTTTCGATCAGGCGCAGCTCATCTTCGAGGCCGGAGCTGTCCAAGGCTCTCTCCCAAAGCTCTGTGGAAAAAAAATACCAATCGTGTTGTCGTGGCACTGCATCCATAAATGCCGTAGCGCAAGGGTCACTTTCCTTGAGCGGTTATATCTTCCAGGTACTTGATAGGGATAATTTAATACTCGACTAGCACAAGACAAAAACAAAATGCCGTGGTTGAACGCGGTAAACTAGATTCTGCTTTCGCGCCGAGAGCGCGCAGTGAATGCCTATGCCACGCAATGGCACTGCTTGACCAATTAAACTTGAAGGTGGAAGCGCTCACACAACAGGCACGACAGTAGAAAAAACAGACAGAAAAATAAGGCGCCTCTAGGTGCAGTCTGCGCCACGGGCGTGAACGCACAGTAACTTGGATGCACTTAACTTGGATGTATCATTCCCTTAAGGCCCGTTTTCCTACTTTTTCCCTTTATAACTTTTCCGCACTCATTCCCTTCGAACCAACAAGCGATTAGTCGCAAAATTACGAAGAGCTGGCTTGACCTTGTCTGAGCTTGAAGTTCAGGCGGGCGCTACGAGGAAATGACGGACCGCCGCGTTTTCTGCGTTTGCTTTTTAAAGGAGTACTGACACCAAATTCTGACGCCTAAAAAATGACATACTTGGCTTCAGTAGTTTGTACAGATGCCTCACAGAAATTTTTGCAGCGATTCGAGGCCGGAATCACACCTAAAATCGATTTTGATTGTCCCGGCCGCGAGCTTCCAGAAATCGGCAGCACTAGCGAAATCGCTTTCGGCGTGACGAAACATCGGCCTGCGTGTCTGGCCGGTTCAAGGTGACGTCATTTAGTCGTTTTCGGAACCGGAAACGATATCCTGCGCTGCTGTTGTCGGTGGCATTCGTTTGGGCAGGAGACGTACGGGTGTAGCTGTGTGAGCAATGCTTGTAAACTTTGCGCACTTTGCGTGTTCGACGTCTTTGCTCTTCAGTTCATGGCCGGCGCATGGTATTCCCTTGCACTAGTGCCGAAAACTGCGTGGTGCCGGCCACCGCGCGGTGCGCGGTCGACGCGCACCGCTGCGACGCGGCGGTGCGCGTCGCCGAGCTCGCCGAAGTTGTGCTACGGCAAGCTCGCGGAATGCGAAGTACTGCTCGTGGAAGCCGGTCCGAGCAAATCGACGCCGACGCCAAGATGCATTATTTTCCACGCGACGACATGCAGCGCTAAACGTGGACTGAGTTCGTGCGCGGCGGCGGCCGCAAGAACTGTCGCCCAAGCCAGCGGGCTCGGCGTTGCTCGGGTCAGCTTGGGTGTTGGGAACTTCAGGCTTAGTATCGTGACGAATATTTGATCGCCGGTATCTGTACAACTGTGGATGACCATCCATTACACAACTTTTCACCACACTATCATCCCCTTTCTCGCACACTGAGCTCTATTTTGGCGATAATTGCCGTTTCAGGGATCGGTGACCAAGACAGCTGCCGTGGCCTGTTTTGATTCTAGCGTGCAGGTGGCGCCATCTTTCGGCCGCTCGCCGCACCGCGGTTCCGGCAGTGCTGGGTCGGAGCGCCCAACCTCCGCTGCCGGTCAGCGTAGGCTTACCATCGCGGCAAATATCTGAACGCCGCTTTTAAATTCAGCGCTGATAACAACCCCTAGCACAATTTTTCACCACACTAGCATCTACTTTCTCGCATGTGGAACTTCTTTTTTGCGATCAGATTGGTTATAAGAGTGGCGACAAGCTGTTGCTATCACTGTCTGCGCCGGTTGAAGCCGCAGTGATATTAAAAAGCGGACGACGGCGAAGACATCGCCGGCCTAATCCCCTGGCCAAATAAAGTTGCTCTGTCTGTCGGGTGGCAGCGACTCATCCGAGTCTGACGATTCAGACGACATGTCGACTGGTCGGGCGAGTGCGGACCATGTGCAATCGTAGCAGACGATGCGGCGAACGTCCCTGACGTGACGGGTGAGACCGTGACGTCAGACTGGCCCGCTTGCAGGCTGGCCTTCAAACGGCCATTTTCCCGCGCGGCGACGGAATTTGAAACTGGTTGCGACAAACGTGCTATAATTAATTCTATGTGGGCGGCTGACGGCTTTCGGTTCGATTTTCGTAGTTACTGGGCCAATAGGTATTCTTTACAGCATAAAAACTGAAAGCGAGAAATTTGGTGTCAGTACTCCTTTAAGAAATAAACCTCTCGCTCTAAAATCCCGGGGTGGTACCTGCATACCACTAATGCGGGGAAAAATTGCCTACACCAACTTCTAAGGGGTGCGAGAAGCCTTAAGATGCGCTGCAAATTCGTATATGTAGGAACAACTCATGTCTTGTGTTTAAACGAAACACGGTGCCGCTTCTGAATAGGCTGAACGCTCTGTTAAAATTTTCTCAAGGGTCTCCTCAGACCCAGGGGGGTCGCGCCAAGTCCGCTGTTTCTCTAAGCCTGTAGCACTAAAAGGTGAAAGTCTCTCCCCCGAGGAAATAAATTACTTGCTCCTCCTTGCATTCCCCGTTTTCGTTGGCCCGCGCTAGCAGCCCCATAAAACAAGCACTTGCAGTCGATGGAAACCCTCAGTGTTACGACAACTTCCCACGGTCGCCTAAATAAAACATGCATACGCTAGGACAGCCTTTCTGCGACCCGTGAGAACACTGGGCCAACCTAAAAAAAAACCCTAGCATATATTTCAGTTGTCTCCACTTATGCAGTTGGGGTCACGGCAACTGCATGAATGAAGACACCCGCTGGGAGCAACGACTGAAGACGTGACAAAATCCAACCTAGTGGCCAGACGAATTTGAGATTCAACGCCGTACCATACATTTGCTTCCAAAACGCAGGCGCAAGCAGAGCACGGGTCCTTGAAAGTCACCGCAATATCAAAACACGTGTTAAATCCCCAAACATTGGCGTCCGAGAGGCGAGTCCTTGAGTAAATCACATGGAAGTTTCGCCCGTTTTTATTTCATGTTGGCTGCTCAAGGGGAGAAAGACAACTAAGCAAGAATGTTGGCAGTGCTTCTTTCCACGAAATCTTCCCAACGAATCTTCGGCTTGCTTGACACTGTCGTTGCTCTTGCCTCCTTTTCATTCAGTCACGTGCCGTGTACGTGCCGTTGCAATTTCTACTGTGCATTGGTGGGCTCGTATACGGCTGGTTGGCTCCGGAAGATTGACAGCATTTTTTTTTCAGCAACGTCTTTCTTTGTTCTCGCACCCGAGGTTTCTGCTTTGAAGCAGTGATGCATGAGGATGCCACAATTGTTCAGAAAGACTAGAACCTTTTTGCTCTTTGTTGTAACTGGCGTTGCGCAAAAGAATGTAGGAGGGCAGATGGACAGTGTGAGGACTATCTGAGCGAATGGATGAACTTTTAAAGGGGGAAAAAATAATAACATCGCTGCGGAATTACCCCTCCAGAGTTTGAATGTCTTAAAAATCATACCGCCCCTCCGCTATCGCGCAATCAAATTATGGCAGCGTTTTCAGGACGTTCATCACTTCCCCTTACAAACGTTTCCAGTAGCCGCCTGCTGCTCAGTACAAGTTTTTGTTGATCGTATTTAAACCTCGGACGGGAAAAAAATTTAGCAACGACGACTGGTGTGCGTGCAGCACTCAGCGGGGTTTGGAAGGAACTCTGTGAAACAGCAGACTCACTGTCATGGATGCACGGTTTTGAGTCTCCTTCCGCAGGCACCATTAAGTCACTCGATGCCGATGCGTGGTTTTCCCACACACGCTACGCACGGAACGGCGCCCGGTATTCTAAAACGTGTTTTCATCTCGGTAGACTGGACAGATAGCGTGCTGCCGCGTGCAGTGCGGTCACGAAACGACGGAACGCTAGCGTAGCGCACGCTAGCCGATTTGGGGACGTCCACGCTCACTACTTCCCAGGACCAATATCTACTGGAGCGTATTCGCGCCAGGGGATAAAGAGGGGGCAGCAAAGTGGCGTGTGGATTGGCCGCCAGCGCCACCGGGAGCATCTGCCGGCCAGTTCAGAAGCCTCCGGTTTGCCTTTCCTCTCACATTGTTCTGGAATGCATTGCGTAAAATCTTTTTTTTTTATTATTGATACTATTTCATTTCTGAGACTGAAGCAGTGAAGTCACTGGAAAGTTTATTATGAGGCTTAACGCGCCGAATAAAGCAGGCGATCAGGCGAGCCATATTAGAGGGCTCCAGATTAATTTCGATTGCGTAAGGATCTTTACTGGGCGACGAAATCTTGTACAGACAGGTGTTTCACTTTTCGCCTCCACCATGAAAGGAAGCCACAGGACGTACTGTAAGTATTCTTGCAGTGAAATATTTTAACACCGAAAACATTTGCTCCCGAAACGACTATGATTTTCCGCGGGTTTCTGCCTGAACTTCAAACACGGCGCGCTGTGAGCGTCCTTGTAGATTTATGTCAGACGATCAGCTCCGCATTCCTGGCAATCTGGCGCCAAACCGTCGCTTTGGTTCTCCTGTTATGGGAAGAGTTCGCTGCAATTGTCGCTGTATACTAAGATGCCGCTGCCGCCAGACGCTACCCTAAACATATAACAATGAACGTTAATAATAATAATCCTTTCCATCGGTTTCACTCTTAACCGATTATGTGGCATAGGGGAATAAGTGCAACAGCAAGAAATAAAATGCTAGTGAGTGCCCGGCGTGCACGTTAAAAATTGGCCGCGTATCTGCTCCTTTCGTTGCAAATGTCGTCAAAAGACGATAGTCTTTGTAGACATTTGCCAAGGAAATGCCCCCCTTTGCTTTCCCGCTCACCTCTCATGCTGTTCCTGTACCGTCGCGCTCATTCGAATGTAAACACACTAAAGGTTTGCGCAAAGCGATTTGAATTTACCGCGTTCCACTGCTACAGGCCAGGTTCCTCGATACCAGCGCTGCAGTACGGCGGAGACGCGCGTGAATGGAGGCGGCCATCTAGAAGGTTTATAGAGCCGCGTGGCCGTGCTCCACGTGCGTTCCAAGCAGTAAGTGGAACCTAGCAAGTGGAACCTTTCGTTGCTGTAGCCGCGTGATTTTTCATATGCCGCCAGGAGGCGGCGGTTTTCTGCAGTAGATGTAGAATATCATTTGCTATCGAAAAACCAAGCATTCATGAATTTTTTAATATAGGGACGCTGTAAATATCCCTTGTGTACTAATTTCCTGTCTTATATTTGCGTAATGTCTTGTTCTTGTTCAACAAAGTTGACAAGTATGAACATATAAACCGGGCTTAGACGTTTACATGTGGCTGTGAGTATACAGGGTGTCCCAGCTATCATGCACCAAGATTTAAAAAAAGAGAAATTGCGTAACTCTAAGAAAACCTAGTGCATAATGTTTGCAGTACTGTGAAGAAGCGGAGAGTAATTTTTTCGTTAATCAGACTTAATTAATTATTTGTTATTAATTATCTAACTCGAGAAATACTGTCCTAATCACTAATGTCTCAATGAGGCACTTGTAGGTAACCACGAGGGGCATCTAACAGCGGTATTTACAGCGACGAACTAATTGCGTGCTCATTTATTCTGACTGATAAAGGAAACCCGCGAAATATGAAAAATACCACGTGATGACGCTTACGCGCGCATTGTAAAGCAGCGTCCCCAAACAAAGCTGATTGAAAGCAACTGCTTCGCGGGTTACCCGCCCGAAGAGACAGAGCATGACCTTGATAATAGCATGCATGGAAGGAGCAGCAGCAGCAAGATTCGCGGGACGCGTGTGCAGATAAGGAACAAACTCGGTCGCGATTTCTTCTTTCTTTCTTTTGTCTATTTCATTCTGGCTAACTCAGAGGCAGCCTGTTTGAGGGCGTTGCTTTACGGTGCGCGCGGAGGCGGCGTCACGTGGTATTTTTCATATTTCGCGGGTTTCCTTTATCAGTCATAATAAATGTGTACGCAATTAGTTCATCGCTGAAAATACCACAGTTAGATGCCCCTCGTGGCTACCTACAAGTGCCTCATAGACACTTTTGTGATTACGACAGTATTTCTCGAGTTAGATAATTAATTACAATTAGTTAATTAGTCTCATCAAAGAAAAAAATACTGTGAGCTTCTTCACAGTACTGCAAACAGTATGCACCTGGTTTCTTTCGAGTTACGCCTTTACTCTTTTTTTAAATCTTGGTGCATGATAGCTGGGACACCCTATAAGACTATTGCGCAAGTATTGTTTTGCTTTGGCCGGGTGGCTGAATCGAGTCACAGACAGACAAACGGACAGACAGACATACAGACAGACAGACAGACAGACAGACAGACAGACAGACAGACAGACAGACAGACAGACAGACAGACAGACAGACATACAGACAGACCAAAATTTCTGGGTTTAAGTAGCCCAAGAAAGAGCTACGGAGCTTTGCATCTTGGCTAGCGTGACAATGATAACATTATATAAAGGGGCAACATAGCAGAAGAGGCAGCTGTGAAACGGCGCCCAGAGAAGCGTTGGTTTTCTAACAGTTCTCATTGTTGTGTCTGTTGGCGCAAGTGAAGCAGTGCAAAGGCTTCCGTTTGGCAGCTTTTAGCAGGGCAACGCTGGGCGCTCCTTCGTTTCGAATGTGCTCCACTCGTCTCTGGTTTCGGAAAAGTAAGTGGCCATTCGGATTGCGGCGTTTCTGAGCACAGGGCGTTTGTATTTGCGAAAAGGCATTGCGGACAACTGAAGCCTGCACCCGTTGGATAAAAAGTTAAGTCAACGCGACTGTACAAATCGGCAGGGCTGATTCCTAATACAATTACAACGTGATGTTTATTCACAGGTTGCTCGCTGTTTTTCTGAAACTTCGGTGCCCTAGTTGTTTGCTTTGTTAGTATTCATTTCACGACATGGTTCTGTCCCTTCGTATGCAACGCAGGAGCTGCGCCCCACTTGGAATCCGGAAATCCTTGTAGTCTTGCTTTAGTCGGAGAAAACAGTAGGCCCTTCAGAAATAACCGAAAACGCACTGTAAGTGCTCGTGGTATACACTTTTAATACCACTGAATACGCCTAGGAGACAGGCCCAAAAATGTGCGAGCCTGTCTGGATAACGAAGAAAGGAGGTGATGCAAGATGTGGTTTAGGGTAATAGTCGATGTAGCATGCAGGACAAAGCATAACGCCCGCCATCGCCCCCAGCTAGCCGAAGTTACTGAATTAACGGAGTTCACCGCCGCTTGCATTTTTCAACCAGTGTTGTGGAATTAGCAGCACTGCTTCCAATAAAATTCCGCTTCCATCTCGAGGAGTTAGACCTCCCGCAATTAATTTCCTTTGCATTCATAGAAATGTCAAACTTAGCGAATTTCACTCCTAGATTAGCCCAGAAGGTCAATGGTATTCCTCTGATTCCTCAAGGTAATTAATTGGCCCTTGATAGGCGTACAAAATACTCATATTTTCGGGGCTTTACGCTTTGAATCTACACATGACCTACAAGGCGCGCCTTAGTGGAGAGGCACGAAAAAATGTAGGCCACCTAAAGAGCTGCAACGTCCACCAGAATATCGACACACAGGCGTTTTCGTTTTTCGCCTTGACCGATTGCAGAAACATACACGTCTTAAAAGTCCAGCGATTCTGGCAGGGTGATTACACACCTCTCGCAAAAATATCTAACTATACGTAGCTTAACAAGGCTCGTTACAGACAGCAAGAACGCTACCTCTTATAATTCGCCATGAGGTAGTATCCAAAATTTTGGTAATTTTGGTAGCACTTAATTTTGTTAGGACCAACATTTGTTAAAAAGAAGAATGGCTTTATTCCAAGAAGACTTAGTGCATAATCTTTTAGCACAGTTGAGCAGCCAGTAACAATTTTTTGTAATTAAGATAAATTAAGTAATTGTAATTAATTGTCTCGGAGTGAGAGCGGCTGCATTTCCCCTACCCAAGGCGGCTGGAAGGCAAGCAATACAGAAGGAGGTGCTAAGAATAACTGAGTCCGGGTAGGCGGCCATGGCAAATCTTTATTTGTACATTATATGCTCGAACTCTCCCGAGCGAAGCTGGTTTATCGGTTCTTTTACATGAGTTATCCGATACTGAATGGGATATGGTAAGGTTGAGCCAGGCAAGAAGAGTTGGGGGTATTTGTGGTGCTTCCTACTGGTGATATTTTCTGTTATCCCGGGCATTCTGACACACATCACTTAGCTGTAGGGTTTTTGGTTCATTGGGCTATAGCAGGAAATGTGGTAGAGTTCCACAGTATGAATGAGCCTGTAGCGTCTCTCGTTATTGGGTTCCATAAGAAGCACAGTTTGCATGTGGTACAGGTCTATGCGCTTACATCCACTCACGAGGATGAGGCTGTGGACGGTATTTACGAATGCACTGAATCGGCAATTAGACAAGTAAGAGCTCCGCACACAGTAATTATGGTCGACTTCAATGTCTAACTAGGGGAACAACCGATAGGGGAGCACACGGTAGAAAAAATTGGCCCAGGTTCTGGAAACAACCGCGGAGACATGCTGGTTTACTTTGCCCAGTGTTGTAATCTGCGAATTATGAATACCTTCTTCCGAAAAAGAAAGAACAGAAGAGGGACTTGGAAAAGCCTGAATGGCGAAACTAAAAACGAAATTGACTTCATTTTAACTGGCACTCCACGCAGATTCACGATGTACAGGTTACTGGCCGAATTAAAGCAAGTGATTACAGAATGGTCAGAAGTCGCATCAGGTTGGATTTAAGAAGGGAAAGATTAAGATGCTAAAACGGAAGACGCCTAACCTGCCGTCGGTGGAACGGAAAGTGGAAGAATTCGGATTGTTACCTGAAAGCAAATTCTCTGTGTTGTCTAATGAAAACGATGATGTGGATTCTCTCAATTATTATTTCACACATGCGGTCATGGAGTCAGCACTAGCCACGGGAGAATGACATCCTGATTTCGAATCGAAGTTATCACAGAAAACTGTGATAATTAGGCTGCGATAGTGCCATGGGCGGCTGGTTGACGCATTTGTCGCCTCGTCTTCTGACTGCGTGGGCTTCGTGTATCTCCCTGGTTATCTGATCCGTACGTTTGTACAAGCATCCGAAAACTAGGCGACAAATGCGTCAGCCAGCCGTCCATAGCACTATCGCAGTAAGAACTGGTGTATTTAGAGAAGAACATGTCACTCAATTCAAATATCGATGTGTGACACGCGCCGAGACTGTGCATACATGTTTCTTCTTTACAAAATAAACTTCAGTTGTGAGTGGCGCCCTGTTTGTTTACCTACGTCAGTTCGTTGGTCGTTTTGCGCCTAGTGAACATGAATGTAAACCAACGAGCCCAGTTATCTGTTTTTATGCAAGTTATTTCGAGAAGTACTGCCCGAATCATTAGGGTGCCAAGGAGGCACTTGTAAGCATAGAGTTTCATACTAATATATACTAAAGGGAAATGTGGAGCCACTGTCTAGGGGAGCCGCGCTTCAGCGAGCGTTCTGTCATGTTCGCGGCAGGCACGTTCCATTTGCCCTTGGCATGGCTCATGAACAGGCTGAAAAGTTGGCTCGGACTGCAAAAAAAGCAACAATATTACCGTAGATGAAATTTGTTTTGTTATTATAAAAATGAAACTAAAAAAAAAATAATTCGTCAGTAGTTGTTTAGAAGATTCATGTAAGATGAACAACAAAAACATCTTACCCTTTTTCGTTGATTTTGGCTTCGAGACAAAAAAGAAGCCGTATGGCTAGCTAAGCCAAGTAGGCGAGGAACGTCGCTAGCGGCAATGGCGCCGGCCACGGCGGCCTGCGACTGCAGCGACAGGTTTCCCTCTGGTATATATTAGTATGAAACTCTATGCTTGGAGGTACCCAAATGGGGCGTCTATCTCCAAAATTTCAGCGACGTACTAGTTGCGTACTAATTTTTTATTTCTGATGAAGAAGCCCCACGAAATATGAAAAATACCAGGTGATGGTGCTCCCGCCCGGATCATAGCGCAGTGCCCTCAAAAAGGCCTTTTGAAGGCAACTGCTTCCCCAGGCACACGCCCGAAGGGACAACGCATCACCTGTATAAGACATTGAAGGAGCAGCAACAGCAATTTTCGCAGCTTAACTGTGATTCCTTTTCTTTTTTTTTTCCTTTGTTTTATTGTGGCTAACTCAGAGGCAACCTGCTCAAGTACGCTACTTTATGAAGTGGGCAGGGCGCCGTCACATGGTATTTTTCATTTTGTGCAGGATTTTTTTATCAGTCAGAAAAGACGAGCACTCAGAGTTTCTTAGTAAGAATACTACAGAGGAAACTGCGCCTGGTAATCCATGTCGTCGTGGGGGGTTATGGGAAGACCCCACTTTTTGGCTCGGGTTTGGCATGACAATTGGATTCTTAAGCGATTTGGGGGATTTGCTTTCTTCATTATGCATTAACACGTCTACGAACTACGACGAGGCCGAAATCCTCCCTGTTCTGTGGTAACTGTGTTCGGTGAAACAGCAGGCAGGGCGTGATCACACCTGACGTTGGTCATGCCGCAGTCGAAGGACGTATGACTGAGCGAGAAATATGGTAATATGCCGCCGCGTAATTTGGAGCCAACTAAAAAAAAAGAAACAAAACGTACTCGGACGAAGATATGATACGACAGATACGGGCGCCTGTATTCGTTTTATATTGTCATTGTCCACGACTGTTTAACGCCAAGATTTCTTTTTTCTGTTGAACTGTAGCTGACGGTCGGTGCACTGGTTCACCAGAAGTGACGTTTTCATATGCACGCTCAAAAAACATTCCAAACTTTTTAAAGAACTTATTATTCGAAATAACGGTAAATTAATAAAATAGGTCTCTAATGAGTTTCCCCCCAAATATTAACAATGTACGTAACTACCCCCTGTGGCCTGTAGAAAAGCAGGCACAACCGTTCAGGCAAAAATACTTCCTTTTCCCTCAGTTTTAAAACAGCCTGTTTTATTTTCCACTTACCGTAGTTACCCGCGTAATTATCGCATTTTTTTCCAAAAAATTTGATGCAAACTTGGGGATGCGTTCATTAGGCGGGGTAATTTTTTCGCGCAACATGTTTGAGCACAGAAAAGTCAAGCAAATTGTGGGTCAAAATTTTAACGATAGGTCTCATGAACATAAAATAACAATAAACAAACACATACTAAAAGCTCCGCACGACCGCCAGTCACTTTGCAAAGTGACGCGAAATGCAGTGCTGTCGCGAATTACGAAACGTGCCGGAACGAGTTTTCTGAAAGGTGACAACAGTTCAACCATTAAGTGGCTGCCGGTGTCACTGTGCGGGACATGAAAACAGGCATGGCTTCCGATGCAGTAACCTGAGCGCTTTTTTTTTTTGTCTTGTAAGTACATTATGTGCATTTAGTGAGAGTTTCTTCCTCATCAATATTGAACGCATGGTACCCTTTATCGCTAATACCGGCGAGTCTGTCGCAATAACGTAGCCAGGTCCTGTTTGAAAGGGAAGGAGAGAGACGTACGCACGACCATCATCAGCTAAACCTGGTACAAATAGGACATATTGTTGCGGCTAGTTCATGGTGCGTTCATTGCGCGGGAAATAAAAAAAAGCCGAACTTTGACGGCAAACTGCAGGGGTGTGATCATTACGCGAGGGCGATCAGTATGCGAGTAAATACGGTACACAATTGCACACTATTTGTCGCGTTTTTGTGGCATTTGTTTAAATTTGCGGTCACTAAAACGTTTCAATTAAAGCCGATGATGAAACTAAGGCGAGCGAATGATCTAATCGCGGTCCATGGCGACACAGATGGCTTTGATGTGGGCCGCATATACGCTAGCGACAGGTTCCTCTCGTGTATATTGTAAGAAACTATTTGAGCACTCGTTTAGTACGTCACTGAGAATAGCGCACTTAGATGGGTTCGGTAAAATTGACAGTTGGGCTAGTTGGTGTTGATACATCGTTAACTAGCGCTTGAAATGATGAAAGCAGAGAAGACACGCAAGAAAGCGCCGTCGTGTGTGTCTTCTCTGCTTTCATCCTGTTTCCAGCGCTACTTAACGATGAGGTTAGATGGCCCTCGTGCCTACCTGCAATGGCCTTCTTGATTCTGTAATGATTGAGACACTACTTTTAGAGTTAGATAATTAATTACAGTTATCGAATTATCTCACTAAGTAAAAAATACTGGTCGCTACTCCACTGAACTGAAAACATTATGCACTATGTTTTGTTCGGGTGAAGCCGTTGCTTTTTTTTTTTTTAATTTTGGTGCATAACAATTCTGACAGCCTGTATTATGCTTAGGCGTTGTTCCTGTCTTTTATTGCTCTCATCTTTTACGCGACTTTAGAGAAAGCTCTGCTGCTCTCTGGTTGCTTTGTTATTCTGCGCTGATATTCTCACCTTCCCAACAGACGGTGATATGCCACCGATGTATCGAAAAGCCAGCATTGATGTTGAGGTTTTGCACATATCCATCCTCCCACGTATCACGTGACTCACGGAGCAAAATCAGTCTAGAGCCCCCACAAAAATCTGCCGACATAATTAAACTGTAGGTGGTCCGATAGGAGCAAGAAATACAAGAAAACCACAGGGACCGCAGAAGAGAATTGAAAGACTTACGTCGAAAATGTGGCTTCACGATGGGAATGGCTTGACTGCAACTAAATAAGAAGCACTACGGTACTACCGAACACTACACGACCGCCGTAACCCGGCATCAAATCAGACAAACTGGAAATGCAAACAGGACAGAACGAAGCAAAGACTTGATGAATGCTGACTACTCCAGGGCAGAAAATGCATGCTGTCCGCATTCGGAATTAGCGAGCGGAGGGCGGCACTAAAACATTCACTTTCAAAACCCCAAGGAGAAACATGCACCACAAACAGAGAATGGCGGCCGTCAAAACCACTTTCGGCGGCCGACTGTACAGTAGAGAAGGGGGTAAACAGCAGTTCACGTACGGTATCAAACGACCGCTGTAACACAAATGTACCAAAAATGCTATACAACAACTTATCAAGTCTTACATCAGGGGCCTAGTTATAATTACTATTCACGCACTCTATGTATTTGGTAAGGACATCTTTGAGGCACCATTTCTTATGGATCAACAGCACAGTCACTAGTGAGGCAGAGGCAATCGGGTACCTTAACCACACAGACAATCAAGCCCGCTGAAAAAGAAGCCAGGTAATACAATATCCCGCCTCCCTGAACAACTCGTGCAGGCGTGAAAGAAGGGCGATAAAAAAACACATCATAACCAACGTAATACCGAAAAGACTTTAAATCCCCAATCCTGCAACAAGATAGAGGTGAGAGTAATTCTGCAGTCAGAAGCAACAAGACATGTACAGCACGTCTCATAACCTAGGTGTAGCCTCGGCGTGTTAAGCCCCACAATCATCATATTCCGCCCCCTTCACAACGTACCGCTATTTAAGCTTTCCTGCTAATCCGTGAAACGGCCCGCGAGAACTCCTATCTGAGCAAACGTTTACTAAGCGCAAGAAAAACGAGGTATTGGTACACTCGAGGAGTAATATCGGTGGGAGAGGTAGAAAGAACACCAACAAAGAAATGCTCAGAGTATGCTCAGAGTATATTCCTCGATTCACTATGAGCAAAAAATAACAACATTGCAATAGATACCTTATAGCCCACACGAGTTGGAATAGTGTTTCGCTGCAAATAGCTTGCGGTTATTCGATTCCATAGCTGTATGCGTGTATGTTTGCACGCCTCCATTTCTCTCAGGGCCGCTAGCCTGGTGTCCAAACATCTCGGAATGACGCTTGCACTTGCATTTTTCTTCACGACGACCAGGTAATGGGGAGCAACAGCCTGGGTGTATGTGCAACAATCTCCTGTTAGGAGCCTTGTTATTTTGACGACGTTATGAAAAATATGCAGGGAAAGTAAAAATAATCCATCATTGCGGCTTGTTTTGCGACTTTAGCTCCATTCAGCAAATAGCGCAGATGATGCCCAGCGGTCGGCACTCTAATCTGCGTGCTACTGTATCGAAAGCATGTTCGGAGAGTTTTATGGACCTACAAACCTTCCGTGCTCACGCTTTCCTCTTCAATCAATCGGTTTGCTTTGCCGTCATGCCCGAGTATAGCGCGCGCAAGTACCGTACCGTACAGCGCAAAGCTTACGTGAGGGCCAGTGTCCCCGAGAAGTATTTGCACAGCCTTCTCTTTCAGATTCATGTCCTTTATTTACGTAATATACTTTTTATTTCGGGGGAATAAGAGAGAAGAAAATGCTGTCACAAATTCGCTTGTCGAGTGTGCGTTCTCGTTGTGTCGACAGCTGTTTGTTGCATAAACGAAAAACCGTCTTTTTTTGCCGCGAACTACCGTTTTTCAAAGCGAAACCTGCATCTCTGTTTGTACAAACCCAGACAACGCCTGGTTCCATCACGGCCTCGTAGCGTTAAGGTGACCTTTAAGTTCAGCCAAGAGCAAGTAAGCGCCTCGTGAGGTGGCTGGCTTGTTCGTTCCAAGGGCAGCTGTGCGGAGAGGAAGGTAGGGTGAAAAGGTGAGGGCGCGTGCCTTAGAAAACTGGTATAAGGAGGTGCTTGGACGCATCAAAGTTTACTGCGCGTTCGTTCCTACATCAACGTCTACGCCGAATCGTATCTGTGTTTGGTTCATGGTAGAACTGCATCGCGAGGGACAAGACAGAAAAGAAGATGAACAATGCAAGCGTTGTGTTGCTTATCTTCTTTTGTGTTTTGTCCATCGCGCTGTAGTTATACCATGAGCCCGTACCGACATGCCAACTAGCCACCATACTTCATTTCTGTGTTTTGTCTTACGCCGCGCAATTGTGCGGGCGTACACTGCGCGCTATTCGCGTGAAATCCGAGCCATCGCTCTGCATACTAGGCATAATTGCGTGTAACCACGGCAGTTTTTTTATTCACCTCCTTTTTATGTCCCTATCGCATTCACGGGCTGAGTTTCACCATTGTACTTAATGCCAAGGATTGTGTCCACTTCGTTTTGTAATTCTCCATTTTCATCTCGTTCATCCAAGGTTGTAAACACAGTTCGGAACCCGATGACAGCCATTGCCCTAAAGATAATGTTCTCTATTATTAGTTCCTGTTATGAAATGTTATAAAACAGGAAATGCCCGATCACTACCTTCGCCTTGCAATTTTCCTCATTCGTTTTCACCGGTCTCTTCTTCACTCGGTCTCGCATTTGCCGGCGTCGTCATCTCGACTATCCTGAAAGTTCTGAGCTTCCACGCGCAAGTTTGTAATGACGCTGCATACGCATGTGTCATTCTGCACACCTATATCGCTGTCTGGTCAATGCGTTTCATCTGCAAGTGTTGGGTCTTATCGGTAAGTGCCGCCTGCGGGAGAGCTCAAAGCATATCCGGAGGTTCCGGCTCTCGAGTCCTCACAATGACATATCGACCGTGTACAGCCTCCCAAATTTTTAATAATATAGCGGGAACGACGACCGATCGGCACGTCAGCGCCTTATCACGGTGTTCGCCGGCGAAATAGGCGAGGGTACGCACACGCGCATAGAACTATCTGTTGTGGGAGCGCTGTCTTCTCCGCTGTTGTTCTCAGGGCAACCAAACCCCTGCTTTTCTCATCTTGCAAGGACGTTTCGCTACCGCCACGAGTAGCTAAGCAGCGTGGGTCACAAAGACATTCAGATGCAGTGGTAAGGGGGTACAACTCTCAATGAAACAGTGTAGCAGACGATGACACTCTTACAGCAGATAGCCCTATGCGTCTGCGCATACTCTCGCCTATTTTGCTGCTGAGCACCGTGATAAGGCGCTAACATGCCGGTTTGTTGTCACTCCCGCTTAATTATTCAAAAAATTTGGGAGGCTGTACGTACTGCACTGTTGAGCACTCGAGATATGCTTTCAACGAACTTTTTCGCTGTGTACGACAATCACGTTACCGTAACCATTTCTACTGCTCACTTTCTGCCCAGCCCCCAACCTCCCGGTGAATTCGGAATGGAGGTTAAGAATCGCCAAGCTTGTGCTGCTGAGCACAAGGACGCGGGTTCGATTCCCGGCAGCGGCGGCCGCTTTTGTGATGGAGGCGAAAAGCAAAAACGCCCGTACTTACGAGATTTCGGCGCACGTTAAAGATCCCCAGGTGGTCGAAATTAATCCTAAGCCCTCCACTACGGCGCGGATAATCGCCTGCATTGCGTCGGTCAAGAAATTCCAAGCAACTTTGTAGATGAACGTTTGCGGGGTGTCTAAGTGCCCAGCGTTTAGGTTGTGTTATTCGTCATGACGGACGTGTTGAACCCTTTGTACATGACCTTGATGATAAGCTGCTCCGCCTGTCGACTTCGTAACTACTTTGTATCCGTGGGTATATCTGCGAAACACAAAAATACCGAAACCGCCTAATTTCATCTAATATCTTCCCAGTGTTGGCATACGGTTATAGATGCGAAGCATCTCATGGTCGGGGCTATGTCCCTCCCTTGTCGTTGTCGTTGTTGCGCCGTCGACACCCGCACTGCGCATGCTCGGCTTGCTGAACGCCCGGTCTCTTGCTGAACGCCCGGTCCTGAAGCGACAGTGTTGCCGGTGTCTTCCTGGGCAGGCACGAGACGAGCACGTGTCTTCGACGTTTCATCGTCGTCGGCAGCAGCGTGCGCCGGCGAGTCTCGGTGGGCCATGATTACAAGCAGCCTACAACCATCCGGGGAACGTGCATCGACCTCACCTTCAGCAACTTCAGGGTTCAACCACTATAATAGCCCTTGAGTTTACATTTCACAGACCATAAGGCGGTCATAATCAAAGTGGAACGCCAACCACAGCTCGATGTCACCTACGCTGAACATGATGATGATAATGCTTAAATAAATACAAACTCATACCACGTACAACGTCTCTCTCTCTCTCTCTCTCTCTCTCTCTCTCTCTCTCTCTCTCTCTCTCTCTCTCTCTCTCTTTCTCTCTCTCTCTCTCTAATGCCTCTCCACTCTAACACCCCCCACCCCCCTCCAATAAAATTACACCATCTTCCCGTTGGGAAACCCTTGGTAGTATGCGAAACAGCCATGGGGTAAACGCAAGTTCCAATTTCGTAGTTCCGGTAAGTGAAAAGTGTGGTAGTTACCATGGAAACCAAAGGGTAAATATAACGGTAGCTACGCACCTAAACCTCACGGAAACGACGAACTGAAAAACTAATGGGCACTTGAATCTACCCCATGCCTGCTTCGCATACTATACAGGGTTCCCTTACGGGAAGATGGTGTAATTTTTGTGTTTTAGATCTGGTGTTATATCAGCCCAGGGACGTAAATTCGGTTGCATGAGCGGACGTTCTGCACAATACGCCTCGAGCTTCGCGATCACTGCGCCGCCTGCCGCCGCTTCTCCGAGGCGTTGACGGGATGTGTGCTGCGTGGCTGATAGGGGCTCGTGCAGTGTTTTGGTTCTGTTTCACTTCTTTTCGCCTTTCCGCGCAATAAAAAAACTTGTTATGGTGATGTCTATAAGCAAAAATTACGTTTATGTCACTTAAAAAAGCAGCTGCGTCTTCGTAGAGCACACGATCGCCTGCAAGAGCTACCCGGGGACACGGTTCTGCATGCTTCGTCGCCGCTCTTCCGGGCGTCGGCGACGGTACCAGCATATCACCCCTGTCACCTCCAAATACGTCAGGCACAAATGAGTTCTACTGTCTCCTCGTTTACACCTGATACTGGCACAGTGAGAGGCTTGTTTAGTTTTGCTGCGCGGACAACGAATGCGGCTTTGTTTCTAATATATACGTCGCATAAAAATATGTTTCGGGGATGTCATTTGGCCATCCCGGGCAATAACTTATGCCTTTTTTAAGAATATAAACCACGCGGAAATGTTAAGTATATTCCAAGCCTGTACGTCGTTAAATATGTGCCCACACACGCCTTATAGCAAGAACCAAGGCAATTTATTATGAAACCACGGAAAAATACATGCTGTGCAAGTGCGGAAGAAACATAATAGCTCTAAAGGAAAGGAAAAAAAAACACAGTGCAGCTTCTGACACGCTAAAGACGTTCGTCGAAACTTAAGCCAGGTAGGGCTCACCAGACCAACTATACGCGAAATGCTCTGCTATTTCGCGAGACATAAGGGGGGGGGGGGGGTAGGGGAGGGGGACGCTCTATACGAATGCGGTGCGGAGCGGAATCAAGCCATTAACGTTTTAGTAATCACACACACAAATATCGCATTCACTGTCGTTTTGTTTTTCGACTTCAACGATCAGCTGATCGTTCGGCGGACGCATTTTTGGAAGTATACAGGTAGTTCACAAGCGATGAAAGGTGTCGTTGGAAGAGTGTGGCATGTGATAAGACCCTCTGATTTCAGTTTATCCTTTAATCTGCAGGCTCCCTGTGCCATGTGACGATATTTCGAAGAAGCGCTTAGTCGCGGACGCCGATTATATTCTAAGCCCGTCTGCGCGCTGCTCGCAGAGGATATATGTAGCAGATGAATGTTTGCGGGCGCTCACTTCACGACAAGACGACTCTTTGTCGTGTGCTGATCCCCGAGTATAATTCTGCATTATCCATCGCACTTTCGTTGAATATTCCAGAAATTAACACACACTGGCTTGTGAATGGTGGCGATCAATATCTGAAGTATATTATTGGCAAAAGTAACTGGTGTGCTGTCAGGTATGAGTGTTCCGCTGGATATGTAAGCGCACAAAACTGATTTACATCGTAGTGTATACCCGTAGCATGAACATCTGAGGAACCGGTGGTTACGGAGACACTGCTAGTAAATTCAGGGCAGTGTGACTACAATCATCTTCATGCATACGCCGGTTTCGTGACGCTGGCCTGTGACACACACCTGGCGCTTATGCAGACCGAATATACCACACTAAGATCGCGCCAGAAACATTTACACTCTCGTAAACACACCCCATTTGCGAGCAGAGTGACTGCTCCACATAAACATGGATTTCAAACGCCCGCAAACGCTAAATATCTGTCGTGAACATGCCGCAAAATCAGCGGCGACAGTGGGGAGTGGGACGGAGACTCCCGCCCCTGCTTTCGAAACGGGCCGCTAGGGGGATTTCAGTGGCGCCCCTACAGGCCGCGCTCGAGGCGTATATTTTTCTATGTGCATTAAAATTTCTGGACTCCACTGGATACGTGGGTAGAGGAATTTAGGTTTCGTTACATACAAGTATTAAGTTGACATACCAATCGCTCAGAAGACACTTTATGGGATATGTTTGGCCTCCGTCACCGCTATTGACCTGGAAAGAACCAGAGTCCGGTTTTCGAAAGCTTTGCGGGGACATTAGCATTCTTTTGGTACGATTGCGTGCCCCTGATTCTGGCCGGTTAGAGAAAGGGCGAGCTTCTAATGCTCGCCTTTCTACTAGTAGTACAAAGTAGTAAGGGCGAGCTTCTACTACTGCTCGGGGTTCTCGCAAGACCAGTGGCCTATTGGTAATGAAGGATGTCACGGCTGTCACTCTTTTTCTGAGGGAAATTGGAAGTAACAGAAACAGCATAATTGTAATAACGGGCTCTTGAGCTCAAATTTACGAGTGCTCTAAACTGGACTCCGAGAGCAACAGATGGTTGAACTTGAACTTATTTCGTAACATCCTTTGTGAGGGGCGACAAAATGGGGCACGAAGCAAAAAGCTACATTGTTTACATAGCCCCACCTGTTATCTAAGATTTCCACTAGGTTAGAGCTCCAAATTTGGGCCGTACTGTGTGTTAAGTCTCCCGCTTCAGGCGGGGTGTTAATTCTTGAAACGACGCACCACGAAACAAAAATGAACGCCGTCCCGCCCTGCGAAACTGGATGTCCAGCGCATGTATTGTAACCTACTACACATGCTGATGGGGAAGGGTATGAAATGTTCCTACCTGTCTCGGCGGCTTTTCGATTGCACTCAGCTTCGCTGGCGGCAAAGGCTGGGTCCTGACGCATGCCCTCGGCGTCTTGGGCGAGAACTGCTGGGTCCTGCCTAGCCTGACGCAGGGGCTAGCCCTCGAATGACGTCAACCCCCTATTTTTTAAAGAGCAGCTGCAAACCTACTATTTAACAGAACACATGGGAGGGGGTTCCTATCGTTCGCCGGGTCCTCATCATCCATCATGCGGTTTCAATGCCTGTTTTGTGGTTTTTTTCCTTTACACAGGAACTGAGCTCTATGTTGCACGCCTGATTAGTCTGACGCAAGCGCTCGGCGTCTTGGGTGACAGGTGCCTACGTTTTTCAAGCAAAGCTTTAATAATTTCGTCCAGCAGTTTCGCGGAGGGTGCGCAAGGTAACCTTTTGACCGGAGACGCACGCCCGGCGACACAGCCCTCCAAGCACATCGCGTGATTCGCCGGGCCCGCTTTCGGCGCTGCCCACAGTGCCTCGGTTTCAGTCGTTCTGCTCATACGAGAGGCGGCCGCCGCCCCGGTAGCGGCCGATTAGCTGATCGGCAGCCGCCCACCCCTGCAGCCTCCAATACATGTGGCGCTGGGTCGCCTGCGGCTACATGACTCGTCTCGCGCCCGGCGAAGAGGAACGGCGCCTTCGCCGTGAATGAACGCCGCGCTCGCCGGCGAACGCGGCGAACGCGGAGCCTCCTTTTCCAGGCCTCCTTCTGCGAGCGTTGCACGGGACCGAACGGCTCTGAGCCTTGGTCGGCAATACAGCTACATCTAAAGTTAAACAAGTGAAACCAGGACTCAGCCGGACTAAGTCAAGGTTTTGCTTTGCATATCCAGGGTTAGCCGAGCTAAGCCGCAACCATTTGTTTTGTTTATGGCAGGAGATTTCTCGACCAACGAGAAGCTAACAGTTTCGCTGCAAGCAGTGGACGCGTATCTGGTTGCTTTACTGCAAATCTCGTTGAAAGACGGCCGACCCTACCACGTTATCCTTCTCCTCTCTCCCCTTCTACCCTACGCGCACTTACCTTTCCCTCTCGCTCCTCCCATGATTAATGTAATAAAGGTCGGCTGAATGCCATTCAATTATCGCGCATTCTCGTTGCTCGCGCGCCGTCTGTTGGGATCTTACGTTAGTATTATTCTTGGAGCAGCTGGAGGTAGAACTCGAGTTCATGTTTATCTGTGTTTGCTGTTTTGTCAACTTTCTTAGCCCTGATTTTTAACGTGCGGTTATTAACTCCTGCGATTTCAAAAACAAATCCAACATGTATTCCTAATTAAGAACCGCTGGTGCTACTGTCGATTACGTACTCACATCTTTCCTCAAATATTGCTGACGTTTCCTTTGCGCTGAATAATGGGCACATCTATGAGTCATTGCAGCAGTTTTTGTAGTCTGAACAGTAAGCTTTGCGTCAAAGCACTCATTCAGTTGCTTTCAGCTGGGCGGTTGAATCGAGTGACATACATACATACATACATACATACATACATACATACATACATACATACATACATACATACATACATACATACATACATACATACATGCATACGAACATACATACATACATACATACATACATACATACATACATACATACATACATACATACATACAGACAGACAGACAGACAGACAGACAAACAGACATACAGTCAGACTAATTTTATTTCGTGTTTGGTAACTCAAGAAATACTATCGTCTTGAAAGGAAGATTACATACTGCAGGCCTAGTCTGGAATGATTGAAAATGCGTTGTACAATGCACTCGTTCCTAATGCGGCCCGAACCAGTTTCAAGAAACATCGGTTAGTCAATGCAGGCATTTTCATTTAACTTGGAAGACCGATATCCCCCAAAGTTTTCGGCCCTTCGCTTTCTTCCTTCAAGGGGCCGAATCGACATCAATGATGTTCTGACATCAGCACGTGGGATAAAAAAAACAATTACGAAAGCTTTACACTGTGTTCGTTCTTTGTGAATGTTTAGCTCACAGTGGTAGTGGCGGAGGATAAGAACCTACAAAGAAAGGCCACGGGAGCTTCGTCAACGACAGCTTCACAGAAAAAGAGCACTCGAAAGTGCACCGAAGAATCTCCCCACCGTCCGTACTCCCTGCACATAAGGGTGCGCTCTTAGACGATAGAGCGGACAGGAATATAACGCAAAAACGCATTTTAAGGCACAGCTGAGAGCCGTTAAGGGGCGAGTTCTTCCTGAAGAACGCGAGTAAGATATTTGCGGATTTCATTTTAGGCATCTAAAAGGCTCTTTGCGCTGCCGTAGAAACTCGTCGAAGAGCTTGTTTTTGCCTTTTTTCAGGCAAACAGTATAACGCATTTATTCAATAGAATAAGACGATGGTACACGTGTAAATATTACGCTTGACAACGCCATACCTTCATCTTGACAGAACACGGGGAAATTTCATTTACTTCCAGAGGAGTAAAGTACGAGTCCCATTTCCTCGATGCCTCTAGACATATTCCATTTCTTTTCATCGAATAGCATCCAGAGGCGGATCGCCTTTCTTGAATGCGTGAAGTTCCGGTATCGAAGGTGTTTTTGGCAACAAGGTTTTGAATGCATAAATGTAAACAAAATGCAAACATAGATTTAAAAAACTGAGCTTGGATTTGCGAAGCCATTCACACTTTAAGGCATCGGAAATGCATTTGTCCCGAGACGGGGCCGTATCACATCCCTTTTTACCGGGAATCAATCACTCACGAGCAAGGCCGGCGGCGAGCTACTCATACGCTTTCTTTCGCGTGCGAACAGCTCTGTTAAGCTCGACCCCGGTTAGTACATTGTTTGACATGAAAGCGTTCAGAACGAATAAATGCTCCATTTAACGGTTCAATAAAGACCGAGTGTTTATGAATTCAGATTTCTTTGGTTTTTGTTCTCTCGGAGGAGAAGCGATAGCTGTTCTCCAGGTCCCGAGCTGTTATTACGGTCCCTTTTCACAGTAAAAAGTGACACGCGTGCCCGGACGTTGTCCACGTGAAAAACCGCTTCTCCTAGATACCCACACAGTGACGGAGAGAAGAGATTGTACAAAGCTTTAGCTCGACACTAGGCTGCTGTTTTGTTTCGTTCTTCATTTCCAGTCTCTTTCCGGCATTGTTTTTAAGTTTAACACTTCTTGTCTTCGGTAAGACTATGTCAATAGAAATGTTCCATATACAAATATTTCATTTTTTAAATAGTTCATTGATAAATAGTTCATATAAATAGTTCTTTCAGAAAACCGAAGAAGAAATTCAATTTCATTAGCAAAGGCGAACATTACACAAGGAATTTGTAGAACATTACACAAGGTTGTAGAACATTACACGAGGTGTAAAGTTGTAGAACATTACACAAGGAGCTTGATGTAATGTTCTACAACTGATTACAAATAAAGCAGGGTGACAGCAAAAAATGAGCATAGCTCAGGCTTTAACGGCCTCAAATGACATCGCCACAAAGGCGAAATTAAATAAGTAAAACGAGCTGTTTTTTCTCTTTTAAAGGAATCGGTAGTAACGCGCAGTGAAATGAACCGTGATGACCCTATTCATACACAGGCAAGGGCTACGCAAAGACGGACGCAGTTTTGGCGTAAAAGCATTAGGTACTCCCTTGTGAGACATACCGGTGTGGTGGTTGTTGTCCGGTACAGCTAATTGCCGCAGCTGCAGGTGAAAGTAAAAAAAAACATACAAAACTGTCAAAATATCTGTCACAGTGCATGTGTGGAATATTCTTATACAGTAATTAAACCAATAATTTTGAAAGGAGACTTGTTGTACGGCAGCCTCAAAAATGAGAAATTAATAGTGACGCCAAAAAAGCCATTGTGTTCAGATTACTGCATAGAAAAATTAGACATGATGCAGACTAGCACGTCGGAGCGCTTCATGCTGTATCGTCGTGGTTCTATTTTCGCCTTGTTTATTTTCTGCTATACAGCAAACTGAGTGATATTAAAAATCAACAGTCAGTGATCGTGTCTTTTTTTCACGTTAGTTCATAACGCACTGAGTGCAGAAAATGAAAACAAGTAATTAAGGCAGTGTTACCGCATTTTGGGCGTTTAAATTGGAATCAGTCTCAACAGCTGATTCGTGAGCTTAAAGATACCACACTCTCCCTTTAAACGGCTGTCTTTCAGTTCAGGCTACCGCCGGCGATTTACAATGGTCTCAGATTGCCTCAAAGCCTGCCTTGAAGGTCTCTACTTTGTAACAAACACCAAGAGTGAAGACTGTCGCTTCTTTATGTATCTGTTTCTCAGATCCTCGACCTACAAATCCCGGTTTCAATAGACTGGCTAGGATGGTGCCTTTTTATCACAAGGGCCTTCGATGGAAGAAGAGCTACACGCACGCACCTACACATGAGTACCTGTATAGTCACGATTATGATCATGACATTTCCCTACTGACCAGGTGATCTGTATTATGCCAAGAAATGCAAAATAATGAATGACCCCCCCCCCCTTTTACACACACACACGCACGTACATAACGACACACACCGCACACACAGACCCAAATGCGAGGGCGCAGTCACACAAATGCAAACAGGTAGACAAGAACGGGCGTCATCATAGCCATCATCTTGACTCCCCCCTGACAACCATTCTTTTCTTGGCAATTTAGCGAAATTCCAAGTAATCGAGCGAGTAAGGTTTTTAACCCAGACAAGGCTTGGCGTTTAGAGTATAACTAATGGTAAATAATACCTTTATTTGTCACCCCCTGTACATCACTACTGGGTGTTAAACGTAGCTTTAATCGCGTTTTCATTGAACCCGATGACTACGCAAGCAAAAACGGTGCAGCTAATGGCCCTCGGCTTTCGACAAGTTGCATACCTTTGTTTTCATGTTGCAATCACAGTTCTAATTCACGTTTGTTTCAACTACTTTGAAATTAAACTAATTTTAAACTGATTTACCCTTAAAGATGATTGTGTCGTTCTCCCTTTCTTTTGCGACTTGAGAAACATGCCACTTTCAATCACTGAAGAAAAAATAACATTTGGTTGTGCGCCGCATGAAATATTTGGATGAAATTAATCATTTATGTCACAAATGCTCCAAGACGAAGGCGCGCGCGCAAAACAGCATTAGAAACGGTTCTTGATTTTTTTTGTGAAGGCCCCAATACACTTGTAGGCTTTAAAAATCGCGGCTTTTATGTGTTCTGGCTAATTTTACGCGTTTTTTGACATTTTTTACTTCTGAAATTTGCAATCAACAAGTTTTATTGAGCGTCTGTCTTGTGTTATATGTCTGCGTGTGCTTTTCGCCATGAGGACTTTAGCTTTGAACGAGGCTGGGAGAAAGAATAAACTTTCTTTTAATCACGTGAGTGAGTGAGTGAGTGAGTGAGTGAGTGAGTGAGTGAGTGAGTGAGTGAGTGAGTGAGTGAGCGAGTGAGCGAGTGAGCGAGTGAGCGAGTGAGCGAGTGAGTGAGTGAGTGAGTGAGTGAGTGAGTGAGTGAGTGAGTGAGTGAGTGAAGTGCGGGCGACGTAATGAAGGTAGCTTTTTTTGCAAGAGCAGCCAATTTGCGTTGGCTAAGAAAGCAGGCAAATCTCCTTTAAAACGAATTTCCTTTGCATTTTCTCTGTGAACCCGTATGCCCTACGCACGGCGAGTTCTTTGAAAGGAATTGCAGGCAATTGAAAAATCTCCAAAATCACCGATTTACACATGTTAAACTGAGGCGAGAAATAAGAACCAAAACAAACGAAAAGTTTTAGACGAACACCTCACGGGTGACCGTAACCCGTCTCCACCACGAAGGCGTTTTAACGCAAAGCCGTGGATATCGGGGTTCCTGGGGAAGTGTTCACTTGAGGCCGCGCGTGTCACTAGCATACCAAAGAGGTCATTAGGCTTAACGAGGCGCCGACAGCCCTAGGTGATTAGAGCCCCTCAAGGCGCTATGAATGCTGTCTAATTACTTACACGCCATCCTGACATCGTCACCTGCGGCGTCCGATTCCCCATGGCGTGGCTCGCCAGCATCCAGGTTCATGAATACCTCGTTGTTGAACGGAGATATATAATTCCAGCGAATAAATAACCGGCTCGTTTAAATGAGCGGCTCAGCAGCGGCTCTGTTTCGGATTGATGGGCTCTGCCGTGGCTGTTAATCACGTTGAATCGAGCCCCCCCCCCCCCCCCCCTTCCTGGAAGATGTCTCACCAGGGATTCACCATACTTACCGTCTGCCACATGGTCGCGCGATAATTCCGACGTCCAGGCTGCCACAAAGGCACAGATGTTGCCCCATCCGTGCAATGCTGCAACTATAAATAATGCATTTATTATGAAGGGTTGAGTTCTTGATTAGGGTACAGCATGTCATATTTGACGCTGTCGTTCGTACCGATGTTACGAAAATCGGAAGCGAAGTTAAGTGTGGCAGATGAGCTAAGGGACACTCTCGGCTCCCTATGCAAAGGTGCTGTTTAATGTCACACGTAGATTACGATCGTTTTTCTTCCAGAAAAATCGCTTGTCTTAGAGTTCCATGACTCTCTGCGAAGAAATTCGATGATCGCTAAAATGTCAGAATTGTTTTGTGCATCGGTGACATTGTTTTCAGTGTCGGGATATGCCGCTATCCTTTGCTCCTTTGTTTATTCCGTGTTCCTAATAAAAAGAAGCAACAAAACCTGGTGAACAATATCCGCTCGAGCCAAGCTATGGCAGTTTAAAAGCCAACAAAAAATAAATGAAAACAGCGCAGGTTCAAAAATATTTCCCAAAACTTTTGGGCCTCCGCCCCTTCTCATTTTTAAAAACAGCGTGGTAGGACGAAATACACGAGGAAAGAAACCAGACAGGACGAGCGCTAACTATCGACTGAACATTATTTGAACGAAAAGACATACATATACACATAAAAAACATTGAAAAGGCGCATGCGCTAATATCCGTTCCATACCAAACACTGATATACATAAAAAAGAGGAAACAAGTTTGCTCCTACATAGTATCAGCAACAAGCAAGATAAGCCACTTCTTTATCATGTGAAGTAACGGAAGCCTGACTAATGCACAAGTCACCAAGCCTGTTTACATTGAACGCCTCTATTATTTCGCGCTTTAGCTGATTAGAATGACGGAACAGTAAGACCGTTTTTTTTTTCAAAATGGGGCTGACAGGAGCGCGTAGGACACGAACGACAGTGATCAGACAAATGAGATGTAGCTGTACCTTTCAAAGAATTGAAGTACTCTCTCAAACTCACATTTACACATCGGCCCGTTTGGCCAACGTACACCCGACCACAAGACAAAGGTATTTTATAAACAATACCAAGAGTACATGGGATATACTTGTTCTTGTGGTTAACAGTGCAATCGTCATGACTAGCGGAATTCGTGTCTCGTTTCTTTCTGTCTACTACCGCACGTACTTTACCTAGTTTATTTGGTGCTGATATGGCAACCTGCACCCCATATATGGAAGCAACCATTTTTAATCTGTGAGTGGTACGGTGGATGTACACAACTACAATGAACTTTTTTTGTTGTTCTACTTCTTTTTGTGCGCTAAGCTTGTCGCAGCCTTTTATCATTCTTGCAAGCTTATTGCATGCTGATGCCAGCGCAATAGTTGGAAAACCATCTTCTTTTAGCTTTTTAACATTTTCTTGGAAACTTGCGTCCATTGAGTGTACGCACGATTTGGACAATGCTGACCGAAGGCTGGAAAAAGCTATAGCTCATATCGACGTACCAACTCGCCCAACTCTACGTATGTCGGTTTCAACGAAGGTGTGTTGCTTCAGAAATATGATGTATGCATCGGTTTAAAGGTAGCTCCCACATTAAGTGACATTTTTCTTAGTAAAGTTGATCCTGCTTTGGATGAAAGTCTGTCGGGGATGGTGAAAAACGTTTTCAGGTACGTAGACGGCTATTTAGTGACTGTTGAAAGGCGTGATATTCCCCGCACAAGTGTGGGTGTCTTGGAGGTTTTTAAAGAGGAGGGTATGGGCCGAAAGTTCACCTTTGAAGCCATGAAGATCTCCTGTATACAATGTCTGGAACTTTCGTTGAAATTCCGAGCGAACCACGTTTGCTGGAAATTTGCACCTAGGTCAGTAAAACCCTTGTGAAACTACAATTCAAGCCACAGTAAGATTGTAAAAACTCTATAGCTTTTTCCAGCCTTCGGTCAGCATTGTTCAAATCGTGCGTACACTCAATGAACGCAAGTTTCCAAGAACAGGTAAAAAAGCTAAAAGAAGCGTGCTTTCCAACTAGTGCGCTGGCATCAGCATGCAATAACCTTTTAAGAATGATAAAAGGCTGCGACAAGCTTAGCGCACAAAAAGAAGTAGAACAACAAAAAAAGTTCATTGTAGTTGTGTACATCCACCGTACCACTAACAGATTAAAAAAGGTTGATTCCAGATATGGGGTGCAGGTTGCCATATCAGCACCAAATAAACTAGGTAAAGTATGTGCCGTAGTAGACTGAAAGAAACGAGACACAAATTCCGCTAGTTCTGACAATTGCACTGTTAACCACAAGAACAAGTATATCATGTACTGTTGGTGTTGTTTATAAAATACCTTTTTCTTATGGTCGGGTGTACGTTGGCCAAACGGGCCGATGTGCAGATGTGCGTTTGAGAGAGCACTTCAATTCTTTGAAAGGTACACCTACATCTCGTTTGTCTGATCACTGTCGTTCGTGTCCTACGCGCTCCTGTCAGCCCCATTTTGAAAAAAACGGTCTTACTGTTCCGTCATTCTAATCAGCTAAATCACGAAATAATAGAGGCGTTCAATGGAAACAGGCGTGGTGACGAGTGCATTAGTCGGGCTTCCGTTACTTTACATGATAAAGAAGTGGCTTATCTTGCTTCTTGTTGATACTATGTAGGAGCAAACCTGTTTCCTCTCTTTTTTATCTCTATCAGTGTTTGGTATGGCACGGATATTAGCGCATGCGCCGTTTCAATGTTTTTTTATGTGTATATGTATGTCTTTTCGTTCAAATAAATTTCAGTCGATAGTTAGCGCTCGTCCTGTCTGGTTTCTTTCCTCGTGTATTTCGTTCTACGGCGCTGGTTTTACATCCTGCCGACGTACCAACTCTCCCAACTTTCCATCCTGCTCTTTTTCATTTAGTTATTGTGGACGTTGTTTTCAGTGTCAGGATATGCTGCTATCCTTTGTACGATGGTTTATTCCCTGTTCGGCATAAAAACGACGACAAAAATGCTGCGGAACAGAACCCGCTCCTGCAGAGCCATGACAAGTAAACCGCCAACAAAATATAAGTGAGAAGGGGTGGAGGCCCAAAAGTGTTTTTACAACACATTTAGGCCTCCACCCCTCGCATTTATGTATTGGTGACGTTGTTTTCGGTGTCAGGATATACTGCTGTCCTAATAGAAAACGATAGTAGTGAGCCCGGCTTAGCCGGTTTCACAGGCTGTAGAAATACGGAGTATCCCGACTGTATCCCGGCTTATGGGGACTGTATCCCGGCTTTTGCCGGACGCACGAAGTAATGATGTTCACTCTGCGAAGGTGGATTACCAGCGAAGCGGCAGCGCAAGACATTTTTAGCCCAGACCCTCGGAAGCTGACGGACCGAGTGCCTCTCCTCTTATTTATCACCGCCCCGCTTACCCTGCAGTATGCATCTACTCCTATATATATCCTCGCTATGCTCACATCCTATCAGATGCCCGTTAACAACATCCAATCTTATCCGAAGCTTCTCAATACGGAAGGATCCATCGTACTGTGCCTACAGACCAACACCTTTGCTTATAGCACCCGTATTAAAGCGATCTACCCGACCCTGTCCCCCATCTTCAAACACTGCCCATGAAGCACCGCGTACAAGTTAAAGTTATAATGACTCAATTTATTTGCCTCAAAGTGTTCAAAATATATCCGAGGTGTGCTTTCAGGTCTTACAAAATGGCTACTATTTAATAAATATTTAAACAATAAATACAGAAGGAAGGAAAGATACAAATAAAAAAAACATCCCCCTCGCGAGGGGCATGGTCAAATGCAGAGCATTTTCGGGGGGCGCACGACGTTAAGTAGGTTGGGTTACGTTAATGTTGTTGCAGTTGTTGCAGTTGTTGCTGTTGGTTGTTATTGTTGTTGTTGTTGTTGTTGTTGTTGTTGTTATAATTATTATTGTAATTAATGAGGAGTCGTAATTAAGTGGTCACGTGACATCATTTATTAGCAGGTGAGTTTGATTAGCAGGTGAGTATGCGGGGGGGGGGATGAAGGGGGGGGGTATGGTTGAAGGTCTTGATTCCATCCCGTACAACGCTGACTCCGACGACAGCATCTGAAGAGAGCGCAGGCGATAACTGGATTGGAGCCCCGCACATACCCGATTTTATCTGGTTCGAAAGAAATTGACAGCGAGAGCGAACGCCGAGAACCGCCCCATCACGGCACGACCGCGCCACGACCACGTCACGACTACGTCACGATCACGCCACAACTGTTGTTGCTCCCGCGCCAAACTACGACGCATGCGCGCCCCACCTGTTGCTGAACGCGATCCGAGAGAGAGAGAGAGAGAAATGACTTTATGGTCACACGTCCGGCATGCGGGATCCCCACCGGCCGCGCAGGGCGCGGGGGTCACCCTACCTTACGCTACTCTTATAGTCCTAAGAGTTCACGTCGGGCCTAGGACCCAAGGCTTTGGTGCGCCCCTACCCCGCTCGGACTACTCGGGCGGTCGCCCTTTCGTCTCTGCAGGGCCAGGGCAGCCTCGAGCTGCTGGACGGCCCTCCTTTGGTCACTCGGGTCCGCGGACCCCACGCACTGTCTCACTCGCGGAGGTAACGTCTGACCGTCCGCGCACACTGCGTCACAACCCCACATCAGGTGGGCCAGGGTGGCCGTCGCTCGCGCACAAACACTGCACACTTCGCTCGCAAAGAGCTCAGGGCACACGTGGCGCGCGAGCGCCGGGGTTAGCACCGTCTCGGTCTGGAGTTGGCGCAGTCCCACCGCCTCTCGCCGGGTCAGGTCCCGGTGCGGGGGTGGAAAGTCGCGCCTCTGTTCCCGATGCCATGCGAGGATACCGCCGTAGTCTGTCAGCGGCGTCTCGTCGTCTTCACTCGTGGTCGTCGTCGCCTTATCGGGGGCGGGAGCGGCCGCGGTCCGGCACGTGGCGAGACCACGGGCCGCGGCGTCCGCCTCCTCGTTGCGATTCGGGGAGTTCGGCACTAAGTCCCTGCCCGCGTGGGCCGGGAACCACTTTAGCACTAACTGTGTCGTGAGTTTGTCCTCACGCAACACTCGCGCAGCCGCACCGCACACGGCTCCGCGCGCAAAGTTACGGATCGCTGCCTTACTGTCACTCAGTACTGTTCGCACGCCCGGGGAGCACGCGGCCAGGGCTATCGCCGTCTCCTCGGCCTAGCACGCGCTTCGGACGCGCACGCTACACGCGGTTCTCACTTCACCCGTGGTCGCGGACACTGCCACCGCCACGTAGGTGTTCGGTCTGTTCCTGTTACGGGCGGCGTCCACGTACACGGCGCCGTCGTCGTTCTCGTACTGGCGGAGCAGCGCCCTGGCGCGCGCCGCTCGTCTCTCCACGTTCTCCGTCGGGCTCACGTTCCTCGGCAGCGGATACACCACCAGTCTCCTGGTCGTCACCTCGCTCAGCGGCGTCAACTCGGGGCTCGGTTCCTCCGGGGACGTCAGGCCCACTCGTTCCAGGAGGCGCCTCCCGACCGCGGAGCGGCCCAGGCGCGTCAGCTGTGCAGTCCTCTGGGCCTCGCTGATCTCCGAGAGCGTGTTGTGTGCTCCCAGAGACAGCAAGGCCGACGTCCGGGTCCCGTTCAGCAGGCCCAGGGCTCCCGCGTATGCCTTGCGGATAGCCGCGTCTATGCGTTGCCGTTCCGCCTCGGTCCACCGGTGGAACGCTCCCGCGTACGCTGCGTGGCTGACTGCAAAGGCCTGCAGCATACGCAGGAGGCTCGCCTCTCGAACTCCGCGCGACCACGACGCCACGCGCTTGATCAGGCGTGTCGCTATCCCGATCTTGGTCGCGATGTGACGGGCCGCTGTCCCGTTGGTGCGGTGAGCGTCCACGTACATACCCAGGACCCGAAGGCCCTGGACGTGCGGGACGGGCGTGCCGGCGCCGGCCCTGACAATGATGTTACGCTCCGCTTCCTCTGCGGCTCGTTTCCTCCAGCGTCCCGGCGGGGGCAGGACCAGCAGCTGGGACTTTTGCGGCGAACACCGGAGGCCCGTGCCCTCGAGCGCGGCCTCGACGGCGTCCACCGCCGCCTGGAGACCGGCATCGATGTCCCCGTCGCTGCCGCCGGTCGCCCAGATGGTCACGTCGTCCGCGTATATGCAATATTTTATCCGCGGTCCCAGCGTCTCCAGGCGCCGGGCCACCTCGATCATGACCAGGTTGAAGAGGAGCGGAGAGATCACGGACCCCTGGGGGGTGCCCACGCTTCCCAGCTCTCTTTCTTCCAGTCGGTCTCCGCCCACCTCCAACCTGGCCGTGCGTCGGGTCAGGAACGATCGTATGTAATCGTAGGTGCGTCTTCCCATGTTGAGCTTCGCCACCTGGGCCAGGACCGCCGAGTGCTTCACTTTATCGAAGGCGCTCTGCAAGTCCAGGCCCAGGACGGCGCGGTTGTCTTTCTGCGGGACTCCTCCGGGGGGCTCCAGCACTTCGCGTTGCAGCAACAGCATCGCGTCCTGCGTTCCCAGGCGCGAGCGGAAGCCCAGCACGGAGTCGCTGTAGTGGCCGTTGTCTTCCAGGTAGCGCTGCCACCGGGTGTTGAGGACGTGCTCCAGCACCTTGCCCACGCAGGACGTGAGCGAGATGGGGCGCAGGCCCTCTATCCCCGGCGGCTTGTTCGGCTTGGGCAGCAGTATCGTTTTGGCCGTCTTCCACTGCGGCGGGAGGCGGCCGCTGGCCCAGCAGGCGTTGAAGTATTTCGTCAGGGCCGACACCGCGGCGTCGCTGATGTTACGCAGCGCCTTGTTCGTCACCCTGTCGGGTCCTGCGGCCGATCGGCAGTTCAAAGCCTGTGTCGCCTGGCGCACCTCCCATTCTTCGATATCGCGATCTAGGGCCGGGTTGGGGGCGCCGTCGTACTCGGGGTGGTCTTCGTGCGGGGTGGCCGGCAGGTAGCGGTCGTTGAGTCGCCGGTGCATCTCCTCCTCGCCGAGCTGGGTGGCCGCGGCATGAAGGATCTGCGCCATGCGGTGCCGTTGGTGTTCTTTACTCTTCGTCTCGTCCATGAGGTGGCGCAGGAGCGTCTACGTTCCACCTCGATGGAGTTGACCGTCGGCTTCGCTGCAGAGCGCGTACCACTGCTGCGCGCACAGTTGGCGGCTGTAACGCTCGATCTCGCGACCGAGAGCCGCCACCCGCTTGCGCAGCGCGCGGTTGTGGCGCTGGCGCTTCCACCGCCGTTGCAGCGATCTTCGCGCTTCCACGAGGTGCGCCAGGCGCGGATCCACTCGGTCTGTTTCTTCCGGTACTTCCACTTCGGTGGTGGCTTCCTTGGCGGCGGCGACCAGGCTCGCCGTCCATCGGTCCACGTCGTCCACTTCACCCAGGTCGGCCTCCCGAAATTTGTGCCAGTCGGTGAGCTGTTGACGCAGACGCTTGGTTGTCCCGTCGTCCGCCCGTGCGTGACCGAGCGGGATCGTCACTTCGACGATGTAGTGGTCGCTGCCCAGGTTCCACCCCGTGTTGCGCCACCGCGCGGTCCCGCCGCGGGGCAGGAGCGCGAAGGCAAGATCGGGGGTGGTGTCCCGGGCAGTCGACTTGCCGATGCGCATCGGTTGCTTGGGGTCGGTGAGCAGCTCAAAGTCAGCGTCGCCAGCGTCTTCGAGCAAACGTCTACCCTTTACCGTCGTGCGAGTGTAGCCTAATTCTTCGTGCGGTGCATTAAAGTCTCCGCAGATCACCGCCGCGGCGTTAACGCCGTGGGCGGCGTCGCGGACCTTGTGCAATAGTGCCTTGAAACGCTGATTCCCGTGTTGCGGATTACTATATACATTGGCTATGTACAGCGTGGTCGAGCTCTTCTTCCTCTTGTTTCGTCCTTTCTTCCCCGTGATTACCAGCTCCGTCACGCACGCTTCGACGGCGGAGTCCTTGTAATTCAGGATCTTGTCTTGATCGACGCTCGCAATGCCCTTTCGGACGAACGTGCACACGCCCTGGGCCGCGCCCTTCCCGCAGGTCCGGGCGCTGGGCGGCCGGGCGTATGCACGGTAGCCCGGCAGGGTCGTGATCTTGGGATCTTCTGCGTGCGTCTCCTGGACCGCTATAACGTCGGGTAAGTCCTTCGGCTCTAGCGATCGCATGTATTGCTGCAGCACTGCCTTGCGGCACCGGTAGCCGTTGGCATTCCAGTGCCACACGATCAATCTGTCACCTTGGGGTCGCTTATCCATGTTTGGGCTTGGCTCCCTGCTGCTGTTGTTGGACTCCCTGGCCTGCGAATTTGGCTTGACCCATGATGAATTGTTTCAATTCTTCAAATGATTGTTTCATTTCGGACATTTCTTGGCGGAGCTCGGCAAAGCCCTTCTCCATTCTGACCTCGAGGCGGCCGACCCTCTCGTCTAGACGGGTGACCTTCTCGTTGAGGGACCGAATTTCGCGGTCGTGTTTGTCTAATCGTTTGTTGATCTGTGGGATTCGCACTCCATAGTTGATACCGTCGTCCGCGGGCGGGCGGGCGTCCTCGTTACTGGTCACGTTCATGGGGCTTTCGTCCTCGTTGTCGGAGTCAAGCACGGCGGCCCTTCTCCGGATCTTGGCGGGTGATGGCTTGGCCTTCGGCGTCTCCGGCATTCGGCGTCTCCGGCATCGGCGACGGCGGCGACGGCGACCGCGTCGCGGGGGGTTTGGCGCCCAGCGCCGTGAAACTCGCAGGCTGGGGCGTTGCGCCGAACGACCACGTGGTCGCCACCGCCGGTTGCTGCGCTGTCGTTAGCTTGTTGATCACCTCTTGCTGTTGCTTGATGGTCCGAGCACGCAGAGAACACGCGAGGAGCAGCGGAGAACAGGCGAGGAGGAGTGGGGGAGAGGGCGCGCCTGGAACGGCTGTTGCGGACAACGAGGCACGCCAACGCCGGGTGACATCGTGAGTTAAAGAAGGGCTCTGCATTTAAAAGAAGAGGAAATAAAGAAGGAAAGAAAACAGTTCCATATCTTGATTATACTGCTTCCCGTTAGATGACGCACCAGCTGCTACTTCGAGGGGTGGTGCTCATTTTCTGTCTGACTTACGTGCAGGGGAACTTGCCCTGCGTAATTCTTCCCAGAGGTAGAGAAATAATTATTTGAATGCCGAATCAAGCAAAGTCAAACGGAGAGGCACGTCGCACCAAATGCGCAGGAATGCAGTATAGGCAGAACAAACACCGCTGCGATAAGGACGAAACGATTCACGTGTTGAGTATTTGCTACATTGTTACATAGAATATTTCACATTCAATACGTTCTGTTCTGATAATGGCAAAAGAATAGGAGGCAGCCCTTTCTGCCTTATTAATGCGAAAGCAATATTTTCCCCATGAGCCGCAAAATAGATCTCTGTTAGCAGTAGATGGCCCCCAAATTTCATGCGCCTCTAGCAAGATAGAAACAAAAACCATGGCATTAACGAAAACCGAATCCACTTACGCCTGGTGACGGGCAATGGATTTAAGCCGGGCTCTACCCGTGCACAACGCGAAACCTGGCTTTCGAGGTGCACTTAAAGGGAGCCTGCAACACTCTTTTCAACATTTTTTTAACTCTCTAATGCTTTCAGAATATAGTCAACAACCAGATACAGCATATAGGATAGGGGGTCACAAGTACAGTGAAGAGTACTCTAAATTGCAACTGGAAATTCAACAAGCCATTTTAATGAGGTTGTGGAGTTGAGACACCAGGTCGTTCCAGCCGTACGCGAAGGGAAGTACATTTCTGCCCAGAGCTGCCTGTGGGAAGTCGGGCTCTCTGAGCAACGACAACATTCTGCAGTTAAGGTATGCGCTCTAACCCTATAGGAGAATACATGAAGAACAGGCTGGAGCCACATCCGTACCTGCTTTACTATGCTTCGATGGGCATCCGCACGGGCTGCAATGGCGCTCTGCGCAACGTACCCACGCGTCCGCGGCGGTTCAATACCCGTCGAGGTGGCTCAGTGGCTGAGGCGTTGCGCTGCTGAGCACAAGGTCGCGGGTTCGATTCCCGGTCGCGGCGGCAGCCTTTCTGATGGAGGCGAAAAGCAAAAATTACCGTGTGTACGAGATTTCGGCGCACGTTATTCAAGATAAGTTTAAACGATCTTGTGCATAAAACACTTATGAAAAATAATAGAGACGAAGTAAAAGGAACATGAAAGAAAAACACTTAACAGTAGAAATAACCGAAGCCGAATGAAATACGGAACACACGATTACATAAACTCGCGAAAACAACGATGGAGAGTACGAACAAAGTAAACAAGAGAGATATAGAAGCATAATAAATACAAAATACTATTGGAAACGCAAAAAATACGGGGGACGCTGAAACCTTTTTAAGAATGTGAAGGCGAAAGCCTAGTGGGACGTTTTTTTTTTATCTGCGGTTGGACTTTGTGTTGAACTTTGCGACCGCACACGTCACCACTTACAAGCCCCAGGAACAGCATGCTCCGAAGGTCGTTCCGCTCGCTGGCCATCCCTAGAAGCCTTCTGTTCACCCTCCTCGGCACCTTCATTTCTCAAGATAGCTCGTACTGCACGTGCAGCAGTAGCTCGGAACGATTTTTTCTACATCACGCGTTCCACAAAACATAGCGGTCGAAGGCTTTCGTCTTACAAAAGGAAACAAAAATATAACACACAACTTTTGATCCCGTCCGGGGGCACCACAGTCATGAGGGATTGCAGATCCCCGTTAAGGTCTGATTACCCATCTGATTCACCGTTACGGTCTCATTTACCCTTACGGAGGGATTACGGTCAGCGCATTGGTTCGGGCGGAGGGTTAGAGAAAATTACTTCTATTCTACCTCCCTGGATTTCGCGAACGTAAGATTAAGCCTTAGTAATGACGTCGCCGTTGTTAAGGGGCCAGTCGAACTACTGGCGGTGCAGCGGGAGGAGGGTGAGGGGATGCGGTCTTACAGGGTGTTACGATGAAAATTGGAACACTTAAAAAATTTTCATGAACGAACCGCTGCTCGGTGCGCGCTCACATTTCACATGCAGGTCGCATTTTGTGGTCTCTCTTCTTTCACACCGGGAACAACGACGGTGCTTACCTATTAATACTGAAAATAAATAAAAACGGTTTTCGCCTATGGGAAAATGGCGCCCGATTTGGAAGTGCGTTCCAGTGCAAGCTGATCTTCAAACGACGGCGCCACCTGGGGTATGCAGAGCGAAAGGTACGATGGAGATTCACGCTCCTTCCTCGGCAGGAAGGAGCCAAATGGGGTAGCAGACGATCATAAAATGTGAAGGCAGGTTTTCTGATTGTCTGCTACCTCATTTGGTTCCTTCCAGAGTTCCTTCCACGTTCGGAAGGAGCCAAATGAGAAATGTGAAAGCAGGTGAGGAAAGAAATCCAACATTTATAACCATGGTAATAATTTATTATTATTGGTATCACCTGTTTCGCAATTATATGTGATCATCGTAAACTAGGGACGAAGGAGATTTTCTCATCGTCTGCTACCTCATTGGGCTTTTCCTACCAAAAATCCCCATCGTACGTTTGGCTTTGCATACCTAAGGTGCCTCCGTCGTTCCAAGATCAGCATGCACTGGAGCGCCCGTCCAAATTGTCCGCCATATTCCCATTGGCGAAAGTAGTTTTTATTTATTTTCAGAATAAACAGGTAAGTACTGTTGTTGTCCCTGGTGTCAAACGAAATATACCACAAAATGTGACCTTCGTGAGAAATTTGAGCGCACACCACGCAGCGGTTCGCTCAGGGAAAAACATAGAATGTAACAATTATCGTCGTAACACCCTGTATTCTATCATGACGTTAAGGCAAACGGGACACATCGAAGTTTAACCTAATCAAATTATATTCACTGCTGAAGATACAGCAAGCCTGACGTTGCTTGTAAGGGTTTGAAAGTATTGTTAAGGCTCCGAAAAGGTTAAGCGTAAACCTATACCTGATAAGGGCCTAACAAGATCAGGAATGCAAACATCGAGACAGAGTCATACCCGAGACCTAATGCATGGCTGCATTACGTCTTTATTATTTGTTCGAAATACCCCCCCCCCCCCCGCGTAACTACCATTAAGAGTGCTTAAAGAAACGAAAAAGAAAAGGTTTACAAAATGCAGCTGAAGTCACACAACTGGTAGTAGTTTTTATTTACTCACTGTTAGTTAACAGGTTTAATAGTACCTAAAAACACGGCAGCTGTAAAATGGTACCTTCAGAAAAAAAACAAAAAAAACACTATAGAATAATACAATTATAGGCAATACAATTCAACCACTATGAGGCTACGAAGGGCCAATGCAGCATGCAAGATGTCTAGATCAAACAAAGAAATAATTCTCAAAATATAAAAAAATATGCATCGTTTGGCTACCGCCCCACTCGGCACCCCCCTGGAAATGAATCGGCACACGAGGTTTCTCGAGAACTGGTCATTCGAGAGCGCAGTGATGCTGCAGAACCCCCTCAACGGCTGTCTTATAGGCACCACCTCTCGACTTACCCGTCGGTGCTCGATCACTACGAATGTCCATAGCTAGCTTCCCACCCGCCGACCCCGACCACTCCCCCTCCCGCCACCTCGCTGTTGTATGGCGCCAACTTCAAACATCCTCCTTCCCACCTCTGCACTCCGGTCACTCTACTACCTTGAGCTGCACCCCAACCAGTGTCCCCTAGTGGCTCTAGTGTCCCCTACGTCATCAATACGAAGACCAACCACATGTGTCTTGGTCTTGCGAAAAAAAAAATATGTGCAAACTCTTAAAAAGCACCCCCCTTTATTCTAAATTACGAACTAGTAGCAGTTGGAAGCCGCGCTGCTCAGCACAAATCCTTTAACCCACGCCTCACTAGCCCAGGTGGCCGAAGACGCCGCGGAGAACTATATGAGTCCTGCCGTCGCCAGAAAGACACGGAAGTCGACCTGAAAAGGTCCCACTCGTGGCAACAATAATTTGTTTTGTCTCTGATCTGGTCCACACTGGACTTTGCCTCTCGTTAACAGTAAAAATATTCCGCTCATTTTAAGCTTCACGAAGCTTGCTCATTTCTCGTCCCTACTTACATGTCTTACTTACTTTTATTAGCTTAGGAAATAATAAAGCACCCTTTGCAGGTTTCTCGAAGCGCCACCTGAAATCCTCTTCTTCTGAGATAAAGGACGTCTTCCGTGTTACAGAATTCTAGATGTTAGCTGCCCATCGACCGACAAGCGATTCCGAACGACATTATCCGCCACGCAACCACCCAAATGTCGACATATTAAAGCGAAAGTTTTCTTTTTGGGATCATTAGCGTTCTGTCAAAAAAACCTATGCATTTCCTCATGGATTGGTTTGTCTACCGAAAAGGTCTAATAAGATCTCTGGACTAGGATATCACGCCTTTCAATCACGCAGAGAATATCACGCCTTCCAACAATCACTAAATAGTCGTCTACGTACCTGATAAGGTCTGATAAGATCTCTGGAATAAGGTTTCTGGGGTGTGAGTGAAACCGTTCTTCTATTGTGTCAAAACGGTTACTTGAAAATCGCGAAAAAGGAGCGGTTCCAAATACGACAATGCACGTGTCCACCATGCTGAAGGAGTACAATAGTATACCTTTATCTCATAAACCATTTAGATCGTCCGCAGATACGTTTGCTTAGGGCGCGAAAAATCGATTGATTGTGGGGTTCAATGCGCCGACGCAACGCAGGCGATGAGGCGCGTTGTAGTGGAGGGCTCCGCATTAATTTTGACGAGCTGGGAATCTTTACGTGCACCGAAATCTCGTACACACGGGCGTTTTTGCTTTTCGCCTCCATCAGAAAAGCGGCCACCGCGGCCGGGAATGAAACCCGTGACCTTATTTCACGGCGCGAAAAATCGTCGCATGCGTTCGTTCTTCGTTCGTGATTTGGGTCTTCCAAAGTTTGACGATCGACTGACGCATTTTCCGCGAAGGTTCGACGCACTTCGATGTTTGGCGTTTCTCTGAAGCGTGCCTACAGGTATCCGTGCTCACCCTTGCCCCCTTACCTCGAAACTCGAAACTCACGAAACTCACGCATCGAAACTCACTACTTCGCGCTGTGCGTCGTTATTTCTTACATCCCCCGCAATAGACGCGCCTGGCTTCAAACTCACACGAACCAACTTTTCCTGCAGCTACATCTGCCACCCCGTCGCATGCATCAATGGTTACCCTTCATCGAAGGGTGACTCCTCATTTTCCGCAGGCCCTGTCACTGTAAGTTCCCGACGGAACAATTTTGCGCACTGGCCCAAAGACTTTCGGGCAAAATATAATAAATATATTTCCTGACCACATGCCATCTCTAACGTATATGAGCATTGAATTTCACCGGCTCTACTTATTGTATAGTGCAGCACCGTTTGCCTTGTAATAATTCGACGTAATTGCGGTGTTCAGCTACATCTCATGCGAGTCTGTTTTCTTGTGCACTTCCTAATAATTTTTCCGCACTTATATCTGGTGTATACACATTTTGTACATGTAATAATGCATACCTCACAGTTCCTGTGCAGCTACGCCCCCACCCCCCCGCGGGGCCCTGAAGGAAAGTAATGAAATCACATAGAAAATGACTGCGAGATGGTTTAAATTCTGTTTACGTTGCTAATTACTCGTCATATGTTAATAATATAGTATTTTTTCTAGGCTACATACCGGCAGGACAAGGCATGCGTATGAGCGACCGACACAAACCAGAGGTCTATACGCAAGACGGGAGAACAAACAGCTGTTATAATACTGCCTATTCGATTAATTAGCGCAAGCTGGAAGTCCTCCGCGGGCCTCATCTTCCCTAATTAATCTCTTCCCCATGCTATGCCTTTCTCGTCTGCATTTCGCAGCCGCCTCGGAATAGACGGGTAGGGAGCTCTATACAGAGGAAACGGCCGGGGAATGTAACTGAAAACCAGGCGGTGCACCGCTGGCTTCAATCTCGGAAGTCTGTCCAAAGCACTAGCGATCGAGATGAAGAACTATGCCTTTCGATTATAGGCGTAAAAAAAAGGTTACCACCAGTGTTAATGCGGCAATCTGCCCTCTCTCTGGAGCTACCGTGTTTAGTTTCATTTGTCTATCTTGTTTTTATTCAACCACCATATCATATCGCATTGTTTTTATTCTGCACTAAATATATTCCACTCCGATTGCAGCGAGCTCTTGGCAAGAAGCAGCCTCGTTGCGCTCAGCCTGAGTGATTTTGTGGCTTCCTTTTATGTATAGCACTCAGAATCCTACGAGGGCACCTTCGTTTAGCCTCTGTTTTTTACTCTGTGTAGAGATCAATAGTAAAGGCCTTTCAAGGTCGCTGCAAGGTCCCCATCATGATCATTATCATGACCATGATCATAATCATCAAATAATCATCGTCATCGTCATCCCATTTGTGCGCACTGTAGGAAAAAGGCGCGTCAAGAGCTCAAAAAAGTATTCGTTATGGCGGAGTGTGGTCGATCCCGTGCGAAAGGATGGTTTCCGTCTGGAGAACGCACGCTACTCTCGATCCCGACCGTGTGCACGTACTGAATGTTTCGCCTTTGCTAAGACGCATCCCGCCAAAGCAAAGGGGAGTTCTGATGAAACTCCGCCTTTGGCAGGATCACATACATTCCTAATTGCATCATAAAAGACAGTCCCGGCCTCGGGACTGTAGTGCCAACTAAGCTCTTTTTAGGACACGTTTTAAAGTAGGTATTCGGACGACTGACTCTTAAGGCGGGCAAGAGGCAGACGCAGGTACAGCGGCGACGTGATTGTACATGCAAAACGCGAGTGGTGCCGGAACGGTTGATTTTAATGCAACGCATAGGAGCTCTATTACTTGCGCTTGAATGACTTTCATTCGGTGGCTAACTGGATGTACCCGCTCGCTCGCTCGCTCGCTCGCTCGCTCGCTCGCTCACTCACTCACTCACTCACTCCCTCACTCACTCACTCACTCACTCACTCACTCACTCACTCACTCACTCACTCACTCACTCACTCACTCACTCACTCACTCACTCACTCACTCACTCACTCACTCACTCACTCACTCACTCACTCACTCACTCACTCAATCACCCACTCACTCACTCACTCACTCACTCACTCACTCACTCACTCACTCACTCACTCACTCACTCACTCACTCACTCACTCACTCACTGCTTGCACTACAGCATTTTTGTTCCTGTATGGGCCAGGCATATTTTCTTTGTTGCGAGGGTGGAAATGGCGAGCAATTTTCCAAACACAAGCAGTGCTTCACATTTAATAAGAATCATTGGAGACAATTCCGCCTTCATTTTTTTTTCTTCGAGAACACTGTAAGCCTACATCGGTTGATTTCGCGGACGCAGAAAATCGTCCACTCGTTGAAGCCTCCCCTATTTTCCCGCTTACAACTCGCTCGCGAGAAGGTTGCTGCTCAACAGAGGTGTACAGGATGCCACACCCAGATCTGAAGCCTAACATCAAGATTAAAGGTCTAACGTTTCCTACCTTACGATGACGCCAAGGTCGCGTGCTGTTGTGTGGCGTGTGCGATGGCGTTTGTCAAGCGAAGCCAAGTGGTATGGCTGAGGCTTACAGTGGCGAGCATTCTTTCACTCGCCACAATATGAACACACTATCCATGCAGTCTAAAGCGTAGGCAAGCCTATCCTGAGTGAAAAACATAATGCAAAGAAAAGACTTGTGATTTTATTGGCCCTTGAGGTAAAATAAAGATCCTTGTGAAGCGGAACAACCATTACTTCCTTAGATACGCTACGAGAAAAAACTTAGGGGAGAATAAGCATGAAGTAGTAAGAGCCTGAAGAAGTATGAAATAGTAAGCATGAAGCATTAAGAGCCTGACAACTACAGCAATCTAGCTTGATAAATACGATACGTTGAGTGTGCGATGATCACAACTTTTTGGTTAATGGATACTGCGCCGCATTAATATTTTTCGCGTTGCTCGTGCGGTAAAAGACCGGCCCGATGTGTTCCCGTTCATTGCTCTCTATTAGAAACATTTATATCTTGCGTCTCCTGGTTGCCTAAGGCGAGCGTCAGAGTAACTATGACTTTCGCACAATAAAACATCATCGTGTGGTCAATGCCAAGCGAAGCAAAGAAAAGAGAATCTGCAGAAATTCATAGAATTGTCTAATATTGCGTAGCATTCCTATGCCGCTTGTCTTCAGTTTGAGTTCTTTGAAGCAAACGTGTTGGTTTTTTTTTAATCCTGTCCGCATATTATCTCCATTTACTGCATTGTAGTGATTACAAGTGTTACATTCGCCAAATCTGCATTTTTAAATGAAAGGCGACCCGCCGCGGTGGCTCAGTGGCTAAGGCGTTGCGCTGCTGAGCACGAGGTCGCGGGTTCGATTCCCGGCCGCGGCGGCCGCTTTTCTGATGGAGGCGAAAAGCCAAAACGCCCGTGTGTACGACATTTTGGCGCACGTTAAAGATCCCCAGGTGGTCAAAATTAATCCGGAGCCCTTCACTACGGCGCGCCTCATCGCCTGCGTTGCGTCGGCGCGTTAAACCCTACAATCAATCAATTTAAATGAAAGGCGTTACACAACTCGCCATTTTGCGTGTTTTTTACATTTTTTCTGTGTTTTAGTTTTTCAATATTCTGCTCGACCAGTTACCTCCATTGAAGGTACTCTAACGATTACAGGGGGAACTTCCGCGAAATCTTCCTTTCTGTGGAAAGGCAGGGCGCTACACGGTTGGCCATTTTCTATATTTATTTTTTTTAATTTATTCCTTGGTATTTCAAAATTTAGTTCCCCCAGTTATCTCCATTGATGCTATTAAAACGATTACAGGTGTAATTTTCACAAACTATGCATTATTGTGAAATGCAGGGCGTAACACGGTTCGCCATTTTGCGTGATTTTAATCTTCTTCCTATTTCTTGGTTTTTCAAATGTTCGTTCTAACGATTATCTCCATTTGCGTTTGACGGTTCGCCATTTTACCTAATTTTTAATATTTTCTAATTTATGAGTTTTTCAAAATTTTGTTGACCCAATTATCTCCTTTTACGCTATTAGTATTATTACCCTTCAAGTGGAAGTTTTGTTACATCCGCATTATTGTGGGATTGCAGGGCGTTTGACGGTCCACCATTTTACGTAATTTTTAATATTTCTCTTATTTCTTAGTTTATCAAAATTTTGTTGACCCAATTATGTCTATTTACGCTAATATAACGATTACAGGTGGAACATCCGCGACATCTGCATTTTTGTTGATATGCAGGGCTTTACACGGGCCTTGCCATGGTGGCGGTGAGGGCTGGGCAAAGAATGTTACGCATTAAAAATGATGCGTTGTACTTGCACTCGTATCGCTAGGAATATTTGCGCAACCACCTAGAGTGCCATGAAATGTGGAATGGAATAAAAAAGTGGTCATATTACCAGTAACAATATACTGCAATACTCGTGAAGGTTGAACAGACAATAGGATGCAACGCACGAAACCGCTTGCGCTTTCCCCATCACTGGCGTCGCTAAAACAAGAAGCACATTCGACCTCGCGAACTCGTCAAAAAGTGTTCATTCGATGTCTGGTAATGTCCGTAGCATCGGCTCCCCGGTAAATCGTGCGTTTTCTGTCATATAGGATCTTTTCCCGGGGCCTATACGCGGGGCATTGATCCAACTACTCAGCAGTCGCCCCACCGGCGCCACTAGTTCTCCGACAACTGGTTGCAAGCATCCCCTTGCATCAATCTAGTCGATTCCGCGATCGGCTTGCGCAGACAGTTTCGGGTGCTGCCATGCGTCTGGACCACATAACTTAGGCTGGAGTTTTTATAGGGAATTTCATTGTGTACGCAGTCTTTTTCCGCTTATGGGCTGGGTGGTTGGTTCGTTTGGCGTTTCGTATTGAAGGCGTAAATATCGCACTTAGAGAAGATGGCTCTTAATACACAGTACTTATCTTGGGTTCAGTATTTTTGTAAGACCCCTCGTTTCTGATGGAAAAGAAATAGTCGGTTTATTTCTGGGGTCGGTTATTGTTACGGAACTCATCACTCTTCAGCACTTTTTTCTGGGCAACTCATTTTTTTTTTTTTTTCAATTTTACCATTCTGTGTCTTCCCTGGAAACTTCTTTTAACGTAGCCGGGTTCAACGCTCTTAAAACTGCGCTTAAGCTCTTGTCTCTTCGTGAAATCGTCGGGAACTTTATTCGTAGAGCCTGTGCTTTACTTCTACTTTTCGCAAAAAAATTTTGTCTTATGTGTTTGCGGCCTTTTTAGTAAGTGAATGGCGCCAAATGTAAGGGAATGATGCGTTTAACGACATCCCGTATTTTGTCACACCCTTAATGTAGCCTCCAAACGACGCATATGTCTTGCTCCAACAGATATTGCAGTGTGTAGATCATCGTGCTAAATATGAGGTGGACGATATACATTGTGTGTCTGCATAAAAACACGAGTATTATGCAACTTAGATATATTGTTGAAGTGGAACTGTTGAATAAGTTTATGGCAAATAGCTACGTAATTGCGTTGCGGACGTGAAACGCCCGCCATAAGTACCTCTCAACAAACTCTAACCCTAATATGGGTAATAATGGCACAAACGTCGTTTTGTACAACTGTGATTACTCTCTTTCTCAAAAACGGGTAACTCGGTCCTGATGTCCTGCGTCTTCCCCTAGGCTAAGCGTTAACGCTCCGGCGGCTTCCTCTACGTTTGATCAGCACGGGACATTTGGCCTTCACCTAAGCAATACGAAAATGGAGGGACACTCCAATCCCCGTCCTCTTCCACCGCCTGTCATTAACATCATACCCGAGCTCTCGTTTTTGGAAACTAAGCAATCTGCTCAGTTAGCAGGATATGGCACCACTGCCACTTGTCGGGACCAGGCACTCTTGAAGTAGCACCGAATTTTTTTCGGACTCCAAATAATGGGTAATTAGAGGGAGCGCTGTGACGAGGATATCACGCAAACGGCACGCACCATGACATCAGTTCGCAGATGGCATCCTGGGGGAGCAGGGGAAGTTTCATACACTGCCGCAACAAAATCCTCGGCAAAGTTTACGGGCGTTTCACATTAAAACATTCCCTCTGTCGTGAAATGAAAGTTTATTAGCGATGCCATCTAGAGTGACTTCCCTCAGAAAATCGGGCGTTCGTCTGTAACTTGAAGCATTGAGTTTCGTAGGGATACATGGGCTCTTCATATTTGGTGTCACTGCTTATGTTGCCGATAAAATTATTTCCCAGCAATGCAGTTGTGTGTAGCAAGGACGACTATACTCTAAATGTTCAGATGTATAGCAGTTAAACCCGCCAAATATAGTGAATTGATCTTTTATTCTTAGCTTGCCAAGATTGCTTTCATGTGTGGCGGAGAAGTCTACGCATATTGAAAAAAGACATCTGGGTGAAAAAACGGCGAAATAAACACAAAACGAAACAAAAATTTAGAAAATGCCTGACGAAACACTCACGGCAGAACATCAACTACTTACGAAAGCCTCTAAAGCCTCACCGGAGTGCGACAGCTGACGCCTGGATGCTCCTGCAAGCACGTAAGAAAGGATGTACAAGGAAGACAGGAAAGTTGCCTGACTAGACCCTAGTTTGCTATCCTGCCCGTCGCAAAGGAGAAACAGGCAAAAAAGAGGAAGGAAAGAATCAAGAAAAGTTGGAGCAGACAGGTATGCCCAGCGCTGAAGAACTAAAGGTTCAAGTTCAGTGATTGCCGCTGAAGGCTTTGTCTATAGCCTGGAGTTTAAGTTCGTCGCCCGTAGAAAGCGTAAGAGTTCCTTGGTCGCCTCCTCAGCGGATGACAGAGAAAGCCAGTGACACAGAATCTTCTCCGAAAATGACCGCCGGAAGTCCAGGTTCCTCAGTGCTGAAGACAGCTTCTTTCTTCCATGAGAGTAGCGTGGACACCCGCATAAAACGTGCCGCAAGATTCGCTCTCCTCCCTTGCGGCACCTTTCCCACTCCTCACTTGCTGCCATTCCTATTAAATATGAGTAAGCATTTGGGAATGCCACCCCCAGCCAGAGACGGCAGGTAAGTTGCGTCAGACCATGAAAGGCTTTGTGGAAGGGGAGGTGCGATAATTCCCATAGGGGTTCCCTTTTTTAACGTGTTATGAAGTCTTTCAATATAGATATTATTATGGTTTCAGCACTTACCAGCGACGCTGCCCAGGTCATTGCTAATACCGGGCGAGGAATTTGCTCAAATGAAAATTTCCTGAAGCAAAACACCTAAGAACAGTTCGCTGTATTTCATACGCGGTGAAGAGAGAGCGGTTACTCGTACGAGGTGAATCATGGCACTACCTGGGAGAAGGATTGGGGAGGAGAAACTAAGCTACGCTGTGACTGAAACATCTTCTAGCCGGATGAAGCTACTGCAGTCAGAATATGGCCGAAAATTTTATATTAAGCGGTCGCTTCTCCCTGATTTAGCTGAAAGCTGAGTTAAAACTACTGACCCCTAGATCTGAAAGCGCTCACTTCACTGAGGTGAGCTCGCATTTCGGTTCTCCATGGCACTGAGCCGTAATACTGCGTTCAAGTTACAGCGTTGAGCAGTGCGACTACAGGGAAGAGAGACAGAGAGAGTTTGAGTGTGATCTACAAGTTTGCTAACAACACTATGCCCACACGCGCCCATGAATGCGTCAACATCTTACATGCAGCAAACCACCGCCCCTATGTGCTTCAGGAGATGGTACCCTGCCATCAGGCCATGCCTGGCAACGAAACGGATCATGCTCTCCCTCCCGCTCGTTAAAGTGACCGTCCAGATGGACCACTACTTCTTACTACGATTAGGACCTCAACAGTTCAATAAGCAGCCTGCCTGCCTGCCTGCCTGCCTGCCTGCCTGCCTGCCTGCCTGCCTGTCTGTCTGTCTGTCTGTCTGTCTGTCTGTCTGTCTGTCTGTCTGTCTGTCTGTCTGTCTGTCTGTCTGTCTGTCTGTCTGTCTGTCTGTCATAGAGCAGTAGTCGCGTGGAACGCCAAGTGAAGTGGGTGACAGTTCGTAGAAACCGAAGATGAGAAAACTACGTAATAATTGTAAGTGGTCACGAACGCGCCGACTGAAAAGAAAATGTGAAAAATGAACTGAGTTGTGGGTTGCTTAGGTTTGTCAACGATACATGATCTATTGTTTTGTTTACTGAGTGGTTCGTTGGACCATTTTATAAGCTATTCGAGGCCAATGCGATGGTGTCCAACGCAAAAGGTGGAAGAAACGGAATCCGAGCGGAGTTAATTGCAGGTTTTCGGCGGACAAGCGGAGAATTAATGGTGAGCCGAGGTATAGTGTTATTTCCGGAAAGAAATGGGACGTATGGCTGGGAAGACCATTTCCGGCCGCTAGGGGGTTATCGATCCCTCGAGGCGAAGATGAAGCTCAAAATAAAAAAAAATACTGATGATGGTCACGCAGGGAGGCCTCCCAACGCTCTTCGCTGGTGACGATAAGGAGGAAGGGATGTGTTCGGAGCCTGAATAGTAGGATGCTATTACAGGCCCATATGATATTGCAGAGCGATGCGTGAGGGACAGAACAATGAGGACGTGCGTCTGCATAGATGTTAGAAAAGATGGTGGACATCATTGTAAGGGCGAGGAAGGAGCTGCTCTGAAGCTGGCGATGGATGGCAGCTAAGGGTCGGATTAGGGATGGGTGAGGAAGAAGAAATATGGTACGCTCCAAACGTGCTAATGGGCGATTATGCCCCCGTATGTGTGCAACCTTTAACGCAGACAATATACAGGGTGATTAGGCGCTTATTAGGCGCTTACATTTACGTGAAGACCACCTATACATTGAGGTTGTGCACCCAGGGGAACACGTAATTAGGAGGTAAATACTGATGTAGGTGGCTTAACTAAATAAAATTGATTAATTACATTTTATTGGCTAAAGTAACCAGGTATGTTTGTATTGATAAGTTAGACGGAATCGTGTTTCTACGCCATTTAATTTGGCAGAATTCTTCTAGCGCGTCCGTACTCCGACATATAGAACTGCGAAGTTTAATTGCCACTCGCACGATTGCGCATGCTAGAAGTCTAGACCGGCGCATAGGTCCTCCCTTTTGATCTATGTTTCGATAGCGTTTCCGAGTACTGCAGATTGCGATAACGCCAGCCAAGACTGAATGGGTGCCAGTTTCACTTTTGCCTATGCCTACAAACCGTGGTCGAACTAAACCCCGTATACAGCAGGCACATCACAGACAGACAGACAGACAGACAGACAGACAGACAGACAGACAGACAGACAGACAGACAGACAGACAGACATGAGTAAATGTAGCTTTCAATAGCTCCCCGGTACCACACGAAGTACAACCGGTTATACCCCATTGCAACAGTACAAAAATAGGGCCAACCGGCAAAGAGAATTTTGTACACACGAAGGTGGAGAGAAATTAATGGGAAAGACTTTCTTGCGACCCACCGCCAGGGGGACGAGCCCGGGGCACCCCTCTTGTCCCCCCTAGGAAAAAGCCGGATAGGGTGGGATGCTGGGAACGGGAACTTGGACATCGGGATGGGTTATGGGAAAAAGGGTGGGGATGAGGGAAGCAATTTTGCTCCAATCCTTTTGTCTGACTCTCTTCCAAGACTGATTGCTCAGCGAGGGCATCAGACAGTGCCAATTGCCAAATATGCGGTCCCTGCCACGGGTTACCGCTCACCCATAGGGTCCGATAACTGGGCCCCAACTGTCGGAGGCAGGAAGTACCCTATTTAGTGGTGACGGCCAGGTCCTTCCCGACCCCCAGCTCTGCGGCCGATGCGTACTAACGTCTTCGATCAACTGTCCCGCACAAGGTACTCATGAATCACCAGTGAAGCTTTCCACTATACACGGGTACTTGCAACACCTGCTTTTCACGGTCTCCGGACACCGGAAGTTTGTATGCGAACGTTAACTGAAATCCACGCTGGCAAGCCAACCACGTTCGCAAGGCTCCCACAGAGGGGAAGCTGTTCTGCGAGCCCTTTTCTTATGTTCTCCTCTGTGCCTACTCTATCGCTCAATGGAACAAGAGTCTTGTGGCATTGCCACTGGGTCGGGCGACTCGGCAGAGGAGATCGGTCCGGGCCTACTAGCCGTTACTAAGCCAGGAGAGTTTCCCCAGTCGGTGTACTAACCTCACCTTTCCTCGTGTTCCCCGTGCGGAACACCCAGTAGCTCGTGGTGGCACGTCCCGTGGCAGCCAGAGAAGATCAGTCTATAGGCCCCTCGCAGCAAGGTTACAGGGGGGCGCCCCCCCCCCCCCCCCGGCCTCATACGGACTGTACAACATCTAGCCCCAATGACATTTGGTTACAGGGGTATCTCACTCCCCCGACTTATAGCGATCAGGTCGCTGGCCCCAAAACAGCTTGCGGTTACAAGGGTCGCCAGTTCCCCGGCCCGTAATGGTTTCCCGAAATTAATCGGTATTCCCAATACAACGACTGTACGCTTGCGGCACTTGCTACTTTCGCAACTTGACTCGCCGGCCTCCTCCCACGCTGGATCACAGGGGTGCGTTACTTCCCCCAGCCAAAGAAAGTCATAGTTGATCGATCTCGACACGCTTTCCTGCTTCAATCGCATCGCCAAGTGCCGGGTCGACACCCGACCGCCCGACCTCCGCGTAGGACCTGATTCCAGTTGTACCAGGAACCCCCGCAGTGGCGGCCGTTTTGCACGCTCCCAGGGCAGGGATTGTGCGCCCCCCCCAATTCCTCGAGGAGGTTTCGTGGAATTACCGTACTTCCACGCTCTGGCCCCTATGACATTAGGTTACAAGGGTTTGTCACAACCCCCGGCCTGCAGACCAGTTCGCAAGTTCAACAGAACGAGCCCCAAGCTATGGTTACAGGGGTGTGCACGCCCCCGGCTCGGTAGTAATCTACCCATTGCTTCAGCAATGGTACGCCAACACTACGTGCGAACTATACTGCTTGAGCGCAGTGATTACGTTGCAACATTGACCCGCTGGCTTCCTCTCACGCTGGATTACAGGGGCGCGTTACCACCCCCAGCCTTTGGCCTCCTCCCATACTGGATTACAGGGGCTCGCTACTTCCCCTAGCCAAGAGAGTCATAGTTGCTCCACAAATACCATCTTTCGGGATAAAAGGGATCCTCTGAGGAACTCCCTGTGGCTCTGCACTCTCGCCCCCAAGACTGAAGGTTACAAGGGCTCATCAAGTTCCCTCGGTGAGCAGACCAGTTCGCATTAAAGGCCCCTTCCATGCTCCGGTTACAGAGGTTCGCTACACCCCCGGCCTCATTGTGTGTACCCATGCTTCAGCATGGCACGATAAAGCGAACTGTACCGCATGTACCCCTATGACTTGGTTTACAAGGGCTCGTCACCTCCCTCGGCGAGCAGATCGGTTCGTGTTTATAGGGGTGTAGCCCGAAAGAGCCCATTCCCGTTTGACCCCTTCCCGTTTGAACCCATTCCCGAAACGCCCTTCCCGCTTGACCCGCCCCGTGTGCGCCCGTTCCCGAAACGACCTTCCCGCTTAGGCGCTTCCTGTTTCACCCGTTCCCAAAACGCCCTTCCCGTTACAACCCGCTCCCAAAGCGCCCTTCTCATTTGAACCCGCATCGTTCCAACCCATTTGTATTTCTGAAAATATGAGTTACCGTCTTCGAAACTGTTCTCCAAAATGTGCTTACAAGCAACGGGTCATGCACTGAAAACTTGTATGCAGGAAATTTTCCGGAATCGACCGATATTTCCGGCCGATAAAAGTTTCTGAATGCCTTAGGTCGATACTGCCCTTCTGACACAAAATTTGTAGTGGCGAAAGTGTACTAAAAAGATACCCACTATCTTGAGTAATGCACGCATTGGATTTTTCTGCAGTTGGTGTTCGTACGTGCGGCAGAAATTTATTTATCAGCAGCTCGTATGCTAATTGTTTGGAGCGTATCTTTGTCTTCGGGTTCGAGAGATCTAGATCAAAGATGTCCGTAGGAAAGGCTTTAAAAAAGGCAAAAACATGTGCATAAATCTGAGAATTGGCTACTAATGCCTATCCTGCGGGAGTAATGGGCAGATTTTTTATTTATTTACCGATTCTTTACGGCCTGGTTGGGCTCATGCCGGAGTGAACATAAAACACATCAGTATTGGTTGGCGTAGTTTAAAAACGCCCAACACAAATAAGTAAAAGACATAAATATGTAATAGACGCAAAGAGGTCCGAACGCAAAGGGGTCCGAACAATGATATGCATTCGTAATGTATTCCAATTTTAAAACACCACAATCCAACCAGAACACATTTCCAATACGTGGGGAAAATTCTTCTAACGATACCGAGTTCACAATATGTTCAGTTACTTATTCCAGTAAGAAATTGCACGAGGAAACAAAGAGAACTTTTGAATAGTAATTCAGCTGATTGGCTGCCTAATATTCTTACTATGATGTATTCTCGCTAAACGTCTGAAAGGCCCTTGGAGGTAGTATCATCGCGACAATTTTAAGTGTCTGTAGTAAAAAAAATTACGCTAGAGACGACCCTGCGCTGCTTAAGTTTCTGAAGGTTTACTCTATTATCCAAATTGAGTATACTAGAGTGACGGGAATAAACAGAATCCATAAAACGCAAAGCTAAGTTTATAATTTTCGCCGCTTCTCCTGAATGCGATTTTTTATAGCCACATGTGACATATGTATCCAGATACATAGGGTTTCTTTATTTTTATACATCTTTTTGTCTTTTATAGTTTTAATCTGTTTCTTTTGGACATTGATGTACACTTGCGCTATTATAACGATTAAATGTGTTAGTCCGCCAAATACGATTTCTCTCAAAGTGAGGGTGTTTTTGCGATTTTTTTATTTGTGATTCCGCGGCGCTTTTCTCGCCTTTTTTTTTTATCATTTTTGGTAACGGAGTATCAGATAGTTTTGATTTATTTAGTTCACTTTTAACATTTGTTGTCTTTTCTGGAGGGGGGGTTTCAAATATTTGTTTTTATTAGTTATTTACTCATCCTTTGAGGAATATCTTGAAGCTTGAGTTAAAGTTAGCTAAAGAGTGTGGATAAAGTATATGTTTGTGTATAAACCTTTGGTTGATCGTGTGTGTAAGTAGTTCCTTCTCACACTCTTTCGGGACACGGCCATGATGGCGTCGCTTTAATGCAATAAAACTTCAGGGCCTGGTGTTTTAGGGGTGGATCTAAAGAAGCTAGGGACGAGAGTCAGTCGACCGAACAAGTGCAAACGAGGGCCGACACAGGGCGACCCTCGCGACCTAAATACATTTAGTTAAGTGCATTTAGTTATTTTGCTGTTTTCGTTTTCATAAGCAACGTGTTGGTTAATTTGTTGTTAATTTGTTAATTGGTGTGTTAATTTAAAATATTTGTTTGCTAATTTAAAAGTTTTGTTTGTTAATTTGTTAATTGTTAATTTGTTTGTCAGGCTTTGTTAATTTAAAAGATTAAAATATTTGTTAATTGGTATAACTTGAATTTTAACAAATGAAAAACAATATGAAAAAGTTTTTATAACGTTTCATAAACTGCGTACGTTATTCCGGGAACGGACTAAATAGCAAAATACGAAACGGGAACGTTCTTTTGCCCCAGGTTGAAATGAGAAGGACCAAACGGGAAGGTTGAAATGGTAATGGGTTCAAACGGGAACGGGCCAAGTGGGAAAGGGCGAAACGGGAAGGTCGTTTTGCGCCGGGTTGAAACGGGACGGAAGAAGCGGGAAGGGCGAAATGGGAATGGGTTCAAACGGGAACCTCCCGTCGGTGCAGCCGTGGCCGTAAACTGAGTTTTTCTGTGTGTCTTCGGGTGGCAGCTTTTGTCGTCCGTTTTCTTGTTTGCACTACTGTTTGCACTACTGTACTCAGGAGTGCATATACTCAAGAGTGCAAGCACTCGCAAAAACAGTATTCATGAGTATTGTACTCATGAGTGCTGTGTACTCACGAGTGCTGTGTACTGATGAGTACTGTGTACTCATGAGTACTCATATTCATTAGTACTCAAACTCATGAGTACTCATACTCATGAATACTGTACTCATGAGTACTCATACTCATGGGTAGTGTACTCATGAGTACTGTACTCATGAGTAGTGGACTCACTCGTCATCGTACTCACTGTTTTTTTCTGGGTGTGTGATCACTCATCATCGTACTCACTCGTGAGTTTGAGTACAAATGAGTACAAATGAGTGTACTCACGAGTGAGTACGCCGACCTATGTCTGCTACCAACCCGCGGAGCAAGCAGGTACACCAAGCGGCACAGCGCCGGCGGGCCGTCGCCTGGGAACTCCTGTTGCAGCCAGCTCCACCTACAATTTTTCATCGCAAAAGGGACCCTCGCGTTCCATTGGTTTTCTCCCCGGACGACACACCTCTACCTTCTAGTACACCATACCCATGCCTTCATGGCGGCCATGCAGGATGCAGCCTCGGGCCGCGAGTGACCTTGGGTTCCCGTGCAATGCGTGTGCGAGTGATTCGATAGTCAGTTGTGCCGCGATAGTGTGGTGGTTAGCGATAGCGTTGGTTACACGAAAAGTCACGATTCCGCTCATGAGTGTGACAACCAAATCTGCAATTCAACCCCAGCCTCCGCGCACACCTACGAGCGAGTGCGAGTCGGTGATGGCACAAAGGTTGCAACGTGAGCGCAGTGGTCCGCTTGACAGCAGGAACTACTGCATCATTAGCAAACTGTTGCCCTCTGAACACAAAGTAATACCTCGACGCCAAGTGTACTTGAGTGCAGCACAGTACGATCTACCTACCGCCAGACGCGTATGAAGTAGCCGCCGCAGATCGGCTGATTGCAAGCCGCCGCGCTCTGACGTCAGACGTGAGTTGTTTTGCTGGGTGTGAAACATTTAGCGCACGAGAAAGCCAGCGCTAAATCTGTGTACGCGTGAACCATTTCTCTAAAGAAAGTATTCGGTTTCTGTACTCAACCACGTATTAGAGGGCACCTACCAGACAAAGTCGTGGATGCGGTGCGCGTGCACTTGGGTCGACATCCGCGGCGGCAGCCAAATGCAGCGTCGGACTTATGCCGTTCGCCGCCGCGGTTTCATCCTCCGCGGATTCGAAGTGCTCGAGGGTAGGAAGAGCGCCACCACTTAATGTGAGTGCGAATAATACTATACCTGTTGACGCCACTGCCGATAATCAGTCTGAAACGCAGCAGACGATGTGCGCTGGTGCTTCTTTTTTCTTCTTCTTCGAGATGCGGGCGCAAAGAGCATGCGCTGGCACGGTGGCCACCGACATGGCGGTTTTCAGTGTTGCCAGGCGGAGAAATCGCCCGCTAAACTTTTCATTGAATACCGCCTATACGTGTCGCTACCCTGTACGGCGGACGCGTGAATCAAGGGACCCTAGGCTGCAGGGCGGTCTGTGATGTCATTGCGGACCACAAAAACACACGATTTAGAGGGGAAATCAAACTTTTAACTTAAATTGATTCATTTCCCGGTGAACAAAGCGTCGTTTGCATTCGGACAAGCGCTGGGGGCACTATAAAACACGAAATCTTTCGAATAACACAAGCCTCACACTGGAAGCTGCTGGAAGTTCATAGTCTGGCAGGGAAAGTTTTTTAAGCGTACACTCACCTGAAGTGTGTCCCAGAAGAATTACAACAAAACATTTTCCCGAAGCCGCGTGTGTCCAAGCTGGGAGCCATAAGTTGCACACCTCTTTCTTGAGACGACGCCACTTCTGCCACCTTGACTAAATTCTGAAGGCGTCATTTCACCAATACACTGTTCACACTAAAATCGCTACAGTGAACGAGAAGCCACCGCTGAGAGCGCAACGAACTTTCCAGTTTTCTTTCACACACACTACCAGCGTTATAGCTGCTGACAGTAAACCTACTGTAGTCGCTGGCACAGCTAACGACAGACGTCGACACGGAAGGACGGTTTCAGCTAAATGTAATACCACAAAAGAGGAAACGGTTTGAAACACAGCTAGAGCGCATTCCCGGTGCAACACGGCTTCCTGGAATGGAGGCTTCCCGGCATTCACTGGCCCCCAGATTTGAAAATTTGAAAATAATCAGTAAGTTGCATCTCATTTTCTTCCACATTTAAATTTAAAAAAGATTTGCAAACTAATTGCAGAATTCATAATAATTTTCTACGGCTTTATTAGCAAAACCTACTCTTCTTTTTGTGTGCGGTCCTAAAAAACACCGCCTTCACGATATTCCCTTCCCCACGCATAAGCTTCGCAAATCTGCCACAGCTTCGCACTTGTTTTGCTGTGTAAAGCAGCCGCCTGTGGCGCTAGTATCTTACCCCCTTTTTGGCACGGTTGTTTGAATGTGGAATAACGAGCTGCAATGATTGATAGCGGTTCTAATCAGGAAACACTGTTGAGACTGGATTTTGCCCTACCTGATAAGCATCCGTGTAAGTGTGACGCCGGCATTCAACGAAAGATTTATGCCGGTGTGCAGTCAGTTCGTTAGCAGCATCGTGCGAGTATATCAGTGCTTTGCTATAAAACAAAAAAAAACTTTGCTATAAAATGTGTCAACATTATACCAACACTGCCTATTTGAAGATGAAACAAGGGTACATATAGACGTTCAGTTTGTTTTAAGGAATAAAGAGTTTTCGCGCCTGAAAGTGGATCAGCTTGAGAAAGCAGCTTGTCTCGATCAAAACGAACAGCGACTGCTTTCGTACGGGTACGCCGTTGCAGCGCAGCGCGTAAGGTGAAATATACTTTGCAAAATGTTTGTGTGGGCGTGTGTGTAGAGAAGGGGAAGCACTCTGCCCTACCTCTGCACCAGGCCAGAATTCTTACGCAATATGCATACGTGTCGAACAATTTCAGAGCTTGCCTATTGGCCACTATTGCAAAACGCATCTAACATGCTCAAAATAGGGCAAAATTATTTTATAGAGCACCGCCCAGGCCTACGCGACGCGCAGGCGGAGATTTGGAAGAATAATTGTGCGGTAAGTCGGCAAGCTTTACGCCAATTCACTCCGTACGCGTGCGAGCGAGTACATGTGATAGCAATCACTTACCCCCTACCTACATGCAGAGCGCCGATATCGATTATAGGCTACTGTTTCGCGATTCCAGTGCTTTGGGGACGTAATGATTTGGAGTAGATGCACCTAGCACTGAAGGTATCAGCCAAAAGATTGCGTGCAAATGCCTCCTACGTGCAAATCACCGAGATTCTAACTGCGCCAGCGCTGCGCTCCTCTCACGACAAAAGCAAACGTGCAGCGAACTTTCGCAAAGGCGTAGCGACGACTTGAGCAATACGTAGCGGTGCGCGTAGTTTGTCAAAGCACGCATCCTGGGATCCAAAGCAAGCGCAATGCCTGAGAGCCTGAGACGCCACAGCAGGACTGCTTTCAAATGGGCGCCGCCATTTTGGCTACAGCTTCAGTGGAAGTGACGTCGGTGACATCACGATGCTGGGGCGCTATTTAGGGGGGGGGGGGGGGGTCGGCCTGGTCCCTTACGGGATATGGTTTGGGAATACGCTGCCGGGCGCTTACGGAAGGGGGTGTGGTTTGACCTCTAGCGCGCAAGGGCAAAACTGGTCACCCCGCGAATACTGCTCGAGGTAGCGTAGAGTAAAAACCAAAACCAAAACGCTTAGACGAGCCACGGCATGAGGGAATAAGCGCTTTGTACGACAGATAGTGTCGCCTTGTCGCTGAAACTGACCAAGATCAAGCAACCGCAACCTTCACTCCCACATGTTCAGCCACACAAGCGTAGATGGTGTCTGTTATTTCTGTGTCAGGGCAATTTAAAACCATCTTGGCTAACCTTCGGTAACTGGAAAGCAGAAATTGTAAACGCAGCAACTCCCTTCTAAAACGCTCATTCGGCGTCAAAGTAACGCTATCGCGTCCAACATGTCACTGCAACTTTTTCTGATGCAAAAATAACTGTCGGACGGTCTTCTTCATTCTGATCGATAGCAACGTGGTGTTGGAATTGCGCCTAACTTCATTAGCTTGGGCAGACGTTAGTGGGACTTCTTCTGTGGAAATAACAATGGGACACGCGGCGTTATCACGCGCATTTGGAGGCTGCTGTGAGCGGCCTCTGATTCTGATGCGCATGCTTCCGTTCCATCACCTATGTGACGCCCGGCCGCCGGTAATGGCCGCGTTTTTCAGTTTAGGTTCCCAAAACACCAATCTTTACGAGCTGTTTGTCGTACGCAATCCCAGTAGGCTACTTCTTCACTAAACGTCCAACGGGTAGTCAGCTTCCCGAGCTAGTACTCTTTGTGATGAAAAAAGGAAAAAACATGTGGTTGCCGCATAGTGCAACTTGTCACCGACCACCACCGAGTCAAAATAAAGATGCTGGACCAGGGCACTCTGGCGTTTGAAGTAGAACCCCCGTGCGACTGTAACAAACCTGTACTCCTAAGTTTCGACTCCTGCGATGTGCTGAAGAATGAAGAACGCACGCTCATGACGTAGGACCGAAGGGGAAAATTTAGGTATCTTACCTAAAGTATGTGTATGACCTGCAGGAAAACCTGACGGTGAAACCGGTCCGTTATCTACACCGAAAGCCCGTCCATACGAATAATATCGAAAAGATGAACGTGAGAAGGGCCATTCAAGTTCTGCCTCCGGCTGTGACCGCTGCCTTGTAACACCTAAAGGAACAAGCGAGGCACACATGCAGCCCATTGTTCGCAACTGCAGGCCACACCATCACATTCATGAGGAACTTCTATCAGGGGTTCATACTTCTGGACATGAGCAATACAACCCGGCACCTGCGCCAAAAGTTCCCCGATGTCCGGCACTACGGCGATGCTGACTGTGACAGGCTTGAGTGGCTGGAGGTTACCATGCCTATGTACTTGGAAGATGTTAAAAGAAGTTGCGGCGATCCAAGCGAGTTCCTCACGAAGGAGACGTATGAGGAATTTTCTATCACCACCTACTCTAGTGTTTCCTGCATAAGGTACCTTCTGAAAACCGATAGCTTCCTGTTCGTGCATATACCGAATAGAGAAACGGAGCGAGAGCCCGTTGTCTTACTAATTGAGCTACGAGCACACGCAGATACAGGGGAGACAGACGGTGTATTCACCGAGCACAGCTGTGGGTTTACCCCCTGCGTTCTCGCTGAATGCCACGTGATAGCGTCACGCGACCTCTCGCGCCTCTGTGCGCTCCGTCCACGGCACGTGTGGCGGCCGCGTGCACCAGTGGTTTGTCCAGGTAGACCTCGAAAAGTTTGGACTCGTGTGCAATACCGATACCAAACAACCGACTACCATACGTGGAATGTGCTTTGAGTTAACTTTCCCGAATAATATAACTGCGCTGAAAACGCAAAGTCTGAGTGCGTATCACACCGGTCATCAGTCCGTTCTGAACATTGTGCTGAAGTGAAATAATAAATAACGTGTTACAGGTACAGTGTAACGTGTGAATAACGCAACCAGGCCGTAGGCACCCGTGGTAGGTGGTGTATAAAGCGTCGCTTTCGAAACGCCCTCCACAGGGTGAATTGGCCCGCACTTTTTTGGAACGCAGTGCATAACGCAGAAAAGTCTTGCGAAAAGAAATATGCTCGGTTGTGGAATGCAGGCACAGAATTGTTTACAAAATCCCGCAGTCTTGTCAGGACGTTGCATTGACGATCGCCTGCGTGACTACGAGAACTTTCTCAAAGGGTCATGCTGGCAGTCAGCTTGCTGTGCATTGGAAAAAAAAAGAAGAAAGGGCACGCGTGACCCACGAGGCTTTCTGTATGGCACAATGCTGCGACGAGTGTATTCGTATGCCCAGTGTCTCGCGTGAACGGAAAAGGGACCGCATATCTTTCGAATTGATACGGGTTTCCTACCATCATTGTGTGCTTTAAGAATTCGTACAGCACCGTCGCCTTCTTCTATTTGTTATTTATTGTTGCGTAGATTTGACTCTTTCGTACAAAGGTTGCGCCCTAATGCAATAAAAAAGATGTGGTTGATAGTCAGTGCACATGTTTGTCTCCTCCTTTCTCGTGTCCCGTCTTCGGGCTGTTGTAATCGCTAAGTTCGTTTCTTTTTATTTTGCCACCCTCTGATTGGCTAGGTAGCGCACAAAATAGGCGTCGCTGAAGGAACGACGGGCATTGTGTTGCTGGAACTACGTGCATCGCCTCCCTTCTTGGGCAAGCCGGCGGTCGTCCAGGCAGCTGGTGGCAGCGGTGGCGACGGAAGGGAGCGTATACGTCGGCGTTGGTCTTGGCGTCGGATTTGGTGAGAGCACGGTTTTATTATTATTATTATTAGAGTACCCTCAGGGCCTTTACGGCGTTACAGAGGGGGTGGGTACAGTGCATGAAAACAGGTAACAGTGTAGAAGTACAGGCAGTATGTAAACACAAGCATATTTCCGGAAACCAGGTTACTGCATTACATGTACAGAAAGTGCATTCTTGAATGATGCCGGATCTTCAATGGACACAATGTGGTGGGGAAGGTGGTTCCATTCCTCAGACATTTTGGGGAGAAATGAATCTGAGAATGCGTTGGTGCGGCCAGATGGAACGTTGTTGACTTGAACGGATGGTCGACGCGGGATGATATGTACGTGGGCCGTGAGAAAAGGTCGCGTCTTGTAGATGGGTTATGGAAATAGATTTTGTGAAACAGAGAGAGTCATGAAATTTGTCTGCGATGGTGCAAGCTTGGTAGAACCAGGTTATTTTTCATTAGTGAAACACTGGAGGTACGGGAGTAGTCGGAAAGTATAAATCGAGCTGACCGGTTTTGTACAGATTCCAGAAGAGAAATTAGGTTTTGTTGTGCAGGGTCACAGATTGCCGAGGCATACTCTAGTTTAAGGCGAATTAGTGTCCGATAAAGTGTTAACCTGAGGGGGGATGGATCATGAGAAAAATTACGGCGAATATATCCTAAGGAACGGTTTGCGCTGCTGCAGACATAATTAATGTGTGTGTGCCATGTTAAGTCATTGCTGATATGAACACCAAGATACTTGTAGGATGTAACGTATTCGAGAGTGGCTCCAGTAATTTTGTAATTAAAGGGCTGCTGGGAATAACGTTTGCGCGTAATGGTCATGCTTTTGCATTTGTTTGTGTTAAGTATCATGTGCCATTTGCTGCACCATTTAGTAACTGTGTCGAGGTCGGCGTGTAAATTAGTTGTCCGTTCGGTCACAAATTTCGCGAAATTACGCAATCATCAGCGAATAATTTTATGGAGGAATTTATACCATTAGGAAGGTCGTTAATAAATATTAAAAAATAGCAGAGGACCTAACTCCGAACCCTGTGGTACACCGGATTTAACATCAGTAGGGGGAGAATTGCATTCGTTAGCAGTCACGAATTAGGTGCGATTGGTCAAAAAGCATTCTATCCACTTAAACACATTAATGTCAATGTTTAGGGTACTGAGCTTAAGAAGTAATAATTGATGAGATACTTTGCCAAACGCTTTTTGAAAATCTACAAAGATGCAGTCTACAGATGAACCGCGATCCAGAGCTGATGCAATGTCGTGTGTGAATGTTAGAAGCTGAGTTTCGCATGAGTAATTTTTCCGAAAGCCATGTTGAAATGGGCTGAAAAAGGAGTTGGATTCCAGGATTGATAGAAGGTTAGAATAAATGACGTGCTCTAACAGTTTACAGGAAATAGACGTTAACGATATTAGGCAGTTTTAGCATATCGTTACCGTGTTTGCGTTACCGTTTACCGTGTTGCCGAAGCGCTGGCGACGGTGAAGCCTGTGCCGGTAAGTTGCCGTTCGCGGCAACTCTCGCGCTGCGCAGTCTTCTCCCGCAAACACGGTAAACGGTAACGTAAACACGGTAACAATATGCTAAAACTGCCTATTGGCCGGTAATTTAAAGGAGAGCTTTGGATACCGGATTTGAAAACAGGGACGACCTTCCCCACCTTCCAATCAATTGGCACAGCACATCACTGAAGGGATTGAAAAAAGATGTGTGGCAGGATTATTGACGAATAAACTTCGGTGTTTTTTAAGAGCTTGGGATTAATTTCGTCTACGCCACAACTGGAAGGTTTAAGGTCATGAATCAGCTTCATAATTCCAACAGGATCTACTAGAATAGGATCCATTGGAAAAAAGTTGTAATCGCATAATTGCGGCACAACATCCGCAGGACAATTCGAAAACGATTTGGCGAATAGTTGATTCAGAACGCGACAACATTCGTCACTGCGCATGACCTGGTTGTCAGCATATCTAAGAGATATAAGTTCTTTTTTATTAGGTCTAATTGTCTTCCAAAACATTTTTGGGTTACTTTGGAGAAGCGAGGGGAGAGTGTTTGTAAAAAAGACGTCCCTTGCTTTTTTTATGGCTGCACGATAAGCGTCGGAAATATTTTTGTAAGCAAACCAGCGGGATGTCTCATTTTTGCGTTTGGCTACACGAAATGAGCGTTTCTTTAGGTTTTGCAGTCGTTTTAGATCAGATGTGAACCAAGGTGAGCGTTGCTTGCCAGAAATAACAACTAAAGGAATATATTTGTTAGTCAAAAACGTAACTTTTTCTTTAAACAAGTGCCAACTGTGTTCAACCGTGCGATCAAAAAAGCCTACCATGTAGGCATCGATAAAACATTCGAGTTCTGTATTAATTGAAGCGTAGTCTCCTTTGGCGTAATTTCTTATTGCTTTGCTGTGTGTTAGCCGGCGCGAAACCTCAGCTTCTAAGGTAAAATGAATGAAACAATGAGCGCTTAAACCAGGAAGGAAAATTAGGAGTCGCACAAGATCTGGAACATTAGATCTAGTATGTTAGCGGACGTCGGACACACTCTGGTTGGTTTGTCAACTAGCTGAGTCAAAAAAAAGTCGAGACACATGTTAAAAAATGTAGTACTATCTCCTGATAGATTACTGTAAGCAGAGCAGGGCACTGACCAGTTTATTTTGGGGAAGTTAAAGTCCCCGAGCAAGAACAACGGCGCATGTGGAAATTTCAAGACAAGGTTGTTAAGAACGTCATGTATTTTGTCACAAAAGTCAGATGTAGCATTGGGCGGACGATAACAGGCGCAAAACAGGGCGTTTTGATTATTTAAGTGTATCAAAACACAGATAATTTCTAAGACTGAATTTGTTATCGCCATACTGGAAGTGAGACAATCGGCTGCAGCGATCAATACACCGCCACCAGGTTGATTACAACGATCAGCTCGGTATACAAAGCAATTTTTATCGCAACAAAAGAATTCCGAGTTTGCCTACTATGTCTGCAGCGCAGTCATCAAAAAGGGAAAACAAGGCATCGCGCTTGTTAGTGACGCTGCGCACATTTGAAAATAAGACTGACAGGTTCTTGTCGTTATTTTTTGGGCGCGGGTCAGATGTTAGGATGACACGGTATCTGAACCCCCGGACGTATCATCGATCTGCCTTGGCTTGTTCGTTTCCAGTTCGCATATGCTATCGGTAGCAGGAGAGTAGACATAGCACTTTTTGTTCAGGTAAAGCTTGTATGGTAAACTGCTGGCCGCTATCCTTTCCGTACTCGTACAACTTTTTTCTCATGCTCCTCGTTGCCCTGCAAAAATCTTCGTTCACGACCACGTCAGACTCTTTCAGCTTTTTTTTTGGAATTCAAGATGCTGTTTCTTCATTTGGATGAGGAGAACTTTACAATAATTGGCCGACATTTACCAGGAATGAACTTGCCTAACCTGTGGGCGCGAGATATTCGGTCGTCGCTAGTAGTCAAGTTTAAGTTCAATACGGAATTCAGAACTGCACAAACCTTTTCTTGTGGTTGTGCCCACGTCTCGGAAGAGCTGTCTGCAAGGCAATGAAATATTAAATTCTCCCTTCGTGAACGATCTTCAAAGTCATCTAGCCATTGGTTCAGCGCCATTACTTGTGGTTGATAATTTTGCGTGGGCAGCCCTTCGGGGCAGCTGACATGTTTTTCAACTTCCGAAAGCCTATTATCGAGATCCGTAATCTGTTGATCAAGGGATGATTGCGCCTCTTTCACTTCATTAATAGACTCCATCAGTTCATCGTGCTTTACATCTATCTTGTTATGCAATGACTTAATAAGGGAAAGCAGCTCGTTGTAGTGTTGGTCAGGAACATCCTTTGGGGGTGCGGGGTTTGATTGAATATCGCCAGACATGATCAGCAGTTTTACAACATGAACACATTCGCTTGTCACAGCAATCATTACACAAGGGCATGGAAGCAGCAGCAAGCAAACATTGTTTGATCTTTTGCTATAAAGGGAAGGAGCAGAACCCACCTGCACAAGAAAAGCGAAAGGGTTGCTGTAGACTCGCATTGTTGCTGCACTTCCATGCCCACTGAAGGCGGTCCTCGGGTCCCAGCTGTTTAAGTAGAGCTGCGGTGATGCGTCGGTCACTTTGGATGACGGCGGTGCGCAGAGGGCCGGGGAGTCGTTCCACAAAAACGGTTGCTGCGCTTGGCAGTCCGGAGTGTTTACTGCAGAATGCAACGCCTGGAAGCCTTTGCCGCCGAGTTGCGCAGTTGGCTGCAGTGTCTTAGCCGGGAGCGGAAGAATTTTCCACGAGGCAAGGAAGGTCAAAATCTGCACAACAAAAGCGAAAGGGTCGCTGAAGATGCGCATCGTTGCTGCACTTCCATGCCCACTGATATCGGCTTGTTTGACTTCATGTGAGCACTAACGCAATTTGCTTGGTAGTCGAGGATTTTTGACTTTTCTAGATATAAGCAGTACATCTAAGAGCGGAACTTTTGTTATCTGCAGTCATGATGGAGACGTCGGTAACAAAACCCAACCTAATGTTGCTCACCGAAGGGCTAGGTATCACACGGAGAGAGCCCACGCGGGAGACAGACGGTGCACTCACCGAGCACATCTGCGGGTTTACCCCCTGCGTTCTCGCTGAATGCCATGTGATAGCGTCACGCTACCTTTCGCGCCGCTGTGCGCTCCGCTCACGGCACGTGTGGCGGCCGTGTGCACTCCTTGTGCATGCGCTAGGATGCGGTTATCTCTACCTATAAAGAGAAGTGCCCGACTGACTGACTGACTGACTCATCAACGCCCAGCCAAAACTGTTATACCTAGAGACTTGAAATTTCACGAGTTTATTTGCGTCATTGTGTAGGTGCTCACTAAGGCGGGTTTTTCAGAAATTTCCCTTCTAACCGAAGAAAAGGGCGAAATTATGGTTCGTGAATGGGTGATCGAGAAAATCACGATTTTCTCGATCACCCATTCACATTCAAAGCGCTTTTTGCTAATATAAGTAGCCCTTAAGAATACCTAAAAAGTAGTTTTTGGATTTCGCCCTGACCTACACCAGCGAGGTGATTCCGCACTCCGGAACTAAAACGGTGTTCCTAAAGATTCTCAAGTATATCTTTCACCGATTCAGTAATCCAACTGATTTTTCCTAGAGTATGTTACTGATACAAATGCACAGAACCGTTTTTAAGGATTTCGCTGTGCGACGCCGCTAAAAGGGTCAAATTGTTTTTTTACAAATGACACGGCTGATGAGCCAAAAAGGCCTCACAGGTTATGTACACGTCTAGCCAAACTGCTCTTTCAAAGGCTACAGATTGCAAGGGCACATTCTGATTACGGTGTTGGACGTCAATATTACTTAAAATTTTAAAAATTCCGCAATGGAGAGAGTGAAAAGCGGTAAAATAGTTTTTCAGATATTAATTTTTTTACCGCCCGCCATCTGAGATATCGAAGTGATTTTCGTTGGGATAGGCAACTTACTCGCGTATCTCAGCACTGTTATACAATATTTTTCAATGACACCCTCCCAATAGAGCCAAGCGGGATTTCGGGAAAACACTGTGTTTTTACACTTTCGTAAATAACCACCCAGCCGGTTGATATCTCCCATTCGTTTTTTCTTGAAAATGCTGCCCATTTTATTGCCCAAAAACCGCTTTCAGGATTTTGTCCTAACATGCGAATAAGAATACCAGCGAGATTTTTTAATCTGCATTCTTTTGGACGTAAAATTCCGTTTAGTTTTCCCGCGTTCGCTTAGCGGTCGCCATCTGTTGACACCTCCGGCAACTACGCGTCTCCCGTAGTTGTCATATATCATAAATGTAAAAGAGAAGATGTACCAGTAAAAAGCGCAAAGGTTAGCCATCGGCATCTGCTGGGACTTCCTGCAATCTCGCGCCTCCCGTAGGGAGCCCATGTTACTTATGATAAAGCGGTACCGATGAGCATCGTTCATATCTTCTGAGATAGCACTTCCTACGAGGAAGAATACCCCTCACCCAGCCGGCCTCCATCATGTGTTCCTGCCGCAATCTCCTGCCGAATTCAAGTTGCGTTTGCAACCTGGCACTCTTCCTCATATCATATTAAGAGTGCATTGCAAGCTCCTTCTTCCATCCACTTTTCCAAACCTTGAGCTGTGGGAGAAACTGGTGACTAACAGCGATCTGGATGTCCAGACAATACTTCCTCCAGAGCGAAGGATGCCCACTCATCACATGGTTTTCTGAAATTGGGAACCACTCCCACTTCGCCGGCTCAATAAAACCTTTTTCACTCACTGACTCATTCGCTCAAACGCGCCATCTTGGTGCAATTTGTTTAGCGAGAGTTGGAGTAAACCACGAGTACCAGTCATTTCACATTACCACGACGCACCTGCAGTAAGAGCCTATGTACTGACAGCAGGCAGACGCTTCCGAGTGCGTACCGCTTCCAAATGAAGTAGCCTAATATGGCGACTAACAAATACCGATTGCTGTCCCTAATATAATGGCCCACCCGGGCACCGCCGGGTACTACTGCTAGTATAAATATAAAAGGAATCTCACAACAACGCATGGCATCGCACTTCTCTTTCGTCTCTGCCACCGATCCCGTCGCCTCTGTCGGAAGCGACGGAAACAGAAGTGAGATCGTCTAACACCGGGTTTGAGTTTCCTTCATTTTGCAAAAAAAGTGTCCACTCATGTGCTACACCGATACAACTCAACCAACCACCGTTCATAAATCCTGCATTCATTTAACCTTAACAAAGAACATGCAAGAAAGGGTATGGTTAAGTGCCTTTCACTTGTCTCTGGTTTCATCTTTTGTAGAGCAACGTGTGTGAATTCAAGTGACGTTGCATGGGTAATCACTGTGGGTGTCGTTTACAGCTTCGTTTTCAAACCACCTTCGTAGGGTGGATTGGCGGGCATTTTTTGCCCACAGGGATCGTTTTTGCTTACGTCGATGAAACCGTTTGGGGGGGGGGGGGGGGTAGAGGTATACAGCTTTGCTGTAAAAAATGCCTGCAGTATGTGTTGTATTCCACTCCATGCCCATGATTCCACTCCATAGAGCCAGTAATGCGCAACGGCTCCTGGCCTCCCTGGAGCCGGTACCATGGTACCTACATTTATTAATTGGTCCTTTCTACAGTGATGTTTTTGTAACTATAATAGTATATCACGGCTGTGATAGTATTGTTTCGCGTGCAGAGTATGTTATCCCAACTACAAATTCAGGCCGACCGATTACAAGCAACTTCTGAATAGAGTAGTTCCATATGACAAGTCTCAAGCTATGAAAGCTTTGAATATGGGCCGTTTGATTATCCTTGCTCCTGATTTGTTCGTATGCGTGCCAGCACGAATCGCTGCGTAGTTTACGTAACTTTTGCTGTGCTCATTCATACCTGACTTCCAGAAGCAATAGGTGCATGCGTCCTCAATTATGGCGCGGCCTTGATAGTTTCCGCGCCACAATACGTTTCCCCATTACATTTAGCACGCGCCTTCTTACAAGTGCAAGTCATGGTGCATTAAAGTGAGGTGTCTTAAAGGGACAGACAACCGATTATTGTCGAGAATATATTCTCTATCCCAAATAAAAGGGCATCACTTAAAGCACCTTGACGAGAAACGGTTTTGCTGATAACGCCCTAGAACTTTTTAAATCGAAATATTTAGATCTGCGAATTTTGAAAATGTTTAGAAATACATATACAATTTAACATTGTACAAATACTTGTGTTGAAAGGTTTTCAATACGTACATAAACGTTTCAGCAGTTACAGTAGCTGCTAGGTTTGCAGGTCGGCTACCGAGTCGGCTTTCTAAGTAGAAAGCCACAACGCATTCACAAGGCCCACCTTCACCTGGAACCATAAAACACACTGGCGACGGGGATGCGTACTGGGATCGCATTTTAGGCGTGTGTATTATTCCCATCCAATCCCGAATTTTAATTTAAAAAATCTGAGAGCTGACACTATAGCTGATTAGCGATCGCAGTGACATAGTTTGCCTCGGGTGTCTGCTAGTTTCTGCATAGTGTCTACTAGTTTCTACCTTTAATTTTATGCGTGGTGAATAAAACTTCATGTAAAGGTCATTTCAATAGCCAACACGCCCCTTCACCAAGTGTGTAATCATTTCCTTAGCCGGTGCAGTATTGGATTCTGGGTCAATTTTCCTGCTTGGAACTTCTGATTATGCTAGAAGGCAAGTTGAAGGTGAACTTGAGTGAGTTTGTGTTGTGGGTGCCCAAGAGTTTTTGTGAGGGTGTAAAGGTGGGCAGTCGTAGGGCCGTTTTGTAGGCTTTCCATTTAAGGAAACACTGGTTCCAGAAACATCTTTTTTTTTTTTTTTGCTTTCCAACCAATTCTGAAAACTTCATAGGCTTGTTCAGTTTTTTTTAGCTGATTTCAAATATCTAATTAGTTTGATGTGAGGTAACTAGTTTCTGTGTTCATTTAAAAGAATTCGTTGGTTGTTTATGAGAACAGTAGAAAAAAACTATTCAACAAGATTGCCAGCAAGACATGAATAGATACCAGAAGTTGTGGAGAATGAAACAGGGGAAGCAGTTTTTTTGTTTTGCAATCACATACAAGTTTACACCAATTCTAACTTCTAGGTTTGAACTACTATTGCTAACCAATTAAAAATAATGCTAATTAAACAAATACTGAAATGCAAGATCTGCTTCCCATATCGCATGGTTTACACATTCAGCTTCACAGTGCGAAAGAAGTGATCATTTCTAGTTGCACTACATGCTGGGATGTACTGTCGGCATCAAATGAAACGCGAACATGAAAATATGGACCAGAACGTGCAGAACGAGAACGGGCTAGGGCAAAGGCCAGTTCTTCGTCCTCCTTCGGGTGTTTGGTTTGGGTGGAGCAGGGGTCAAGAACTTTGCTCGAGCAGTCGGTGGCGGCTGAAACCATAGCTCCACGTGGCTGTGTCAATACAAACAACGTGCAGATTTCCTCGAGTTCCTGGACTCGCAGCTCTCTCCGCAGGGGTGGAGATCTTGTCGAAGGCGGTCTTCTCATGTAAAATGCGGAGGCTGTCTAATAGGTGTCTGCTCGCGGTTATCTTGGTGAGGTGCTCCAGGTGCGCAGTGTGTTGCACGGTTTGCACCTTGATTTGTTCTTCGAAAGTGTTGCGCGCACCCAACGCGTCATATTTTTCGTTTGGAGCGTGCATGGGTATTCCTAGGGCTTAGTAATGCTCATTTCTTGATGAGGCTGCTTGGCTTGCAGTCATTTTAAAATATTTACGGAATTGTGGAGTTGTTAGGGGTTTGTGTGAGGGAGAGGCTGGAAGATAGGTACTTGTTGTTAAGGGGGGATATGGCGATCCACCCGCCCCAGTTGACTGAATATTGCTTCACTACAGTTCGCAAACTGGGGTCACTTCAAATGTAAGCTGAATAATCTTGCGCAAGTGCTGTTGGGTAATGAAATTGTAGGTGTAAAACTATATTATGACCATTGATCTAAATTCCTGCGTAGGCTAAATAAATGGTGGGAAGCGGCAGCGTCCCGCGGTGTCCTACGGCTGCGGGTCGAATATGACAAGCGTTAGGTCGGCGGGGGCGATGCTACGATATGAACTAGACATTCTAGCTTCACCGTACTATCAGATCCGTTCGCCCCTAACGAGATCCGCGGCTTGTTTGGTTTAATAATCAGTATCCTGGAGTAGCTACCTAGCGATGATAAATAAGAGTATCTAAACAAATGGCGTAAACATGCACCAGCAAACCGCGGTATGTACGTGCGTTGCTTAAAACAAGCTGCCGACAGTTTTTACCTACGATTGCCTTTGTGCTGTCGCGCGGGCGCCGGCTGGCAGCTTGTTATGTAGCTTTGTGCTTTACACAAATATTGGCGCCCAGGTGCAACATACGACGCGGGGCGCTGCGCGTTTCTCGCGCAAGCACGACCATTGCCCAGGTCAGGTTAGTTTTTCCAGACTGCTCTCACACTATAGTTCGCGTAAATCCATATCGCGGCCTCTCAACGCCGAAAGTGCACAACAAACGTCTTCGAATCGAGCACGCATTAATAAAAAAAAGTAAAAGCATTGCACGCACGGCATAGGACTCGCCGGCCAATAAGATGGCTCTAGCGGCGCCGGAGTGCGCGGTGTGCCGGAGCACGACCGGCTTTATAAATAGCGACCTGCGCACGCGCCCTTTTTCTACGGGGCTACGCGGACCTGTTTTTTCCCGCCGTATACATTTTAGGGTTTGGACAATTTATTAGGCTTTGTTGATTATAACAGAGCGATGACAATGCTGACAACCTGGCAGTTGTCATTAGCATCGCGCCACAAAGGCGGTGCGTTCGGAGAGCTATTTTTCTGCCCTACACTGAAGGTGCGGGGAGTTTCTTTGTGCAGCTGAGCCACCCAGGCTTGGACCACATGATGGAGCGTGTTTATGCTGCTGACTACTGCGCCGGACGACGGGTCGTCTGCAGCTGGCGAGCCTGCTGAAGCGGAGTGGTGCAGCCTGGCCGAGGGAGTCTGCAGTCTCTACTTTGCGGCCACGGGCCATCACGGATGCACCGCCACCTTAGCAACGCTTGCTTGGGCTTGCTGGTGCGATTCTTCACGGATCTACCTGCCTGCAGACATCAGCGGGTGATGACCGCGCCTGCTGGAATATTGCCAGCGGTGGCATTGGACAAGCGGAAGCCGGCGTAGGGAACGCTATGCAGTGACTAACGATTTAATCGACGAACGAACTTTCCGTCGCCTCTAGTCCTGTAGCCAGCTCTCGCCGGCGTACGCAAGAAATTTAGGAGGGAGGGATGTGGGGATCGCGACTTTCACGTGAACCCCTTTCTGGCTAGCTTCCCATCGCGGCTGGCGTTGCACAATGCGCCTCGCTCGCGCGACGGGAACCATACGAGAGGGCGCCAGCGACCGGAGTCTTCGTTGTCGCCAGGGTGGAGGCGTTGACCCTTTTCCCCTCTGCCTTACCTGAGAACCAGTTCTTCCTCGGCACTAGCGCCACCAAATGGCGAGGTCTGGTGGGTTGTCGCATGACGAGAGGACGCTCTCTTGTCTTGGGGATGCGGTGGCGCGCGGACGTTTCGGCGGCCAGTCCGGACCTGGGAAACGCGCCACAATGGGACGTGTCCGGGCGAGCTGGGAGACTGCAACCGCGCTCGCACGCGCAGCGCTCCGCTGCTCAGGTATGCCATCGGTGATTCAAACCATCTCGATCTCTAGCGTTGTTTAATGCCACGCTCCCAGTGTTACCGTTATGGCCTACGAGTAGTCTGTATGCAGTATATTTGATTTGCACTTTGCAATAAATGCTGCCATATGGTGTTTTGCCCTCTCCGCCTCCTGCCTTTGTCTGCCTCCGCAAACAACGGACCCGCACGCAGCCGGCGCTCGCAAGGCATGTTTGCTGAGCGCGGATGGCTGCGGGGTGGGAAATAACTAGTGTGTGAAATGTAGAATCCTACTATATATATATATGTGTATATGTATATGTATATATGTATATGTATATGTATATATATGTATATGTGTATGTATGTATGTATATATATATATAACACCACGTCCGATTCTCAAGACGCCATGTTTGTTCGCCCCAGGACGGATTCCCCGCTTCTTCCTTCACTTCCACTCGGCGGCTGTCCTCCTCAGTTTGGTAGTGGATCGGCCGGTGACCTAGGTCTCAGCTTTTTTCTTGATGTTTTTACGTCTCTACACTCGGCCACACTGCAAAGAGGTGCACCACCGAGCTGTTTGCGTGGGCCCCTGGCTCTGTCTCGACAGACCCACGAACGGCTAAAGAGTCCGTTGCAGGTCTCTTCCCGTTGGTTATGTCTCGTGGTTCGGTTCTCTTTCTTTCTGGCCAGTGCTAGAGCAAAGCTTGTTTCCATTGATGAGGAATTCTTCACTGCATATTCCAGAAAGATCCTCTCCGGCGTTTCTAAGCGGCGTGTTCTGCTGTCAATGCTGTCCGTTTGTTTGAAGGTATTCCTCCCTCTCATGGTCATTTGGTTCTCGTTTTCATTTATGCGTAAGTACGTCTTTTGTCCACGTGCTTGCCTTCGAGATTTTTGTTGTCGGTATCGGTAATTGTCGCAAAAGCATCCTTGTCTGTAGCAGGTGTATCCTTATGTTCATCGTGCTTTTCATCTTTCGTTCGAGCGTTTGATGCTACCTTGCCGCTGGCTTCGGCCTCATCATTTTTAGCTGAAACGATGTCCTGATCCTCAATGGATTCTTCATAAACGTTTGTGGATGAGTTTCCCAAGATGTTGGTATCGGTCGTCTTTTTGCCTTCTGGTCGGCACAAGATTCTCTTCCTGGGGTAGTTCATGTTACCCATCGTGGTAAGCGGAATGTGGTCTTTCACCGGCACCTTGGAGTTGTTGCAGGGCTCCATTCCAAGGCTCACGTTATGTTTGTTCAAGGATGTGGGCGTCGTGATGTCTGAAAAGTGGTAGGACCCATCCTCACTTCGTTCTCTGGGCGGGGTAGGTGTGAGAACCACCACATGCGGCTGCTGCTCCGCCAGACGTCTTGATTGCAACCGGGAGAGCGAAGAACGGTGAATGGTGCTCCTCACATTCATGTCGTCGAGCTGCTGAGCCGTGCCCTGGGGATGCTGCGGAAGGACCTCGTCGCCAACGAAGCTGTTGACCGACAGGGGACGGTGGCATTCCTGGAACAACTGCAACTGAAACTGCAACTGCTAAAACTGCTAAAACTGCTAAAACTGCTAAAACTGCTAAAACTGCTAAAACTGCTAAAACTGCTAAAACTGCTAAAACTGCTAAAACTGCTAAAACTGCTAAAACTGCTAAAACTGCAACTGCAACTGCTAAAACTGCAACTGCTAAAACTGCAACTGCAACTGCTAAAACTGCTAAAACTGCTAAAACTGCTAAAACTGCTACAACTGCTAAAACTGCAATTGCAACTGCTAAAACTGCTAAAACTGCAACTGCGACTGCAACTGCTAAAACTGCTAAAACTGCAACTGCTAAAACTGCTAAAACTGCAACTGCAACTGCGACTGCAACTGCAACTGCGACTGCAACTGCTAAAACTGCAACTGCAACTGCTAAAACTGCAACTGCTAAAACTGCTAAAACTGCAACTGCAACTGCAACTGCTAAAACTGCAACTGCAACTGCAACTGCAACTGCTAAAACTGCAACTGCTAAAACTGCTAAAACTGCAACTGCTAAAACTGGAACTGCAACTGCAACTGCAACTGCTAAAACTGCTAAAACTGCAACTGCAACTGCAACTGCTAAAACTGCAACTGCAACTGCAACTGCAACTGCAACTGCAACTGCAACTGCAACTGCTAAAACTGCTAAAACTGCAACTGCTAAAACTGCAACTGCTAAAACTGCAACTGCAACTGCAACTGCAACTGCTAAAACTGCTAAAACTGCAACTGCAACTGCTAAAACTGCAACTGCTAAAACTGCAACTGCTAAAACTGCAACTGCAACTGCTAAAACTGCTAAAACTGCTAAAACTGCCTAATACATGCCGTTTTCAGCGGCAAACGGAAACTCCCGCTCCCGGTAACACGGTAAACGGTGACGCAAACACGGTAACGATATGCTAAAACGCTATTACAGACGGATAACTACCTAAATGTGTGGTTTTGCTTTTCCACGCACTGCGTGCCCGCTTATGTATTACCCGTAAGAAGTACACGCAAGAGAAAACGGCTTGGGGTACGTGTTCTTAACGCCTGGATGAAAAATATGTGCGAACCGTTTCCTCCGAGGAAAAATTTCAGCTTTAGACTTCAATGGCCATTCTTCTACCCAGATAACGCAAAACAAACCTGGGTAAATCCTCAGGATGTCCGGCTCTGGACATTTCAGCATACTCAGGTTGTCCATATCTTATCCTCAGCCAGTCCAATCGGGGTCCGTTTGTCCGTCCAGCGTACATCCTCAGAACGTCGTCAAAATGATGCCGCTGGACAATTTTCGTACACTTCCAGGATACAAACTAATGTTGTTCTTTTTTCTCGGTCTCTTTTTCACAAGCTAACGCAACAGGCCTCACTACAGAAATCAGGCACATCTTAAATGATTACAGTAGAACCTGGGGAAGCCGTGCCTGGCAGGGAGGTAAAAACACTGCATCCGAAAAGACTGCACGGGTAACCCAAGAAAACTAAAGCGGAGTATATAGGCTAGCTGAACCCCAACAGAGAAAGCCTGGAAGTTCGAGCAGAACCACATTACCAGTTCTCGGTGTCAAATTTTGTTTCAGTTTCAGGCAAAGGGAAGAATCTTTCAGGTGCCCCAGAGAGGCGTGGCTTGTACGAGCACAATGTAAGCCCCCTGAAGGTGAAAGGCTTCACGGGACTTCTCTAGCTTTGGAGAATCATGGCAGCTGCATGAAGAGTTGAAGTATTTTTCCGACTTTTTGAGGATATTCCAAGATAAAGAAAAAGCAGCTGTTGAACAGGAAGAGTGCGGATGTTGCCAAGAAGACACTTCTGTCCGCATCAATCGTGCTCTCGACACCCAGTGACCTCAGTTCCAGAGCAGCAAGGCATTGCCACTGAAAAATGACAGTCATATTACTACTTTTGTGCAGGTTACTTTAAAAATCCCTTAAGCGATATGTTTCCAGCCGTTATTCACTCACAAAGACCTGTGCAATTAACAACTTTTCATCCAAAATGGGTCAAATCCTGCATGTCACATCACTGTGTGCCAGATCCGAACTTTACAAGTACTTACCATGGAGGGACGTAATGCAGCCACATTTCTATTTCAGTGCTCAAATAAGATCCTTTCCTTTAGGAGGGTTTGTAACTGGGCTAGTTGGTTCATTGCATGAAGTTGAACTGCGCAGGGACGGGACTAAAAGCAGAGGTGCCCGTGTTTGTCACCTCTGCCCTTAGTCCCGTCCCTGCGCTGTTCAACTTCATCCTTTCCTTGCTTCTACACCATAGCAAAAAATTATTTCAGCAGTTGCCACCATTATTTTGGGAGCAAAAAACGACGTTTTCCTCGATTCCACCCAAAGTGGACTTGGCTAATTTTGAAAAAAAAAAACTTCTGATAAACTTTTTAACTGTTTTTCTTTTATTGGCGAAATTCTGCTACCAATTCTAATACACGTACCGACTTATTGCCGCTAATAGACCTATCAGTGTGTATTAGTCTGGTAGGTCTACCAGAGTGTACTAGTTGTATCAGAACCAGTGGCAAGTTCAAACAAAGCAATGAAACATGGCAACACATTTTGTTATCAGGGTACAGGGGGGATTAAAAGAAATGCGAACAGCAGAGCACACAGCTTCCGACGCAAGCTACACCGTCTTGCTGCAAAGTCAGTAAACTGCGCGCACGCGCATTTCTGCGAGAGCATTTGAGAGTGTGGCCTATATTTATTGGAAATGCTTGATCAAGACGCGACCCTGATCGTTTATTGAGAGGCGTCTTTTCACGCTGCGTCGCCCCTGAGTAGGGTGATCGTTCTAGGGCATCATGCTAGCTGCAATCAGCCTGCTGCGAGCTTGGCTCCCGAATGTAGTAGATAACAATATGCTCAGTGGCGACAGAGCATAAGACACCCCAAAATAAATGGCCGGCGTCCCTTCTTTATCAAGCATTTCCACTAACAGTAGGCCACACTCTCAAACACTCTGAAAGAATTACGCATGCGCGCCGTTTACTGACAGCGCAGCCAGACGGTGTGGCATGCGTCGGAGGCTGTGTGCTCCGTTCGTATTGCTCTTCTTTTAATCCCCCCTCTACACAGGCAAATTTTTCTGGCTAAATAATTTAACGATGCATACATTTTGGTAACCTGATTAAGAACGAACGAATAAATTGCAATGCGAATCCACAAAATAACTGCAGCATGCAATCAAAAAAAGCTCAAGTCAAACCTACACGGTCCAGTCACAGGCACACATCGAGCGCATTAATGGCCGATTGAACACCATTCCCATTGTGATGCAACTTCAAAACGGCATTCACCCTTCCGCAACACGCGATTAGAATGGAATCTCTTCGTCGTGAGGCATTCCCTTGAGAATCAACGAAAATGTCCGCAGCGGTGAGGTGATGGGTGAAAGATGGGTCGGGTGGCGGCCCGGATTGTATTTGTACATGTTAGGCGGGCGCTACACATCTCCAACACTTCTCGATGACGTGATGCGCACGCTTTCTTCCATGTCAGGCATTCGTTACACAGCATAACAGAAGGAGCAAAGATGTTAGACGCGGCGAGGTGACGGGTCCAAGATGGGTTGCGCGGCGGCCTGGTTCATACTTGCCAAAGTTATGCGAGCGTTAGACACATCTCCAACACTTCTCGATGACGCGATGCACACGCGTCTCATGTGAAATAACGCTACAAGCTGTTTGCTTCTAGCCGTCTTCTTCCTGAACGTTCACACACGCCAACCGCACTTTTATGTTTGTCGCCATATTGGCTACCCAACGAAGACCATGACATGGCTTGGCTTGACTTCGTTGCAGTCTTTCCGGGTTAGATTTCTTGCTTCCCATCAGCTCTCTTCATGTCTGATAGCAGCGCATTTTTTAAGAGCGAAAGTGAAAAAAAAAATGTTGACCTATTTTGCATAACAATTTGGTTAAAGATTTGCGGAGATTTAAAACTGAACAATACGCTTCATAATGTCATACCAAATAAATTTTATTGCTTAAGGACCTTCATTTCAACCTTCTGTCGCGTGATTTTCGGGAAAAAATAAAATTCAGGAAATCACACTTTGTGGGTTCATTTGTATTAGTTTTTATTTAAGCCAATACGTCTCTACGTATTAGACTCATACAAACTAATAGCTATTATGTCTATTAGCGGTCTTCAGATCTATTTGTACTAATACATCTTATACGCGAAACTTATAGAACTGATACAAGTTTGTATAAGACTAATACAAGTTTCTATCAGAATTTTTGCTAGGGATACGATAACGGCAGCGTCAGACGTCCATTCCGATTGTGATCCAAAAGAAGTAATACAACGGATCATTTAGGGATTATTCGCAATCCATTGTGGTCCAAAATAAGCTCTAGGATGGACCATTGAGGGATCATTTACAATATCTAACTCTGTGGATGTCCCCTGGACGCCCAGTAAAGGATCCAGGACGTTTAGACCATTTGAGGACGTCCTCAGGACGTTTTGCGTTTACTGGGTACAGACATTTGCATATAAAGTGACCGTTAGCGACGTACACATTAAAATGGATCGTACCACCATGGCTTGGCCCTTTCTCGCTTTCATAAAATAAGTTTTTTCTGTAGTTAGTTAAGATTTGGTAATAATATTTCGCGATATCTTTTTCCTGCAAATAAAACAGTATACCTGTACTACCCCTAATAAATTAATAGTTGCATTTGTTAAAACCCCAACTTCATTCTTCAGAAGAGCTGCGGGCGCTACAGACTGGCACTGCGACCGCGGAAAGGTTCTATTTTGTTATTCTCGCTCTTTCTTTTTTTGTGTGCGTTGCATATAAGTGCATTCGTTTATGCAACCGTACGGACTGGCACCATCACCGCTGCCGCGGCGTACGCATGCGAGTAACACGTTCCAGACCGCGCTCGACCAACGCAGAAGCAGACGGAAGGTGTGCTGTACCGGGTCGGACGTAACGCAGCAACCTACGTGTTGTTTTTTAATTGGCGCCGCGTATCGTAAAACGGACCTTTGCAAAAAGGTTGCAGGTTCATAGGGCGTCTTCATACTTTGGCTCCGCCAGCCGTAACGTTTTTTTACGGTGAAATACGTTTGACGTAACTTCAATTTAATTTTAAGGTTACGGCGGGCGCAAGTTTCTGACTTTCGGTTACGTCGAACGTAACTCAAAACATGAGGTTACAATACAGTCGGACGCAACTTTAATTTTAAAAATCGCACGCCTCGGTTCGAGTCACCTGAGTCGAAACTGGGTGCGTTATTCCGGGAAGGGGTTGAATGGGGAAATACGAAACGGGAAGGGCGTTTTGTACCGGGTTGAAGCGGCAGGGAACAAACGAGAAGGTTCAAATGGGAACGGGTTCAAATGGGAACAGGGGAAATGGGAAAGGCGAAGAGCTCTGATTCTCATCGTTTTTTCGCGTTCGTTGTCATCCGCATGCAATTTTCTGCAGCCAGAGCACCGGACCGGAGCTCGCCGGAACATCAAGAGCGCTCGAATAAAAGGGCTCGTTTTGGGGACGCAGAGTGCGCTGACGCTTCGTTACATCTCGCTCTATCCCGCTTCCGTGTGCTGCCACAACAGAAACCCTGCCTGACGACGCCCCCGTGGACACGCTACCAGATGGATATTCGGGACAGCCTGGAGCGGTGATCCTTGAAGACAAGCATGATGGAGGTGTTTATGTTGACAGCAGATCGGCGTCAACCTTGTTGACTACAGAAAAAGTTAAGTGGAAGAGGAAGGAAAGCGACCTCATGAGTCAAATTGTGTGACTAAACCGCTGCAACAGCTGAGAGAGGATTTCTTCAGTGCGGACCTTTCGTACATACGGCAAAAGGCCGCTGAAAACGTGTCTTCCGCATTATTCTTGCTTGAACAAGTAAGGAATTTTAAGAAAGTAAGGCCGACATGGTCCGAGGAAACAACTTGTCGCTGTGTTGTTCTCAGCCCCATATATCTACAAAGGCATATGAACGTATACGAGGTGAAGCACTTCTGAGGCTGCACTGCAGAAGTGCTCAGTCCGGGCTTATCTGCATCCAAAGTGGCGATATGGGCTTCACAAAACTGGTTGCAGCTCGCCTTAAGACTGAGGCAGAAATCCTAAGCCAGCCACAATCAATGGGTGTAGCCCGAAAGAACCCATTCCCGTTTGACCCCTTCCCGTTTGAACCCATTCCCGAAACGCCCTTCCCGCTTGACCCGTCCCGTGTGCGCCAGTTCCCGAAACGACCTTCCCGTTCAGCTGGTTGGCTGCCTAATAGTCTTACTATGATGTCTTCTCGCTGAACGTCTGAAAGGCCCTTAGAGGTAGTACTCCCGCGACAATTTTAAGTTTCTCTAGTAAAGAAAATTTAGGCTAGAGACGACCCTGCGCTGCTTAAGTTTTTGAAGGTTTGCCCTACTATGCAAACTGAGTACGCCAGAGTGACGGGAATAAACAGAATCAATAAAACGCAAAGCTAAGTTTGTATTTTTCGCCGCTTCTCATGACTGCGATTTTTTATAGCCAGATGTGGCATATGTATCCAGATACATAGGGTTACTTTATTTTTATACATCGTTTTATCTTTTAGAGTTTTCATCTGTTTCTTTTCGACATTGATGTACACTTGCGCTATTATAACGATTACATGTGTTAGTCCGCCAAATACGATTTCTTTCAAAGTGAGGGTGTTTTTGCGATTTTTTATTTGTGCTTCCGCGGCGCTTTTCTGGGCTTTTTTTTTATCATTTTTTGGTTTGTTAGTTTAAAAGACTTGTTTGTTAATTTAAAAGATTTGTTTATTATTTTGTTAATTGTTACTTTGCTTGTTAGGCTTTGTTAATTTAAAAGATTTGTTAATTGGTATGACGAATTGTAACCAAATGTCGTCGTCTCTAGATTCAAAAAGTGAAGCCCAGGTTTGAAAAGCCGTCAATTGAGGACTCTGGATGTACTGAGCATGCTATCGCAGCGGCTGTGAACAAACGGAAATAAATGAAAAACAATATGAAAATGTTTTTATAACGTTTCATAAACTGGGTACGTTATTCCGGGAAGGGGCTAAACGGGAAAATGTGAAACGGGAAGGTTCTTTCGCCCCGGGTTGAAATGGGAAGGAACAAACGGGAAGGTTAAAATGGGAACGGGTTCAAACGGGAACGGGCCAAGTGGGAAAGGGCGAAACGGGAAGGTCGTTTTGCGCCGGGTTGAAACGGGACGGAAGAAGCGGGAAGGGCGAAATGGGAATGGGTTCAAACGGGAACCTCCCGTTTATAGGCCCCTTCCTAGCTGCGGTTACAGGGGCTCGCCACTCCCCCGGCCTCATAGTAGCGCTCACATTGCTTCAGCAACCGTGCGCCACTATAACACAAACTGTACCGCTTGGTGCTGTGGCACTTCGCAACATTGACCCCCCGGCCTCCACCACACTGGATTACAGGGGCGCGTTACCGCCGCCGTCCAAAGAGAATCATAGTTGATCCACAGAAATTTGCGACCACAAATTTTGTTCGAATTACCATTCCAAGCACCAACCTCGGTAGCCACCCAGGCTGTCCGGGCCTGCGTCCGCATCACGCATCGGTGTTCTTGGAAGGCACTTGCCCTCAGAGTGCCTGGGAGTTGCTCAAGCTCCCATGGGCGTTGAATACCCAATACAGTGGGCCTGGCACACCACTGACTCCTGCCATTGCGACGGACCAAAGCAGGACAGCCGAAACCGACCGACACAGCCCAGTCCGCCGGCAGGGGATCCACGTGCAGGCCGGCCGTAAGATTTCCCCCAGACAGACAGACAGACAGACAGACAGACAGACAGACAGACAGACAGACAGACAGACAGACAGACAGACAGACAGACAGACAGACAGACATAAAGCTAAAGGGCTATAATATAAAATAAAAGCCCAACCCGTACCACATACGTATCACGGGTGACGCCAATTAAAAATAAACAAACTGGACCGAGGTCAACTAGAGTTTTGAAGAGAAGGAAATGCCCACCGAAGTGGAAAATAAAAGGGAAAAATGCTACACAGCGACACCACAGCCAGGAGAGCGGGCCCGGGGAGACTCCCCTGATCTCCCCTGGGACTGTAGCAGGAAAGGTTGGGATGAGGGATGGGGATGGTGGTAATAAGGAATGGGTTATGGGAAAGTGGGTGGGAATGGGGACAGCGAGGTTTTTGTTCTAATCCTTAGATGTCTGACTCCTAAAATAGGCCTGAAAACTCAGGATGGGCGTCAGACGGTTCCAATTGGAATTCAGCGGACCCCACTATAGGTTCCAACCATCTGAGCTCCAACAGCGAAGAACAGGGAGAACCTGCGACGGAGTGACGACACCTAATCTCCGGACCCCTTTCACAACCAGCCCCCCGGCTAACACCCACCAGGTCACCTGAGTACTCAAGAGACACCTGCCCAGCCTACATAGATACTAATCCCCCTCGTCTCAACGGTTTCGGATACTGGTAAAGCTAACTGTCCGACAGACGGGGTAAACTGTACCCTGTACGCATCCGTCGATCCTATGTGTACCTGAATCACCTATCTCCATAGGAAGGCCTATGGGACTTATAGGGTTTCGGTGGACCTCTTATGTGCTCCTATGCCAACCACACACCCACCAGGGAACCCTCCCCATACGGGGAGCAGTCACCAGGTGGAAGGAGTAATCCTTATAGAGTACGACCAGCCCTACTCCCGGTACTGAGGACGAGAAGCTTCCCTAAGAAGTGAGCCAATCCCTCTTTCCTCGGTCCTAGCAAGTGCACGCCTCCTAGACTGGTCGCTACTAAAGGCCGGAGACATTGGCCATCATAAGCACCTATCGAAGGCCCAAGATCCTGTTGTCCAGGAACCTTCGTGTCGGCAGCGAGCAGTCGTGCCCGCGTGGGGTAACTGCGGCGGACCCTTAATAAGGGATTCTTTTTCACCGCTTTTAAGCCAAGTTCCCAGAGCCAACCTCGGTAGCCACCCAGACAGACAGACAGACAGACAGACAGACAGACAGACAGACAGACAGACAGACAGACAGACAGACAGACAGACAGACAGACAGACAGACAGACAGACAGACAGACAGACAGACAGACAGACAGACAGACAGACAGACAGACAGACAGACAGACAGACAGACAGACAGACAGACAGACAGACAGACAGACAGACAGACAGACAGACAGACAGACAGACAGACAGACAGACAGACAGACAGACAGACAGACAGACAGACAGACAGACAGACAGACAGACAGACAGACAGACAGACAGACAGACAGACAGACAGACAGACAGACAGACAGACAGAACAATGAACAACTTTATTCGCCCAAAGAGCCGAGAGCTTAGGGCTCTCTCTGCCGCGTTGGTTTTGGTTCCTGGTTCCTGGCTGCTCTTTCCTGGTTTCGGCCTCCTGGCTGCTCGTTCGACCACGTGGGCAGGCCACAGCTGCATTAGGAAATTTCCAAATTATAATCGTGGTACGTTCGCGTGAATAATCCTAGCGCGTTAAGGCGACCGCATTTCAGTGCCTCATTAAGCGCAGATCCCGCGCTGTCGTTATTGTCCGGTACAGTAAATGGTCGTAGGTTTTTATGTATTTTTATTTTTAAGTTTCCCAAAATTTTTTTCAATCAATTACCTTTATTTACTGTTTTGTAACGTTTACAGTTGGAACTTCCGCAATATCTGCATTATTGTGGAAATGCAAGCCGTTATACGGTTTGTCCTTTTCCGTAATTTCTTTACATTTTTTCTTATTTCTTAGTTTTTAAAATATTTCGTTCAGCCAATTATCTCCATTTACGCTGTTATAACAATGAGAGGTGGAACGTTCGCGAAATATGCACTGCTGTCGATATGCAGGGTGTTACACGGCTCGCCATTTTCCTGAGTTGTTCTTAGTTTTCTTATTTTCTAGTTTTTCCAATATTGCGTTCCACTGATTATCTTCATTTACGCTATTATAACGAGGCAGGTAGAACTTCCGCAAAATCTGCATTATTGTTGAAATTCGCGGTGTCACGTTGTTCACCATTTCAAGTAATTTTTGTTATTTTTAGTTTTTTTTAAAGTTTGTTCGACCAATGATCTTCATTTACACTATTACAACGATTACAGGGGGTACGTCCCCGATAGCTGCATCTTTTTGGATATGCAGGGCGTTACACGGTCCTGGCAGTGGGGGATACTTGGCAAAGAATGCTGCGCATTAAAATCCACACCCACCGCCATGCGCCAATTATCACTACTGGCATTTCCCCCCATCATTGTGGTTCACAGTGGATGTTCATCAGAGTGTGCACATAAACCGCATGAAACTAAGAGCGCCAAATTAATAAATAGCGTGGAACGAGCACGTGTTATGCCCCAAAAAAGCAGCCATAGTGATGGCAATAAAAGTTCGCCTGAAGTTACTTCTGGGGTGGTTGTGCTATTAGCGCGGGCGGTTACGACATGAACCCGAGCTGACATCCGGCGCTCCGTTCTGATAGGATAACCGCAAGGGAAAGTAACTTGAAGGACAGATAATTGGTTTAATGAGACTAGGATGTAGTTCGGGAAAGACAGCGTCGTCAGGAAATGCAGCATAATGACAAGCCAGCAGGTACGCTTGAGCACACGCACGAACGCACGCGCAAAAAGAGAGGGAGGGTGTGTGTGGGAACAATAATATGCATGCCCGTCTCTACGGAGTGAAACGGAGTTTCGGCGGCGCTAGGCAACACACGGACGCCAAAGCCCATTTGCTTATGCCGTCCACAACCATTTGGTGTTCGCGCGAAGCAAGAAAAGGGATGCTGTTGCCCGCTAGCTGCATTATTCCACCCGGAAGTGTCTTATTACGGCGTGGTGCACTCTGGCGCTTGTTTGTTCAGTGACTCCTGATGTAACGTAATGCAATATCTCTCATGTTCGCACTCAGTGGTTTGGCGGAGAAGTTTTTATATTGTAGGCCACGTGTTTCTGGCATGATGAACATGCATTCTGTAACGCAAGCACGCTTTTTATTTACGCTGCTAAACCTACCCTATACAACCTATACAAATGAGTACCCGGTCGCAGGAGAGGTGGTATGGCGTCGTATCATCCTGACGCCGCAGAGTAATTGTGATCCAAAAAACATAAAATACGTTGTGTGCGTGAACTGAGGTGTTTCTATGGTTCCATTAGGAATCCGCATTATGTAACCAGAGGGGCATCTTGACCTTCTTACCACATTAAAACTCGCGTGCGGTCACGTGTCTGTGTATTTGTGTGCGCGCATGAGTATGTATTTCTGTGAATGGATTCACTTGGCCTGACGAAAATAGCCTGAATGTTTGCAATGCCTCCACTGTTGCTTAGAACCTCTCTCAGAAAAAAAAGTCTGACAATCTTTTTTTGCTTCCCATTTTCAATGCCTAGTATTCTTGGCCAACGTAGAGGGATTTCAGCGGGGTTTGAATTATCCCTCCGCGTTTTTGGAGGTTTCAACAACCACTTGCGCTATCTGTGCATCCCCCTGAAAGGCAGCCTGATTACTTAATCTGTATTGGAACACCTTTAAAACGAATACGCCTTGTCGCATGGTTCATACATATGAACACTGCATAGCGCAGATGCATCCTTGAGTATATTTGAAGTAAGACTCAAGAGCACAAACACAAATCACGGTGCACTTTTTATAAAAAATTCCCGTCCGATTGACACTTGCGACAATCAACAGATTACAGTGTCGTTTACAACTGCCGTCGAAGATAAGAAACATAAAAGTACTGCAGAAACAAGAGAATGAAAAAGAACATAAACAAAAACAAATGAGCAAAAATATTTTTCTTGGGGTTTCACGACTAATGGCCGCCACAAAAGCAAAGCATACAGCGACAGTCGCCTGGTTTGAACCACGCAAATCAAGTCATCTATGAATGATCACCTCAAAATAAAGCGCAAAGAAAATGGTTTAGCATGAATGCCGTTAAATGTACAACAACTCGTGATATAAAGTTTATTCCCAATTTTTTTATTGTTTACAAGGTTAACCATCTTTTGACCACAATCATGTATACTTTGAGACAGCTATATGTATGGGCAATATATACTGAACTAGCATTTCCTCATTCGCGGCTGAACTGAATAAAGAACACGGCAGAAAGGGGCGTCACAGAAGAGGTGGAATCAAAGAGTAGTTAACGAAATGCCAAAAACAACAAAAAAGAAAAAAAAGGCTTGAACTGTTTTTTTTTTACATTTTAATACACGCTTAGAACTATTAAGAAGACACGTTCTCCTCTTCGACAAAGAGTTCTGGATTCAATTTTCAGAAGCTGAGGTAGTGTTTGTCATACGTTATTTCGAGTGATGCCAATTTCGTAAATTATAACGTTTACTTTTCTACTAAACTAGTCTCCGCGTTTTTAGGTGTTCTATGCAGGCTCTGTTTAAAGCAATTGCATCACCGGGTCAAGCGAAGTTTTGCCCCTTAAACATCGAAGGCAGTTGAAATATTCGTCCACCTTAGTTGTTGTATGCTGTACGACGGGAAGAAGTATTTTCTAACTGCCTAGTTGCCCTTTAGCGCTTAAGTTATTTATGCCTTAGAAAAGTATAAAAATAGCTGACATAGGAATTTCAAAGTTAGTAGCCAAATATATCGGTAATGACTTTTTGAGAAAGAAAGATATTTCTGAACGATCGCCCCAAAGTTATACCATCTCAACGAATGCTGTTAACGTGCAGATGCGGGATTACAATGATCTTTCAAAGACAAATATCTCTAGATAAGCTTCGGAACCACAGTTTGGAAACTTATCTAGAAGTCCCCGTAGGTTTCCATCCCCACGGCGCTCCAGAATGGCCAATTAAAGTGACCAAGTGGGCAAATTTGGCGAATAACGAAGCCCAACATAATATTTGACCGAAAAAAGGGCATGTGCCCAAGAACAACACGCAATGCGTGATGGCGTTTTGCATTGCTCAATGTCCCTGCGCAGATATCTTTTTTCATTCAGAAGGAACACCGGCACGCTTCAATGTCCAATTTGCACAGTAGGCCGCTTCGACTGGTCATTCTGGAGCGTCATGGCGAAGACGCCCTACGGGGAGTTCCTAGAGTGTAATGAAAACGGCATAGACATGAATCGTGCGCACCTGCCTGGGTATTTAAGGTAGATGTGCCGCCAGATGTACTTCAGTATGGTGCTGATTTACTAGATGCACCTATATACACCCTAGGGCGTCATCGCTAGCCGCCAAAACCATTCTGTAAATACGGTAAACTATTCATGCTTCTCTCAGCAGGAATGCCTTCAGTCGCAGCTTGAACACAAAGTTGATTTTGAAGGAAATTTGCAGTTTCTGGGCATCTTCTTGAGAAAGAGTTTCAATCGGAAAGCCAAAGAAAACAAACTACTTCCAGACACGTACCATTCAGACTCACTACAAGGCAATTCAACGATCCTACCGGGCGTTAATCACTCTTGCATTTTTTAATGCACCTGCTCGCGAACAAGGTTAGTTGTAGTTCTGCATTCCAACGTTCCACTCTGTCCAGAAAGTTGAGTGTTAAACCGTTACCTAAAAAGTGGGCGTCAGCCAATGTACTGAGGCGCGACATGTGCATGGCTACGAATGAGGTTAGCGCCAGTGACCTCCCAGGCTGTTCACACGGAATAATTAGAATTTTCCGCCCACTTTTCTCAGTTGCGCATACAACCCTCACAGAATAAAGCTTTCGAAGCTCTCCTTGAAGCTAGAAATGTTAATCACTCTCCCTCTTATCTGCGCTGTCAGAGGAGCTCTCGGGCACGGCTTGGCCTATTATTCGATTAATGGAATTTAGAAGAGCCAATCAGGTTTTCAGAGAGTCGAGCAGTGAATATTATCTGTGGAATTGAAGACATCGAACGATGGATGCGATAGGATTTTTAATCCACAAAGAGATAGCAGTGGTTGTGGAGAAATTATTCAACATTAGCGAAAAGGGTGCAGCCATTATGATTTCCTTAATTGGTGGTGCAGGTTGAAAATAGAGCAATTTCAAGAAATAACTAACCTCTTCTACAATGATGAGGAGGAAAAGGAGAAAGAATAACGCAAGGGCCAAGAGGTTAGCCAGCTGGGGAGCGTAGTTTAATACCCGGCACTCGGGGAGGGTTGTTCCGGGGATAAATAAGGGGGCAGGGAGAATGGACGAGGTAGGAGCGGTAACGTGTGTCCGCTTTAGTCCCTTTTCAGGAAACGCAGAAGGGCTTTTGGCGCCTTCTGTGAAGTCGATGATATACGGACCTATGTTGTAGGATTAATACTGTGGACGGTTGATTGTCTAATCCTGCGGGGTTGTCCAGGATTTCTAGGATGATGTTGAATCGGCAGTCATTAATGTGAAGGCACAGTAGCCCACAGTGTTTGGAGACTTTAAAGGAGAGAACAAAGAGAAAAATGAGCAGTGATGGGACGTGTGATGCATGGAGCACAGAAAGGTGCGGGCTGAAGGGTTTACAGAAAAGACGTCCGCGAAAACTAATGCAACACCAAGCAGGGTAATTGCGTATAGATATTGTCTCATAACGCGTAGTGTATTTCCGAGCTACACGAGAAGTGTTTCGTCTTGCAGTGTTCGAGCAAGTTTTGACCTGTGACCTGTGCGATGGAGGCAACGACGATATCAATGTTAAAGGGACCCTACAACACTTTTTTAACTTATTTTGAAATCTCTAAATACTTGCAGAACGTAGCCCCCAACACACCCAGTACTTAGATTAGGGGGTCGCAAAGTACCTCAGCAACAAATTACTGCTCTATGCCCATCAGATGACTTGTAAACTCGCTCGCATTTTTGCCCCGTTCTTCCCGTTCTTCGACGCCGCGAATTACGTCACTAAGGCCACGTAGCGACTTTTGGCCGGTTTTTCTTCAGTTGCAGCAATACACGCTTTTCGATGGCAACTTAAAAAAAAGCCACGAAACAGAGCAGAAATGGAAGGGGTATCTGGTGCGACGAGCAAATCACGCAGTGCCGCTCCTTTCTGGCGATAACTGTAGCTTTCGCAGTGGTTCCAGACGCGAAGGAAAGAGTAAAGCGTATCGAACGTGTTGCAAGTTCCCTTTAATTGCAACTGAGAAAAGAAAAAGGTAGTAGTGATAAAGTGGGCGCCCGTGTTTAGGTTGAGACGGCGGTGTTCCGATCAAGGCTACGCCATTAGAAAGAGACGGAACTGATAAAAAAACATCATTAATTCGCGGCAACTCATCATCGATTAAGCTCCTAATTGCGTTATAGGCATTAAAGCCTTCCACTTAGCTTTGCGCATTCCCTTGTATTGCATTCAGGAGTGTGTGCCTACGGCGGTGATTAGTATTGCGCCTATGAGTGGACCCAAGGTGGACTACAACAAATAGACAAGAGGAGAACTAAAATTTGTTCCTTTTTTATATCGCTGATTTAAATTTGCGCCAGTCGGTCTGGTATGGATAAATTGATTTCCTCTCTGCTATTCCCGCAGCCATCCTTAGAAGTTGCTCGGTTTTAAACTTCCACGCGTAATTAACGGAAGATTGCTCATTCTGTTGCTCTAATGGATATAAAGCAAGGCCGCTGTCAAACTGCCGTCTTCTCTAATGGGGGTAGTTGCCTTCGTAAGTGGTGTAACAAAACACCAGTTCACAATATTCGCCATGGCGGAAGAAGTCAATAGTAACTGATGTAGCCTTAATAAGGTTAACAGCAAGCCATTCTTTACTCCATTGACATTTCCTCCGAAAGACCAGCGATTAGTCATTCGATGACTTAAAGGCCGTTACTATAACAACATCATAGGGTAATTAGTACTTTTTTTTAATTTTATGCTTAGACCTAGTCTTCGGGCACTCTGGAAGAGCACTTTCGCTGATATTTTCGTTGTTTTAACTAGCTCACAACCCATAAATAAAAAGTAAAGGGACTTCGAGACGGCCGAACGTGCCTACGAATACGCGGACAATTTTTCATGCATACGTTAACTTGTTAAATTAAAAAAAACGGGAGGGTTTGTAGAATCCAACTTTCAGCTTCCTCCAGACGTTTGGCGTATGGAGCAAAAAGTATTTCAATCGAGTAAAATCTTCCACTTACAGAAGAAAGTTTTACTCGCTCCCTTTCCTCTAAATTGTTTAATGACATTTTTCGGGACCTAAAACAGCCATAACAAAAGCTAATATTACCCTGGCGTCATTGTCGGTTCAGCAAATTTTTATTAATGTTTTGTTTTTGCGCGGATACACAATGCACCACCACATACCGGCTCATTGCGAATACCCTTTGCTGTTCCGCACAAGCTGTTTCATTTTTTTTTCATCGTGGGGGTAAGGCTAAGGTTTGAAAATCTGTAATAAAAATCTTTGGGGCACTTAGGTGTGCTTAGTTGCTCTGAAGGCTTTCGTCTTCTCTCAAATATAAACTAATATGTAGACTTAAATGTGGACTTAGGTAAGCGCACTAACTTATTAACAAGATCTTTTCCACTACATTGTACTTGAATCTCTTTATTCGCATTCGTTTCTTTGCCCTTTGACTTATTTTCTGCTACACCGTGTTTTTGTCTGTATCTGACTTTTATTTCTTCGTCTTGCTGCGTCATTCACGTCAACACGCAGACTGCCACACGCCATGGCCCCCTGGAGTTAAGTTTATGCGGAGGGGGGGGGGGGCGGGGGGGGGAGAGGTTGCAGCTGTCGTACACTGTAAACGCAAACTAGCCGGAAATGGAGTTTTAATCAAGTAATGTGCCCTGAAAAGTACCTATAGCAAAAAATGTGCTCCCTAGGCATGATCTAAAGAAGTGGACGAACCTCCATGGTAGTACCGTTGCCCATCCAGGTAGCAAAAGGGAAGATTTAGAACTACTTAACACCATTTGTGAGATGGCGTTCCGTTCCTTATATACTACCACGTCCACAATAAACGCCCTATCTGAGGTAATCATCTCAAGCGGGCGGTCGCCATGTTAGTCTTCTGTTGTCTCCGTGCACCAGCACTTCAACCGTGGCCTAATGCTAATCAGAACGAGTGAGCAGGACGCGACGGTTGCACGCAGCTACAAAACCAATACCGTACGTATACCCGTATAGATGCTTCAACCAGCGCGATCACAGGCAGAGAGCGCGGCCGGGTTGTCTCAATCTGTTTATTTTGGCGATAGGTGTTGTCAAACTCTGCTGCTAACGAAGAGGCAGTTCTCGCCGTTGCAAACAATTGCAATGTTCATCTGCTTCGCTTGATTGCGCATACATGGACGATTTAAATTCTCGTGCCAGCGCGCCAACGCACCCGACTGCAGCGACTCAACTTGCCCTGGCGGCACGACTGGCTGCCCGGATGTAAACAACCTCTGTGTATCAACGCAGCGCGGCCGGTGACTCGGCGCGGCCGGAGCTTCAAGCCTCGCCTTGGGCCGTCGTTTTTTCGTATTTGTGAAGGACTAGTAGTGCCATTTGGTGGAAAGATTTTCATGTGCTCCTGTCACACGAGGAACAGCCGCAAACAGCATTTGGATACGGCGACAGGTGTGGACAGCTCGCTGGTAAGTGGTCTTTCATCAGTCGATGCGTTTGTCAAACGTTTGGATAGGGTTAACAGCGAAGTACCCGGGTACCCGTGCCGCTCACAGCTCGTACACGCACGGGCAAAGAAAAAAGCGCACACTCGTATTATTTTACTTGTTTGTGGGTTTTGGGGTATGCGTTCGCATACTTTTGTAGGCCGGTTTGTAACAGGGCATTCGAGATAAAATTGTTTGTCGCGCGCGGCGTCGTTTCAAAGCAACGTGACGGTTACTTCGTGCTGGCGAAAATCAGCGCAGTCAGACGGAAGCGGGAAGGAAGGTAGAGAGATCGGGAAAGAGGGCGCTAATATATAAAAGAAAGCGTAATGCAAGACGAGAAATATAACACAACCCGCCTGCATTTCTCCGAACTTCAGGACAGAGCCGCACACGGGTACGTTGTCACAAGCTCGAGCGTACGACGTCTAAAAGTACCGTATATTTTTTTTTTCATTTTTAAACGTGACCTGAGCCACTTATCTTCTCATTACCGCGCATGCAGACCTGATTGTGTCCCTGTGTTTGAGCGCACAGCCATCCTTTTGCGACATAAGAACCAGCAAACGCGAGAAATTGTAGAAGCCAGCCACATCAGAAAAGCTGGTTCCGAATGTATCAGTCATCCCCTATCGCCCTGCTTAATCGAGAAGTCGCATATTTAGACGCACATTGAGCGCTATTTCGGTGCTTCTTCTGGGAATGCGTGTTGGGGGTGGGAGGGGGGTCTTCATCCATGTATGATGCGGTTATCTTTGCTGATTTTTCGCCTTTCGTACGCCTCAAAGTTCGTTTTGTGGTTTTGTTGTTACGGTTTTTTAGTATTTTCGGCTGAGTGCGCCGAGAACTGTGACGCATTGGGGGCGCGGCAATTGGGCGCTTGCCCTTACGAAAATGCTATATATGGCCATATATAAAAATTGCCATATATGGCCACGTCAGGAATTGGGCATATGTGGCCATATATGGGTGTGCCATATATGGCCTTATATGCCAATATCTGATATGGCCATATATGGGTGGGGCCATATATGGATGTAGGCCATATATGGCTGTATATGCCCAATTCCTAACGTGGCCATATATGGGCGAGGCCATACATGGGTAAGCCATATATGGCGGCCTAACATCATATGTGGCTATATATGGATTGAGTTTATTTCCACGTGGATAGCATATATAATGAACTTCAGTTAACAGCAGCAATTAATGCTCACCCTAAATGCTGACAAACACTTCATGACATACCTTCCACATTTTATTATAAAAATGATGCGCGTGCATGCGAATTAAGGTGGTTGCAGGTTGCGTTGTTGTGGCGATGGGTCAGTGGCTGCATTCTTCTTGGCCAGCTTTGGCCCCTTCGATGGAAGCACAAGTTTCTCACTGCATTTATTTATTTTTACCTCTTGTATCTAGCTGTGGCTTTACTAAATCTTGCAAATGAAATGAAACAAATAGAGTTATCATAAGTCAATGTCCAAGTTCTTTTTTCATTATTCCTGAAAATAAATTTCGTAAAAAACTACTGTCACGTCCTCAAATAATTAGAGGGCCTGAACCAATTCTCCCCCTTGCTAATACTTTTATTCTACCTTACATTCTTCACAACAGGATACAGAACGCAATTGTTATTAGTGATGCTGAAAGGTAATTGCTTGCAATTTTGCAACCATAGTCTATGTTAAAACCTTTATGCAACTTTTACAAAATAAATATTATTTGTTTAAATCGAGAACTCCTTATTTTGACAAATCAGCCTGAGGTTTAAACAAATGCACTTCAGCTATTCACTTCGTCAAATGTAAATGCACATTTCAGCCTACAGAACATTTTTTCTGCTTATGTTGATAAGAAAAAAGCGGCCCAAAATGGCATCAATTCCTGCATGGAGAGGTGTCTGCTGGATGGCTGGAATGTGCAAACATTTGGTTTTTAAACCCTTTCTGGAGAATGCGAAGAGGCAAAAAAGCACCTCATTATTCAACCCCAATGTAGTGCTAATACCGAAAACAACAAACAGAAATGATCGAAAATTCATTAACCACATTCAGCAGGAGAGCATGCTCATGCAAGGGGCACATTTCTCGGGAAGATTTGACATGGCAATAGTGCTACTAAGATTTCATTAAAATGCATTTATATTCACCGATTTTTCTTTTAAGTGTAAGTGAAAGCCCCGTGGATATTATTTTGTTAAGATGCGTAAGCTATATTTAAATGCCCAGCGGAGTACAGATGAACGACGCTATAAAGAATGCTAATATATCGAATTATCAGCTGCAGCGAACTTAATACGAACTTTGTTTGGTCACGCTCCAATTCAGTGGCACATTCTTTTTATAACAAAACTAAAACATTAAGCCGTGTGCTATATCGGCTGTAATAAAGCAATATTTGGCTAGCACGGATAAAAAAAATTTAACATAAGACATTATTTTAAAGAAACTTGAAAAAACTACCGACGTCCGAAACAGCACAAGTAGAAAACGCCCTTTTGTGCGTAGACGCCGTGAAAAACTTCCGAGCTGTGAAAAGCCACCGGATTAAGACCGCATCCTTCAAATAAATGAGACCGCAAACCTGTTTTGCCAAACAAGCGATGCTCTTGTTCTTTCACGTGCTCATGTTCCGGTCAATTACCCAGCGAATGCATTTAGATGTTTACTTTCGCTGCCCTACTGAGTGATAAAAAATGCGTTATCTTCCGCGACGTAACTAATGCAGCAGGCAGCCGCGCTATAAAGCGGTTTCAGGGAGTGCGCCCACTAAGTGCACAAACTGCGAGGGCGCGTCAGCCTCCCAACAAAGTCCTGTGCATGTATTGAGCGGCACCCGCTCCCGTGTTTACTGACATAAAGCATTCGACTGTACCTCCACCGAACTAGTGGCCCGCACTAAGTTTTTGAAAAATAGATGCAGGAAAAGGCGGTAAAACAGGGAAACACAGTGTCCAGGTTAACAGCTCTGAAGAAAACTGAGCGCTACCACCTTTACAACTTTTGGAAACGCATTAGCTGCAACCTCAACACCTAAGTACGCGCACGACAAATTTCTGAGAAGAAGCCCTTACGTTAATACGATTTTCTTCAGCGGAGGAGGGGACGGAGAGGGTGAGCTGTAAAACAGCGCTTCTATTAAAACAAGTAGGGTTGCCGCGGCAACTTTTCGAGAGAATTCGGAAGCGTAAACCATCGAGTGTAAGAACGCATCAGACGCACCACCCAGGTTAAGCGATTCTCGAACCACACACCGTTTCCACTGGTTCTAGCGTGTTTACACCGGTCGAGGCTCGGACAGCAGTTGTTGGAGTACACTTGTTGTACCCGCGAGAGCGTAGGCCAGTGGCTTGATCTGTATGCGTGGCTACACAGATAATATCCGCATCCGCGAAGTGAAGCTCGCATACCTAGATAAAATATTACCTCCAATAAGCAAAGCCTTCGGTGCTTGCCATACAAAAGTGCGGCTTGGGAGCCAGTTACACGTGCACGGGTATCCTCTTGAAATGAAAGCGCAATTCTATACCAAAATGAAAAAAAAGCTTACCCTGGAATTCTTGGTGAGGCTTTCTCGCGGCACCGCGTGTATCCATGCATTTCTCAGTCTTTCTTCCCTCGGGAACGTTAACACGTGTACCTTCGTGTCCGCGGTGTAGTCGCCGCGGCATCGTTGTACACAGCACTTGCACGGCATCTAAGCGTACTTACTTTGACATTGCCAAAATTTCCAGACGCCGAAACACTCACAGAAACACACAGAAAACGAGCGACTGGACGGCGAAGACGCGCACATGGAAAAAGACACGCTGGGGAATGCGGAATGTGCGGTGCAGAGGGGGAATCCTGCAGCCCAACGTGTGATTCCAAGAAGTCGCAGTGACAAGAGGGGTGATCGCCTCCGCGGGGCTGCTTAGCGCGAGTGGAAAGGGTGCACCTGCACAAAGCCTTTCTCCCTTTCCAATCGGTGTTCCTACGACCCCTACGACCCCACCGCGAGCTGCCGAAAGAGAAAAAAGAAAAACGTGCAAGGCTGGACAGCATAGCCGCCCCCCAAGCGGAAAGCTGAGGAGTGCCCCTTTGTTTACTTTGCGGGAGACGCCTTCCAAGAATGGCGGACCGGCAGCCAACATGCTCACATCGCTGCTGGAAAAGGTCCATTTTCTTTCAAGGTGCGATGCGCTGTAGGGCTGTTTGAATGATCTGAATCACGCGCCACGCACGTCATGCTTTAGGTAGCGGCCGCGATATTGGGTAGGTGCAGCAGGCGGCGCCGCTTCGGCGCCGTGCTCTAGCTATCGCTAACCGATCGAGTTGCGTCACTGTGTAGCGTCCTCGATAAACATGCACCAGGCTTGCCCCCAAATCCGGTGCGTTGTACAGCGCCCCGCGGCGGTGCGCACCGGTACGGAGCATTAATGGAGGACAAATTGAGCGGTTCTACCCAAATGCCATCTCGTTAGCTGTGAAAGCAATTCACAAATGCTTTCACAATGGCAACAAAGTAGTGCAACATGACACATCACTACTTAAGAGATATTTATTGAGAGGCAATGATTTTATGTGGAAGAACACCATATCTTTCTCAAACTGGAAAAAAAATCACGATAGCAGAAGAATTCTAGATTGATTGATTGTAGTGTTTAACGCGCCGACGCAACGCAGGCGATAATGCGTGCCGTAGTGGAGAGCTCCGGATTAATTTTGACCACCTGGGGATCTTTAACGTGCGCCGAAATCTCGTACACGCGGGAAGAGTTCTAGGCCAGAGTGTGATTTGTGAACATTCTCTTTGTCTACTGAACGCAATTTTAAATCTACTTGCGAGAGCGCTCCGATTAATAAACAGGTTTCAAGCTTTCAAATGCCATCACTACTTATTTTTTATACTGAAAATATCTTTTTCTCGTAACTAATTAAGGCTGTTAACTGCGAAATGTTTTTCACAGCAAGCATAACCAGCTATTGGACGATGCTGTACATAAATGCTGTGTTGAAAAAGAAAGAATGGAAACTGTTTGTGGTGCTGTTGCATACATGACAAATAAAGAACTAAGGCAGTTGCATTAAATATAATTGCAGTTTTGAAGTACGCTAGGAAAGATCTCTGTATAGTAGAAAAACTATCAGCAACGTAACTGGGTAATTAAAGAGAAAGTGTTTTCAGAGAATTTATATTGACAGGGAATTCATATTCCTGTGATTGTTAATTAAATAGTTAGAGAATTTGCATATATATTACTATGGAACTGCGTTAATCAATTGTATATATCAGTAACTGGCCGCATATCTGGCTGCATTTAGTGTAAAACATAAATCTGAAAAGTTCATGCCATACAGGGTGTCCCAGATATCATGCACCAAGATTAAAAAAAAGAGTAATGGCGTAATTCGAAGAAAACCTAGTGCATAATGTTCGCAGTACTGTGAAGAAGTGGGCAGCATTTTTTTGGTAGTGAGACTTAACTAATTAATTGTAATTAATTTTATAACTCGAGAAGTACTGTCCTAATCACTAAAGTGTCAATGAGGCACTTGCAGGTACCAACGAGGGGCATCTAACTGCGGTATTTTCAGCGGCGAACCAATTGCGTACTCATTTATTCTGACTGATAAAGAAAACCCGCGAAATACGAAACATACCACGTGACGGAGCCTCCACGTGCATCGTAAAGCAACACCCTCAAACAGGCGGCCTATGAGTTAGCCAGAATTAAGTAAACAAAAGAAAGAAAGAACAAATCGCGACCGAGTTTGTGCTTTATCTGCACACGCGCCCCGCAAATCTCGCTGTGGCTGCTCCTTCCATGCATTCCATTATCAAGGTGATGCGGTGTCTCTTCGGGCAGGTGACAAGGGAAGCAGTTGCTTTCAATCAGCTTATATGGGGATGCTGCTTTACAATGCGCGCGGAAGCTCCTTCACGTGGTATTTTTCATATTTCGCGGGTTTTCTTTTTCAGTCATAATAAATAAGTAGGCAATTAGTTCGTCGGTGAAAATACCGCAGTTAGATGCCCCTCGTGGGTACCTACAAGTTCCTCATTGAAACTTAAGTGATTAGGACAGTAATTCTCGAGTTAGGTAATTAATTACAAGTAATTAGTTAAGTATCATTAACAAAAAATTACTGTCTGCTTCTCCACGGTACTGCAAACATTGTGCACTAGGTATTCTTTGAGTAACGTCATTGCTTTTTTTTAATCTTGGTGCACGGTAGCTGGGACACCCTGTATAACGAAGAACGTAGCGCCATATATGGATGTAGAAGGCGCCATATATGGGTTGACCAGGCCATATACGGTTGTACTTGCCGCCATATCTGGATGCAATTGAAGCCACATATGGGTTGGACGCGCCATATATGGCTCCACGTGGGGCCATATATGGCCATATTTGGCGCCATATATGGGCTGACCACGCCATATATGGCCCTATTTGCACCCATATATGGCAAGTTATAGCCTGATATGAACACATATATAGCTATATATGGCCACATATAATTTATATATGGGCCATATATGGCATTTTCGTAAGGGTGGGCATATAAAGCTTTGAATTGTGCAATAATAAACTAGTTGCGAGTGTGCGCTTGTGCCGTCTTCATGTGTTCTTGTCCTCGTTAATTTGCGCGCAGTTTATTTTTCGCAATGCATAATTACCAACTCGCCCAACTCGCAACCCTTTTACAGATCCTATACTCCGTAACAATGAGTTGCCTGTCCTTTTAGGTACGGCAAAATCTCGCGCAGCGCATCATTCTGCCAGGGGGCCATATCCTAATGTCAATGCACACACTATGAAAGCAGCTTGCACTTAATGCGTCACATTGTCTGCTGATAAGCATTTTAGATTCGCCCCTTTCATCATCATTCACTTCGTGGAGATGGCGGGATTTTCTTTCATAGCTTGTTGTCACTGCAGTAATTAATAGCAGAATCAGTCCTACAAATCACAGAAACGGTTCGTTTCACGTTACACACTAACACACTTTGCACCACACGGAGGAACAATCGGTTGCAGTGATGAGGCATAAGGGTAACTTGTTGTTAAAGGGTCATTGAAGACAACCAGCAAGTTGATTTCAAACGGAAGTCGGACCTCCGCATAGCCATTTCAGCATTGATTTAGTGCCAAGATGCCTTAAGTGCTGAGAAATCGCTGTTCAACTGCTCATCAAACGTGACGCAAACACGACTGCAGTCGCTGTTTGCATCAGGATAAACCGGCAGCAAGTGAAGCAGCGGTGATTAATAGCAGTATACAAGCAACTGAACACAACATTACCACGTACCAAGCAGTTTGGTCAGTTCCGGTCAAATCGCTCATGCTTCCCCAAACTCCCCTGTCATTTGCCGTTCGAGACCACTAAGCAAAATGTTTCTCCATTGGACCTGTGGTCAGTATTTACGCTTCACTGAAGAAAAACATTGGCCTTTTGAGGCCCCGCAGGTTTTGGCGTCGAACGATTTTCTCATGCGTAGCTCGCATGCTCCCTTGGAAAACGGTACTGCCACCCCAAGTATGGACGAGTAGCACCATCCAGCGGCAGCCAAGAAAGAAGTTGTGCGCGTCAGGCCACTTAAGCCCTTCCGGTGAAAACGTGTTTTTGCTAGTTTCAACCTTATTTTAAAAAAAATGCCAGGTGTAAGAGGGGTATAATAGTGTTCTCCGTGAGCTAATCTATCAACCTAGAGAGACTTGCATTTTAACTTCACTATCATTTAAAGTTGTGCTCGAGTATATTGTGCGGAAGTAATATCTTTTTTATTGCTGCAAAAGCCACCATGGTTAATGTACTGGCACTTGGTTTTATGAAGCCTTTGCATTCCTAATTTAAGTACTGAATCTTCGCAGGGAACCTGGCATAACAATTTTATTACTGTACCGAATTATTAAGTTCATTTAACCATAGTGTCTGTTTTGAATTTTACATGTGGGGCATTTTTTTTCTTTTTTGCTTTTTCAGGTAGATGTTCCTTTGGCTCCCTGCCTGCATTCCGGGAACGGGGAAATTAGCCTCCGCATCGATGGCCAGAGTGTCTTGACTGCATCATCTTTACTGGGAGGACTGTGTAGTCTGTTTGCATCGTTCTGGGTTTTCAACATTCAATATCCCAAGAAGGCACACAGAGCTCTAACGCTTGTGGAATATGTCTTTTTCGACCTTGCGAGCACCAAACCACGTGTGAAGGATTTAGAACTAATTAACCTTTATCGCATCAATATCCCTCACCAATATTTTATTTGTTTTCAATCCTGTAATCCTTGGATAGTAGTTTAAAGAATTTCGTATTATGTTTCTGACTTTTCTTTTTTTTTTTACTGAACAGGGGATATTTGATGGGCCCTTCTGTATGCTGATAATACAGCTATCTTTTAGTGAAGCAATAATATTAACCAACTAATATAACTTGAAACAATTATCTAACTAATGTTGGCAACTGGTGCCAAATGAATCAACTAAAAATTATCGGAAAAATACGAATTACATGGCTGCTTCTTCTCACTCTGAAGAAGCTGTCGCGATACCACCCATTCTGTTCTATATCCTTGCAATTAAACCCTCAGACTGGGTCACTTTTCTTGGCGCATTTGTGTCTTTATCAAAACGCACTGGTATTTTCCGCAGCATATTTCTCGTTCTTTATATTACTCATTTATCCATAGCCATCTCATTGCTGTCTGTCTCCTACATCATTTATCTCTTGTGCCTTTACCATCTACAAAATGCTCGTTACCTTTCAATATCAAATCGTTACACAGCTCTCGCTCATTTCACCACCAATTGAAAACATTTTTTGTTGTTTTAAACCACTGCAACCATTTTTTTTTTTCACTTTGTGTACTGAGTACTGATGCGTACTGATAAGTACTCACGCGTTCTCAATCCTCTAGTATTATATAATGATGTCACTTACCATGCCGTTGTGTTTGTGCCTATATGTTTTTCGCGTATTTCCAGTTCTTGTAGTAATATTGTTTCTACAGTTTGTTCAACTAGCACACAGATCGCTCATTTCACCACCAACTGAAAATGTTTTGTTGTTGTAAACCACTGCAACCATTTTTTTCACTTTGTGTACTGAGTGCTGATGCGTTCTGATAAGTTCTGATAAGTACTGACGCGTTCTCGATCCGCTATTATTATGTAATGATTTCACTTACCATGTGGTTGTGTTTGCGCCTATCTTTGTTTTTCGCGTATTTCCAGTTCTTGTAGTAATATGAATTCTACGGTTTGTTCAACTAGCATTCTATTGCTGTCTTCCATTCCTAACTGGCGTGTTTTTAGCAATTTACCATTTTTGCTTTCTTATAGGAGGTCGCCCTAAGTTTTTATTTCGGAGCCTCCTTGTGTACACCATGTACCATGTAAACTTGTATGCGAAAGTTCGTTTGAAATAAACCTGAAACCGAGAAAAACCGTGTGAAATCAGTACTCCCGCAGGGAACTAGAAACTCTCCCTTGTGGCCTTGAAAAAACTCCTTTCGGAAGGCCTACAAAACCGCCCCAACTTTGCAAAACTCCATTCAAAAGAAATATATGCTTCTTTTGAACCTCCTAAATACTCCCCTCGCGAGGCCTACAAAACGTAAAACTCCATGCCAAAGAAGTAAATGCTTCCCTTGAACCTCCTCAAAACGCCCCTAAAATAACATAAGTACTTCCCAAGGGAGCCATAATAGGCTCCTATTCAACCGCCTAAAAAGTCCATAAACATCACTTAAAAACGCCTTGAGGAAGCAAAGAATACTCCATTTTGATCTCCTTAAATTCTCCCTAACATTTCTTAACACTCCCTAACTACCTCCTTTCTATCACCTAAAAACACCCTGTTTTGAGGAGGTAAACAAAACCTCCCTGTTCCATGTAGTAAAAAAACTCCTACAAGGAGGATCACTAGAGGACAGGCGAAAAAGAACCTCTAGGGAGTATATGGGTGGAAAAAAAGTTTAGAGTGTACTTACGGGCCACCAGGTTCAGGTCTCACGTGGCACGCACTATTCTACAACTTGCACATTTCTAATTCACAAAAATGTGAATTTTAGGAAGCGGAAATCTTAGACGCTCACACCTCCTGATTCCGGGCCAATCATCCACGTGGAAATCTGCCGCGAAGAAAGGAACAACAGCAACGACAACTTTCGTTATACCGCTCGCAACGTCTTGATAGCACCGTGATAAAAAAACAGAAAGTTCACGCATCTCCACGAAGTGAATCATGACGAGTGGGCGAAGCGCTGGGGATCGTTCTTACCGTAAGTCCCCCGTGACATTGCCCACTCGCGCCTGTAAATGAGTAACAACGCGTGTGTACAGTATATACAATTATAATCCAATCCAATCCGATACAATTCAATTTAATTCAATCCAATTCAATTTAATCCAGTTAAAATCCAATCCAATCCAATCCAATGAAATCTATTCCAATACAATCCAATCCAATGCTCCTCGCACATGCGCAATACTGTGTACACGGACGCCAAGGGACAGGCCACGGACAAGGCGAGGTCCCAAGGTGCTTCGCCCCTAAAAAACTGGCATAGCATCGCAGAGACCCTGTTTCAAATCCCGCCGAATAACGCATGTGTTCTTTATTGGTTTAACAGCAGGGGCCATTTTCTTGACCGGGCAACAACAACGGCGCTTTTTTGCAGAATTGGGCACATGAGGCTTTCGCCTTAAAATTCAGCACTAAAATGCTTTGACAGTTCGGGCAGTTTCGTTGTTGTGCAATATCTATGCTCCATGGTGACGAGCTGCACCCGTCTTTTTGCAGCTTTGGTGCTTAAAGTCCCTAGGGAAGCTCACACAGATACAGGCCCAACTTTACCTTCTCCGCAACTGCGTTAAGCTATAGGCCTAATTATCACCAATCCTTATCATCAATTCATATTTTTCGCACTGTGCCTTCTGCAGAGCTCTCGTATATGCGCTCTGACGCAAATATTGCGTACGGAACTCGCTCTGTGTATGCACGCATAGTGTCGTCGGTGGCGCCAAGTGCTATCGGAACTAATGAATCGTGTGAACCCCGCCGTCTTGGGTTCGATCACGTCAATGCGGAAGTGGCTCATGACGACCAAGGTTAATTAACTGTACGGCTGGTGAACGACGATACTGCGGAACGCAATTTACGCAAGACGGCATGGTGAAACGCACGCACAAGCTCAAATGATTTTGTCCGGTGCCACATTCCGGCACCGGACTCCGTACAGGGGCTTCAAGGTCACTTGGAGAACCGTATATATATACAGTCGACGAAAGCGCCAATAGCAAAGGAACCTGCATGGTGACAGCCTTTTCACAGAGCCGCAGCTTACGATGGTGTTCGGCCAGGCAGCGAGGTTGTGCGCTTGCGGTGGAGCACCTGATTGCTAAAGCCAACCTCGAGAGCGACGATTATCAGGCACCGAGGATGCGCCAATGACTATCCCAAGCTGCCGCAGTGTGCTAATGCTGATACCGCATTCTTCGTTCTTGTTAACGTTTGACGACTGTACCCTTGACTACTGCAATGGGTCATATGTGGGTAGGCAGGCCTGCTTGAGAAAATTTTCAATACACGTCGAAACGAGCTTTAGTAAATCCCGTGATAGGCGGCCTCTCTTTCGCGATGCCCTGACGTAATGTTACGATCGGAGCACGTAACACGTGGAATACGATGACGAATCCTCACTGTGACCGTTTCTTGCGGTAGAAGTGGCACCATCAAACCTATAGGTTGTGGGATTCTACATTTCACACACTAGTGATTTCCCACCCCGCAGCCATCCACGCTCAGCAAATATGCCTTGCGAGCGCAGGCTGCGGACGGGTCCGTTGTTTGCGGAGACAGACAAAGGCAGGAGGCGGCGAGGGCAAAACATCAATGGCAGCATTTATTGCAAAGTGCAAATCAAATATACTGCATACAGACTAATCGTAGGCCATAACGGCAACACTGGGGAGCGAGGCATTAAACAACGCTAGAGATCGAGATAGTTCGACTCACCGGTAGCATACCAAAGCAGCGGAGCACTGCTCGTGCGAGCGCGGGTGCAGTCTCCCAGCTCGTCCGGACGCGTCCTTTGTGGCGCGTTCCCCAGGTCAGGACCAGCGCGCCGAAACGTCCGCGCGCTACCGGATCCCCAAGACAAGAGAGCGTCCTCACGTCATCCGACAACCCACCACACCTCGCCTTTTGGTGGCGCTAGTATCGAGGAAGAACTGGTTCTCGGGTAAGGCAGAGGGGAAAAGGGTCAAGGCCTCCACCAGGGCGACAACAAACCGTCCGGTCTCTGGCGCCCTCCCGTATGGTTCCCGTCGCGTGAGCGAGGCGCGTTTGCACGCCGGCCGCGAAGGGAAGCTAGCCAGAAAGGGGTTCGCGTGAAAGTCGCGATCCCCACAAGGTCTAGATACACACTGTCAAATCCGCAGGCTTTCCAATTGCATTTACAGAGGTGAATGCAGATGATACTTGGTCCAGTTTTATATTAGCGGACATCACCGATTTTCCCCGGGGTGTAGACCCTAACAGCCGAGGTCATGCAGATCCACGCCAAGCTGGTTTTCAGACGTCCGAATTGCGCGGCTGAAGACAGGGGATTCACGAGGTAGATTTTCTGTTCTCTCCTTCAGCCAGCTTGCCGCCCCTGCCTGGCTGACTGAGGAATTCACCGTAAGGGTTGGATGCGTTCTATTATTTATTACTTTGCACAGAAAGCGCAGCGCTGTCACGGAGCTCAGCTAGACATCCTACCAAAGTAGTGACTTCGCCAGAACGGCCATCCTCGAGCAAAAAACCAACTGAAGGAAGAACGTTACTTGAGGCGTGGTACTTTAAGCGATCTTTCCGAAATCTGCATCGCTCCATTGGACCTCTCCAGTCTGCGTACACGGGTGCGCTACGCGACGAATAGCTTCGTGAGAGACCGACCGCGCTGAAAGACTATGAGAAGCCGCAGCAGCGTGGCCCCAGTCATCTCTGACGAAGGAACATGGCTGGTTACGAAACGTCGCGTTCTCCATTTATTGTACCTTTTGTTAGACGCTGTAACTATATTTCTTATTTGTAACCTCCAGAACAGACTGATCTCCGTCAAATGTTAACCTTCAAGTTTATATAACCTATGGCGACATTTTGTTGTCTCATTGCCTGCTACGGATGTTTTATACTGATTCACCCTCACTTCCAAGCTTCCGCCTCGGTGGCTTGGTGGCTATGGCGTTGCTCTGCTCAGCCCAAGGGCGGAAGCGCGATGCCGGCCATGGTGGCTGCTTTTCTGATAGAGGCGAACAGCGAAAATGCCCGTTGGTCGAGATTACGGCGCACCCTAAAAATCTCCAGGCGAGTGAGTGAGTGAGCGAGTGAAACCTTTATTAGGATGACCTTCAGGCGCTAATGGATGGGTGCCCGCCCGGTGGGGGGCCTCCTCTAGTCCGGGAAGTCCTGGTCCGCGCTGGCTGCCCTAGCCAGCGCGGTCCTGGGCTACGCTGAATTGAGAGGTCGGAGATGGCCAGCTGTTCCGCTCACTGCTCGTACGTTGGGGGAGGATTGGAGGTAAGGGATGGGGTTTTCTGACACTGCCATAACATGTGGTACAGTTGCCAGGTTGGGGACAGGAATTGCAGTTTGCGTAGTAGGGGGTGGAATACATAGCATGTAGGAGAGGAATTCGTTTGAAGTCGGCGAAAGGCCGTCGTTTCGGCTGAGGATAAATGATAAATGGGGATGTGGTGGCGGGAACTGTAGTCATTCGTAGCGGCATTGGGCGAGGATGTTCGCGTATGAAGCAAGAGTAGTGGTCTTGGGAGAGCGAAGGGGCTCGTGTCTGCGCTTTCTGGTGAAACGGCCCGGTGGATATGAGCGCGCACAGCAACGTGTGCTGCCTCATTTCTCTCGAAGGGCTCCTGTTGGGGTGAAAAAAATTAATTTTCAGGCTTCCACTACGGCGTGTCTCAAAACCAAGCTTTGGCGTCGGCGCATTATTAAACCCGACAATTAATCAATTCCTGACAAGCGAACACTATTATTAAGGCATTATGCTTCTGCGACTTCGGTGGTGCCTTTCCATGTCCCACAAGTAGCAGTATGCGTATACCAAACTAGCTTCGCGCTATTAAACCACTAACTTTACGAGAATCCCCTTCTGCCCCCCCCCCCCCACCCACACACCCCCTGACCCTGCGCATTTTGTTAGAAATGTCAGGATTAAAGCCCGGCGCACATGAACAGACGCTGTGCTATCTCAATACCAAATGTCCAATGGCTGATGTAAGCGGTCTGAATCTGGTGAGTCTGTGAAACGAGAAGGCGCAAATAATTAAGAAAGTGCAAAAACTCCGCACACTTGATGTCAGTGAGACTTCGGCCATCACTAGAACCTAGACACCGCTCACCACCTTTTCCTGAGCCGGAATGTTGGAGATGAGCTCGCATTGCGGTGAGCGTAGCTGCTTCGCTTCAGCCGCTAGGCAAGTCTCGCTAGAAATGAAACGAGGTCGCGGCACCATCTCGCACCATAGCGCCATCTCGTTAGTGCGGACTCCAGCGCTGCGGGGAAGGGTATCCCTGATCCCGACCAATAAGCGTGTTCTCTCTCTCTCTCTGTGCAAGTTGGCGGCTGCTTCTGTGGTCGACACAGAACACCGGAAGTTCACTCGAAAGGTGCACAAAATAGGCGCAGTAGAGCTAAACCATTCATTTGAATGCAACCGCAGCGAGAAAAGACCCTCACACATTTCGAGAAAAGATTTATGGGAAATCCCCAAGGTGGAGTAAGTTTCTGCATAGGAAAGTTTGACATCCACCTGAATGCAGCCGTATGGCTATCAAGGAAAGCTATAAAGCTTTCTCAGAAATTTCGCAGTTGAAAAAAGCTTCGTCTTGGTACAGGATTGGCACCCGGGGCTACCCTCACACACTGAAACATACTAAAACGCACAAACAGCCGACGTATCTTGGCAACCCGCCGCGGAGGATCAATGGCTCAGGCGTTGTGCTGCCGAGTCCAAAGACACAAGTTCAATTCGGTCGCGGCGGCAAAGGCGAAAAACGAAGACGCCATTGTTTCGGGATTTAAGTGCACGTTAAAAGTACCGATGTGGTAAAAGTACGGCGCCCCATAGCCCAGTTGTGGATTCGGCGTGCTAAATCCCCAAAATTTGAAAATGTGAGGTACATTCGTAGGACATAAAACTATGCGACGCCAACGCCAAAGAACGTAGGGTTAGATTTAAGCCACAATACACCAACACATCGTGCCACAAAACGCGCTCCGGAGGTTGTCTACGTACAGTTCAGAGAACTCGAAAGTGACGTCCAAGACGGTCTAGCTTCTCATACAGTGCGGACATCGAAGAGGCGTGTAAGAAGTTTGAGACACAGCTCGTTGCAAAATGCAAGAGCCTACGGAACCGCATCAGATCTACTATCGGTCTTTCAATATCCTGTATTGGTTCTAGAATCTGCTGAGATTTCACCACTGTTTATTTTGGGTAGAACAAACAGCGAAAATTAAGTTTACTTTCGGTAGAAGTGAACATACTCCGAAAGGAAAGGTAATTTTGAGGCCGTAGCTATAGCTCAGGCTTGTGTTCTACCGTAGTGCGGCGCAACGGTTACTTCCTTCATGCGCTTAGTGGGTCGTCGTCTGCAGTTATTTGAAAAGGCTGCGATCTTTGTGTCAACACTTGGTGCCTGCACAATCTTTATCCTTTCTTACTTTGCTGATAAAAGCTAAAAAATAAAACTGCCTTTGAATATTTATTCACCGCAGCTGGTTTAACCTGCAATGAAATGCCCTTCACTATGAAACGAAGTTTTATAAAGCGAAAGCTTTGTTAGTGGGACCGATGGTGTGCTGTCATAAAAAGTAATGCGTTTCCACATAGACCGGTTGGCCGACCGAAAAGCTCTGATTAGATCTCTAGACACACGGCATGTGCGTAAAACCGGGCTTTGTTTGTGTCGAAACGATTACTTGAAAATCGCGAGAAATGAACGCCTCTAGATAGAACCATACACGCATCGATTATTAACACGCATCGATCATCTACCTTCATCTCATAAACCACATATCAGTAGACATTTAAAGCCTAACTGCACTCAAATTTCACCTCGACCAAAGATATTTTTAATGTGTTGTAAGTATAACCAAATCTGCTGCTACACAAGTGGTAGGCCCATGAAACGTCTCGTTAATGAGTCAGAAGCGTGTAAAAAAGCTCCGCAGCGGACCACGCTGCGCCTGCCGTCGAATGCTGCAAACAGTCATGACGCGCCTGTGACGCTCCGGCCGACGGGTCCTTCTTCCTCTGGCCAGCCACGCAGCTGGGAACCGTTCGAGCTCTGCTGCGAACGCTTCACACATTTGCTACCCCCTGCGCGCGTAGAGCTTGCGCGCCGGCTTGCTCCCGAGCTGCTGACAGTCCGACCGCTCGCTGGACGGCTGCAACGTCACTTCAATGGCCGCGCTCTTCTCGATTTAGGTTTCAAAATCGCCCATTTTTGCTGACCGCATGCAGCGTCCACGTGCGTATTTCATCTGTTGTATTTTGCATTTGCTTTCTTTTTCCGTAGGCTATACGGAAATAGTGTTTTCAAAAGGTCTAAATTTTAAAGGCAGTTCACCTCTAAATCATTCGTATATTGATGCCTTTACTTAGTGCGCAAAAAAATTGTCGCATGGGTTCGTTCCTCGTTTTCGATTTAGGTCTTGGAAGGTTTTACTATCGATTGGACGCATTTAACGAATTGGACGAAGGTTTCGCGCTTCTCTCAACGTTCTTCAGCAAGGGATACAAAGGTTTTTTTCACCTTGAGCTCTCGGAGGGACTTTTAATTACATACCAGAAAAAAGCGGGAAACTGAAGCTCACATTTGGTTTCCGTAACGTTTGGTTAAGTTTGTTCTACTTCGATACCTCCTTTGATTTCCTAGCTATTGTCTGGAGATTTCCAAGCCTAATGTTGGTACTAATGCAAGTTTATTATCAACCAGCATTGTCAGCGCCATTATTGCATGCAATCGACAGAAATGAGTTCAGGAAATCAGTAACGGTGCGACGTAAAACAAAAACAAATTTTACTATCAATATACAGAATATATCACAGACTGAATCACCAGGAGCTCATCAGTTCCGACAGTTTGGTTTCTTAGCTGCTCGCGACGTCTACTGGAGCAATAGTGGAGGTCTATAGTTATGCGGCCACAGGGTTACGAGGATGTTAGTAAGCGGTTGCCTTGATGTGATAAGGGATTTAAGGCGTCACCGGTACGTGTCCTAGAGAATAATGCTTAGTAATATGGTACACCTTGCGAGCATTCAAAACAGAATGTGAAGGACCTACCGATATACGTGGAGCAATTACCAGCACTACATTGCGTATAAGTCTTAGTAGTTTTCTGACTCGACGCTAAACCGCTCAAGGCTTAAAAAATCGAAAACACTTGTTGAAAATACCCAGGCTCAACAATTTGTATGTAAATTTTGAGACAACATACTTAAATTAAACGATTAAAATAGCAGAGAAAAAAGAAGGGCACCCTTGAGAACATGTGCCAATTTGAGGGGCACATGCTGCATTTTGGGCTCAAAAGCGCTATGGGAAATCGAATCTCACGAATTTGAACGTGCTTAATTAGAACTTCCGGTTTATTCTAACTGACGCTGTGGTCCCGGCTAAGTTATGCGTATTTATAGAGCTTGAGTTATTTCGAACATGTTTTATTTTGAACAAATTTTTGGGCCCCTGCAATTTCTGATTAAAGGAGACATGAAGAGAAAATGCAAGTTGGTTTTATTCGAAAGATTTCGTGTTTTATAGTGCCCCCAGCGCTTGTCCGGATACAAACGGTGCTTTATTCACTGAGAAATTAAACAATTTAGGTTAAAATTTTGATTTTCCCGCTAAATCGTGCGTTTTCGTGGTCCCAAGTGACATCACTGAAACCGACCACTCTGCAGCCTAGAGTACCTTCATTCACGCATCCGCCGTACAGGGTAGAGACACGTATACGCTGGCGCCGCCATTTTCGGTTGCTCGCTCGCCGCCGAAGCAAGTCATTGTGTCAAAACCGCGCTAAAATTATCGCCGCAACGCAGTTTACTGAAGAAGTTTGAATCATATTGTCTGTTTCGCGTTGCTAGGTCTCGCGGGAAACGAAAAGAATAACGCGTTGAGCCCGTTGGCCCAATTGCGGCGGCACGGGACCGTTCAAAGGTTGTCTCCACCCTGTACAGCGGTGTTGGTTTGTTCCCGCGTTTCTTTACGTTCCGTAACCTAGATGGCGCCACCATACCGTGGCAAGCGTTTGGTTTGTTTTTGCCCGCATTTAAACCTGGCTTGTTTTTGTTCTGGGAGAAAATATTCGTTCCCTGAAACAGTGCTCGCTCGACAAATGGGGCCACGTAAGACACCGTTGCTTGCGTCAATCGGCCAGTGTCGTCTGAGACAACCCCAAGCCCCGTAGTGCTGTGCAGCGAAACCAAGCATGCTGTGCGCAGTACGAACAGCAGGACGCATCAGTACTTCTATGTTTACATGTGCTTTCGTAACTTCCACTGTTTGTCCTATCATTCTTATTGCTTTGCAAAGAATGTGCCCTAAATTTAAGCGCAAATCGCTCGTTCGTCTAGTTTGTAAGTTCTACCTAATTTGCGTCTGCTTCTGCCAGCCTCCGCCAATCGCAGAGCTTAGCTCATGTGACGACATAGGTTCTGTTGCGGGAAATGAGCTGGTGGGTCGCATGACCATTCCCGTTTTTCCTAATTATGTAGCTTAGTTAAACGAAGTTTACGTTAAAAGTGGTGTCAGTATGATTCTAACGAGACAATCTTTTGAATGAACCAAACTTGTGTTTTCTCTTCATGGCTCCTTTAACGAGATTCGACTGTACTTCATTTTTAGTTCTCTTTATAAACGACGCTATTCTTGCGACGGTAACGCTTAACATCGCGATCGCCGTTTTAGCTAAGAGAAGCTGTGAGCTAAGTCAATACACACACTTCGACTTCAGGATTTCTGAAAGTTGCAACAGCCACCTCACTATTCTTTCGCGCTTTGTAGGGAACCAGATTCCCTAGCCAGGTTCACACGGCATCCATCGTGATGCAAGCTCAGGCCACTGAAAATAACAGAAGGAAGAGCGTCGCTATGTTTTTCGGAGCGCAAACACAGCAACAAAGAAAAAAAAGAGATGCCCATTTTAAGACCTCCTTCAGCCTCAATCGAACGCTTCCTCTCCCCCGTGACATTTCTCTCTTGTCCGACCTGAAGTGCACCGACACGCACTTTAAACGAGGATATATAGTGAGCAATAACGGCGGCTGGCGCGTCATTCTATATTAGTTCCTCTTTCGGCGCCTTCAGCCATATATGATATCATACGTATCTAAACCCCCGGTTTCTTCTATGGGATGAAGTGGTTGGTCTGGTGGCTTTCTTTTTTCCGCGTTTTAACAAAGTTCACATTATTCAGAGTTCAAGCTAGGAACAAGATAGGAGATGTCGGCATCACGGAAATAAAAAAGAACGGGTTTTCCCGTTAATACTGATGTCATATTCTCTTCAAGCGATTCCCTTTGAACTACCTCGCAAAGCACTGGTGGAGAAATGAAATTTCATATAAACGGTCAAGGCGAATTTGTGATCGCCAAGTGCGAGAAAAATGGACACGTTCAATTGCATCCCTCCCCGTCATCCCTATCACTCTTGCTTAAACCGGTGTTCCTTACACTGCATATTTTACTGAATACTTACTTCGTTGTGTTTTTATTGTTTCATTTCTGGACGCCCGATGCTTTTTTTCCGGATAATTCCCATTGAGACATCGGTACAATTCCTCTTACGCATGTTACCTTGGTATGTTTGAATATCCGTCTAAAGGCATGCTAAAGTTTTTAAACATGTTGGCCTCTATCGTCACCTGCCGTAGTGGCTCAGTGCCTAAGAAGTTGTGCTCCTGATCCTAAGGACGCCGGTTTGATCCCGGCCGCGGTGGCTGCTTTTCGAATAAAAACGAAAATTGAAAATACCCGTGTGGAAAGGTTTCGGCGCACGCTGAAGATCCTCATGTTATCAAAATTATCCGGAAGGAAGGAAGGAAGGAAGGAAGAAAGACTTTGTCGAATGCCTGCAACAGACACAGTGTGTACACTGCGCCCGGACGTAGCCACTCGTCGATCCCGACGTCACCCCTACTCGGACCACCCCTTCGCTACTCGCTACGGGGTTGGACACCGCTGCCCCGCCAGGGAGGGCGTCGCCCCGCAGCTTTCGCTGTGGGGCTGCTTTCTGATGGCCGCCAGGACCTGCTGGACGGCTGATAGTTGAGTGTCCTTGTCACAACTGCGCACTGCTTCTTGGATCTACGGCGGTTGGGTAGCCCTGGTTGCCGCCTCGTTAGGTCGCACTCCACAGTCCCACAGTAAGTGGTAGCTTCGCCGCATCAAACACCTAGATCTTTATCTATTGCCAATTTACCATGCCATGAATGCAAATATACCTGTCACCCCAACACCCGGTGCTTATAATTGCTTAAAATGTCAAAGTGTGAAAATGCCAAAGAGGAAAAAGGTGCCTTTTCCTCTATGTGACGTCTTTTTGTCTAATTTCGTGTCGCTTCAAGGTTGGCCATGATGGAGTAAAAACTTGGGCGGTCGAGTATTTTCTTAAGGTGTGTATTTTTCCGTTACCTTTCCCGCACTACCATTTGTAACATCACGAGTATTGCCCGCGGCGGTTGCTCAGTGGCTATGGCGGCCGCTTTTCTCATGGAGGCGAAAAGCAAAAATGCCCGTGTGTACGAAATTTCGGCGCACGTTAAAGACCTCCAGGTGGTAAAACTTAATCTGGAGCCCTCCACTATGGCGCGCCTCATCGCCTGCGTTGCGTCGGCGCGTTGAATCCTACAATCAAATAAAAAATCCAACATCACGAATATTGAATAATGAAATGGGATTCGTAAAGCTTGTCTAAGCCTTTTCGTGAGAGAAACATGAAAGCAAATACATGTAAACGTGAAATAAAGGTATGCGGGGACTACTGCCACGCGCAAGTACTTCAAAAAGGACGAACTTTACCTGCTCAGTAGTATTGAGCAGACTGCTCTCTATCAACTGCTGCCGAAGTTTGTATCAGTTTTTGTTTCGGTCCAACGTTTTGCGTTGTCGCAATTACTGTCACAAGCGAACGCGAGAGCTATTGCCCGTGTTCACTGTTTGTGCTTATCAATATACAACAACCAGGGTTGAAACGCCGAGATTACCGGCGCAATCCGCTAAGCGATGTGTTCGGCCATCATCCACCTATGCTGGAAAACGGCGTGAATCGTTTCCATTGCTTCTTCTTGTATGACAACACTTATTGTGCTGGAAATGCCTTAAATGACTTCATTGGGGGTTCCTCTTTAATATGTGTGACGAGCGTTTCCGTTACGCAAAGATGGATTAACAAAAAAGACAAAGTAAAGACAGCTTTAAAAAAACAACAAAAACAAAGCATCGTTTGCCTTCAAGCAAGTCGGAACAGCTTTGAATAATGTAACGTTCAAGTTAAAACAAAAATAAATTCGGCTTTAAGTGTCCCTTTACAGACGTGCACCCCACATTTTAAAAGCAAAATACCACGATTATGTCGTTCAGCGGTATGGTAGATAGGCGTAAGGGATGCCGTATTTTTGAGGGGTTACATCGTCAGCACGTCAAAGTACCTCGCGACAGTCTTGCACTTGTTATACGAGCGACATTGTCATTTTTTTGTTGGCGCGCGGCTACAGCCCACGACGGAATGAATGCAGATGCGCGTCTCGCATGAAACGGCCCCATCAGCGACACCTCTTCAGAATCTCATCCGTGAAGATGGGTTGCGGCACCAAAAAATGTACGTCGAAAACAAATTTTAAAGTAAGGACAGGGCTTAGAGTATTTCAAAGTACACGGTAAATAGGCTTAAGGTAAGTCATATTTACGGGTGCTGCCCTCTCACCAGCCCAAAGTACCCCGCGAGACCATTGCTGTTGCGACGCGTACGAAATCGTCTTTTTCCCGCATCAGCAGAGGCCGATGGAGTTACTCGTCAACAGCGTGACTCGCATAAAGTGGCACCATCAGAGATTCGGCTCCTGCGTCCCATCTGCGGAGATGGCTTGAGACACTGCGGAACGTGGGTTGGACCATCAGGTACGGGTGAGGGTCGGCAGGACGTCGTCTTCGCTAATTGCCAACATCAAAAGGGATCGCCTACTAAAGAGACGTACAGCGTCGCAGGGGAGCTTCCCAAATGGCTTGTCGGGTATAGCAAGGATTAGGTGAACGACGGAAAGGAAAATGTGCGTGCGACTTCCAGCTTCACCACTAGCGGAGTGCATGTTTTGTCAATTCTGCAGCGGATACGTTAAGGGGGGCTGACCTGATCACATTTTTATGTGAGTTACTAATTAATGACCCACGGGCTTAAAGAGCACTGTGCACCAACAGGAAAAGTTTTAGAAATACTTAGAATTGTTGTTAACGGGTTAGTTTACTTCTTTTAGAAATATATCCCTTCGTTATTTAAATAAAAAAAGAAGCAAGAAACGCGTTGTGGTTCATCCAGTTTGCACTAGATGGCGCTAGCTGTCTAGCAAGCCAGAATAATATTTTTAATCTTATTACAAAAGTGACATATCTCTAAAATAAGCAAGCTAGGCCGTTGTGAACATTGACATGTATTTGTAAATCTTTTCGCATCAGGTTACTGTGGTTTTTACGTCCTCGGGTCATGATGTTGTATGTCCTATGGGATTGTTAACAGGTGAGCCACCCTTGCCGCTGCGAAATTCCTGAACCGACCCAAAAGAAAGGTTCTTTACGTTCAAAATCATTGCCAGATTCCTCGAACAAGTTTTAATGTGGTTTATAAGTATGCTGCCTGCTCCTTTTGTTCTTTAAAATTATTACAGCAGCACTTCGTAAAGCTAGACGCAGAAGCATGGAGGTTTTAAACGTCCTTGCCTGCGTTTTCAGAGCGCAGTGGGTTTTTTTTATGCTGAAAATAATTTTTTTTCAAGAGCGTCAGGAATTCTGTTATAGTCTAACATGATCTTTTGAAAGCTTGAAAAGTTCGAAGCTGTCGGGAAGATAAAATATTATATCTAGGTGTACTTGCGAACATGAACAAATAGTTCTTTTCCCGTTTGTCATTAAACAAAAAAAGACATTTTGTTTTTGTGTGGTTCTATTTTCCTTGAAGTTTGCATAAACGTGAATTGGCATTTGCCTTTGTAATCTCCTCATATCTCCGGTTTTTTTTATAGCTATTTCACGCACTTCAATTAAGCAGTCTTAAATCTAAGCAACTGACCCTAAAGGGGCAATGAAGAAGAACACAAGTTTGGTTTGTTAAAAGGGCTGCTTCGTCCCGATAGTAATCATACCATTTTTATAGCAAACTTCACAGGAATAGCGAATATATCAAAGAAAGCACAGTAGGCAATGGTGACTTCCAGTCCACCTTCCAGCAAAATCTTTATGACGTAACATGAACTTCTTTGGGCGATTGGTGGCGGCGCAGTAAGCCACCGCCTGGAAAAAAGACTTGGTGGTTGTAGGGGGGAGCATAGTTAGGTTTGATCACATCACTTGAATGTTAACGTGCAGTTAACACGTGGTGGCCATCACTCCTGCCTATATTAAGTCACTGTTACAGATAAATTGCAATGTTCTTCAACATCTTTTTTTCTTCTTTTGGGGGCTAAAAAACGCCCTTCCTGAATGTGATATCGCGGAGAGAGTTACCAAGGGATAGTTCTTTCCAATTAAGCAAAATTGTGTGTGGTCTTCATGGTCCCTTTATACAGCTCTGCTCTTAGCCATGTGGTCACGTTTTTAAGCACATCGAAAGAGTAATTCATTCAGGCACTTCTACTGGCCGGTAATCGCGAGAACAGTAGGAGCTTCAGATCTGGCAAGACAAAAGCATGGCTGGAAATTGGGCTGCCCTGAGACTGCAAGCCACAACCTTCTTATTAGGCAGTGAGGTAGCATTTCGCGAAGTGGCAAACCTCATTTCGGCCAGGCGCCTCTCTACGAGGAGTCCTGCTTTAGCGATGCGAATAATAGTAGGAGGCGATGGCCATGAAAGTGTGACTGACATGGAGACTTGAAATGGGCGCTGCACGAACAGCCTCAGCTTACCATGCAGCTTTTTTTATAACTTGTGCCCGTCCTGCTCGAGAAGCACCCGCGAGTCGCACGAAAGCTCATGCCGGCGCCACATATACGGACACCAGTAGGTCTGTGCAGCACACCCGAATGAAAGGATTCGTAGCGCGTCTATTAGGGCAGCTTGATTACACCGTGCAGAAATGTGTACACGTGGCTATTAGCTTCCTTTAGACGAAATATTCACAGGAGATTTGCGGCAATCTAGCGCGCTGTCTCTGAGAAAAGGCGTGCCTTGCACCTAATTGTACATCAGGACGCTTGTGATAGTGGCGTCTGACAGCGTCCCATAGGAAGACTGAAGCTGTTTAGACAATCCTCGAGCTGCTGCCGCTAAGCAACGGATTGCATTGGAACGAGAAACCACCACTTTCAAGGCTAATTTCTCCCGTCAGTTGGGAAGGTATTACGTATTCTAACCGAAGCTGCCGTCTCACTCTGCATCTACCCCAGACTCCGGCCCGAACTCCCGGCGAAGTATCTTTTGCGTTAGACGCTGTAGGCTGAATTTTGAATATGGCGATCTCCTGCCTCGTTTAGTTAAGCTTCATTACCAGCATGCTGACTAAGCCATTACCACGGCAGTCGATGGTTGTCACCTGTCTCGCAAAGATACCAGCTCTGAAAACGGCTGACGTATGTCATCGCGACCTGCTATTTTCCGCACAAGAAAAAGCGCAAGAAAATACAAAAAGCGCTATTTACTTTCAGCAACACGGCAGTAAATACATTCTTTTCTAACAATCGCTGTAGTTGAAATCAGAAGATCATTTACATACAAAACGCACTGACATCTCATTAACATCCAAAAATCATTTTGGAGTCGTTTCAAACAAATCACACATGCCCTATTTTCTCTGTGGGTGAAATATGAGCAGTGTGGCGACGTTGACATCCCACCGCTGACAACCCGTTGCAGCGTACGAAAAGGCCGACCCGAGCCGAGCTCCGTCGCCTCCGACATACGTGTGGTAGCGTGGTGTGAATCGAGTGGCCAGCCGCTGTTTTAGCCGTGAAGAAGTCCAGAAGCCGTAGGCTAACGTAACTGTTTACTTCATAGCGAAAGGTGATCCGAAGCCAAAGAACAACGCCCCGACGGGCGAGGTAACAGTGCAGGACTCGAGCAAAGTGACAGCATTGATTCACTGCTCAAACAGGAATGAAACTACAGCGATTGGGTGGGGTCTATCTATACCCAAAGCGCTAACGGTCAAAAGGAGCGTTCCCTCTAGATTGTGCACAAGCCACGAACGTCACAGACACACACGAGGCTCTTTCCAGAGTTCATGAGCAGTCGGTAATAGCGGCTCACGCTGAGTCCTAGAGAGGGGAGAGAGGAGGACTTCGCTGCGGACGCGGGGCTTCCGTGCCCTTGGGGCCAGTTGAAGCCTGCCTCGTCGCAACCGCCGAAGTTTGAAACGCGCCGAAAGATAGGCGCCAAAGACCCAGGCTTGTGGAGACGTGAAAACATGAGTCACCGACACGGAGAGGTCTGCTTCAAAGGCGCATGCACTGGAGGCTTTGCCGCACAGCCGAGGAGTGTTGAAACAAAGCCCAGCGGCGGGCTGAGTCGTAACAGCAGTTATTTTCTTATTGGATTTAACGAACTAAACAAATTCTCCACAAAGAGGCACTATTTTGTGTGTAAGACCCGCTGCGGTGGCCCAGGTGCTCGGACGGCATTATTTCTAAGATGTGTTGCAAATGACCCTACGAAAAGAACTGCCCTTTTCCTCACAACGCATACTATATTTATCTGTACAAAGTGGCAACAGTGGGCCTTACGATCTCATGATGGCTCTGGGCCTGCCCGCCATTTGGCGGTCGAGGATGGCAGTACGCCATGCCGATCCTCCCACGCTCACTGTGAGTAAGTACTTTGCACAAAGTATAACCGTGATGTATGAGATTCACAAGATATGAGACACTGACCACGAATGCGTACCAATGTTGGAAGAGCTGGGTACTTTTGATGTTTACTTTAAGTTTTTCCGTCAGCTAAAACATGACCCGAGGATTTTAATCGATCCTTGACTTCACGTGCGTTTTTACAAAACCGGTAATAAAGAACAAAAAGGCTCCGGAGGCTCAGTGGCTAATGCCGTGTGCTGCTGAGCCAAAGAACGCGGGTTCCGTTCCCGGCCATGGTGGGCGCTTTTCATATGGAGGCGAAATGCCAAAAAACCTGTGTTCCGAGATTTTGGCGCACGTTAAAGACCCCTCGGTCGATAAATTATTTCGGAGCATCTTCAGCACGTAAAGCCACCCCACATTTTTATTTTTTTGTGGGTGGGATATGTGAGTTGATGACACTGCATGAGTATTGGGAGTCGCAAATGACGAAAAATAACATGTAATCTTCGGGTACTTATATCACGTTTGGCTTATATCACGTACTTATATCACAGTCAGTAACGCCTTGTGCTGAGTTTGGTTTATCCCCCTCACCTTATGCAACCGCTGTTTTCAATCTATTCCTTCTTTAAAAAGATATACTCGTTCCTAGGCTACTGAAACCGGAAACTTTTGGTCTGTCTGTCTGTGTTTCCGTCCTTCGAATCAGCCGCTCGGCCAAAACTTAACAATAATCCTACAGGCAACGTTTATATATAGTCAAACCATTCGGAAACCGCAAAATCCGGTACCATACCTAATACTTGTAAAAATTTTAATCAAAAATGAAAACTTTAGAAATATTTGAGGCAAAACATCAATACATGAGCGACATTAGCACTGTTCCTTTAATACAAAATCGACGCGGGCGGTATTTTTGCAATAGCAAACACAAGAAACGCTTAAAAATAATATCTAACCATAAACTACAAAACGGGCTCGCGTTCAAGCCTAGAGTTCTGGGCTCGAGGGCATAGCAAAACAGTAACAAAATGTCGCCACAGATGGCGCTCCGGTGGTGCGAGCGGAGAAAAACTGAATTCATTTCAGCCACCCTCTGTTGCGTTTATCTTGATACAGCTGAGACAGGAGCGGAACAGCGTGAGGGGACGAGGAATGGAGAAAGGAGAAGCCGATATCGGCCCATTTTTACTCTTCGGTTATTTCCGAGCGGCGGATGCACGGAGATTGATGGGCCGAGATTAATTAAATCCAATTCCTGCCTCACAGCCGAGCAATATAACGTGCGTACGCAATTGTAAATTTAAATGGGGTCCTGCTCTGGCAAGCATCGATTTTTCACACTCTCGTAGGTAAAATTTATAAAAATGAAAGAATTTTAATTTTCATAAATATTTTACAACCAGTTCCCTGTGTTTATTTCTTCCTGAACTTATATTTTCTTCTTCACACCATATGCTTGATATTATATTGCTTGAAAAGAAAATATTGTCTTTGGCTACCCAACAGGACGACAAAAAAATTTTTTAATCCAACCTTATTGTAATGAAATGCTATGAGGCAATATCTACAGAGACCAAAAAGTATCATTATCAATTGCAACGTAAAAATGTTTCAGTTCAGTTGAAAACGATTCTATTGACATCGAGAACAAAACTATATCGCCAAACATGACATCTTGAAAGAAAATAAGTATGTTTAAAATACCGAATGAGAACGCGGAATTTTCACCGATCAGAGCAAAGAAAAAAAAGTAATGAAATTAAGGCGGGAATGTCGACCAGGCTGTGGCCTAGTTTGCTATCTTACACGTGGGAAAGGAGAAAATACAAAAAGTCGTTCAACTTAACGTGAAACTTTCGGAAGTGCAGAGCAGTGACTCGCCATAATGGGCTGTAGCACCATTATCTGCTCACTGCTACCACCCAATGCAATTTAAATTTCCCGCCTTCGCAGTGCTCATTCGGGCTCTCCCTGAAACAGCTCCAGCAGGAGTTCTGTCCTTTTTGTGCTTGCTTTAGGCTTCCTGCTTTAGGCTTTAGCTTGCTTTAGGCTTAGGCTGCCACTTTTTGTTGCGCTTACTATCGTAAACACCAACCCAACATGCGTCCCGAACTAAATGAACGGGGGTGCTACCATTTAATTGCATATATTTTGCCTCAAATGTACCTGCAGTTTTCTTTGTACCAAACAACGGGGAGTTGTATGACAAGCGCCAGTGGTTCACTAGTTTCGAACGGTGATGAACATTTAAACAGCGTGGTTTTCGAAGCACCTTCGGGATGCCATACGACGGTACGCCGGGCTCTACCTGGGTCCGTTATCTCGCTGCGTCGCCTGATTCCGGCAGTCGCTTGACATCGACCGTTGCAGCGAGACATGACGACAAGGTGAGCCCCTAAAGTGCTCTGCATTTAAAAGAATCAGAAACAGATGGGGAAAGGTAAGGAGCGAGCGTAGAAAGGTGCGCACAGCGTAAGGACACTATAGAAGTTCCATGGGGGTACCTAAAGTATACAGTCTCTTATGCCAGTCTTTTGCACAACTCCAAAGCCCTTCTGCGTTTCATGAACGACCCAGGCTTAGATGAAAGACTATAGTGCTCACAAAGGGACTAAAACGTTAGCGCGGTTCCGCGCTCATCCTATCCCCTCCTTTTCGCCTGCCCTATCTTTCATCCCTGGAACACTCCTCCCTCTGTGCCGAGTAGCAATCCTGGCTCTAAAGCCCGTACTACATGGTGCGAATTTCGCCTACGAATTTGCAGACGCGGCGCCGTTCATGCGGTAAAACGATCTATTTTTCTATTTTTTTTTTTGCTGGGACAAATTGCCAAATGCCAAGCGGCATTCACAGGAGTTGTTCGACTGTTTGAAACATTTGAAAATTTGTCACAGCGACCAGAATAGATCTTTTTGCTGCACAAGCAGCGCCACATCTGCGAATTCGCAGGTGACATTCGCACCATGTAGTACGGGCTCAAGAAGGGATAACCTCTCGGCCTTTCTGTTCGTTTTTCTTCTCTCTCCGTCGTTATTGCTCAAAGAACTAGTAATTGTCGGCCTTAACTTGTGAACAGACTTGAGCAAAGTACGGGAAAACTGAAGAGTGATGTAAGACTACTTCGCATTTATTCACGCGCCTAAACTTTCTCGTTTACACGATCATGCAAATTTAAATTAAGTTGGCTGCTGGTAAGCACGACCCTAAAGAATGGTACTCAAGTGAACCCCTATCCATTATCCGAAAATTCGACCTCCTTGTAGATTCTTATTTTTCTATACATCTCTTACCCAAAGAATAAACTGCTTCTGACTGGGATTGGGAAAACTTTCGTTATTATGCTCATCAATTTACATACCATTAGATAGCCTTTTATAAAATGTGGTCATAAAATTATCTTTCTTTCTTTCTTTTTTGGTTATTGGTAACTGCGGTGTAATTATTGGTATTTTAATTATATTCAGTTTCCACGCGTATGTTTATTTTCTGTCTTCATTTATCATCTTTCTTTTCTTTTGACACGGAAGGACAGACAGACAGACAGACAGACAGACAGACAGACAGACAGACAGACAGACAGACAGACAGACAGACAGACAGACAGACAGACAGACAGACAGACAGACAAAACTAAACAGCGAGTGTTAGAACTTAGACCGCAGATATCCAACCATTTCTCCTTACATAGCAGACGAAAACTATTCATTCGTACGCAGTTACATTCGAGCACAGTACAAATTTATGCAAAGAAGGGAGCCCCTGAACACAGTTCGGCGTTTCCCCCATGAAAAAAGTTTTGAAGAGAAAGAAGCTTAAAGGAGAACACATAAATGACGTGTTTATCGAGATTTCACCCGCATAAGTCGAGGGAGGCCTAAAAATAGACTGCGGTGACGTCCCTCAGCAGATGAATACGCACCCTCATTCTGATTGAAAAAAAGGAAGCATAAACACAGTATTTTTGCGTTTGACATGGTGTTTTCACATCATTTCCCGTATGCACACGTTAATTCGAAACAAATCGTCAAACAAACAGTTTTACCTAGAGGGCGGAAAAGCTTCAGAGGGACAGAAAGGCGGGCACCCGCATCGCGTATACTCTGAGAGATGGCGGATATTTGTAAAAACCTTCCGAGCTCTCGTTCCGATCCAAGAATAGAGTGTTCGCAAAGAAGGCAAGCCTCCCTCTTTTTACGACCGTTTCAGGTCTGTTGGCTGGAATGCACGTGTTTCGCGTTCCGATATAGACACCGTAACACGGTTCCGAGGTGTTGGAACGTGCTTATCGGCCCACAGATGCCGAAAGGCATCTGAGCGCGTTTGTATACAAGTGCAAGAGGCGTGGAAAGTGCCAGGAAGGTGGTTATTTAGCCTGAATGCTCATATCTTGACAGATGGCCTACAGGTTTCCACAGAGTCAAACTCGATAAGGAAGGGAACACCGAGTGAGAGGACAAATATTAAAATGACAAAGTAAACACTGTAAACGGATTGTTGTTCGCAACAAAGAGAGAGAAAAGATGCACTCTTCGTTATTTGGTATAACAGAATGTAATGTGTGCATGGTTCTGCATTATTTACACGAAAAGAATGGACTACAACCTGCTTTCTTTGCGTCGCTGTTCGTCAGAAAGCGGAAATTTCAGCGAGGTTTGATCAGTGTTCGAATGGTTTTTATGAACGAAAATGCTTCGATTTCAGTTTCAAATATTTTCAGAAACGTGAAAGCTGTCGCCCAACATTCGTCGATTATACTACGATGCGAGCGTACGCAAGCCGGTTAACTGAAGACTTGACATCCTATCTACTATAAATGGCCCTTCTTGGCCGCGACACACACGAGCCAAGGAAATAAATTCAGAGCGTGGAATTAGGTCGTTCTTAGTTCGACGGTTTGGGTGAGACCCAAAGCAGATTAGTTCGCCCAGTCCCTCCTAAGTTGATGAGATGTTACGCAACAACCGAGACAGGTTACGAAAGAAGCGTGAGTTCGCTTCGGGTATTCTAGTTAGACGGGAGATCGGTGAAAACACAGAAAGCGAATCAATGGAGGAGAGTTAATAATAGAACACAATCGTTTCTTTCGCATCGCAGGGGGCATGATGCTGGAAAAAGCTGAGGAAAAACCGCTTGGCAGAGCCGCAGGCTCCCACGCTGGTAGGTGTATACAACGCACTGAAAACATGTCAGCGCAACTCTAGATCTTATACTAAACATACAGTCACAGATTGACCGAGCCCAGGCCCTCATGTTGGCAGGTATAGATCCCAATTAAAACATTGGCGAGCAACTCTTATACTATAACAGGGACTTATCTACACTACAGTTAGACGAATAATATAGCAACAAACTGCTAAAGCAAGATCTCGAAAAATAACACAAAAATAGGGGGCAAGGTTTACAAAAAGCGCTACATGTAGCAGGGGTTGCATTGTAAAAGCTATCACAAGCATACAAAATCGTCCAGGTATCAATTTATTTACATAGAATGGGTTCAGAAGTGATTGCTCAATTATTTTATTTAGAGAATTATAGTTGTGGGGTTATTATACAAGAAGAATCAGCGAATCAAAATGGGAAATTGTGGGTTTCGTTGAATTAACACAGAAATAAGGGTTGGCAGTCAAGAAAACCTCGCAAAGCAAAGGGGACAATGTGGTAGGTCATTGAAACCAATGAAGAATTTCGAAAGACAGAAAGAAAGTGGAGAAAAAATGACCGCTTGGTGGGATTCGTACCCACGACCTCCAGAATACGCGTCTGGTGCGTCTGGAATACGAAGCCATGCAAGGGATCCAGGTTCAAATGTGGGTGCAGCGGCGTGGCTGTTATGTCGAGACTTTGGCGTCCTTGGTCTTCTGATGTCAACTTTCGAGCGAGCTGTCGACATTCCGCAGCATACCTCACGATCTCGGATACTGGGGTAAATTCAGAGGCGTCGGGGCGATAGGTCAAAATAGTGTCGATCAGGCAAGATGGCTCACGTCTATATAAAAAAAGACACTCTTGTGGTCGCTTTCGTAGCGGTGTTATATGCGTATACGTGACGAAAGGTAGCAGCACCATGTCCCAATTTGAGGGGTCGGACGATATGTGCATGGAAAGCATATCTTCAAGGGTGCGGTTGAACCTTTCAGTTAGCCCATTTGTCTGTGGATAGTACGAAGGCGGGGTTCTGTGGACAATGTGACATTCCTTTAGCAGCGCCTGCACAACTTCAGAGAGAAATACACGGCCTCTGTCACTAAGCAGCTCTCTGGGCGAACCGTGTCGCAAAACGAAACGGCGGAGTAGAAAAATGGCGACATCGCGTGCCGTTGCGGTGGCAACGCGGGTGTTTCGGCGTATCGAGTCCGGTGATCAACCCCGACGATGATCCAACCGTTGCCTGATGGAGCGCTTGGATGGGGTCCGTAGAGGTCAATCCCAACCCGATCGAAAGGCCGTTAGAGGCATGGTAGGGGCCGCAACTCTCCAGTGGGGGGCCTTGAAGGGGTCTTGCGACGCTGGCAGTCAGTGCACGACCGAATGTACTTCGCGACGAACGTGTACATTCCTCGCCAGTAGTAGCGTAGGCGTAGGCGCTGATACGTCTTTAGTGCTCCAGCGTGGCCACACTGGGCGTTAGTATAAAACAATGCCCATATCTGCGAGTGCAGGTGACGCGGTATAACCAGCAACCATTTTCCCTTCTGCGGAATAGTTACCCCGGTATAGGAGCTTCTCTCCAATGGCGAAATCCGCTTCTTAGCGCCCCAGTGCGAGATGCGGAAGACTTTGTAGTGTTTGCAAGTGTCACCCGCTTCCTTTAAATTAGGGTGCACTGCCAGAAGATATGAGGAGTCGACTCATGAGAGCCAACAAACCCCACCGAATCTACAGGGCACAGGTGACAAAGGGGGGTGGCCGTCTGACGTGCGGCTTTCGCCGACCAGAGCGGCAAGAATGGGCAAGAGCCTTGAACGAAAAACAGCACAAAGACCTATATTTAAACAGGCAAGTTACAACACAAGCACGAGGTAACGGATTGATAATTACAGGCAACTTAGATAAAATTCAAATACAAGAAACAGTCCAATTAGACAAAATGATACAAACAGGAGCGTTAACAAATGAAGATTACGAATCGGAGCAGTTAACTAAAAGAAAATGAACAGTTCGATGCATATGAGAGACAGAGTCCCAGCATATTCACCGACCGGGCCGGACGATGCACCGCTGTCGGAGGCGATTCGGCTACCTGGGAAGCGTGGCTTCGCTGTAGGCCAGGCCGTCCGAGACGATCACGGTCATTCGAGGCCCGGGAGCACGTTGGAGTCCTACAGGGCGCGGGTCGCCGATGGTGTGATGTACAAACTGGCAGGTGCAGTTGTCAATCACGACGTCCAAACGTAGCTGGTTTGCTTAGGCGAGGCTTCTCTTTTTATAACCGTGCCGGCGCGGAGAAGGAGAGCACAACACGCAACGCGCCCGCCGCCGTCAGCGAAATAATTTCCCTCTTCTCCATTCTAGAATGATCGACGCTCTTTAGCACTGGCAAGGCCACGCGCACCTCCTCGAAAGTACTGGAAGCTTCGACGAAACCGGAGTGGCGGAGGTTTTATTTTTGTTGTTTTCTGGCCGGCCAGCCGGCGTGATATCGTGCTACCGCCTCTTCGTTCGAGAAAGCTCCATATTGTCTCCGGGCTAATAGAACCGAACTGAATGAATCGAACTACTGCAAGAAGAATTAGGCGATGTACAAATGAAATGAAAAATTTATAATGTACTTTTAGACGTCGTACGCTCGAGTTTGTGACAGCAAGGAAGTCTAGTACTGAGGATATCCAAGGGTCCTTCCGCTGTTGGGTTGCCATGTCATCAATTTGTAGTGACGACACGTCGCTACTGGACACCAGCGCTGGCGTTGCGGCTTCCGGTGGTAATGGCGAATGAGAAAGTGCGTCTGTGTCGGTGTGCCTTCTTCCTGAGCGGTAAACAACACGAACGTCGTACTCCTGGAGCAGAAGTGACCAGCGGGCCAGATGTCCGGACGGATCCTTCAATGATGCCAACCAGCATAAAGCATGGTGGTCCGTGACTACTTCGAATGGGCGGCCACAGAGGTACGGTCTAAATTTAGCAATCGCCCAAACGATTACAAAGCACTATTTCTCTGTTACGGAGTAGTTGTACTCCGCTTTTGTAAGAGCGCGACTTGCGTACGCCAAGACATATTCGTCAAAAGCAGCCTTGCGTTGAGCCAGGACATTTCCGAGACCGGTACAGCTGGCGTCCGTGTAAAGTAAGTGGGCGCGGTACGGTCAAAATGTGCAATATCGGCGGTGATGTCAGAAGTCTTCGTAAGGTCTCGAACGCTCTCTCGGAAGCCGTTGACCAGTTTAAAACTTCTTTGGCGTCACCGATCAGCTGCGTCAATGGTGCGATGATATACGCGAAGTTCCGGACAAATCGCCGAAAGTAGGAGTAAAGCCCAATAAAGCTTCGAAGCTCCTTCATTGTGGTGGGCTTAGGGAACTCGCTGACCGCACGCAGCTTGGCTGGGTATGGTAGGACGCCGTCTTTAGATACGACATGACCTAATATAATAAGTCTACGGGCAGCAAAACGGCCCTTCTTGAGGTTCATTTGCAGGCTAGCCGAAGTAAGGCACGTAAGGACTTGCTCAAGTGAGTGGAGGTGGGTCGTAAAGCCCGGTCAAAATTCGACAATGTCGTCCAAGTAGCATAAACAGATACGCCACTTCAGCCCACGCAGAACACTGTCCATCATTCGCTCGAATGTCGCTGGCGCATTACACAGTCCAAAGGACATAACGTTGAATTCGTAGAGTCCATCCGGTATCACAAAAGCGGTTTTCTGGCTGTCAGCCTCAGTGATAGGTACTTGCCTGTAACCCGAACGCAAATCAAATCAAGAAAAGAGCTCGGCACCTTGCAAACAGTCTAGCGCGTCATCTATTAGAGGTAGTGGATGGAGAGACATCCTTTCGTGTAATCTTATTGAGGCGGCGATAGTCGACGCAAAACCTAATAGACCCATCCTTGGTGACGAGCACGACTGGAGAAGCCCAGAGACTCGTAGAGGGCCGAGTAACGTCCTGGTTCAGCATATCGGCTACATGCTCCTTGATAACCCGGCGTTCCTTGGGTGACACACGGTACCGTCGCTGGCGAAGTGTTGCATGGTTGCCGGTGTCAACCTGATGACACACAGTTGATGTGCGCCCCAAGTGTGTTTGCTGGGAGTCGAATGATGTGCGGAATCGTTGTAGAAGAACCAGGAGCTGGTCTTTTTGATCCTGGGTGAGGTCCGCGTCGATGGAGGGCACAAAAACGTCCGGATTAAAAGGGACGTCGGGGCTCATGGCGTCGAGATGGACCGGCGCGGACTCGTTCGGGATGTCGACGACAAGATGTGACGCAACAACTTCGACGCACCCAAGACATTCGCCACGAAGCACCCGGGACGGGCAAGCTGACGGGTTAAGAATCGACATCATGTTCGAGCCACATCTCATTTCCAGGACAGCGAAGGGCAGGAGAAGATTTGTGCGCTATGAAAATAGACGGGACGGCTTGAAGACAACGGTGGCGTCCGGGCAATCGGTTGACGACACAGGTACAGTCAAACCTCGATATATCGAACACGGGTATATCGAATTATTGCCTATATCAAACACTTTCAATATCACGCGGAAAATCACATGCATTTTTAATTTTTTATTTCGAACTGGGACGGACATGAAATGGGTATATCGAACTCCCCCCCCCCCCCCAGACTGCCCAGACCACTCGCGCTCTGTTGACAGGCGGCGAGCTATCCCGCGGTACCCTCGAGGATAGCGGTGGCGCGATGGGCGTTCCCGACTGCTGCGCATCGGTTGCACCGAAGCAGAATTGGACGGTGCAAAAGAAGAATGCGAGCTTGAAGAAACCTGGGGCCAGCTAGAGCGCTTTGTTGGTGTTGAGCCCGAAGCATGTGCATTGATGACTGTTGGCGGTGACGACAGCATCGGAACGACGGCGGAGTTGACGGATGTGGAGATCTTAGCGGAGGTTACTACTGAGCGCACAAACGAAGACGCTGTTGAGGTTGTACCCGCAAGCGCTGATAGTGCGCCGCTCCCGACTTCGACCGAGGCTTCAGCGGTTTTGGCCCTACCGCACCGCTACTGCAGCGGTATAGAAGGCACCGGCCTGTCGCTTGTGGAACGTTTGGACTACGTTGAGGAAGTCGTGTATAACACGCCAGGCTACCCTGCTGCAGTACTTTAAGCCAAAAGAATAAATACTTTGAAGCGCCAAGTGAGTATTTACTGCACAATTCGTTCATTTATTGATTTGTACCAGTTTATGACACGTTTTTTACATGATTTTATATATCGAATTCTGGTTATATCGAACTATTTCGCGGGAACCGCGCTGTTCGATATATCGAGGTTTCACTGTACAATGACAGAAGAGAATGGGGGAATGGTGGAAACTTCAGCAGCAACCAATTTTACACTACTAGTCTGCACCATACTAGTACTGGGGGAAAACAGTTCAACTTTTGCGCGGAAGCAATCAATGTCAGCGTGGTTATATGACAAAAAATCCCACCCGAGGATAACGTCGTCAGAACACGAGTGAAGGACAACCAGTCCAACTATTTGAGGGATGGCTTGAATGGTAATGCGTGTGGTGCACATGGCTAGCGGTTGAACGGGCTGTGCGTTCACAGTGCGCAGTGCGAAAAGTAAATCCTGAAAGCGGCGTCATCACTTTACGAATTTTGCGGCAAAAAGTCTTGAATCACACATACGGCGGCTCCAGTGTCAACAAGCGCGAGTGCAGGGGTACTATCCACAATCACATCATTCAAATTTGAAAGCGAAATATGAGGACTTAGAACGTTTGATGGTTTCCCAGCTCGTGCATCAGGAACAGCGGCTACTAGTTTCCCTCGACGGCAGGGTTCCCACGGGGGCGCATCGGAGATCTGGAACGGCAGCGTGGGGAAGGAGAGCGGCGTGCAGAAAAAGGAAAGCCACCGGGTGAATATGAGTTTGGCGTTGAGCCGGAGAGAACGAAAGCTGTGTGTGACTCAGGCTCAAATGCGGACCCTCGTAGAACGTCACTCGTAGGAGAGGGCGGTGCCGGCAGAAACGTGCGACATGTCCTGGAACGTTACACGCGAAACACATGGGGCGATTATCGGACGTGCGCCACGGGTTGGGGCCCTGAGCTGCCGCTCGAGGATATGGAAGCACCCGCTGGCTCGTGGTGTACTGGAACGGCTGAAATTTGGATGGCTGTGGTTGGGCAAAAACCGCAGCATAAGTGTAAGGCCCTGCCACGGGTCAGGCGATGAGCGCCGCCACGGCGGAAGGAATCGCTGCTACCATTGGTGTAAAGAAAGGTGCGGCCACGGGTACTGCTGTGGCTGTGACCATGGGCGAGTCGAGGTGTGCAGTAACAGGCGGGACCAGGTGCGCAGTCGAGGACGTAGGCTGGTGGTCTGACGGCAGCGCCTAGGGGACTCGGTCTTGTATTACGCGGCGCACCGTCGTAGGCAAGGGGCATGAAGGCGTGGATGCCAATGGCTGAAGGTTCAGTTGACGCGCAACCTCCTCGCGCAAGAATTACTCGATGTGCGGAAGAAAAGGCGCAAGATAAGAGGAGATGCAAGCGCTGAAAGTGAGGCCCGATGCGGTTCGTCATTTGGGGAGCATTGGCGGGTAGAAATGCGCTGCTTCCTGAGCTCGTCGTAGCTAAGACACCATTTGATGACGTCTCCAACCGACTGCGGGTCCTTTCTGAGAAACATCTGGAACGCGCCGTTTTCGATGCCTTTCAAGACGTGCTTCATCTTCTCGTACTCGGGCATAGCAGGATTTACGCGCCTACAGAGGTCCACAACGTCATCAATATAGCTCGAGTATGTCTCGTCGGAAAGCTGCGCGCGCCCACGTAGCCGCTGTTCAGCCAAAAGCTTGCGGATCGTGGGTCGACCGAACACTTCCAAGAATCTCGTTTTGAAGGCAGACCAAGTTGTCATGTCGGCATCGTTGTTTAGGGACCACCGCTAGGCTACTTCGCTATGGCAAAAGCCGACGTTAGCATGCTTCATCGGGTCATCGCCGCGGTTGTGGGCACTGACTCTTTCGTAGTGCGAGAGCCAGTCTTCTGCGTCGTGGTCGTTTGTGCCGGAGAACTCGGCAGGGTCGCGGTGAGGAAGGGATCCGGAGGACATGATGGGCTCATGTTGCGGAGGCGCCATTTCTTGAAATAGTGGTCGTGTTATGCGCTTGCTCCGTAGTGCCAGGCTGGAAAGGCGTAGGGGAACTGCACCGCCACCACACTTAAGAGGGATTACAACTCGGGACCAGCAAGACGCTTTGAAAGAGACGGAGGCAAGAGACGGACAAGGCAGCGGAGACCGATGTCTCGGTGCGTTCTCTCAGAGCATGTCACGCGATGCTGACCGTGTCTCTACTTCTCTCGCCCAGCACCTTGCGCCTGCCATCATCATACGGCGCATAGTAGTCCTTCCTCAGCACATACCCCGTCGGTTGCACAGGAGAGTTTGGCGCACACACACTAACGGCAAGGTTTAACGTCGTGGCAGGGACTACTATCTCCAGTACAAGGTATGTATATATATATATATATATATATATATATATATATCAGTGTGTCGAACCGACAAAAATGCCGAGTCGACTGCTAAGGTTCTGGTTCAGGCGAAATAATTTCGTTCCAGTTGAGTTCCGGTTCGACGAAATCCCGTACCGAACCGGTTCGGGAGCTTGAACCGGTTCACAGACCGTTTCGATGAGTTGAATTATCACTGCAATAAGAAAAACATTTAGTAGTTTCAAACGACAGTCAAGCCAAAATACTAACGAAAATTCAAACTGCTGCTGTTCCCCAAGGGCAGTGGCGAAATAGCAAAGCAAACTTTAAACAATTACGAGATATTAGAAAAACAGATGAAGTGGCGTCGATTGACCACATACTTTTTCGCCCAGACTTTATGTTGTCCTAGTGACTATTCATAAAGCCACCCCCAAGATATATGACGGTGGGATATATTTTCTGCCCTTCCCTTTTTTTTTTTTGAACTCATAATCGTCGCTATGGAATCACCGATCACGCTAACCTTGAAGCCTTAAATTTTGGCCTGCGAACCGGTGCGTTCAAATACCAGCGATTAATACGAATGGCGCACATTTCTTATATTTGTAACAAAACAGAAACATCCTACAACAGACCCGTAAATACTACCATGAATTAGATTATTTGGTCACCCTGAATAACTTGTTAGCTTTCACTTTATCGAATGTGTTAGCCACACTTTTGTTAAAAGTAAGCTTAAGTTAACGCTCAGAACGGAACTTGTCCACTGTACTGTCCTCAAAAACTGACCACGGAACTTACTTCCTTCGCATTGATGCCACGTTTGGTTGTGAAAGGCAGCGCAAAGAAAGGTATAGAGCAATATCCACGTTTTGCTGCGTTTTTTTACTTATTCGGTTTTACTGACATTTTGCGTAATATTTTAAAACAACGTGATTCGCCTTTTCTCTTTTTTGTTGTTTCCGTGTAAACACATCTAAAAACAAAACTGGCGCATTTGATGCTTCGTGCTATATCTCTGCTCCGAGGCGCAGCTTATGTTGCAGGCCGGCAGACTTATTTTAACCAGCTTGTGATATTAAACGTGCATCAAAATCTCGATACAAGGAAGTTCTCTATTCCCATCTACTTCAGAAAAACGGTCGTGGGGAACGGAGATCGAGGCCACTTTTGGTCAGGAGCAAACGGCTTAGCCACTGAGCAGTTCTTGCGGTCACACTTGTCGAGTATCAACAATTTGCAGGTGTCGGACCTTTTAAACAAATTATGAAATACAAAACGTTTGCACACATCGGGTCTGGGCTTTCGCTGTTGCGCAGTGGAGCACTCCTGCAGCCTGATTTCTCCAATAAAGTCGCGACTAGAGAAGGGCAAAGTCGTTTTATGTCCCCTGCAAGCTGCCGAGAATGACATTTCGTTTGGTCAGCTTGCACTACGCTCGCGCTTCCAGCATCAACAGACCATTGCTACATTGGTGCTCATTCATTTCCCCTGTTATTACATAGAGCGTGATAGTGCACAATTGTCGGGTGGGGAAAGTGGGCGAGCGGGTACGAAGTTATGGTATACGTAAAAGAAAAAAAGGTATGAATTGCATTGACTGTGCAATATCAACAACGGAGGGTCGAACCGTTTTGGCATGAACCGGTAACAGTTATTTTTTTTCTGTCCAGTTCCGGTTTTCGGTTCGGTTCGGTTCCAATTCGACACACTAATATGTATATCCATAAGGAGAGCAGTAACATACCTATAAGGAAGGGCGTCAGACAAAGAGACACAATCTCCCCAATGTTATTCACAGCATGTTTACAAGAAGTATTCAGAACTTTGGATTGGGAACAGGTAGGAGTAAGGGTTAATGGAGAATACCTGAGTAACCTCAGATTTGATGATGACATTGCCTTGTTAAGTAACTCGGGGGAGGAATTGCAAAGCATGCTTACCGCACTGGGCAAACAGAGTAGAACCATGGGCCTGAAAATTAATATGCAGAAACCTAAAGTTATGATCAATAACCTCGGGGCAGCACAGCGGTTTGAGATAGGTGGCGAGGCCGTGGAAGTAGTAAGCGAATATATCAACTTAGGCCAAGTTGTGACCCCGGATCCTAACTATGCGGCAGAGATAAATCGAAGGATAAGAATGGGGTGGAGTGCACTCGGCAGGCATTCTTAGATAATAAATGGCAGTCTACCATTGTACCTAAAGAAGAAAGTGTACGACAGCTGCATATTACCGCTACTCACCTACGAGGCAGTAACTTGGAGGCTCACTAAGAAGTTTCAACTTAAATTGAGGACGACTCAGCGCGCAATGGAACGGAAGATGATAGGTGTAACATTAAGGGACAATAAGTGAGCGTTGTGGGTGAGGGAACACAAGCGTGTTAAGGACATATTAGCAGAAATTAAAAAGAAGAAATGGACGGGGCAGGGCATGTAATGCGAAAGCAAGTTAACGGTTGGTCATTGAGGGTAACAGAGTGGATCCCTAGAGAAGGCAAGTGTTGCAGGGGGTGGCAGAAAGCTAGGTTTGCAGATGAGATGAAGAAGTTTGCGGGGATAAATTGGTCGCAGTGAGCACAGAATCGGGGTATTGGAGATCAATGGGAGATGCCTTTGCCCTGAAGTGGGCGTAGATACGCTGGTGCTGCTGATGATGATAGCTGACCCTCTGGTAGTAGACCGAACGTCGTTTACTGAGAGGAGAAGAAGCAAGGCGAGCACAAAGCGATCGCCAATCTCGCGCGCCGAGCACCTTCTGCCGTACGTCTTCTTCCACTGCTACCGGCGTGCGCGAATACCGTAGTGCATATATTGGCAACGATCACATGGCACTCTTTCTTGATTTAGCGCATACTCCGATAAGCTGATGGCGTTACAAGAGCTGCTCATTAGCCTTGGTAATATATATATATATATATATATATATATATATATATATATATATATATATATATATATATATATATATATATATATATATATATATATATAGATATATATATATATATGTTGTAAAGGCTCATTATTTCCAACTCGGTTAATTCGAACTGGGATCCCCTGGTTTCTATCGCTCCTCTCAGAATAAATCGGCCCAGAGTGAATACAACGTGTTGCAAACCCAAACCAAACCAAATTTACTAGAGATGCAAAGCAACGAAACAGAAAAGCAACAGCGTAGTGAGTGCGCTAAGCTCGTGCAACAGCTTATCTCGGCTCCACTGAGGGCGCCGCCCCGCCGGAAGGAGTGCTCCGGCACATGCCACTGATATTTTCGAAACATTATTTAAGAAATCACCTGCCACAAACAGGTAGTAGCACCTAATTCGCGATAACTAGTTCAGAGGTGGCTTCTTTGTGTTGTGCCCGCGCAGTGTGGCGCGATTTGCATTCGTTCTAGCACCCACCCGCTAATTCAAACTCCGCTTAATTCGAACAACTTTATGCCCCTCTTCGAATTTGAATTAACGAGCTTTTACTGTGTATATATAAATGAAAAGAGAAAACTTCCAAAGAGAGCGTAGAAATATGAGTAAATGGTCGGAGACGTGGATGGAACAATCACAAAAGGTTAACTGGGCAAAGTTACTTGCCTACCCCAAAGTAAAGCTTACATTCATCATCATCATCGCCAGCCTATCTACGCCCACTTCAGGGCAAAGACCTCTCCCATTATTCTCCAGTTACCTGGTGATGTGGTAACCGCGACCAATTGATGCCCTCAAACGTCTTGATTTCATCTGCCCATCTAACTTTCCGCCGCCCCCTCCAACGCTTGCCTTCTCGAGGGATCCACTCTGTTACCCTTAATGACCAACGGTTATCTTGCCTTCGCATTACATGCCCTGCCCACGTCCATTTCTTTTTCTTAATTTCTACTAATATGTCCTTAACACGCGTTTGTTCCCTGACCCACTGCGCTCTCTTCTTGTCCCTTAATGTTACATCTATCATTTTATATCATTTTCCGCTCCATTGCACGCTGAGTCGTTCTCAATTTAACTTGAACCCTCTTAGTGAGCCTCCAAGTTTCTGCACGTAGGTGAGTACTTGTAAGGTGCAGCTGTCATACACTTTCTTCTTCAGGGACAATGGTAGGCTGAATTCATTATCTGAGAATGCCTGCAGAACGCACTCCACCCCATTCTTGTCCTTCTTATTATCTCTGCATGGTTGGGATCCGGGGTCACAACTTGGCCTAAGTATATATATTCGCTTACCACTTCAACTGCCTCGCCACCTATCTCAAACCGCTGGTCTGTGCCGAGGTTATTGATCATTACTTTGGTTTTCTGCATATTAATTTTCAGCCCCACGGTTCTACTCTGTCCAGTGCGGAAAGCATGCTTTGAAATTCGTCCCCCGAGTTACTTAGCAAGGCAACGTCATCAGAAAATGTGAGGTTACTTACTCCCCTACTCCCACCTGTTCCCAATCCAACGTTATGAATACTTCTTGTGCTGTGAATACATGCTGTGTATAACATTGGAGAGATAGTGTCTCCTTGTCTGACGTCCTTCCTTATAGGTATTTTACTGCTCTCCTTATGGAGGGTGGCGGTAGCTGTGGACCCGTTGTAGATATCCTGTTGTATTCTTACATAATGCTCATCTACCCCCTGGTTCCGTAGTGCCTTAATGACTGCTGAGGTATCGACCGAGTCAAATGCTTTCTCATAACCAATGAAGGCTATATATAGGGGTTCAGTACAGTCAGTGCACTTCTCTATCACCTGATTGATCGTGTGAATATGGTCCATTGTTTAATAGCCTTTGCGAAACCCTGCTTGTTCCTTACGTTAACTGAAATATAAGGTTGCAGAAATTATATTAGCGATTACCTTGGTAAGTGCGTTGTAGACGACTGACATTAAGCTTGTCGGCCTGTAATTTTTCAAGTCCTTCACGTCACCTTTCTTATGGATTAGGATGATGTTCGCGTTCTTCCAAGATTCCGGTACACTTGCGGTCATTAGGCATAGCGTATAGATTACATTACCTTACATAAACATTACTCTGATAAAGGCATGTCACTTCCCGATATGTGAGCCAACTTCTTTGTTTCTGTTGTTGTCGTGTCTCACACCATTTACTCATACTATATGTGCAGTAGAATCTCGATAAATGGAAATCGCTTAAACGGAATTGCCGCTTAAATGGAACATTAGCTTCTAAGATGGTTGATTTTTTATTCAGATAACGTAAAAAAACTCTCGATAATGGGAACAAAAATTTCCGCGTCACCGTGTAAACGGAACCGCAAATAAAACTTCTCTTGAAACCCATTGGCATGAGAATCAGCTTTTTACGGTTCCGGTTATTTCGTTCTTGTTTTTGTTTCGTTGTCCATGTTTTTTTTTTGGCTCGTTGGCCTCGTAAGCCTCGCCTCGTTAGCGGTCAGCTGTGTTAGCGCAACGAATGCAACATCGCAGTTCTTGTTCGAGCCGTTCGGTCTCGATTCACGACGGCGAGGTTACAGGGCTCAGCTCCTGCCGGCTCGTTCGTGCCATCGTGGTGCTATTCGCGTTTCATTACCGCGTTTGCGTCTTCTAAAGTCGGTGGCTTGTAAGCACTCTCAAAGTTTAGTCCTCTAGCCTCCGTGAAGACGCAGTTTCAAGGATTCAAACAAACATAATTGATGCATTTTGTAGTGCACAGCGACTCATTGTTGGCAAATCAAATTTGTGAATACTCTTGAAGTTTTCTTGCTTTCTGAAAAAGCATCGTTTAAATTCACCTTCTACTGCTTGTAGTACGCACTACGCTTGTAGCACTACGCTTGTAGCACTACGCTTGTAGTGCTTGTAGTACGCTTGTAGTAGAGTGTGCACGCACATCAATTTGCACTTTCACACATGTGTCTCAGTAAACGGAACTCCTGTTAAACGGAAGTAATTTTTTCGGTACCGTGAAGTTCCGTTTATCGAGAGTCTACTGTATATAAATATTGTTGGGTGGTGTTCCAATGCGGTACCGCTGTTCTGGTGAGCACGCGCTTTTAAAAGGTGGTAACAATAACGCTTTCGGCATTTGCTGCAGTAAACCAGCACTTCTACTCAGCGCAAGCTCAGAAAAAAAACTGCATGCACAGCACGAATGACAACCGTTACAGCTGACGAAAAGCAACAGGCATATGCATGGTTTTATTTCTCACAAAATAGTTAAAGAATTTTGTCACAACACAGGGAACCCCGTGAGTTGTAAGGTAATTTAACGGAAAGCGTATTGCAGTTTCTTTTTAAATTCATCAAAATGCAGAAACCGATACGTCTGTTTAAATTATTCACGGAAACTTTAACACAGCAGAGAACAAGGGAACACAGGGAGGAATCGAAACACTACTTTATTGCTAGCTTTGCGCACACACAAAGCGAAAAGCCACCCATGGGGAAAGGAACTCAAAAACTGGAATCTCAATAAAGTGAGTGAGTGAGTGATTGTTTATGAAGTAAAATACGAAGTAAATACAAAGTGCCAGAGGGAAATTCGTTCATAATATGAACTATAGATGAGCGCTACTAAGCAAGAAAAATAAAAATGGAGAGAGACTTTCTTCGCATTTTCCACTCGTCCCTTTGCAGTGGAATATAGTTATTTACCTAAGTTAGTCTTGCTGCTTTTGGCGTGTATTTAAACAGGCGCTTACTCAGCCGACGCACTTATTGTTCTAATTTGTTTTCAATGTTCCTTTCAACCATTTCAGTTCAAGCGCAGTGAGTTTCTCGCTACAAAAAAGAGGAAATACGGTAGCATTGTGACAGATACGGAATATAACACCCTATTAAATATTTGACCTATACCTTACGAAGTCAGGGGAGAATCGTCTCGCTGATCTAACAATCCCGGTCAGTTCTATGAAGTCACCGCAAAAGGTGCAATGTCAACAAAAATGCTGAAGTAGAAAAGGCGCTTGAGAAAATCCTTTTGTGAGTGCTTCGTGGAAATGTCTTCAATTTGTGTCACTTGAAGGGGTGACGGAGAAAGCCATCTTTGGACCGGATGCTCAGAACCGCGTGCAAGCCGATTAGAGGAGCGCGTCGGTCACCACCGATCCCCGACCGCGCTAAAACACGTCTTCTAGGCGAGTCAGAGACCGCATCGACGCCACTAAAGCTGCGACTCGAGCCTCGGGTGCTCTCTTTCCGATCCTATTTATTAGGGCGTCAACGGAGCTCCCTGGACTCGGGCGCTGACAGCTCAGAGGAACGCAGATGGCACTTTTGTACCCGCGGTCACACTTCGCTTTGCCTCATGGGGGCGCAGGTTGGAGATTGGTGTACCGAACCAGCACGTGCTCTCCGAGGGGAGAACAAGGTCCGTTGTCAAAGTATTCAGTTTAAAATCCACTGCAAAAGTTATTGAGTTTGTTGCTAACCTTATCCCGTCAGATAAACACGCGCATTATTGCAGTTCTGCGTTGTCCAATGGGCTGCTACACAGCCTATGAATTAAATATTCCTAAGCAAAACGTACAACTGCTTAATACCTGCTATCCAATATTTTTGGGTAAGCGGCTGGTTTTCGCGAAAACGTTTTGAAAAAAGCTTTAGTTAGTCAGTTTCTCTTGCGGTCAGTCTGTCGCTCAATCAGTCGTCGGTTTGGACGGTCCGTTTTCAGGGTGTCCCAAGCCACAGACACCCCACACCTTCTACTCCCACTTCACCCACTTGACGCAGCGTGTTCCTGCTGCAATAGAAGCAACCTCTCTCTCTCTCTCTCTCTCTCTCTCTCTCTCTCTCTCTCTCTCTCTCTCTCTCTCTCTCTCTCGTTCGGTTGGTCATTCAGTCGTCAGTTGGTCGGTCGGTCAACCAGTCATTCTGTCGGTCGATCGGTCGGTTGGTTGAGTGCCTACCGCTGCAGTAGAAATAAGTCGGACACAGGTTAGCTCTCTGGTGTGAGGATTACATCAAAGACATTAACTCTAATTTAGACGTTCTTCTCCCGTGCAGAATACAAGAGACAGGACATAACACGAGAAAACATCAATGAAAACCTTTCTGTTTTCTTGTATGGACTACCCGCTCACGCACTGCTTGTCACCGAGTACAAATCCGCTACCATGACCACCCTCACGGTTCACTACGCACGCACAAGGACTTCTGAAGAGACTACCATAGCTCTGGCCGCAACCACGGCTCCCTCCAACTACGTGGCAACCCTCACAGACTCGCAACAGGATTGCCGCCACTATGATATAGGCGGAATCTCGCCTTCAGCGCTCAAGATTCTATCCTGAATCAAGGATCCCCCCTTCTCCATACAGATTATGTGGACACAAAGGCATGCTTCCCTAGAAGGAAACGAAGCGGCACACGCCGCTGCCCGCGCACTGACAATCCGGGCGTTTTTCTCGACGCAATTGAGGAGCTTTCCCACCCTCCACCTATTCCCCGGTCCCTTTTGAAGGCACGGAAATTCTATATCATTATCGCCAACTCCGGCTTCAATACCTCCTCCTCACCCATCGTTCAGCCCGCAGGCGGCTCGCGTTTGGCGTCGACTTCAGTCCAACACCTAAATACTCCACTCACCCCTACAACTGCCCCTCTCGCTCCGTCCCACCTATTCTGGGAGGGCCCCTACATGCCAAACCTCCTCCCTTCCCCTTACCCTGACCAGACGGAGCGCGATCTGGGCAGCTCACGGCGCGAGGACAATGAATGCCTTATCGCTCGCGCTCAGGCTGGTGTGCTGGGTCGTGGCTTTCAAGACTAAGAAAGTCGAAAGCCATCCTGTTTTATGCTTAATAAACTAGCGTTTTTAAAACAGAGCTGTTTAAGCTTTTAGTGCCACCGGCTAGCGTGACCAGAAAGAAGATTCTGCCGAAATTCAGAGAATTGTCTACTAATGCGTAGCAGTCCAGAGTGTGAGCTCTTAACAGCCAACAATGGCTATGAGTAGTGAAAGACGATGGAATATTTTATTATTTCTAAGTTTACTTTTGTTTCTTTTCACCAATGTATGTAAATATTTGCCATTATAGCAATGAAGTGTCTTTACTTAGCTACTTATTATTTTGCAACCGAACGGGTACTGCAATGTTGGCACATTTCCGCTATTTTATACGTACTTGAAAAGTTCTTTTGCGGACACTTCTGTTTATTCTTCGATTTTAGGGGGAGATGTCTAAGATGCATATTTTTGATTTGTAAGATATTTTTTTGGAAAGTTTTGTTTTTTTCTATTTTTTTGTTTTTTTTTTAATCTGTTCCACCAACTATCTCCATTTGTGCTATTATAGGGACTGCATGTGTTTTAATCCCCAAATCTACATTCTTGTGGAAGTGCAGGGCATTAAACTGTCTTTCGCCTTTTTCGCCATTTTTTATTCGTATTTTGAAGGTTTTAGCGTACCTTTTTGTCCATTCTTGAGTTTTGTGGGGACCTGTATAAGACGCATATTTTTGATTTTGTCAGATAGTTTTTGTTAAAATTTTATTTTTATATGTATAATTTTATTCCATCCATCCATCCATTCATGTTTGTGTTGTTTTTTCTGTTTTTATAATTATGTTCAACCAATTACCTCCACTTACGCTATTATAACTTAAAAGGGTTTTTTTTTTCGCCAAATATGCATTTTTGCAGAAATCCTGGAAGTTACATGGTTTCTCGCAATTTTCATCATTTTTATTCGTATTTTCAATGTGCTTCGGCGGACGTTTTTTTTAAATATTTCTCTGTGGGTTGGGGGGAGATCTGTAAGATGCGTGTTTTTATTTTCTGATATCATTTCCGTGATTTTTTTATTTTGTCGTATTTTTCTGGTTTTCCGAAATTCTGTAAGGCCAGTTATCTTTCTTTTCGCTATTATAATGATTACAGATTTTTTTTACCGAATCTGCATTTTTTCGATGAGTGTTTTTGATTTCTCTGAATATTTTTCTGTGAATTTTAAGTGTTTTTATTTCTTGGTGTATTATAATTTTGTTCGACTGGTCGATTTTAAATATTCCTATAAAAAAAATCGATGCGCGGCGCCGGGTTTTCCGCACTGTCCAGCTAGACCTCCGAGCTGCCATTTCCTGCTGCCGCCACTTCCTGTAAATAACTTGTAAATAAATTATTAAGGCATATGACCTGTGAATAGTCTACGGTTCTACTGCGTAATAACATTTCTGTTATATTCGGAGCTCATTGATGTCATTCCACATATTTTTAAGGCATTAACAGAGTGCTGTTGTAAATGCTTTTAGTACGTGTATTTGTGTTATATGTACAGTGCAAGGCCACTGTGTTCGTATTGCGGGAACTAAAAGCATTTTTAATGTATTCTGAATACCCCCAAAGGTACATTGCTGCGGTTCTGCGCATTTTCAATCTGTTTGGAGAGTATTTAAATGTTAAGTACCGAATTTTCCCAATATTTAAAAACTCGCAGCTGCAATACTTAGTAAAGATACGGAAAATATATTATTACTGCGTTTGTAATATATCTACAAAACCCGAAGCATATTTGAAATCCAATTCAACTATACTTGTATGTATTTGAAACGTATAACTTTTTGGTAAGGTTTGTCACGAAGAGTGCAGTTCGGCTGGAGTATGTAACTTGACCATCGGTTGTCAGCCGCATAATTCTTGGTACCGACCGCCTCCATCGTGCTTGCTAACGCAATCAAGATCAGCATCTCTATAAGTCTGCAGACACTGTTCTGCTCGATCATGCCTCTCGTCGGGTTACCAACCTTTTTCTCTCTAGTACAGAGGCAACGACGGTTGCCACATGCCTAGAAACTTCCACATTGACAAGTATCTCAAGAATTGCGCCATACTACCACTCTTGCTCTGATATCTGCGCAGAGATCCCACCAGTGGTTACTGCGTAGTGCGTACCACGTTGCCATTTCGCCATCAACAGGATTCCCAACTCAGAGCTAATTGCGAAAGCCACCGACAGTGAACATACAACTCTTTAGCAGTGGTACTTTCATGCTGTAGTAGCTTTGGAATTGCAGTGGGACTACTAATTATTCCCCATCGTGGGCGGAATGCGGTAGCCCATAAAGCCGTTGCCTAATTCTCACTGCTCGGTACTTATTGAAAGCGCCTACAGCACACGTGTCGAACTTGACTTTCGTCGTATCGAAATGTAACAGAAGTTTGAATGAGCTCGTTTTCCTGCCTAACGTTCTTTGCCTACTAACGTAAAGGTGCTGCGAAAAATAAGTTCCCGTCCTTCCTTTTCTTTCTCTGTCTCTCTACATTACAGCTAATAGCCCCCATCCTTCTTGGGTTCCGAACTACATGATTGCCTTTAGATTGCTTCCAGCATCTCGCTAATACTGGTCTCGTTCTCACTCTCTTTGCCTCTCTCTCTATCTTACTATACTCCATAACGGGTGCACGCGGAGGAGAGCTTCAACTGTGGGGAAACTACCGTATGAATTGCGGCCTGTTCGCCCGCAGGAATAATTCGTGTTAAAAGAAAAAAAAAGGAAGGTGATGATTGAGACGCAAACACGATGTAGCTGCACAAAAGTCTTTGATAATTGGTATTCTTTTGCCTTTAAGGAGACTTAAAGTTCTGAGAATTTTTTTTGTGAATTTACATGCACGGCCAATTGACAAAGTTGAGATCACAGCAACACTCAATATTTATCTGTTGGTCCTTTTCAATGCGTCCTTTAACGTTTTAAAAAAGACGTATCCCGTACGCCCTACTTGAACCTTTCTCTTGGTGTCACGCACCCCGTTCGTGATTGGTTTTAGCCGACGGGGAGTTGCTGCTACTTAATCATGATAGTTTGCCGTGCGAGTTTCTTCATTGCGACAGAAGAACAAAAATAACTTGTTTCTTTTCGTGCGTTTTTACCCTCACTTGCCTTCTTTCTCATCCATGAAGCGCTGACATTCTTTGTCACTCTAAGATAACCGCCAGTCTAAGACAAAAAAAAATCTCAACGACCTTGCGTAGGCTTTATTCACCAGAAAGCAAGAAAACGACAAATCTGCGCAAGTAATGGCTTCAGCCCACATTCGCTAGTTGTTTAGTTGGTCCACTTCGATGCGTCTTGAGTTAGCGTCACGTATATCGCTGTTATTGATCTTCGAACAAATGCGGCACTTTGGGCTACTTGGAGAAACACTGATCGATGTTTTGCAATCGTCTTCGAGACCTTGTGAGGCGGGGTCTCTGCGTTTTTACGGTTCCCAACCCGCGCACCTTGAATTCTCTTTTTGTGAACCTAAGGGTGCTTAGAAGAATAAAGTTTATTTTCCTCCTTCCTTCCTTCCTTCCTTCCTTCCTTCCTTCCTTCCTTCCTTCCTTCCTTCCTTGCTTTCTTCCTTCTTCACCTAGAGCTATCAAGAATTGCCAAGAGCTATAAACGCAACAACTACCGTAGAAGCGCAGTTGTTGGAACCGTGGTTTGGTGCAATGCATACTTTTCTTTTTTTTCTGTTTGTGGCTTATTTACAGCTTCGTTACTTTCTTGCGTCTTGTTACAACAGCTAGGGTTCGTAGAGTATACACCTGAAGGGGTTCTTCCGCTTTATACGAACCCATAAATGCCTTCTCCGAGGATCCATATCACAGGAATGGGTGGTGTTGTTACCTTTTTTTTTACTTTCTGCGAAGAAAGTGCGGGATAAAACATTACTGAGCAAAGATAGGTTTTGTCAGGTCCATAGTCGCTGTTGTTGGCCAATTTCTTGAAGAGTATTTGGCTATCCAGAATATAATACCTTGAAGAAACAGTAATGCAGTCACTAAACAAGTCGAAGAAAGTATGAAGACGTTTCGGAACACGTACGGGTTCCTTGTTCACAATGAGGCAAAAATGGACAAGTTGTAAAATTTAAAGGCGAAACGTCACTTTTAAATTCGACAACTTGTCCATTTTGGCCTCATTGTGAACAAGGAATTCTCCGTAAGGGTTCCTAAACGTCTTCATACTTTCTTCGACTTGTTTAGTGACTGCATTACTGTTTCTTCATAGACTCCTGACCAGACGAACTTTCGTGAAACCCTTCACTGTAAAATATCTTAGTTCCCGTTCATCCTTGCTATGGGTGTTCTTATCACTACGCTTCAAGCGTTTTTAATCCCGTATTAGGGGCGCCTTTCAGTGGACGACGCCCATACATCAGCCTCGGATCCACAAAAATAAAGATTTGTTCTCTGTCTCTCCCCATCTGCTTTGCGGGTTGAGATTTTCACCAGCCCTGCCGTTTAGACTAGTACTGTTGAGAACGAATGCTTTTCCCACCACCAGCGAGACACCGTTCGTCTTTGATATTCAGCTTCCGGCGGTAGCACTGCGTCAGGCGGAAACACGCATGAATAAAAAAAAAAACAAGCAAGACGTATGACTGTGGGAAAATATACAATGCAGAATGCCATCACAAAACAGCGCCTCACACAACTACGCGCAATGAACAGATGCAACCCGCCTGATGCGACTGATGCGACAGAACAGATGCAACTGACGAAACTACTTATACCACAAATTCTGCAACTAACTCCAAGTAATTTCCCCAAAGCCCGAAAATATAGTTCCTCGATACCGTAGATCATACTTAGCCATGAAACCTACAGTTACTCTGACGATGTTGGGTATTCAAGAAGGCAATCTTTTGTTGGCAGTTGACAAGTTAATCTTGGCGTTACTACAGGATAATATAAGCTATGTGGTGTTGATTTGGGCCCAAACGTTGTGTCAACTCCTTGGAAGCCCAATACAAGACAAGTTCCATTATTCGTAGACAGCTAAGCCTACTGTAGGCACATACACGTTAAGCGCCCCGTTTAAAATATTGCTTGAATTTACCCACCTCATGTGTTTTCGAAGCTGTGAGCCAGTGGCTTTGTCCTCTGTGCGAATAATCTTGAAGGAAGTCGTACTCCTCTACAAAGGCTCTCGCAAAAGACAGAACAAAGTGTTGCGTAGGAGGTTGTCCGCAGCTGCGTTTTCTATATATTTCTATATATCTATATACCAACTCTTTCTCGTATTTTGCTTTTTTTGCAGCCGGTGGCGGTAGTTTTCCTTATTGCAGCGAGCAACGAGAACGCCCGTGTGTCGACATTTTGCCGTGTGTTTATCGTCCCCAGCTGGTTTAAATTACTCTGTATCAATCCCTTGCGCCGCGCCTCATAGCACTGATGTAGCTTCGGGGTGTTAAACTCAAGTTTAAACTTTTTCGCCGTCCACGAGGCAATAAAGTTTGTTCATCTCGAATATCGCAATCCCGGCGCACCGCTATTATTCTTCTGTCTGTCTTCTCGCAAATTCTTTTTGCAAGCCTGTCAGATGCGCACACGACCCTGCGTAAATTGTTCTGGGCAGTGTACGTGCTTTTACTGCTTTTTAAAATAATGTAACTTAATGGCTTTTTCGCATTTCTTGCCTCATCGATTGTTTTACGCAACTTATTACAAAAATAAATTTCTTTATTCTATTCCAAAAAAACGACAATGACTTGTTGAATGTTTTATAGTTTTATAGCTACGATCACATCACTAAATCCTTGCCTAACCTGGTCGCCTTTTTCTCTAATCGCCTTTGGTTTGTCAAAAAATGCAGGCAACCTACCGTGATCTTGCCGGAGATCAAATAAACGTAATGTCAGGGACTGTAAAGACAGCCTTAATGCTCCCGTGATCATATACACTCTCAAAAAAGGTAGAAATTGCACATGCCTGCATTTTATCTCCCGTGTTGTGGCAGGAAGGAAGCTATATAAGGCAATAATGGCGAGCTCGGCGCTGAGGTTTAGCTTTCTATTTTCCAGTCAGCGTTCGTTGTCCTGCACCGCGAAGTTCTTTCCGTACGTTCAGATTGCATTCTTACCGTCCGTTCAGATTGTAAGAGATTGCGTTCAAGCTTTTTGCGTCTCCCTTCTGGCATGCCTACTTGGCCAGGGCGACACTTCTCATAATTGCTCCTGGCTCCGCTGTACATAAATCTCCCACTGGGTGTTCATTGGCACTCGTCTTAGATGCAACCATGATGAGACTGCTGTTCATCGCCGACACGCACCCACAAATATGCGTGTGAGCATCGATGCAGTCTACAGGTTTGTCGATAATTTCCCTTTCTTTAACTGTACACAACTTGCATTAGCACGTTATTGCATGTGTTCAGTGAACTGAGTCGTTGTCATAAAGGTCTGGCTCTGCCATCCTGGGACCATAGCTTCTCGAGTCTCTAATCTCTACTACTACTACTACCACTACTACTACTACTAATACTACTACTACTATACTACTAGACCCGCCGCGGTGGCTCAGTGGCTAAGGCGTTGCGCTGCTGAGCACGAGGTCGCGGGCTCGATTACCGGCCGCGGCGGCCGCTTTTCTGATGGAGGCGAAAAGCAAAAACGCCCGTGTGTACGAGATTTCGGCGCACGTTAAAGATCCCCAGGTGGTCAAAATTAACGCGGAGCCCTCCACTACGGCGCGCCTCATCGCCTCTGTTGCGTCGGCGCGTTAAACCTTACAATGAATCAATCAATCAATACTATACTACTAGTGCTACTACTACTAGAACTACTACTACAACAACTACTGCTATTACTATCACCATTACTACTACTACTACTACCACCACCATTATTATTATTATTATTATTATTATTATTATTATTATTATTACTACTGCCACTACTACCACAAGAACTACTACCACAACTACGACTACTATTATAATTACTACTACTACTACTACTACTACTACCACGACTACTAGTACTGTTACTGCTACCACTACTACTACGGATAGTAATATTTTAGCGGAGAGAGGGAATAAAAGGAATTCACCCTCCGCGCTAGGGTTTTTGAATGAACAAAGTTATAAACCGAAGAACGAAATGCAGAATGATTTTTTTTTTCGATGTTTGCTTGTTTATTTCCAGTGTCGTGTGCTCTTTAAGAGAGAAAAAGGGCCCAGATTCGAGTTATGATTCCTACTAGCCTATCAAGACGTTTCTTCACACCTTTCTCGCGAAAAGTTGCCGCTTGCCCAATAAAAATCGCGTGGGAATTGTTTGCAAGGGAAAGTTCTCATACCGAGAAGGGTATAATTATAGCCGATGGAGAGGCCCATGTGACGAGGAAGAACTACAATAATCCACGTGGTCATGAGACGGGATAAAGTCAAAATCTTCCTCAATAACTTCAATTGAAAGCGGACTTCGTTCTCCCATCGGAAAGCACGTTTTGCTTTGGTGCCGCAACCTTCTTCACGAGGCGAAGAGAAGTGTGACCGCGGGGATAATAGCGCCGTCTGCGTGCCTCCGCGCTGCCAGCGCTCGACTCCAGGGGATCAACCCGTGGCGCCACCTCTGTTGGCGCCCGAATCAAGAGAATTGGAAAGAGCGCACCCGAGGCTCAAGCCACGGCTTCAGTCGCGTCGATGCGCTCTCTGATGCGCCGAGCAGACGCGCTTGAGCAGGGTCGGGTATCGGTGGTGACCGGCGTGCTCCTGTCATCGGCTTGCACACGGTTTTGAGCCTGCGGTTCAAAGACGGCTTTCTCCGCCAATTCTTCAAGTGACACACGTTGAAAACGTTTCTACGATACACTGACAAAAGGCTTTTCTCAAGCGGCTTATTCGGCTTTAGTGGTTTTTTGACATTGTACTCTGTGTCGTGGCTTCATAGAACTGACCGGGATTGTTAGATCAGCGACAACAGTCTCACCAGACTTCACAAGGTAAGTCAAACATTTGCTTGGTTTTACATTCTATTTTTGCACGCAATTTCATCGCCTCTTCCCTTCTTTGTAACTAGAAACGCGCTGTACTTACAAGTCAAACTGTTGAAGTGAACACTGAAAATAAATTCGATCAATAAAATTGTGTGTCGGCTGGAAAACGGCTGTTGAATAACGTGACTACCTTTATTTAAATAACCCGCCGCGGTGGCTCAGTGGCTAAGGCGTTGCGATGCTGACCACGAGGTCGCGGGTTCGATTCCCGGCCGCGGCGGCCGCTTTTATGATGGAGGCGAAAAGCAAAAACGCCCGTGGGTACGAGATTTCGGCGCACGATAAAGATCCCCAGGTGGTCAAAATTAATCCGGAGCCCTCCACTACGGCGCGCCTCATCGCCTGCGTTGCGTCGGCGCGTTAAACCCCTCAATCAATCAATCAATCAATTAATCAATCAATCAATCAATCAATTATTTAAATCACTAAAGTCCGCTAAAAAAGAGACGAGTGGAAAATTGTTTTGCTTGTTTGGTAGCGCTGTTTCATACTTCATATTACGAACCAACTTGCCCAACGGCACTTTCTATTTAACTTCATTGAGTTAGCAGTTTTTATGTTCCTTTCCACTTGGCTTGCATTTTGTTGGGACAATCATGGACGAACGAAACGCGATAACGAAAAAATCAACCAGAGGGCACAAAAAACGCAATTTCTATCCATACAAAGAAAATTACAAAGAAAATAATGACAGTAAAAAATTTGGCAAATGTGGCTTTGTAAATATGCCGATGGCGGGCCAATATTGGACCTTCACGAACGGTATTTTCAATTTTTTGTGCTTTGCTTCATATTAGCGTGTTTGACGTTTTTGTTTTTTCTTTGACTGGACATTCAAGAAGCAAACGATAAAGTAGTGTTTCGATTCCTTCCCGAGTTTTCTTGTTGTCTGCTTTCTTAAGGTTTAGATTAATCAGTAACACAGACGCATAAGTTTCTACTGTATGCTGAATTAAAAAAAATACAATAAGCTGTCTGCCAAACTTGCTTAAGCGCCATGATTCCGTGTGTCGTAAAAATATTCTTTGAAGCAATTTTAGATAAACAAAGCCATGGCAGTTGCTTTTCGTCAGTTGTAATACCCGTCTTTCGTGTAGTGCATTCAGTTTCTTTCCTGAGCTTCGCCGACCAGCATATGCCGAAAGCGCTATTTTCAAACATTTTAATGAGGCATGCGCACCAGATCCAGGAATGCCGCACTAGAATGCAGTCAACAGTTTCTCACTAGCCTACATTATCAAAGTACGCAATTAGCCATCTTCAAGTCCTGTTTAGGTGCTATTTTACGGCACTTTTACTCACCCTAATTTAACGCGTCCCACCAGAAAAGCTGGATATTTTAAGGCTTGAGCATTCTTTACCCAGTACCCACATATTCAACTTTCTAAATTCCAGCATCGGCACAAAAATGCTTAACTGGCGAATTTAGCTCAGCTGTTCGTATTATTACCGTAATAATATTGGTCCAATTGGTCGAAGGGATATCTAAAAACAAAAATACAGAAAAGCAAAAAAACTTATCAAAATAATCAAAATATGAAACTATTACGCCGCCGTCACACGATTACGGTGAGAATAAGAAAATCTAGAAGACGCAAATCAGAAGCACGAAATTTAAAAATTGATTCAGCGTCAACCTGTAACGCTCTGCATCTGCACAGAAATAAATTATTTGGAAGCTAGAAAATCTAATTATTATGTAGATCTAGATCATTGGAAAAAAAAAACTAACTAAACCAGACTCATAGTCGCCTATTATAGCAAATACAGCCAAACCGAACAAATATAGAGCGAAGAAAAGTAGGCCAATTCGCTTATTCATAGGCAAATCTCCATTTACAACAACAAAAAAAAAAACTCAATATGCATACAAGCGGCGTTATAATGCTCGCGAATTAGTACACAGTCCTCAAAATTTCTGCGCATCTTTTTTTATCGTTTGTTCGCTTCGAAAACGCCAGATGCCATTTTCGTGCTAGAAATATGTTGCCTATCGTCCTTGCCTGGATGCCACAAGCACGGGTGGTAGGAGGAAGCACGTCAAAGCCCCGAAGGTGTACCTCGCTCGGAACCTCAATGGCTTGGACACTGATTCATTTCGGCTCGCTGTGTCAGTTTATTGCCGATCTCCTATTCCGCCCCGACGGCGCTATTTCCTTCTATTGTGTTGCAATTCTCTCTCTTGGTTTCTGTGATTTGCTCTCATCGATTCTGCTTCTCTAATACACATCCACGACTTTGCAAGGATTCACAAGTGCACTGTACCGCTATTTTGTTGAGCTTCGTAAGTTTAACCACTCAAATGTGCACTGTACTTGTGTGTTGCATGCTGCTTAAAGAAAGTTTCAGAAAGCAATCGGTGAGATGGAGTTGCAACTTTTAAACCTTTATAGCCTAGCATTGTAAATACGCCCATTTATGAACTCAGGTTAAACTGGCCAGTGTCTACAGCCTATACGTTCTTTGTAGCATACAGGCACAAGTCCTCTCAATGCGAAGAGTTTAACGCCCAATGGGTGATCAATCTGTGGCTCTTGAAATGGCCGGCGGTGCAGGAACCCTGAAATAAAGAAAATGAAATGAAATGAATATGGGATTCAGACTGTAAGAACATGGAATGGGAATTGAGCCCTCACCTCCTGCACCACGTCCGATCCCTGGTTCAAGGAAACTAATGGTGGTTCTAGGAAAGGCGCTGCGGCTTTCGGCATAACAACGTGTTTTGGACAGGTGCTGAGACCAACACACGTAATTTTAACTTGCTGGTTGAGTAAATAACAAACACCACCACACTGCTAAAATCGGTTATGTGGGGCTAACAAGGGAGTAGGGGGAGGCGTAAGAGAGCAGGAAACAACGGCGAACGAAAGAAAACAAGAGAGAAGAGGAAAGTTAGAGAGAAAGTGACAACAGCGCAATAGGAAAGCGGTAATGGCCATGGTAGTAAGAGGAAATAGCCGTATGCTGATTACCGAAGAAGTAAAGCACATTTGCGCCAATACAGCATGTGTAGGGCGAATAAGGGCGATTGGCGAGGCTTTCCAGTCTAAGCCACAGCCCGACGAGAATGACGTAATCAGGAAAGGATCATGACGGTGGTAATCAGAGGATGCAATCCCAGCACTAAGCGCGTTTCAGCTGTCGGTAATGTCTCTCTACTGCGGTTGACTCTGGAGCATCTAACTCGCAGGCAGCCGCAAGATGTGGTCGCCCATGGAAATCCGCCTCCAAAGAAGGTGGAAAGGAAAACAAAAATGCCGCACGGGGAGACAAGAAGCAGACGCAGGCTTCACCTAAAAATACCACCTGCTGACGCAGCCGCCACGGTTACGACGCCAAACTTACACGTCATACACATATCGCTCGGGTAACGAAGGCAGCGTTACAACACAGGACGGGATAGTCATGCTAGACCTACGGTTTGACGTAGAGGATCGCATGGCTTGAAATAAAAAGGAAAGTATTCGCACTCTCACGGCCACAAGTTTTAAGTGTCTCTCTGGATTTTTGCAACAAAGCGCAGGGCTTGCAATAATTCCCTTTGGATTGGTACATACAGAAAAATCTTTTTGGGTAATCCCCGACTCATTTCGTAGTTTCTCAAATGTATATTCCACGGCGTAACTCCGCACACCATTCATTCATTCGGCTTCCCCCGTTACACCGCCGCTCATTTGCAAGAAGATTAAAGGAGACACGTGCAGTATTCACGACCCACTCTAAAGAGGTTGGAGTAATTTGCCTGCAAAGAGAGAGAGAGAGTGAGAGTGAGAGAGAGTGAGAGAGAGAGAGACAGACACAGAGAGAGAGAGAGAGAGACAGAGAGAGAGAGAGAGAGAGAGAGAGAGAGAGATAGAGAGAGAGAGAGAGAGAGAGAGAGAGAGAGAGAGAGAGAGAGAGAGAGAACGTAACGAGGAATTTCATTTTGCTGCGCATCGGGGGTCTAGGGCTGATGCAATGCTGATGAAGAACTTTCCAAAGTCGCCGAGCATGCGATATTAAAAACACATCGCTGATCTCAAAATTTCTGAAGTGCGCCAAGCGCGTGGTTCAACCATACACTTGACGCGCGGTTGAAGTCAATTAAGCGCGCCAACCACGATTAAATTCCTAGAACATCTCCTTGGTAGCAGTCTCGTTTCGTTTCTGAGGACACCTCCTAAGTCAGAAAATTTTCCCGAGTTAATTGGATGCATGCATTCTATTTTCGCTTTTTCACTAAACGAGCCTTCTGCAAAATATGACTTTTTATTGTTTAGTCCACATCTCAGGCGTGCGCAATAATTTTGTCACGACCTTATTGGTGTGCTTCTTTCTTCATTGTGCTACGAAACAGAATAGCAGAATACAGTGAGCCCTCCACAACAGTATGCTTTAAAAAAGGGCTTTAGGTGAGTATTTTAAGCCCCCGGGGGCTTAAAATTTTGCTGCTATCATACCGTGATAGAAACAAATTCCAATCATAGAATAAGAACAAGAACAACAACAAAGTTTATTTTGCCTTCTTCATCACAAGAACATGTTGGTGAGCCAAATGGATACAGTACAAGCCCGTACGGCTAGTATTGTATCTATTACTTTGTAATAGATACAGGAATCTATTTTACAAAATAGGTTCCTGGTCAAATATGGTCAAACAGAATCCTGGTCACACACAAACAAAAATAATTGGCAGTACGTTGCACTGTTTAGTGTGTTTTAACAGTAGTGATTCATGCATTGAAATTAACAGTTCTGGTTTATTATACTTGAATTCATAAGTGACGTTTTAGGGACGGCCACATATATGGTAATGTTTTGATAGAATATGGTATGTTATTTTATATTTTTACTCCCACGAAAGGCAAGAGGTGCAGACCATACGCAATGAGTACTATCGGCAGGTTAATATCTTTATGTTCAGCAATTGTATCTCGCTTGGGTGTAATAAGCGTTGCCGAGTGTTACGGAGTCTTTGTGGTAAGTATTTTGTGGGCAGTTATAGCAGTATTATAGTCCCTGACTCTATCAAACGGCAATATGTTAAATTCGGTGAAGGCAACAGCTGATGGCTCGTTTCTCGGCGCTGCGGCCAGTATTATAATGTCACTTTTCTGGATAAGACAGAGCGATTTGCAGTAACATGCGTAGGTGAACCCCAATGACTCAACGCAATAGGTCATATTGCTGTGAACACGGCAAAGTCTATGAGGCGTAAAGCATGTGCGAAAAAAATGTTGGTGTGCCTTTATTAGTGTGAAAGAGCCCAATGCTAATCCCACGCTGGAAACCTACTAGCGACAACTACTTTCAAGTCACTCTTACCAGCTCACACTCGTTAAAATCAAGATTTTCAAGCTGTTTTAAGAGAATAATTAATTTTAAAACATTGAGAACGCGCGCCCATGCATTGCCGTTTCCTGTTTTGCACGTGGAAGGCAGCTACGGTGCCTTTAAAGCGTGTGAAAAGAAAAAGGCGTGATTGATGAAATCGAAAGAAAATTCTACAAACATTCCTAGAATTGTCTACCATTGCGTAAGCATTCTCACGCCGCTTCGATGCGTTGTGCGTTTTTTTGTCGTTCATTTTTGATTATCAGTAGCCAAAGTGGAATAATTTTCTGTCTTAGTTCACGTTAGGCTGAATTGCGAGCGTTTGCATTTCGTTCAGCTAGGTTTTTGTTTATGTTTCTTTATTTTTACCAAAAAATTTACATACGCAGTTATAACGATTAAACTTGCTAATGTCACCAAATATGCACGTTTCGGCAAATCGCGGGTGCATATAATTGGTGCTTTTTCTCTATATTTTATTTTTGCTCTGGAGGGGGGGGGGGGGGGGGGGGCGCGGAGGGAGCTGGAAGTGGTAGTTCTAAACACGTAGCGACGCTTGTGATTTCGTTACTGCCCTTTTTTTTTTATTCTCTGTTTCAAATGTTTGCTTTTTTAAATATTATTGACCATTTGTCCCCATTTACAGTATCATAAAAATTAAAGGTCTTCACTTCGCCAGTCTGCATAATTTTGAAGTTTGGTTCTGAAAGGTTGGTTGAAAGGCTAGAAATGTAAACACCAAAATGCAAAAAAATGTTGAAACACCAAAAACTGTGAGGTTATTTTTAACAAGCATGCCGAGGGATGCGCCTTCAAGGTAGATAACGAAATCTTGGAAATAGTGAGCGATTTCTTTTATCTAGGTGTAGTCATAAGCGCTAATTCTAAGCCCGAAAAGTAAAGTAACCGCAGAATAAGTATGGGGTTGGCTGCGTTCAGTAGAACTACTGATATTATGAGTAGCAAGCTTCAATGTCACTCATAACTCTGGTGTACAACCAATGCGTTCTTGCGGTAATGACGTATGGGGCCGAAACTTGGGGCCGCACTAAGCGATTTCAAAGGAAACTTTTCATAGCCCGTTTCAAAGTACGTTGGGGGTCACCCTCAGGGATAAGAAAACAGCTGCGCGGTTTGGGGAAAAAAAACTTGTGTGGACGACATTCTAGTTTACATTTAGCAAAAGAAGGTGGCATGGGTGGACATGTCATGCGCATGAGTGAATACAGGTGGGCCATCTATTTAACGCAGTGGCTTCCAATGGACCGCAAACGCAACCGGGGTGGACCAAGGACTCGGTGTAGGGATTGACTAAGAAACCTCGGGCAGAGAATTGACATGGCTAGCACACGATAGACGTGGCTCGAAATCTGTGAAAGAGGCTGTCATCCTGCAGTGGACACAACGAGGATCATGATGATGATGTGGGGGTAATGGTGGTGGTAGTTGGGGGGGCGGGAGTTCTCGGTAAAGCATTTTTTATCATTAAAGGTAGCTAATGAAGTAACATCAATGTGTATGCGTGTCGCAAATAGTGATGTCTGCGCTATTGTGGTTATTTTCGTATTTATCTCCCTTCCGCGAAACGGTTCAAGTTAGCTCTTATGAGCCGCCTTGTTACGAATGGTGCGATGTGGGATGAGAAAAATTTGACCATCAGTAGATCATGAGGCATGACGAGCATATATCTTATCTACGGATGCTACTTTTTACTTATATTCAGAAGTAATAACTTCATTTTTGGGCGTTAAATATATTGCTCATTTATTTAAGTTGAAATTTTGATTCTTTTATGATTAAATTTTGATCTTTACTAGCGTTGTCGCTCCAGAAAGCCACTGGTTCGACTGCTTTCACATCAAGCAATCAAGAAGCAGAAATTTGCGATGTGATGTATGGCTGCGGTTCCAAGTTCGTGTTCATCCACAGAATAAATCATTCAGACAGACACCCAAGTCTGCTCCAGTGCGGGAATTCTAACACATCACATGTTGCTTCATGCTGTGTGATCCTCAATCTATATGGAGAGATCCGCCACAGTAACCTTATCTTCTGTTGCGACAATGGCTTCGTCATCAGAGGGATACATGTATCGCATTAATTCTTCGCTTCGTAACGTATTTCATGGTGTTGTCTGGTGGTGGTTTTAGCTAACGCGAGCGCCTGTCTTCACTATCGCTCGAGCATTTTAGTTTTTACTTCCACCTGCTTCTATTGCGTGTTGCTGTGGGCGATCACGTTTTTCCCCTGCCGCTTGAGAGTCCATCGCAGTAGTAACAGCCCCTACACGAGAAACGTGTCAGTCAGTGTCATTGTGTCCTCTCATCATCATCATCGTCGCGATACTTTTCACATTCCGGGTTTTCTTTTTCCCAGAGTTACTAAGACTGATAGACTTTACAAACAGCCCTTGCTGACAGTACATATGCACTACTAGCGTAAACGTGCTTTGCTGCTTCTGCAATTGACCTGCTGAAATCAGTTACTTTGAAGAATTTTTTAAACTCTCCATAAGCCCCGTATATCAAAAGGCTGTCCGAAGCTGCCCCCCCCTGCGCTGGGGTAAACAGGGGAAAGCACGGGGCAAGCTGACTAGCCTGTCATCTGTCGACAGAAAGTTGAAGTAGCACTGATACGCTCTTGACAGCTGTCGCAAGTCCTAGAAGGAGGAACCGTGGAAGCATAGGTAAACATTAATTATTTTGCGTTTTCTAATTTGAAAATCACGCTTCATTTTATTACGTTTTGTTATTAAGCAAATGTTTAGCAAAGTACGGTTTTGGTCCCCTAGGTGCCCCGCTTTCGCCTCGGAGCCCGCGCTCGTAAATTCTGAAGCGAAGCTTCGCAACTGGTGTATATGAAAATAGTCTGGCTGAAATCACTCCTGTAGGCCTTAGTGCATGTGTGTAGCGCACGTTTCTAAGTAGAAGACTACCATGCATTCAAGAGGTCCACGATTAAATAGTTAGCTAGAAACAAGAATGAGCCGGGGCGTTTGAACCGCCGGTTCGAATTTCAGACCCATATTCACCATATTTTAGTTTCGTTACTTGTATTCACTGCACCGTGGTCCATACTTAAAATCATGGCTCGATTACGCCGAAGTTTGATCGAGACCGTATTCTAGGATAATAGAACACTTATGATTTCGCATTGAATATGGTCATGTTCGGAGAATGCGATGCCGAGTTGTTGATCCCCGGAGTTTAGAAGGCAACCGTCGCACGGAAGTGCGGAAGTTCTTCGGCGGGTATTACTGAGCTACAAAACTATACACAATGTATCTTCTGATCATTTTCCCCTTCACCTTTACAACACTGGGGAAATGCGTTTGGGAAATAGTTTTGCATATTTTGCAGAATGTTCAGACAGCAACGAGTCAGGTGGCCTGTTCGCTTTTTTGTGGTCAATGTCTCTTTGTCCAGCCTCTTTAAAGATCGATTTAAGTAGTTTGGGAATAGGCTGCTTACTGCTGCACCGCTCGATATCGCAGTCTCGTCGGGCGTTCGAGGAGCGTCACGAATTCGGGAGAGACCGACCGGGCTTCGTTGGCTGGCAGCTTTTCAATGCTTAAAGGAGCCATGAAGACAAAATACATGTTGGGTTTATTAGAAAGACTGCTTAGTCCCGATAACAATGATACCAATATCATCGCAATCTTCCAATAAATAACGAATATATTAAAGAAAACGTGTGAAACAGTCCAGACCCCCTAGCCAATTTCCCGCAACTTTTCTATGACGTCACGGAACCTTCTTTGTGCGATTGGCGGCCGCCTAACTGACCTTTCGCGACGACACATGACTGGACGTCTGTAATGGGGCCTCTAGTTCCATTTGACCGCATCACTTGAATGCTAACGTGCAGTTAACGCACTGAAAATTATGTTTTATTGTTGGCCCGTATGACGTCATTCTTTCGTAACACGTCACTGTGGCGCACAATTTGAACGTTTTTAAATACTTCTTGCTTTTTTATCGTTAAAAAAACATCTTTTGTGGCTGTAATGGAGCTGAGTGAGACACTGAATCCTAGTTCTTTCAAATTAAACAAAGTTGTATTTTTTCTTCATGGCTCCTTTAAGCGGAATCACTATTCCAGTCCACACGGTCACTCAAAGTGTCATTGAGTGTCCCAAAACGCCAAACTCACGCGTAACCGCCATTTTTAAGCCACCGGCCACCTCACTCTCATCGTTCTCTATCGAGGCCACTCCGGTTGTCTGGAACTTCGGCAGACGCAGAACCCCGAAGCACCCCTATCTGTCGGGAAACCTGGTCAGCTGTTTTTCTGATTTTCCACACAAACCTGGGGGCTTAATCCTTACACTTTCCGGGCTACTTCACGCGGCCGCATAACGGACGGTTATGTTGCTTGAATGCGAAATAGAGACTCGGCCTGGAAAGACGAGGAGCCAGTTTTGAGCACTCTAAGAGTTAAGCTGATAATGGGAGAGTTTGCCGAAGTTTGCTCTCACTCGTTGTAGGCGCGTGACCGTTGGCCACGTGCAACGTCTTAGTACCCCGTTCTCCACACCCGGGAAGAAATGGAGTTGGTAGGTGAGAAACTCCGGAGGCCCTGAAAGCATAACGGGGATTAGAATGGTGGTATAAGGTGAGAAGTATTTGCATTGAATCCTTTATTGGGGTGGCTGTGGCGCATGGAGTTCATTCTACAGCGGCCAGGGAGTCAGCGGCTGGTTTTAAGCTACTAATTAGATGTCTAGTCTGGCAGCTAACTAATAGAATGTCTAGTCTGGCTGCTAGGCAGAAAGTGGTTTCGTGGTTTCAGGAGTTTTGTTCGCTTGTCATGAACAACCCCTCCCTAATGAAAACCGCTTGCAACATCTGCACTCACTAAAATATGTTGTTGGGCCAGTTGGAGCGTACTTCGGGAAGAAAAAACCGCGCTAAAAACCCGACACAAGAACGAAGAACGATCCCCCTCTGCATGACAAAGCACATCTGTGTCGTCGCTCTTCGTTTTTGTGTCGCGGTTTTAGCGCCCTATTTTCTTCAAGAGATCTGCGCTCATCTTTGTTTCAAGAACAATGACAAACCGATAACTTTCAAGCGAATGTCGGTGACACTGTTATCAATTTGTGTAGCCAGCTTGTAAGTATACAGCTAGTTAAAAAACGACAGCGCGGGTTGGAAGTGGCCATTAGGAGATAATTTTAGCACAGTGTTTTATTGTAAAAGATCCTGAAGGTAGTAGGGGGTGGGGGGGCGGAGGGGGTAGCGAGAAGATTCTCACCCGTACACTGTATTTTTTTACTTCGAAGGTTGGCTGATCAGAGGAAAAAAGAAAAATAGATAAAATAACGAACAAAACTACGCCATAAGCTCTATAAGGAATACCTGTTAAGGCAGTATACGCACAGCAGAGCTCCAGAATGAAAAGCAGCAACTCTTTGTCTACAACGAACATAGCCAATCATCGTCCTACAACTGAACGGTACCGCCATTCCCATTGTCGGACACCTTCGGGTTGTGGGCTGAGAGATATCGGCCTCGGGGGCGGCAGCTCAGACGCTGCTATCTGCTGGACAGAAAGCCGGACAACTGCTCCACCTTGTTCGCCGCATCTCTCATAAGTCTGTCGGGGCCTGCTTGACGATAATCCGTCTCCTTGTGTGTACCGTGCTAAAGCCAAGGTTAGTGCACCAGGCACAGTTCCATCACATGACGCAAGTGGACTAAAAGCGGCTTGAGACGATTTATAAGGTTGCCATGCGCACCATCACTGGCCTCCCCACTTAACGCCAATTCCGCAGCTGCAAGCAGAAGCCCAAATAAACATGCTCGATGACATCATTCATACGCGTTGTTCCGCCCGCCTGCTGAAGCGTGGACTAGCTCCAGAGGCGGCAGCTCTCGCTATGTACATGGGCCAACCGCCCCATACGATGCCAGCCTTTTCTGCCGTTAGGCCCCCGTGGTTCTACCATCAGGTGACGAACAACAAGCCTCTGACAAGGCTCCATGTCTGCACCTCTGGCCTGTATCAGCTTTCGGACACCGTCCTTGGTCCCTGACAGGCCGCCTGTAACGCAACCGGTTGTCTAGGCTTTCGTGGACGCCGGGGCATAAGACCGCATCGTCACCACGGCCTTGACATTTCCGTCTTACTCTGCCTCGAACCAAAGCTCCCTGTACGAGACCCTCTGTGCTCTACCTATCCTGCTAGCAGAACGTACTGCCATTCGGTTATGGTATGCAGGCGCTTGCATTGACAGTGACTAGTGGAGAAAAGCTGGAACTTTATACTGCCTCAACCGCAGCGATTCGGGATTTGTCGCTTTTCGCGGTGTGCAAGCCTGTCTGCATGCATTCACGCGAATATGGACACCTACCCATGCCCTGTTCTTGTGTTGTGGATTCGCTGGGACACGTTTCCTGTCCACACTGCGGCACATCACGCCTGCCACAGAAAATACTTCCCGCGGCCACTACCACTTCTTCCGGTATCTACTATAGAAGTGTTGGTTGAAAACCAGCGGAGAACCTCCGCTGCACCACGGTTCCTTTCTTTCCACCGCGTGGAACTGACCTCCCCAGTTGGCTCTCTCGCTTGGAGGAAGTCCTGCTGCGTTGGCTTCGCGTTGGAGTGGCGTTATCCCAAGAAGAAGCAAATCGGCTGCAATCGTGAACTTGAAACTTTGTATTCGGCGTGAACGTTGAGTACAGCTTCGCTACCTTCAACTCTTACGCTTTAGTGTGAGAAATGGTGTACGCTGCCCGCGCAAAATGTCTCCCCAGCAATGCGTTTGTGTTTACAAGAGACACCGACTTTGGGATTTCCGTGTGTGCTTGGCCTTTGTAAGCTGGCTCTTCCGCATTATGTGTTGCACAGCGAACCGCAGTAGCAATTCCGCGGAACGCTTCTCCGGCGCGACGGCGCGGTTTGAGCGAGAGGTTCCAGGCAGCCAATAACCCCCAAACAGCCCCTCTGGTCATCCACATTCGCAGACTAGAATGGCACTGAATTTTTAATCCAAAAAACGTAAGAATTGAAGGAATAAGACCAATTATTAGTGAAATAACTGATTGAGAAAATTTTGAGCAATCTAGCATAGAAGTGCGGTCACGTCAGCCGCCTACGTTACCTGTGCCCCGCGCGTGCGGGTGGCTGTGCGTAGTGAGCGCGCAGCGAACATATCGCTTTACGCTCTTTACGCGCTCACTTGCTGTGCCCGCATAGTACTGGCTTCCGTACCTTTCTTGTGCCTTTGATATTTGTTTTCCCGGGGTAAATCTCTACTTTGATTTCATGCGGGTTGGCGTTATTTCGGCGGACAGGTTCGGGCTCAAAAACCCTTCACGCTCTAAGAAGTTCCTTGAACATGCTACTGAAAATGAAGCATGCGAATTCTTTGTTCAAGCATATGCATTATCGCTCGGGGTGGCGGGCCCCCGACCATGTAAAAACCTATTTTTCTTGTGTTTGGCTAGTGGAAGATTTGTGTCTGCCAGAGGGACCTCACGACCGTGAAAGATTGGAGGACGGTGTACATGCGCCGCGCGTACGTAGAACTGGAAATAATACTAAAATATAAAAAAAATTGCAAATGGCATGTGAAGTCCACCTAAAAAAAGACGAAGGTATGGCCTTGTCCAAGGCTTGTAGGGTGGTCAGCATGCAAACCGTAGGCTTAGAAGAAAAAGGTACAAGAATAGCCGCTTTTGAAAGTCCCTTCATAATCGCCTTAGCATTGTCCGAAAATTCAATTCGTGTCAAGCTGCTACACTTTGCCATTAATCAAGGCATGATAAGATACGCCCTTGAGCATGACCCTTGGTACGTCGTTGTAGCACGATCAGCCATCTTTTTGTTACCTTCTTCCACAAAAATTGTATTGTTTTAATTTTATTCAAACTTGTTTCCAATATGGTTCAATAGTTTTGTGTTTAACATCTTCGTCCGTGACAACTTAGCGCCACCTACCATTACAGTTGAAAGGAACTAGGCGCTTTCAATTGGTGGACACAGCAACAGTGACTGGCTCACCAATGGCAATATGCTCCTTCTTTTAAGGCAAAGTCTTTAGATCCCTTTGCTTCGTGGAACTCGCGAGGAGCAGCAAGTCGTTTTGAGGTACTCAGAATTGCACAAGAAATCAGGGAATGAGCTGCGGATCGCGCACCGGGAAAGAAAACAGCAGTATCGTGGGAGGGTCGCAGAAGGGCTCCGAGAAATGGCGACGCAGCGTGCACAGAGAAGGATAGCCGCGGTGCCAAAGGAAGGATGGTCGTTGCCGCACATGCAATACGAGCCGTCTTGAGAAGGAAATGTATACCCACGGGGCGAACAGGAGGCTCCTGGCGATAGCGAGCGAGCGGCACCACCTACGGAGGGTTATGTCCATGGAGCCAGTAAACTGGTGACGGGGGCGGCGGCGAAGTTCAACGGAAATTTCTGCGGCAGATCAAGATAAGGTCCAACTAGATTTTGGCCCTCACGCTCATTGACAATTCTATGCCTCTTACGTCTTTTTAGTTGATGATTATTTTCGGTGATTATTTTCGACACGCAGCGGTTGCGTAGAGGTGCAGCATTCACCTCGAGTGCCGGAGGACCGTGGTTTGAATTGTGTGCCGCATAATTCCCACCGGATTAAAAAAAATTAGCGCCAATCTACGCTGTGAAGGTGATTGGAAAGCAAAGCTTTAAACGACACCCACAACAATTGCCCATGCGACGTCACTTGAATTCACACATGTGGCTCTTCAAAGAGTGAAGCCAGAGTGAAGCCAGAGGAGTCGCCCCGAACGCAGCAGCGTCGGCCATGTCCGGGCTAGAGCGGCGGACGCCGCCGCTCTAGGCCTACCATGCGTCGGCAGAAAGAAAATGGAGAGGAGCGTCTTTCGAAGGGTGAGACAGCGGAGCCTAGCCATCCTGATGCGCTAGCTTGGGGATTCACCACCGCCCGATGCGAGCGCAGACACGAAAACAATTCGCCATGTGAGCTTAGTGATTTCCATTTTTGCCGATTATAACTAGTTTGTTTGGCATTGATTGTAGGGTTTAACGCGCCGACTCGACGCAGACGATGAGGCGCGCCGTACTGGAGGGCTCCGAATTAATGTTGACCACCTGGGGATTTTTAACGTGCGCCTAAATCTCGTACACACGGGCGTTTTTGCTTTTCGCCTCCATCAGAAAACCGGCCGCCGCGGCCGGCAATCGAACCCGCGACCTCAGTTAGTTTATTAAGTTTGAGAATTGCGAGAAAGCTGAGGGAACTTTTATAATCGCTTTTTATTAAAACCAGTTGCTCTTTTCGCCTTTTGTAATACCTCTCAGAAGTATTAGGAGACCTAATTGGTATTAGGCAATACAGAAAACGGAGACCCATTCTTTGCAAGCTCTGTGCGAAAGGTAGCGTTTCTCTAGCAGCCGGATATCTGTATGTGGTTTCTACATTTTGTTTGACCTCCCTGCAAACCAATCCTTAACGTATCTCTGCGGTACGACGGCTTAATTCAGTCGGGTCCGGGTTACCCAGGAGATGCTGTCGAACAAGTTAATCAAGCCGTGCGAAGGAAGCGCGCAATAAACGCGAAGCTAAGCCAAAACAGGCCGAAAACAAGCGTCGCTAAACCAGACGACAAAGCCGTACCACCGACGCCGCCGCCAGCGAGCAGGCACCTTCGCGCGGGGAACACTGGGTAAATTCGCGGCGCCATCTTCAGCGTGTTCCGTGAGTGAAACCCTCCGCGACCCCTCCCCCTGCCCTCCGCCGCCTTCTCCGCGTTGGGGGTTTATTCTCCGCACCGCGCGAAAGAACAGTTGGCTGGTAGAGGCAGAAAGCTTTGCTTGAAAAAACCGCGTGTTGATGGAATTGCAGAAGGAGTCTTGGGGTGCGGCCTCATCACGGTGACCATAGCAGGAACGCAACCCTCGCCAGAGCAAGATTGGCCACTCTGCCACAATCTCCCAAGAAAAAAATGTCCCTGAAGAAGAAAGTGTATGAGAGCTGCATATCACCGGTACTCCCCTACGGGCAGAAACTAGGAGGCAACTTAAATTGAGGACGACTCAGGGAGAAATCGAACGAAAGATGATAGGTGTAACATTAAGGGACAAGAAGAGAGCGCAGTGAGTCAGGGAACAAGCGTGTGTTAAGGAAATATTAGTAGAAATTAGGAAGAAATGGGTTTGGGGCAGGGCATGTATAACGCGAAGGAAAGATAACCACTGGTAATTAAGGGTAACAGAGTGGATCCATAGAGAAGGAAAGCGTAACAGGGGGCGGCAGAAAGTTAGGTGGGCAGATGAGATCAAGAAGTTTGCGGGGATAAATGGTCGCAGTTAGCAACAGGCCCGGGGGTAATTCGAGATGTATGGCAGAGGCTATTGCCCTGCAGTGGGCGTTGATAGGATGATTATGATGATGATGATGATTTTCGCTCCAATATGGAACATTTTCTTTGGTGTCGAGGTGTCGAGGCCCCGACAGGAAGCCCCGAGAACCCGGACTGCGGCGACGCAGCGGCGTACCTAGGCATTCATGCCACCTTTGGGATTTTTCTCCCTTGCTTTTGGGTGTCCTTGTATTACAAACATTCTATGGTCGCGCATGTAATCACAGAAACTGTTGAAAAATAGCAAAATATTGCGGCAGCACTCGGTATTCAAACACAATAAAAAGTACATTATTCTGCACTTTTCTTGATCTGCCGTACAAGGGAGGCAGAAACAGCAGGCCGTCACTGTCTAGTATCACGTGTGAATTTATGTTGTCTATTAAGTTACATCAGATATTAGGATCTGTGGGGCGCGCACATGTCAGCTCAACCTAGTGATGTCAATCTGCTCTTTGATCAGGTGCGCAGCCTCGCCCCGAAAGTAGCAGACGTAGACACAAACGAAGAACATTTCACCATCCTTTCCCCAAGAAAGTTGGGAGAAGCGTAGAGCTTTGTCACATCAAAACTGCGTCAAAAAACCATACAAAATTCGCTGGAAGTGCGTCCAACCGATCGCCATACCGTCTAAGGCCCAAATCGTCAGTGACGAACGCACCCTTGGTACGATTTTTCGCGCACTAAGTAAACGCATGTGCGAATGATCTAAATGTATACTGATACGTGGTTTATTAGATACAGGTATACTGTTGTGCTCCTTCGTTATGATCGATGCGTCTTTCATGTTATATAGAATCGTCCCTGTTTTCGCGATTCCCAAGGAACCATTTTGTGAAACAGAAGCCCGGTTTCACACACGCGTCGTGTGTCCAGAGACCTTATCAGAGTTTTTCGGTAGACGAACCAGTCCATGGGAAAAGGCATTGCTTTTTCGTGACTGGACGGCATGAGTTCCTCTAAGAAATCTTTGGCTTTAAAAAAGCCTGCCATGGCTGTAAAGAAAAGCTAGCTGAATTCCGTTTGTGCTTTCTTCTGAAAATTTGAGCAAGGTTAAGAAGTAGCGCGTTGAGGCATTACTGCTGCGCTTTATTTCGTAAATGGAGCAAACCAGTTTACATCACCCCGTGGTGATCGAAATAATAAACGCTATATCCAAAAGAATCATTTAAAAAAATCTCACAAACAAGGAAATAGAGGCTGCTCCACTTTATACGTGTGCTACGCGATTCTGGTCCTGTATCCGCATCTGGGATTAACCATGCAAGATTTTGCCACACAGCTATCGCTCCGGAGACAATCGCACACTTTCTTGACGATATCAATTGCTAACACCGTCATCGCAGACATATTTGTGCACTTCTCGCCCCTATGGAAAGGGGTGGCTGCAAAAACGCGGGAACTTTACTTCTTCTTCTTCTTCTTATTCGACCGACGGCGATGGTCGAGTGGTAAAACCCTCGTATAGCAAGCGGGAGGTACCAGGTTCGAATCCTGGGTCACCGGATACCCACCGGTTTCTTTAAAGGGTACAAGCATCCGCGTACCGCAGCTAGTCTCGACGGTGGAAGAAACGCTTGGAGCTTCACCACAAGCAGCCATGGGGGGCCATGTGGTAGGTCCCTCGAACCCCTTCTGGCGGGGTCTGGGACCACTGGGCACCCACCAGTTCAAAGGGTACAAGCCCCCCCTGTCTCGGCGTGGGATGAAGGGCTTGGACACGCACTATCACTGCGGCAGACCTGGCAGGTTCCTTGGAAGCCGCTGGTCACACACCAGAATGAAAACGGGGACAGGCGCCCCCCGTACGGGCAATCCAGTGTACTGGAAACCGTTCCACCACGTCGGTTTGTACTATGGGGTACGCGAACGTGGGAGGTACTTCGGTACCGCTGGGCACCATCCAGTGAAAAATTGGTAGAGGCACCCCCTGCACAGGGGATCTCCTGCTTGGGAAGTTACCCAACTTTGTAAGGAAATGCCTCGGTGGAAATGGTCGGAACTTTAAAGCCACCGCAGCGATGGCTCAGAGATACGGCCCTCGCCTCGTATGCGGGAGGTACTGGGTTCGAATCCTGGTACCGCCGGGCACCCACCGGTTCTTTAATGCGTACAGGCGTCCCTGGTCGAGTGCGGACCCTTGAAAGGCGATTCCACGCCTGGAAAGCTGCCTTTGCCCTATCGAGGGGCCCCTGACCCTTGCCCATCTGGCGGTGCCCCCGGCCATCATGCCGCGTTGCGCCGTTGTCGGGGGTGAAAGAGTGTGGCAGCATGTCCTGCCACAAGCGGTTGCGAGTTGAGCATCCATCGTGGCGGTGGAAGGCACCATGTGAATTCGTGTTCCTGGGTGGCGCCGGGTACCTACCGGTAAAATAGGTACAAGTGACTCCCCGGCCTGGCGCTCGGCCCTTGTGTGGGACTACAACGCTTGGGAAGTTCACCCGGCTTGCACGGGAAATCGCCCCTATGGAAAGGGGCGGCTGCACAAACGCAGGAACTTTCTTCTTCTTCCTCTTCTTCTTCTTCTTCAACAGCAGCAGCAGCACCATCATCACCATAAACAGGCTATTTTGGTCCACTACAGGACGAAGGCCTCTCCCAATGACCTTCGACCCCTTCGGTCCTGCGCTCGTCGAGTTCGTTCTTTGCCCTAAAATTTCCTTATTGCGTCCCTCCATGGAGTTATTGCCGTCCGCTTCTTCTATTCCCGCCTCACGATACCCACTCTTACCCTTATGGTCTGTCAGTCGCCGAAGGTAAACTGAATGGTGAGGTTCGAAAACTGTGGCCGAGGGAATGGAAAAGCGATTGGAGTGACCAACACCTGCATTCCGAACGGACTGTTATTCGGCTTTCTATCGGTGCCCCTATACGCGATCTACCGATAGTGTACAGAAAGCATGTTGTAATATCTATATCTATTTCAATTTTGAGCTTAATTGTAACGCGCACACAAATTTGAAGGCTATATTTTGGAAAACAGGGGGAACGTTAAATTCGTGCAAACACGGTAAGCCAACGCAACACGTGCTGAAGGGAGAAGGGGGACTCACTGGCAGCTATTGCGGTGCAAGCGACGTGGCTCGACCAGGCGGCATTAGCATTCGTCCGCTGACCTTTAAAGGCGGAAGCCATAACAGTGTGGGCATGGGTCAACCCGACAAAAGACGGCGAAGACCCAGACTCACCGGAAATCCTATACAACCAACAGCCTGTACGAGTAGGAGATTACGCCATCGCGGCATGCCCAAATCGATTACGTGGATACCGTGCCCCCATGCAAATAGGAAACAACGGCCGAAGCAACAAAGACCAAAACGGGCCAAAATGGGCGGCATACCTTGTGGTCCGTTAGTATCCGTCTCTTCGGTAGACCACCTGCGGGTCCTGCCTTCCCGACGGGAGAATAGGTGGAGTGTGAGGACACCCTCACCGTACTAAGGAGGCAGCATGAGCGCTTCAACGTCGAGCGGAGGAAATGGCATCCCACATGTTTAAAAGCTCCGACATTTTACGGAAGTTCAAGTAATGCGCAATAGCTATTTTGTCAATTTGTAGTAATACACGAAAATCAAGTTGCAGCGCCGACCAGGTCCTATGATACTGTGTTGTGATCGTTGCTATATAATGCTCCAATTCGTTTTCAAGTTAACTCCGTCGGCCGTCTCCCGTGCGGCCAATTTTAACACCGGAAGACAAACTGCCTTTCGTTCTCCACTGAAGATCATGTAATCGACAACTTTATGGCGGATTCATCACCGAAAGTCATCCAGCACAGTTTGAGGTATTTATATTTATGCTCTGAACAGGTTATGTACTGTTCCTATAAGCAAGTTGCGCACAGCTGAACCGAATCCACTCAATTTTTTTTTTGTTCTTTACCCTGTGATTTAATTGTTCACATTTTGTTTTTTATCTCGCGATACATCAATGGGTGCTTTCTTATTTCACTTTTTTCTTACAGGGCATCAATAGCATGAGGAAGATATATGCAGAACCCTTAAAAGAGATAAGTAACAGAAAGAAATGAGAAAAAAAAGTAACATCATGGGGCGGCTTCTAGTGCATGCGCTTTTGTGAAAGGAGGGGCAAGTACAACTAAACCATTGCTTTGGTTGCTGAGTTAGTCTTCATTATCGTCGGGAAGGCAGACACTTACTGCTCGGCGCTCCGACAAACGACCAGCCACCTAATGAAACAGAGAAATCTACTGGTCATTTCGTAACAAGAAACTATTTCCGGCCGCATTTCCCAAACATGGTTTACTTTTACTCAGCTACGTTCATTACTTGCGCATTTTATCTACATTCACTTCTCTCCATATTGTTTGTTTTGTCATTCTGTTTTGGTGCTACGATAAAATATTCAGTAGCTGGAAAGAATCCATTACGGTAGTACAGTTCCACAGCCATTAGCTCACATAACACTGCCACTTTCTTTGATTGCGCTGCTAGCCCCACTTATCTCTCTTTACTGTCCCCCAGCCATTCCGTCGTCCACCAGTCCATTTTGCAGAAGGTGGTTCGAGGTAAACAAAACAGTCACAGACACCCACCTACGCCCCCCCCCCCTCCCACACACACTCACACACACCTAATTTCCGCTCAGCGTTTCCTACTACTACCCATCCGCAAGATCGGATCGTACTCCACCCTTGTACACCATAGCCAATTAAGAAGCACGCTTTACAGGCCACGCTCGCGTTTTCCACGCGTAGAGTTAGAGAGCACCAAGGCAGTCACAACATGCTATGGAGCGCCCAGTTTCACGGCGCTGCCTGGAGCAACTTTCTAGCCTTAAGGCTCGCTTACTTCTTGAGGAAAGTATGAAGACCGAAATTTTCACTCGCAGCGCCTACGGCGAAAGATTTTCTGAGCGCATTTCAGCGCACCAAATCCAGCCTAACTCGTGTAGAGTGCAACGATAGTGGATACTTTCAATCGTAAAACTTTGCATAGCATCAAACATTTAGACATTGACTGCAGCCTTGGGTGGACATGTCATACTATGATAAGGCGTGATTTTTCAAAAGCAGGTTCAGCTTCCTCAGTGCTACATCTCCCCGTCTTCACTTCTATAGCCACCATATCGTCATGTAAAAGGAAGAGTTTTGTTTAAACATTTCGTGTATTTGTTAAGCATTTGTCCCTGCCCTAAACTGGACTAACATTATTCAGTAATGTCTACACGCACTTTGTTAGGTTTCGATTAAGGCAATTATTTAACTCTAGCAATTTTTCTTGCCAGATGTGGAATAACGGACTTAAAAACCACTTTTCTCAACTTCAACCAGGTTCGTTGCAGTACAGTTGCTTAAATTTTGTGATTGACGAATAGACGATGGTTTATTACACACATCGATAGAAATATTTCCTGAGAACCCTCGGTCCATTTCTAATATCAGAGTAGAATCTCTGTACTAGCGTTATAAAATTTCATAACTACCTCAAGACTACTTTGCGCTCTTTATTAGCGCGACGCGAGTGAGGCAAGCTTTTTGCTGATACATGTAATTGGTGGTATTATGTTAATTTTTCTGGGTAACAAAAATAATCCTTCTTAGGGGCGAAGCTCCTCTTGCTCGGGCCCTGTCCCGTCCATCGTTGCTGCTGTATCCGGCACATTAATGATGATTGTGGATTGTGACGATTTCGTTGGTATTGACCAACGAAAGATTGGCCGAAGAGGTCAAAACGTTCAACGCGTTCGTTGCTACCCAACAAGGAGGAGAGGAAGAAGAATGGGTTGTCATTCGTCGCCTGCGAGTTCAAGACACGTACCGGGGGTACGCGACACAAGACTGTCTGCAGAACGCGACCGCCAAGGTGGCTAAAATGTCACACACCGAATAAGCAACTTACCCATGGAGATTCTCATCGTCCCAAACAAGCCCTACATAATCACCACAAACATCGACGTCGTCGACGGGCTTGTCAACGGAGCGGTGGTAAGCTTGACGTGTGTTTCACGGGCGAATGTTTCACGGTTTTCCCTATAAGCACTTTAGCTTCGCCCCTCTCATCATCATTCACTTCGTGGAGATGGCGGGATTTTTTTTTTATATACAATGGCTTAATTCCCCTTTTCCGATCAGCTTAATCAAATTACGCTGTGTAAATTCAACAAAACCTCTAATTCGGGTAGCCACCCAGCTGCATACCAGTGTTGAGGAGTTACCACTCCGGAATTGGAATCATTCCGGATTCATTCCACCTTTTTCTGCTGCCGGAATGGATTGGAATGCAATAAGGAAAGGCTTGGAGCTATGGAATGGGAATGGAATTAGGCGCATTTTTCCCGGAATGGAATATGAATGGAATGATGATTATTAGAAGACAGCGTCATCATCACTGTCGCCTTCCGGCTTCTCAATTAGTCAGTGGCGATGACTACATCGGTATATCTCAAAGGGAGCACCGGCGACGAAAAAAATTGGCCGCGTATCTGCTCCTTTCGTTGCAAATGTCGTCAAAAGACGATAGTCTTTGTAGACATTTGCCAAGGAAATGCCCCCCGTTGATTTCCCGCTCACCTCTCATGCTGTTCCTGTACCGTCGCGCTCATTCCAAGGTAATCACACTGAAGGTTTGCGCAAGGCGATTTGAATTTACCACGTTACACTGCTGCAGGCCGGGTTCCTCGATGCCAGCGCTGCAGTACGGCGGAGACGCGCGTGAATCGAGGCGGCCGACTAGACGTTTTATAGACCCGCGTGGCCGTGCTCCACGTGCGTTCCACGCAGAACGTGGAACATAGCTAGTGGAACCTTTCGTTGCTGTTGCCGCGTGATTTTTCATATGCCGCCAGGAGACCGCGGTTTTCTGCAGTAGATGTAGAATATCATTTGCTATCGAAAAACCAAGCATCCAGGAATTTTTTAATAAAGGAACACTGTAAATGTCTCTTGTGTACTAATTTCCTGTCTTATATTTGCGTGATGTCTTGTTCTTGTTTAACAAAGTTGACAACTATGAACATATAAACCGGGCTTAGACGTTTACATGTGGCTGTGAGTATAAAAGAATATTGCAAAATATCAATTTTACTTTGGCTGGGTGGCTGAATCGAGTCACAGACAGACAGACGGACAGACAGACAGACAGACCAAAATTTTTGGGTTGAAGTAGCCCAAGAAAGACTATCGTCTTTAAATAGAAAAAAATGGGCCCATCTCCCCGCGAGGGGGACTCGAGTAAATGCGTCGCATAGGGGGTGGGTGTATTGCGTTAACGTTTAGTGTTTGGGGGGTTGGTGCTATCACGTGTACACCACGCAGCTATCACGCCGCTAGCACGCCGCTGAGTCGCCAACGCACGCCGCTGACGACGTAGTTTGAATGAGTCAAGGATATAAGGCGCGTTCGTAGCCTTTGATTCTGAGTCGGTTTTGTGGCGCAGTGGGAAGAGCACCATGTACCTCGCGTTCCGCCCACAGGTAGTGAATGCGTTGTATCAGCAGCTTCTTGACGTAGTTTGAATGAGTCAAGGATATAAGGCGCGTTCGTAGCCTTTCATTCTGTGTCGGCTTTGTGTTTGTGGCGCAGTGGGTAGAGCACCATGTACCTTGCGTTCCGCCGGCAGGGTCGTGGGATCGAAACCAGGCGCCGGTAACTGTTATTTCTTTTTATAGTGTAGGGGGAGGCTGGCTGCTGCGGACGCCGACGCACGGGTGACATCGTGAGTTATACAAATGCTCTGCATTTAAAACGACAACGCATACCCGGCACCTCGAATAACCGACAACGCGCAGTCTGCGGCAGCGCGTTTGAAAGTCAACTTCTAGCTACTTAAGCGCGTCTGGCCGTCGGGACGGTGGCGACGTTAGGTCGGCTCTTCATGCCTTGGCAGACTTTTTGAGGCACAGCTTCCTAGAGCGCTGCACGGGCCCGGGCTGGCCCGAAAGCCCGGGACGAACCCGGCTCGCGGGCTGGGCCTGGTCGCCCGAAGTTGATTATCGGCGGGCCCGAGCCGGACCCGGGCCAGGCTCGGGCTTGAATTCATAGGCCTGGCCGTTAATAGTTCCGACGTGAAGTATAGAAAAGAGCATTAAAATGAATATTTTGAGTTTATTTGTACGCGCTTCTTGATGTTAGTTTTACGCATTGTATTAAAAACGTGTTTTGCAAGGTCTGATAGTCACTATAGTGCTACTTTATGAACATTTCATGTACTGCATCAATATTTTATATTTTGGTGTATAACATACAAAAGATACGATTGCAAGAAATTCCCTAGCGGGGAAGGAATTATTTCAGACAACCTGGAGCTGTGCACCTTTGTCTATGTACACGGGTATTCCAGCTGTCACACCAATCGAAATGCGGCTGCCGTGGCCGGGGATCAAACTGGCGTGCTATAGAAACACCACCGCTTAACAACTACTGCAGGTAAAATATTTCAACGCACGTAAATACTTGTGTATTCGAATCCAGAGCAAAAAAAAATTCAACAACTTCAACTTTTGCCGAGACAACCACGTGAAGTTTCCGAGAGTTTGGCCATCAAAGGTGATCGTGTCTCTTGTGTAAGAAAATGAGCTATTATTACGCCAATGTGGCGTGAACTGCAGAAGGTGTAAGCTAAACTACTTGCATTTTTAAACCCTTATTTTTGCGTTTCAGTTCATGACGTGCTTGTACAGACTAGATGCTCCGTCTGATCGCCGGCTACGAAGACATTCAACCAAATATGAACAATTGTTTTTTTCAGCGTCTAATACCGTGCCTGGTCACACACTCGCGGGCCCTCCATAGGCTCAAACATAAATGACCAGGCCCGGGCCTGGGCTTGGACGACGGGCCCGGGACAGCCTCACTTATAAAGACCCGGGCCCGGGCCAGGCCCAGGCTAGGTGTTACGGGCCCTGGTCGGGCCCGGGCTTCACAAAGCGGGTTCGGGCATTAAAATCAGGCCTGTGCAGTCCTCTGTAGCTTCTTCTGTACAACTGTCTGTGGCGCCGATGGCAGACCGGCGTGTCAGTTGCAGGCGCCGTGTGCCCATGCCAGCAGGCGGGGAATAGCTTGGAGAAGCAGGAAGGGGGGGGGGGGGGGGGGGGGGGGGATACGAACGGCGCGCATCCGACGCCGCGGTGTTTCTTACCGCAAGCTGGTACTGCAAAATCTTGGAGCTAGCAATATAAAGTGTTCGCGCATGAAACCTGAAACATGAAATGCCAATTTACACGCATTTCTTCATCTAACATGTGTCTTCAAAATGTGGGCTTCCTTGTGCAATCTTCGTATCCTCCTTACTGATGTCGGCTGCGACAAAGCGCTAGCCTGTACTACGAGCAGAATTCAACAAATTTCCAGTCTGTTTAGCCTGCACAGCCGTTTAACATGAAATGCTAACACGAAAATAATAAACAGAGCGCGCGAAATTCAAAAATACCGTTCGTGTAGATACAATAATGGCTGGCTATTGGTATATTCGGAACGCCAGATTTCTCAACTTTGTTACTGTAATAAACATGTTACTTTGTTATTGTAATAAAAGCCATCGCGCTATTTGTCTGCTTTGGTTTATATTTTAGTGATCGTGCTTCCATGAGTGTACTGACAATTTATTAACAAAGAAAAATTGAACAATAACGGCTGTATCTGCCACAAACAAAGTTTCGAAGACTGAGATGCCACCAAACGCATTCTCCAACCAGGGCGACGTTTACCTCCCTCAAAGCAATCTGACGGGCTGGTTGGTCTGACATGGTGGAAATAAAATTGCGCTAAAAGGACGGGACGAAAAAAAGAAGACACACCACACAGCGCTGTGTGGGTGTCTTCTTCTGTTCGTCCTGTACTTTTAGCGCAATTTTATTTCCACTATAGTTTACCTTCCTTTCGAGTTGACAAATATACGAACGGTGACTACCTAAACTAAATAGGAAATTAGCGGAGGAAAGGGGTGGACTAGCTTACACACAGCGGGCTAACAACTAGAAGCCTTACAAATGGACGTCAGTGTTCTCTTAAACAGATGATATATCACAGCCGATTTAGAGCGCGATCCCCCGCACCCTCAGGGTTCAGATAAAGCGACTGTGACGCGAGCTTTAATGCTTATTGTTTGCATAAAATTTGAGTGTCTGTCCGCGGGACATTGGAGGTTTCATTGAACTAGTACATTTGAACTAGTTCAGACGTATGCTACATATCAATCTTAATACCCGTATTTTTTTACGGGGTAGCCATTTAATTCATACCTCACCTATGACTGCCCACCTGTAATCTTCGAAGAGGTATGCAACACCTGCAACGCAAGTTCTGTAGTGTCTTTACTTAGTCACCACTGTCTTCGTACTTTATCTAAGGTTTTGCTCGTTACAAAACCGGAGACGCCCCTCGTTTATTCGTCGGTTTCAAATAAAAATACTCTTCCTGTCGCTGATAACTTCTTCGCATGAAAAGGCAAGCAAAGCGTTTTGCTTCGAAAATAATGCGCAGAAATTTACCGCCCAAAATATTTGCTCAGAGTGTTGTTCTTTTGGTGATAATGACGAGCCTTCAAGATTGCGCTCTACTTGGATGTGGGAAAGCTGTGCCTCGAGAAAAAAAACTTTACTAAATGGAAATCAGCTATACGAACTTCAACAACAAAAGATGATGTAGTCTAAATTACAGTTCTAAGAGATTTACCCCTCCCCGCCTCCTACAGAACAACGCCAAGTGAATTCGGTGCCCGTGGTGCGCTTTAATATAACGAGCCTCTGAGCCATCACAGGCACAATTTTATTACCGGGAGGATCACCTGCCCATTTTTTCTCCGTGAGCGTCATCAAAGGAGAGCATCAACTTAACGACTCCACGAGGGTCCGGCAGGGAAATAGAGTCGTTATCACGGGGTTTTATCGGCAGATCGTTCTTATCAGCGTAATAAAATATTTACCTTGATAGACTATTCTTAAAGACCAAATGGAATGAAATGTCTTAAAGGGGGTACATTAGAACGAGAGTTATGGCTTTCTGCCGCAACCATACGCGGGCGGTTCCGACGGCCGGTTGGAGACGAAAAATGAACATCGTTTTTGAGCTCTAGGCAAACTTCTACTCAAACCAGCCCACTAAAAGAGTTCGTGGATAATGACAGCTGGGAAGCATGATTGAAATTCGTTGCATCATTGATAGAACCGCGCATCGGGGCTAATGAACGTTTTTTCCCTATTTTTTTCTCTCTGCTGGGAAGCACTTACAAAGCCATGGCTATTTCCGTGCCAGAGAGGCGCTCAGTGATTTTCTCACCGCAGTGGAGACCTATGGTACTCTAGTCATTGCTTTTGTTGTGATTTTTTTTAAACTGCGATAAAATGCTTTTATTCCTGCAATAAAAAAAAAAAGCCGGCGAATACCGGAGACATTGTGGGCGTGACGTCGTTCAAGGAAACAAGCAATGGCCCACATTTTAAACAAGCCCGATAAAGCGAGAAAAAGTTTCTGAGCCAGCTTTTAATTCAAGTGATGTGCGCGGATCACCAATATTTATAGAAAGACTATTTGGTGGCCGCTTTGTCTAAGGACTGCAAATTATAATTCACCATGCGATAAAATCATTACACCTGCTACAAAAATGTTTCAGGGCCCTTCGTAAGGAGGCATGAGCACGCGGATCTGCTAGGTTCGTTGCAAATGTCGCCGAAAGGGAACAGCCTTATGCCGCTCCGGCCACATGACTGTCCCGCCTTGCCCCCCACCCACCTATCACGCTGTTGCCCTGCTGTCTGGGTCCTCCCGTGATCAACGCAACGGTTTCGTGAATTCAATTCAATTTTCCCGCGTTCGAACTGTTGCCACGCCATCTGTTGCGACTTTTAGGGGTGAAGCCCTTTAGGGACTTGGGCTGTCGACGTCTGCTATTGTCGTCGTCTCATGTAGTCACGGTACTAAAACACCGGAACACTCGTTTACTATGCCTCAGGCTAGAACATAACGCGTACTAAAAGAACAGACCGGGACACTCGTTTTCCAACGCCTCGCGATAGAACGCTTCGTGCTTCAAAGAGACGACACTTTTAGAGCAAAGCTGTATTCCTCTAACCCCAAAACAGTTTCATCTCCGTGGGCAAAAACGCCGAGGCGTCGAGAATTCATTTATGGACTGCACGTCTCGCCCCTCCCCAGATTTCACGTTAGATGAGATGGCCCGCTTTTCTTTTTGTTTCAATTTGGTTTGGCGCTCGAGCCATAACCATGACGCTCCGGCGCGAGCTCTTTTTGTATTTTATGGCAAAATATTCCAAGAAACGCTGACACACGGACGCCCTCGCGCGAAAACCCATGTACACGGCATCTTCAAATGTTGAAAGCGGCGATGCTGTGGAATGCTCTTACGATATTTCAAATTTGATCGTTCGATCAATAGAGCACGCTCTCGTTGCAACAGTTGGCTGCAGACTTTTTCAGGTCTTTATATCTCCTGCGAGCTGATAGAGAGTTTTAAATCCCCCGCTTCGTTCCACTAATGGATGTGGGATCATCTTCACGAAAATCGAAACCCGGTGTTCCACGCAAACACATCCGGTATTTCTCCAGGCAACTGCGTTTTCCCACAATGCTCTCTTCGACACTTATTTTATCCTTTCTCTTTCTTTCGCTTATAAGTAATCTTTGTAATGTACCGGAAGAAGCACTCAAAACTTTTCCGCCCTTGTCGCTACTCAAACTTCCTATGCTTTGGTGTATGCCCAAGCATTACACTAAGCTACCTTGCTCAATCGAAAAACATTTTACACTCGTCTTTTTTATTGGACGGAAAACGATCTGGGAAAAAAGTAGAGATGTCTCTGAGAGACAACCCTTCAGTTGAAAAGAATGCGACTGTAGGGGCAGACACTGAACGAAAACAAAATGATCAGGTACTTCAACTGTATTCCCACTATAAAAGAGGTACACAGTAAGCTTCGCTCTACTCAGCAAAAAGGCAGAGTTAATCTCTGCGACAACAAGACTTACATTAGCGATGAGAACTGTGGCAAAGGACAAAGGAGAAGCAGTGTAAGGTTTGGGCGTAAGCCTTCGCGCTACTACAACCTGTCATAAAAGAAGGGAAACCTGGTAAACTCCGGTGTATTTTCGGTGCAGGAGAAGATGTCGGATTACTACACTTGATTTCGTGCAAATATGTGTCCCCGATAGGACTACCCGATGGTAAAGGAAATACATAGCCATTTATCGACGACAAGGGCTTGGTTTTCTCTGCACAGCGTTCGTACGAGGGGAACCAGAAAATTACAACAAAAGCGTCTGTTTACCCATCACTAGGCAATGCACAGGCACAGTGCACGGATAATGGAAAAAGAACACACGTACCTCTAACGTTGTTTGCAACGAAAATTGCGGATTATCTACCGATAATCAATTATTGACAACACTACACACAAGTATAAATAACTGATACGATACAACACCACCCACAGGGAACGAGAAAGAAAGAGAACTGAAAAGCATCGGCAACCCGCTCTAAACGAGGCATCGTGTTCGCGTACCATTCACCCTTTCCTTGTGTTCGTGGCCGCGAAGCGTACGGTACCTCCGCTCTGTGGGAGTCCAAACCAGCGAAGCTTTCGTTGACATTTGACGCTTTAACTTCTCTGTTGCTCACTGAAGTCGGAATGCAGAAGGACAGTAACGAACAATTGCATCGCGGTGATGCTCCCTAGCACATCTTATAGGGGAATGCCCCCTTTGCAGACAAATTCGCAAACAATGCACTACAGATTGGCTGGACACCCAGAAGGCACTGGAAGAGCAACGGTGCCTGGTGTTCTTCATTCCCAAGACCATCAGAGGGAGCTTGGAGGAGAGAGAGAGAGAGAGAGAGAGAGAGAGAGAGAGAGAGAGAGAGAATTATTTAATGAGACCGAAGATGTCCGCACTGCCTAATGCTGGGCTTTTTACTTTAGCTGGTTGGTGAATATCTAACGAGGCTTCAATGCTAAAACGAAGGGTATAAACAAGATTAAAGAAAAACCGTGAGATGAACTCACGCACAAAAGTATAAAGAAAATTAGCGACAGAGGCAGTCACAAGCTGGCGTTTAGTCCCGATTCTCTCAGTCAACGCACAAGACCTTCAAAACACCGCACCGCACTGCCTCTGCTGCTCCACGGGCCTAAAAAGACCTTCATGGTGACATTTCTCGCCCGTAGTGAACTTCGGGCCATCCTTCGCGCAGAGGAGAAGAAACGTTTGTTCGGTATCCTGTCGTACACCGCAAAGGGGCCACGGAGGTGATGTCACCAGTCAGATTTTGTAAAAAATTTCCTGTATAGGCTGCTTTGAGACGCAGGCGATGTATAACGCACTCCGTTGGTCGGCATAATACCTATACGCCATGAAGCCTTCCAACATCGTCATCCCGTCCTCCCTCCCCTTATTCAAATAAACAAAGTCTGTCTGTCACGTGAGGGATTGCTACAAGATCATGACAGCTTTGTATGCAAAGCAGATTGTATGCAAAGCAACAGGATTGCATTGTATGCACATTGTATGTGCATTGTATGCACATTGTATGCAAAGCAACAGGATTGCGGTCCCGCTCACCACAACGCCAAGTGAACGTTGATTAAGGGAATTAGGGCGATTCTCTGAAGATTTGAGGAATCACAGTTTCCCGGCTAATAAATTGTCATCCATACACGTAGGCAATGTCGCGTGGTGTTCGACAAATATCTTGCGCTTTACCTGTAAACAATCCTTAACACTACACAAAGAACCCTTCAGCGGGGCAGTCTGTTAAATTTAGGACGTTTCCAACGCTCACAAACGGACCTGACACACTTGCTTCGCTGTTGCTGTGAGCATGAGCAGACAATTGATGCTGCATTTTCCTCCCAATCCCATGTGCGGACTGCTTGAATTACGCATAAAAAGGGTTTTTTGCAAGCATCTAATCGAATGCCCCCGTGTGAAATTACTCAGTCCTCCAGTGCGCGATCCTCGAGGTCATCGAAAAGTTCGCCGGAATCGTGGGCAGTATGTATTTTTTTTTAATTTGCATAAATGTCACCGAACGAAGTTGCACCAACACCACTTATTGAACTTAAGAACAACAATCAAGTGCAGCTTTTGTTATGTCGCAGCGCTTGGAACACACATTAACTTAATGTAGAACTGACGATAAAGAAACGAATACGAAAACACACGTTAACTGAACGTAGAACTAATGATAAAGACACAAATACGAAACACACATTAACTGAACTTAGAAACAAGGATAAAGACAAAAATACGAAAACACACACTAACTGACCGTAGAACTGTGAATAAAAAAATACGAAAACACACATTAACTGAATGTAGAACTAAGGATAAAAAGGAAAATACAGAAACGCACATCAACTGAATGTATAACTAAGGATAAAGAAAAAAATACGAAAACACACAATAACTGAACGTAGAACTAAGGATAACCACAAAAATACGAAAAGACACATTAACTGAATGTAGAACTGAGGATAAAGAAAAAATTCGGAAAGGAAAGAGAGTGAAGAAGGTAAAAGGTATAACAAGAACAGCGAGGGAAGTTAGAGAAACAGGCAACAAGATAAAATGTAGAAAAAGAAAGTAAAAATCAGGTGGAAACTAGAATCAGAAACAGAACCAGAAACGAAGCGCAGAAACAAGAATCACGAACAAGGATCACAAACAGAAATAAAAATCAAGTGGAAGTAGAATCAGGTGGAAATCAGAAGGAAACTAAAGAACACAGAGGGGCACCCGTGGCACGCCGTGCCGTGCATGACTGGTGAACAAGAGCCAGAGCTAGAGCGATGTGGAAAGCCAAGGGAACATTTCTTGGCAGAACGTGCAACCGTTTGATGCCCGTACGATATCGATTCCGCGTTAAGGCTGATATATAACACGCGCTGGTTCTACTGTCACCATTGGTTATTACCACTAGCGGTTCTGCACTCAAAGGCAAAAGTTTGTGTCAGTACCAGCTTTGTCGGAAATGCAAGCCAGCCTGGCAAACAGAAAAAGCACCTTGCCCCTAGGCTCTCATTTCCGTGCCAACGTAACCTGCGCATATTCCCTTCAAACAAGTTCCCGGGAAATGGCGAACATCTGACTACCTCGCGTGACGTCTGGAGAACAGCAGCGATATTTCTTTTTAAAATGAAGGCGTAAGATGTGAGCTATTGTTGGTGTGCCTGAGTCCTGCTGTTGCCTTCTCGAAATGTTTGAGAAGTTGTGGAAGATAGATACACCATTTCAATCAAACTCGAAAAATGCTGTATCTCTTGAAAAGCGAGAGGTAATCTCGTCCTCACCAAGACTCAACTACATAGTGCACTCTGAAACGACAGGTTTCGCAGAGCCTAAGTTTTCGTCAAATGCGATGGGGCCAATACCGGTATTTCTTTCACACTTTATTTTCTAGCCTCAACGGAAAACGCAGCCGCCTGTATGAACAATATCAACTCTCATTGTCACGAAATCATGCCGTTATTTCAGGAACAAAGCCGAAACTCTGAGTTACATAATCGAGGAATTTTCTTTCATGTCCCGAATGTCATAATCTCTGTATTTGGTTTTGTCAAATTTACACCTGATCTATACAAACGCATCACGCGTGGAACTTGCACAATTTTGTAGCTAAGTTTTTTTTTTTTTTGTTCTCGATACTCCATAACTGAGTGGTGACATGATGCAGGGAAAGGAGCGGCATTCTGACTAAGTGGGGGAGAAGTACGGACAGTTTCAGATATGTTGAATGCTTTGGAGGAATGGACAAGGTAAGGTAGTCGGAGGAGCGCTGTATTGGGGATGGCAGATTGGCGAAGACAGTGGTGATTGGCTGGAAAAAATAGGAAGGAAGGGATGATGAGGGAGGGAAATCAGTTCTGCCGGCGGTGATTGTACTCTGCCAAATCACATAAAAAGCCGTACACACACCCTGGGCACAGGCCAACCCGCCAGGTGCGACTAATATATTTAACGTCCATAAAAGATCAGTATTTTCTCGTCTAATGTCACGACGTGCACGAAGTCTACGTTTCAAGAGCCACAGTTGGTTAGAAAATATCGTTACTGCGGTGTATTGAAGAACGGTTCTAATGACCATCCCATTGTTGTAGGCTGACGTCGGAACTTTAATTTGGTGTGAATTATGTCGTTGTATCGCGATAATCACATCGCTCCTAAAATAAAGCCATTTATTAGAAACGCTGCTGCAAGTGTGTAGAGTGGCAAGCACGTGAAAACTTTATTTCGGTCGCTCGTTAGCACCATGCCTTGGGTTCCGGTGCTGAATTCGCGGTTTTGTTTTACGCTTCTAGTTTCGCGTTGCTGTAGCACGAAGGACTTTGACACGAGTTAAAACCATCCGGTAAACATGGCCCTTGACGTCCTCATGATCAACTTAGAAAGCATTCTCGATTAGTAAACGCTTAGCGGAAAACATCCGACACACCCGAGGGCTCCCGGAACCACAATGCAGACGGCGTTGTAGATGGTGCATTCTCTTATCTTTCCGCCCTTCAGAATTTTTATAACGACCCAATTCCCAGCTGTTTTTCTTTAAAATTACACACAGCAAAAGCATCTCTTTCAGAAGAAACATCATCTTGATTACAAATATTCCTCTCCCACAGGGAGTGTGGGATAGAAGGCGTCAGTGCTCTGCACTGTCTACCGGTCCGTGATAATATATTATCACGGATATGAGAGAAAGTGGAGGCGTTTTCTCCCTTCCCCTTTCCCCGAAAAACACTGGACATATACACCTTATTTTATGACAGCATATTAGGAAGGGTCAGCGACCTCGTACTTTTAAAAGCGCTCTCAGCATTAAGTCGGCTGCGCGAAGAGGACTTTAGAAAACCATATTTTCGCTTGGATTATCTCCCCAGCCACTCACCGTCGGGATTCCATCGAAACACATCAGGTAGTTCTCAAGCCACCTACGTTTTCTTAAAATGTTCTTAGTGTCTTTCTTTCACGCCTAAGTCTTGTCTACGTTCCGGCGGATGCACTTCAAGCTTTTTCGTACTTATCGCTTCTCTGCCTCGCCTTTGGGGATATCTCCCCAAGGAATACACGAAGGTGGCTTGCTGATTCAAAAGTTTGAGGTATGGACCTTTTTGTTTTACTGTAAGCTGTCTGGGATAAAGGGCGGTATATATTTCAGCGACCACCTTGCGGTTCAAGATAATCGTGGGGAGAGTTGGGGCAGAGACCCAAAGAAAACGGAAACATGGGAGTCTTGAACGGGATTTACACCGGAATATAGAAAATCTTTAAGCTTGGCAGCACCTAAAAAATGGGTAAAGTTCACCTCTTCATCGATAAGTCGTATGCGAGCTAGGGGAAATGCGAATAGCATTGAAAAATAATGCAGTTCTGGGTGCAATGATTACCCTGGTTGTCCCAATGAATAATAAAAAAGATAAAAAATGTGGTAAACCGTAATGAAGTGCAATTGGAGGAGAAACCACTGGGGCTCACTGATCCGGAAACCTTTCAACCCGGTTTCTCCAAAATAGCTGTATTCGCAGGGTTGGTGAATCCATTGCTCATTACTAGAGGCTATATCTCGGTTTCTAGTGCCAGTAGAAGGCGCAGTCAGGAAATAGCAAAACAATTATTGCAATCATGACTGCGGAACGTACAGTCATACATAAATGAAATGCGGACATGAAAATATGAACGAGACCACGCAAAATTAAAATATACTCGTCATCGAGGGCCAATAATGGCACTGTATGAGTACACTTGGAAAGTCACATTTCCCAAATTTGTTACTGTTGGTAAGCCACGCGTCAATTTGATTTCCGTGGAAGGAAATCACGCCATTTGTGTGTTATGGTTCAAATATTCGCGAGAAGGCTTCATTTGTCCATGACTGTGCAAGGCAAAATACATGGACAATTGTTGGAGAACACAAGAAGATGTCGATGGAGAACATAAAATAAATTATTTGCAATAAATACACACAAGTGTGTATGTTTACTGGAAGACAACCAGGCACTAACCAGGGATTCTTACAATTGAAATTCGCCCCCAAAAGGCTGTAAAAGCAGGTCCCCGAAGGTCATCGCATATCTTCCCCCGCTCCAGAAGAATGTCCGGGGTATTTCACGTAATAACTACGCCGAAGAAATAATGTTTCCCCAAGCAATTTCACTGAATAAGTAATTTTCTAAAGGCTGATCGACAGTGGTGAGCCCCGTTCTCTTTATCTTGCTGCGGCGTGCGCTGATAATTGTTACTGCTCCATCATTCGCAATCCCACCTGAACTGCATTTGAATGACAAGTGACTTATGTCTTCCGAGGGTCATTCGAATGTCCCAGTAGACGATTGTTTGCGGCTTCTGGAGGGTCGTTATCGAGGCCACTGCCAGATTCACCGAAGTCGATAGAAGTATCTTCTTTTGATCTGAAGTGCTGCAGCAAAGGAAATTGCACCAAATGCAGTCCTCAAATTTGAGGGCGCCCGTCAAGTGCAGCTTTCGGTTTACGCGCTTGAAACACAGGAGCGGAATGTAGAATTGGGAGAAAAAAAGTACTTGAAGGACAGAAGCAAACTGTAGAAAGCGGGGGGTTAAAGTTGCTCGGGAATATAAGCCTGCTTACGAGATTTGAATGCGAACGCCTAGTGATTATCAAACACTTCTGACTTTAATGCTGCATTGTGTCTGCGTATTTTTCTTCACTTTCCTTACTTCGTCTTTTACCGCGAAGTACTGCAGGCAGACTGGCCACTATTCATCCGGAAGTTCCCCCATAATAAGAGTTCAGCTCCGCGTACAACTGTTCTACTCATGCACCGTCACGTTTACCTGTCACGGGGCACGTATTAGTTTAACTCTTGTTCCATTCTGGAAGGTGCCGGGATAGCTCAGTCGTAGGCGCACTAGGTTCCCTCTCCCGTGATCCTGGTTAAAATCACGCACGAACTCTAATGTGTTTTAAAGACGATAGTCTTTCTTGGGCCACTTAAACGCAGAAACTTTGGTCTGACTGTATGTCTGTATGCCTGTCTGTGTGTCTGTGACTCGATTCAGCCTCTCGGCCAAAGTGAAACGAAATCTCCGCATTAGTCTTATATACTCAAAGCCAAATCTAAACGTCTAAGTCCGGTGTCAGTGTCCATACTTGTCAACATTGTTGCACAATAACAAGACATAACGCAAATATAAGGCAGCAAGTCAATACATAAGTGATATTTGCAGTGTTCCTTTATTAAAAAAATCATGGATGCTTGGTTATTGCGAAAGCAAATGGAATACCACATCAACGGCACAAAACCGTCGCCTGCTATTTCCAGCGCTACCTCCTGACGGCACTTAAGAAATCAAACGGCAATAGCAACGAAAGGTTCCACTAGATAGGACCTCCGCTCCGCTTGGAACGGTCGTGGAGTAGGGCAACTTGGCTCTATAAATGTTGTAGTAGGGTGCCTCAATTTACGCGTGCCTCCGCCGTATGGCAGCGCTGACATCAAGGCACCTGACTTGGAGCAGGGGCACGCGGTACATATAAAGTGACTTGAGCAAACCTTTAGCGTGTTATCGTGGGAGGAACAAGATGGGGGAGGAACAGCATGAGAGGTGAGCGGGAAAGATAAAGGAGGCGTTTACTTGGCAGAGGTGCCGGTCGACTATCGTCTTTCAGCGACGACATCTGCAACGAAAGGAGCAGATACGCGGCCATTTTTTTTTGTGAGGGTGTCGAACTGAACTAAAACAATGCCTTTTCGGATACGGTTCAAATATGGATAAATTTTATTCCCTCTGGTTAAGTTTCTGTTATACTAAATGACGCACCGAACAGGTTCACCAACAGGTTCGCAAGCTCGAACTGGTTCGTGAAAAGGTTAAATGGTTACTTATTAGAAGTGCGAAAAAAGCGTTTTGTGGTGTTAATTCACCATAAGGCCCAAATCAAAAACTTATTTAACAATTAAAGGGCTGATTTTGTTGTCATAAAAGGGGTGCAATAAAAGTCGTGTTTAAGAAATTAGACCAGATAAAGAAAATGTACCAGCTATTCTTTCACCCAGTCCCTCTGTCGTCTTAGGAACTACATAAAGCCACCGACCAAAGACGTAACTATGCGATTTATTAGTGCCTCTTGTTCCCTTTCATACTACCACTTGAAAGCTTAAAAACGTTCAGACAGTGCTTGCTCTTTTTTTAAAATTATTTCCTTAGTACGTCATGCTGACGTTGTGCAGTGGAAAATTTGAACGATTTTTAACGTTCCTTATCTTTGGCGGTAAAAAACAACGTCCATGTGGCCTTGGTGAAGTTGAGGGAGTTACCGAAGCCCAATTCTTTCAAATAAGCCAATGTAGAGCTTTGTTTCCCGTCCATTTAGCGTGCTAAGTCAAGCGTGCAGGGAGACACAGCAGAGAAATAGCATCGACCACGAGCTTCGGCACCTTCGCTATTGTACTTGCTATCACATCAACCATTAGAAAATGCTGCCTGCATCCCTATAACAAACACTCTACACATAATTTCCAAGCAAAGCGCGCGCGCACGCATACACGCACGCACATACATCACGGCATTTCGTCTGCCGGTAAAGACGAGCTGCTTTTTGTACAAGAGACCAGTGATTCTCAAATGGGAGTCCACGGACCCCAAGGGGTCCGCGAGAGCATCTGAGGGGTCCGCGAAGCCTTCCTCAAAACTTTTCGCCCCACCATTCATCCTCGATTTTGCCAGCACTTGGTTGATGATGAGGATTGCTATTGGTTTCCCCTTTGTAGCGGGGTGATGACATGTCATCTTACCAAAAAGGACTAATATACCCATGTTTTACACTCTTGGTTTAATACTAGCGCAGCTTAGGGCAGGCACAAAACCTTATTAGGCACAAAACACTTTTTTTTTATACAGGTGGTAACTGTCCTAGGCAATATTCCCCTCTCTGCTTTTCGTCCACCAGCATTCTAATCTTCTTTTCGTCACCTCGACAGCCTTGAAGTTAACTTCCTCTGTGATACTCTTAAATCCTAGTGCTTCTGGAAGCCCAATATTCCCTTCATGTAGATTTGGATGGATACCCTCACATTCTAACACTATGTGCCGCATAATTTCTGTTTCTTTTCCGCAGACCACGCATACCCCATCATTTCGTGAATACTTCCCCACAAAACTCTTAGTTCGCAGGCAACCTGCTCTAGCCTCAAAAAGTAAAGCACTGCCTTGGGAATTATCTTGGAAATTTTCCTTTGTGATGTTCAATTTCTCAGCCCTGTACATCTCTAACGACGTTTTAGCTTCCATTTTTTCCCTCCATTTATTCGTTTCAATCTGCCTTGCCTCTTTTTTGGTTACCTTGGCTGTTTTGGATTCCCCACTGTTCTTTCCGTATTTCATCGTTAGCCTTCTAGTCTTTCTTAACCACTGCGTGTCCACGCTTTTCAAGTATAGGTACCTAAAAACCTTAGCTGCCCACCTTCGTTGATCCATTGCCCTCAACCTCATCTCAAAGCATATTTTACTCTGAGCTTCTCTAACTTCAAACGACGCCCATCCCATATCTCCCTGAACTGCTTCGTTAGTTGTTTTTCCATGTGCGCCTAAGGCCAAACGTCCTACCGTTCTCTGGTTTACTTCAAGGCCTGATAGAACGTCTGATTTTAAGCAGAGTACAGCATTCGCAAACGTGAGACCCGGAACCATTACTCCTTTCCACATTCCTCTTACTACTTCATATTTTTTATACCCCCACAGAGCCCTATGCTTCATTATAGCTGCGTTTCGCTTTCCCTTAACCTTAAGTTGCTCCTCGTGAGTACTTAAGTAGTAATCCCCTTCGTTTATCCACACTCCCAAATATTTATATTCCTTCACTCTAGGTAATTCGCCTTGCAGGATAGGCACTACGCCAGTGGTAGCATCATTGAAAACCATTATTCCTTATTTTTCTGCACTGAAATTTAACCCGAGGTTGGTGGCTTCCTGGCCGCTAATATTTATTAGCCGCTGCATATCGGTTTGGTTATCAGCTAAAAGAACAATGTCGTCTGCGTATACCATTCCCGGAATATGCTGTTGTACCACTTCGCCTTGCAGCATGTGGGTTAGGCTAAACCCTACTTGACTTTCTTCCAGTTTCTTTTCCAACCCTTCCATGTAAAGCATGAACAGTACTGGGCTCAAAGGGCATCCCTGTTTCAGTCCCCGATGGATGTTGACCTGCTGGGCGCATTTCTGTCCTTCCCATGCAAGGTGTACTCTATTGTCTTTATAGGTCGCCATAAGGAACTGTATTAACTCGTCATCTAATCCCTGGAGTTTCAGCATTCTCCAAACCCGTTCTCTGTTTACGTTGTCATATGCCCCTTTATTGTCGAAGAACGTATTCCATAGTGGTCTATTCGGTGCTTTCGCAATTTCAGTGCATTGCGTTATCACGAAGAAATTTTCATCCAGTCGCCTGTCTTGTCTAAATCCATTCTGCAGTTCCCCAAGTATTTCATTTTCTTCCATCCATGATTGTATTTCTGATTTTCTCGCCTGCATTACGAATCTATACACCACTGACGTTACTGTGAGTGGTCTGTATGAATCAATGCTGGCTTTGTCTCCTCAGCCTTTATATATTAAATTCATCCTACTTTCTAACCAGTCCTCTGGTATTTGTTTGGTTTCTATCACCTTATCTATGCCCTCATAAGCGATTCCTTACTTTTAGGTCCAAGCAGGTTTATCAGTTGCATTGGTATTCCGTCCGTTTGAACTGGCCGTTTGAACTGGCAATTCAAAAAGGTGGCTTCGCCGCATTGCATGTACCTTCTAGTTTTTACGCGTAGCACATATTTTAACTTCTGATTTTTGCACATCACACCAGGTATGACAAGAAAAAAACAGACAAAGCACATAGGTGTTTAAAAGCCTTTTATATTGAAGAGCAAATTGCTTAACATTACGACGTGCATCGTAATTATCAAGCAATCAATTAGGTTTTATATTCACCGATGTTGCTGCAGAGGTGAAAGCGTCATGCAGAAAAGGCGGGCATCGGCGACATAAGCTGCAAGTGCAAATTGTTTGACATTATGACACCGACCAACGTGTCTTTTATCGTTGGGTTCCCCATCACTTTCGAAAGCCCAAAAGGGATGCCCGGGGCAGTCATGGCTGAGAACCACAGGGTGAATGGGTGCCAGTGAACTCGAACGTCTATTTCCCAACGCTGGGCACACCTCTCTGTTCGAAAAAATGCAAACTGTTGTGCGTCTCTTTCTTCCTGCGTTCCATCCGTCGCGCTATTGTTTTCATTGTGGCAATTACGCACCAACCGGTCAAAATTTCAACACTTGTGAGGCGCCACAGGTAGGTGCAGTTCGGGTTTGAACCTTGGCTTGTACGCAGTGCAGCAATCTCGGTACCTGAGTTCTTCTGCAAAGTTCCAACGAGATAAGGGGATAGTCGATGGTGCAAATCTCCTGCGGGCTGCCGAGAGCATTAAATTTCTTTTGCCCGGCCTAGCACCTTGCCTGATCAACCGCCACCCACACACCATTGCAATATTGGTGTGCAGTTCTTTCACCAAGTTCCGATCACGACGAAAGCGTTTGTAGCGTTTTGATTCATCTGAAAGGGAAAAGGGCGCTAGAGGTTGCGAAGTTCACGCAACGTGAAAGAGAAAGCCCCGAATGATATTGACAGCACATTATGAGCAACGGATAGTTGAACCATTTCGTCCTGAACTGGTAACCTGTTTTTTTTTTTTCAGCTCTCTTCGCGATCAGGTTCAGCGGCCTCAAAAAAGAACGGTTCGAGTCCGGGTTCAGTTCCGGCAAAAATACCGGTTCGGTTCCCGTTTTCGGCTCGGTGCGGTTCCGGTTTAACACTGATTTTTGTGTAAGAACGGTTCGGGTTCGGGTTCAGTTCCGCCAAAAATACCTGTTCAGTTCTGGTTTTTGGTTCGGTTTGGTTCCGGTTTGGCGCTCTGATTTTTGTGTTATTATTTTCTACTCACAGCGGCGGCCACTTTGGTATTATTCGTCATGACATCGCCGACGACGGCGATCACTTTTTCCTTGATAAGACATCTCAGGCTGTTGCCCTAATAACAGAAACAGCGAGGAAAATAAAGGGAGCAGGCGAGAACGTAAAGGGAAGAAAAAGCAAATCAGAGCTCCAGATGAAAATGAACAAAACGTAAACCTAAGAAAATGGTTAGAACACGCCTCACACCCTGTAATGCATGTCCGGTTAACGAGACCCAGAACGACAGCGACGAGGGGAGCGAAGCAAACATTTCCTTTGGGAGCATACGATCTTCTGCTTCCCGTACGGTATTGATTCCGCATTAAGGCCAAGATAGAATACGCCTTGTTCCTGGTGTTTCCGTCCATGATTACCACTAGGGTCCCCCCACCAGTAAAGGCAAAATTTCATGGAAGTACCAGATGTCAGAAATGAAGGTTTGCCTGGCACTGCGCAAAAATAAGACCTATATGATACCTGCGCACTTATGAATTGTTAGTGGGAAATCAGAAAAGTCCAGTTATATTCAAGAATTTTGCGCTGTTAATACCGCTTAGAAATCGTGTGTATTTATCTCACGCAGTGCGGTTGGTTATACCTATTGGGACATCAAATCTACCTGTCTCTTTTTGTGACTAGGAAGACACAGTATGCGGCATGTTGTTATGCCTTTTCAGCGGTAATGTGCGTTTAATGTATTGTTTATCCTACTTGCAGACCAAGCAACATTAATTGCTGAGTGTGGTTTCAGTCGTGTAGTTTATGCATAACCCTCGCCTTTTTCGTGGTCAATATTCAAAGCATTCAGTGGTAGGAAGCGGTAACCTGGAAACGTCCTACACATGCACGGGTCTCGGAAGCAACGATGCAGGCAGTCCTATAGATGATGTAATCTTCCTTTTTGCCCCTTCTAAAGTGCGTAAGGGCTGGCTCCCAAATGCCTTTCGTCAGTTGAACACCGCAAATGCAGCTGTATTTGAAGAAACTTCATCTTTATGGCGGGTCTTCTTTACTTGCAGAGTGTGTCCGAGCAGAATATCTGCCCTTCCGGGCGGAACAAGCTCTTTGCACCCTTAATCCTTGAGACGCGAGAAAGTGCAACTGTTTTCTCCCGCGCGTACTCTTTGATATATGCGCCTCATTTCCTGCAAGTATATGAGGAAACGTCAGCGAACTCATGCCTTTATGATCGCACTCAGCGCTGACTAGGCAGGGCAAGGGGGATTTTCGAAAACCATATTTCTAACGTTGGGAGTCTAACGCCGGTGTTTTAACTAAACTTATCGGGTAGCACTCCAGCCAGCTGTACGTTAATAAGGTGTTCTACTTTGTCAGTTATTTCCTTTTTCTTTCTTTTTTAACTAAGCCTCGTCTATGTCCTCGAGAAGCGAACTTTTCCGCTCTTGCCGCTTCGTTAACTTGTCTTCGGGGATATCTCCCCAATGAGGACAGAAAGCTGTATCGCTCACTTGAAAACAGTTGGGGCGTAGTTCGCTTCGTTCGACGGAAAGCTATCTGGGATAAAGAAAGGGATCTATTTAGGAGAAACGCTGCATTTTAAATTAACGTGATTGATTGCAAGGGCAGAAACTCACCACAAACAAATTTTTGAGCTCCTTCAAGGCGATTGCTACTTGAAAAGAGGGAAACAGTTAGCTTCGCTGCACACAACAAACGGAGGCACTGCACCTCTACGACAACAAGATATACTCGAGGAAAAAAGGCGAAAGAACATCGCCTCATAGTCAAGCTGTGCATGCTCCAGTCATTAGCCTGCCCGCCCAATCAATCAAAGTGACAAACTAACCTGGTAAACCGTGCTGAACTGTCTGTGGAGGAGAATGTAGCGGATTATTAGGCTCCAGTTCACGCAACTGCCACGGGTATCACTAATGGCTGGGAGGACTAATTCATCGACTATTACCTTTGAGACGGACTTGGTTTTTGTTGTCCATCCCCCAAACTGGCTCTTCGAATAACGCCCAAGTGCTCACCGGTTAGTGTTATCTCGATCCATTAGGAGTCGCGGTCTTGGAGCAAGGACATCTGTTTTCATAGGAAGTGGTGGATGCGAAAAGAAATGGTGGCACTGATGGTTTGTTTACCACGGATGTAGGGAGACTGGAATAGAGTAGGAAGCTGCAGATTGGCTCAAGCCGTGTACAGAATAAGAACAAAAAACGAAACAAATGGTTAGGTCGTGCTATTACGTTCATAGCTCTAGAAAAGTTCTACCGAGTGCGAAGTATTTCTTCATTTCTGCGGTGGTTCCTCAGAAAGTATTCTTGGAAGATGCGTAAATGGGTCGGTTTGTTTAGCAGGCGTTGCTCTTACGACATGGGTTTGTTCGATGTTCGTCTGAATGTAAAGATGATTACTTATTCTACATCTACCTCCCCTGGGTTTTTTTTCCTAGGCAATCTGCCTAGTTTTCTTTCTCCGAAACCATTCCCTTCTGGCTCATAAATCGTCCGTCGTTGAGAAATCAGTTTGCTCCTTGGGGGCGAACACTTCGACTGCTCCGTTGAGTGTGTCCGGCACCGGTCTATCTAGTGCGCAATCGATTACCATTGCCGCTAAAGCAAACCCATCAAACAATCGTTCGCGGCTCCATTTCCGATCTGAAGCATATATATTACCTATTTACGCAGCACCTACACCCAGCCAATCCGTTGTTCGATATCAACAATGGTGGGGAAAAGCGGCCTTCGTAACTGCTTTTGGTCTTTTAGCCCTTGGACTGCTGTCAACTGACTGACGTTGTATAAGAATGTACTCGCTTAACCTCTTTCAATAAAATAGGATTAAAAACAGCTAACAAGACAATGTGCAATTTCAAATACCTAGCGCCGTGGGCGTTACCACTAGCCCATCTCAAAAACAATCACAGGATTTGGCAGCGTAGGGGGGCTGCGGCTCCTTTATAATTCGAAAGCTGCAAGATTATTAGCATTCTTTTATTACCCTTGTCACTCAAACAAGCAGCAAGAAAGAACTACTCAGTCAATCCCAGACAGAAGGCAGGATTTCGCCTGCACGTCCTAAAATAACTAGGGCTTACTTTGACCGTAATATTTTAATCAAGCACTGAATCAATTGTACTCTTGGTGAGACACGTTGGAACCTTTCGTACAGCAAGTATCCCAGTTCACACTGTTCGTTCATTAATACAAACAACTAATGTGTGCCACATTATAGATGGGCAAAAAAAAAGGAAGGGCTGGTTAGAAGTAAATAAGAAAGAAACCGCAAACTCGGCTAAATTTCCACGCACTGTTAACGCATCTGCATTTTTTTGTGAAGCATCAACATTATGTGAAATTAAAATAACTTAACGTTCGAAAAGAAGTGTGTAGCTTTGATAGACTGCTATTTGCAGACAACGTGGTAATTAGTTTCACTGTTGTAATGTGTGCAGTCGCGATAAATACATCTTATAACTCTGATTAGTATTTACAGCTTTGTACAATTTCTTTGCGAAGACAGCACCTCAAAAAGATGTGCGTAATATGTACATCCCCACTTAGAAGATGTAGCTTGGTACTCATGTTCGAGGCTAAAAGAATCATGATTGATTTACCGCCTGAGTATTAATGAGCGTTGGAACTCATACTCAGTGCGACCGTTCTATTCAAATGTAAGGCTATAAAATGTTTAAAGGGACATAATTAACATAATTTTTAGAAGGTGAACTGTTACTCGCACAGAGATGGTCAACAATCAGCAAAAAATGCCGAAGAACGTGGGCTCTGTGGTCGAGACCTCCTAGCTTAAAACCCATGTGCTTGTTACAAAAAAAAATTAAGTTGACACAATGGTAAAAGACAAAAAAACCTTGCAAGCATATTTTGACAATACACAGGGTTTAGCGGATTTCGTCCTTTATAACAAAAAAATTCAACCCGCCTCCCCTTGCGGGAACCCTGGTGTGATGCGACGCTGAGGGGGGTTCAAGCGCAAGCGGAGGGCAACCGTCGACCGAAAGGCCGCCGGAGACCGGCACACCGGTTATATGCGCAGCGCGCCCGAAGGAAAGGAGACCGCGGAGAGAGACAGTACTGCACATGCGCAGCACCGCGCGCAGCGCCGCCCACCGGCGGAGTGAGAGCGCGCTGCGCCGCACACGCTCTCACCTGGGCACGCGCCGGCGCCAGTGCGTCTGCCGCGGCTATGACGCAACACAATCCAACACAATCCACTTTAATCCAATCCAATCCAAATCCAAATCCAATCCAATCCAATCCAATCCAATCCAATCCAATCCAAGTCAAGCCAAGCCAAGCCAAGTCAACCCAAGCCAAGCCAATCGAATCCAATCCAATGCCCCTCGCGAGAGAGTGTTCGCTACCGGAGAGGAGAGCGGGAGAGTGGCTGCGGACAACAACGGACACACGCAGGAAGGACAGGGCCGCCGACAAGAGATGCTCTGAGCGTCGCAACTAAACCACACTGAAGTGTTTAAATATTTACTTTGCGTTTCTGATGCTTGCTTTCCAATTTTTGGTGTTCAATTAACTAAGGTAATCGGAAAGCGACGTGCCATCAACGAGACATTAACCCATTCTAAAGCGTGACGCCATATACGTAAACATGACGCTGTTTCGATTTTTGGTAAACAATGTGAGGTGATGAAGTGTGGTTACAGTTTGATGTCAACAAAGCCACGTAGGAAATATTACAAAAGTCAGAAAGCTTGTAGGCGGCCGATGAGGCAGTGCGGCCGAGCCCACGTTTATTACGGTTGCGTTGGCTGCGCCATGGACAGGACGAGGCGCGTAGAACGAGGATGCCGCTCCTGACAGGATACCAAGTGCTTCGTGTCCTCCGTGCCAGCTGGCCAATCTGCTGATGATGATTGTGGGCGCTTTATGTCGATGACGAAGTGTCCGCTACAGGGCTCCTTCCCCCCCTAGCGCGGAGAGCGGTGAGAAAACGGGAACATGAGCAGCTAACTAGCGAGGAAAACTATGTACATGGTGACACGGACATGAAGAAGGTTACATAACTATATGTACAAAGTGTGTCCGCGGTCAGGGGTCCTTAAGGAGTCCGAGTAAAAGGGTATACAGATGATAAGGTTGGTTACTGGCGTCCGGTGATAGTCCACTTCGTCGTCATAGTCCACTTCGTCGGTGCGCTTTAAAACCTCCGGTGGCCTGGGCTGGGAGTGGAGTAGCGGACGAACTTCAGCACAAATCGGCTGGTCCGCTGTCTGGCCGCCGCGAATGTCCACATTATTGCAGATGATGGCACGGGTCTGGAAGGGCGGGCGCAGTGAGTGTAGCGTTTCCCGACGTGAGTGTGCCCCTCTATTAGCAGCACGCCTGAGTTGTTGAAATGGAAGTTCAGGGAATACAGCTGGGAGCAGGATCGATGCGTGTGCATGGCGCGGAATCTGGAGGTGACGGCGATGATTTCCTCTGCATGCGCGTGGTGGGGACGTCACCAGAAGTAGGCGACGACTCGGGCAGGACCGATGACGGCTCCCTTCCAGGCACCATGGGTGTCGGCGTAGCCGGAGCAAACAGTTAACTTGGCATTTCGCCCTCGTAGGAGGCGGTCGTCGTGATCGGTGCTTGCGACGTCGGCGGCGACGTTTAAGCTTGACGGCGCTCGTGACTGCTGGTTGACGACCCTTCAACGGCTGAGAGGGTTCGTTGTTGTCAGGTTGATCATGTGGCTGGTCCGTTGGAGCTACAGGACTTGTGTCTCGTGAACTTTGCGTCCGCTCAGCCATGCTGGTCCCGTTAGAGCTACACCTCAGAGCAGTGTGGCCGGGGTGTGTTGTGTGGGCCAGAGGGTTGTCGGTGACACAGACCTTGATGTCGGCTTTGTTGTAACGGCCGGTCACACGGGACTGGGGCAGCAGTTCGTCGGGGGATGGGCTTTCATCGTCATCGGTAACGAGTACCACAGTGTGCTTCACGAGCGTACTATGCAGCGACTGCAGTGGAGCTGGAGTAGACTCGTCCGCCACCTCACAGATGGTCGACATGCGTCGTGAAGCGGCGTCTTCGACTGATGCCTCCAGCTCTGTCGGTGAAAATGGTGCAGTGGTTGCCGAAATTGCATTTGGGTCGACGGGAGCCGCTTGCACGTAAGGTGGTAAATGCGGCTGCCTCAAACGCCACCCTGGTGGTTCAGTAGGGCGTGGAGGCAGCGCAGCTGCGGTGGTGGACAGACTGCTGCAGGGGTGGGGTAGTGCAACAGACGCAACAACGTGTGGGACTGCGCAATGGTGTTGTGTCGAGTTGACTGAGTGAAACTCGGAAGTGCCGCAAGTCGTAGTCGGGGCTCCCGTTTGTTGGTCAGGCGAGGGTGGACCTGCCGGCACGTGGAATCCACGGATGCCGTTGGAAGGCGTGGTGGTGTAGACAAAGGCGTTCCTATACGGTAGTGGGTTAGGACAGCGGCCTTAAGATCGTCGTATGCACTTGGGCCTGTGGCCGGCAGCTGGATGCGTGCGGTGAGGTCAGCAGGTAACTTCTCTAAAGTGACGATGTACCTGGTTTCCCGGGACTGGACGTCGTTGACATAGAAATGGCTCTCCACGATGACGAACCATGCAGCGTGGTTTGTGATGGAGTCAAACGGAATCAGCAAGGGAAGGTCTGGGAGGGCGGCGGGGAACGTTCTTCGCGTGCCGTCATCCACGTTGTGGCTGGGGAAGCAGCGTTGCGAAGCCATGGCGAAGCCGCTTGTCCGGGTCACCAAATTGTAGGCGGCCGATGAGGTGGTGTGGCCGAGCCCACGTTTATTTAGGTTGAGCTGGCCGTGTCATGGTCAGGACGAGGCGCGTAGAAAGAGGGTGCCGCTCCAGACCGGGTGCCGAGTGCTGCGTGTCCTCCGTGCCGGCTGGACAATCTGCTGATGATGATTGTGGGCGCTTTATGTCGATGTTAGTACCCGCTTGCTTGCTTGCTTCTGTTCAGCAAGATGTCTGGCCCGCATGAGGACATTTGCACATCAAGCAGCGTCAAACGGGGTTCAGAATAAAGACAGGTCGAGACGAGGCGACAAAACGGAGTAAAATATGGGAAAAACGCCGGTTTATTCGTTCCAGGGCCGTCGCATGAAGTGGACTGCGTGCACCCGAGCGTCATATCATCGGGGTTTTTTAATGCATTGTTTCTACGGAGAGCTTGCCGGGACCGCGGTGATCCGTCGTAAGAAGCGGGTTGTGGTAAGTCGGGTGGACGTATTAACGGGGTTTCACTGTAATAACATAAATGGCGATAATTGGTCGAACGAAATTTTGAAAAAAGAAAAGAATAGGAAAAATATCAAATAATTACGGAAACTGGTGAACCGTGTGACGCCCTGCGTTCCCACACTATTCAGATTTCGGGGAAGTTCCAAATTTAATCGTCATAATGACGTAAATTGAGGTAATTGGTCAAACAAAATTTGGAAAAATTGAGAAATAAGGAAAATATTAAAAAAGTGACGGAAAATAGCAAAAAGTATACCGAAAGGCATTTCCACAATAATGTAGATTTCGCGAAAGTTTCCAATGTAATCTTTATAATTGCGGAAATAGAGATAATTTGTCGAACGAAATTGTGAAAACCTAAATACTAAAAAAAATATAAAATAATTCATGACAATGGCGAACCGTGTAACTCCCTGCATTTTCGCAATAATGCATATTCGAGAAAGTTCCACGTGCAGTAGTTATAATAGCGTAAATGGAGGTAATTGGTCGAACGAAATTTCCGAAATATTATAAATAACAAAAATATGAAAAAATACGGAAAATGTAAACCGTATCACCACCTGTATTTCAACAATAATGCAGACTTTGCGAAGTTCCACCTAAAATCTTTATATTATCGTAAATTATATAGTTGGTACCAAGAAATTTTGAAACACTAAAAAATGAGAAAAATATTTAAAAAAAGTTACGAAAAATGGCTAACCGTGCGAAGCACAATCATGAAGATTTCCAGAAAGTTCCAAATGTAGTCGTTATAACAGCGTAGATTGAGAAAATTGGTGGAACGAAATTTTAGAAAAACTATAAAATAAGAAAAAATACTAAGCAATTATGGAAAATGGCAATCCGTAAAAAGCTTTGCATTTCCATAATAATTCAGATTTCGTGAATGTTCCACTTCGAATCGTTATAATAGCGTAAATGGAGATAATTGGTTTGACAGGGTTTAGAAAAACCAAAAACTTTGACTGCAAAAACTCACACTCAAAACAAGCGGCATAAGAATGCTACGCATTAGTAAATAATTCTCAGAATTTCTGCAGAATTTCTCTGCATATCCGCCAACTCGAACATAACGTTACGAGAGGTGAGTGGTTTTTACGAGGAGCCCCGTCTTACGGAGAATCAATGCGGCTCGCGTTCGGTATCATCATCATCAGCAGCAGCAGCAGCAGCAGGGGTAGCACCAGCAGTCATGTCTTTTATAGGTTTAGGAAATTCCAAGCCCCTTTTAATACGCCGCCATGCAAAACTTAGAAATACTTGAGTGCTGAGTGGCGGCTTAGAACGCCGCACAAGATAATTAAATGCTGTCATAACTGCAGGCAGAACATGTTTACATTGTAGGGGCATTTATTCGTTTTTAAATCAGCTTGTTTTGACATGAAACGACTGAAGGAAGGAGCTCTTGCTTACTGTAATCTCTGGTCAGTAATGCTTTAAATTGACTATTTGGTTGTACTATTTTGTAATGGTCATCCTAAATACAGTTAGTTAATTTTGTCGACAGGGGGAAATGTGTAAATATTATAAATAAACTGCGTGCAGAAGATTAACGGCGATTGCCTCCAGCCATCTGACGGCAATTGTCACCGGATCTATCGAAGCATTACGGAGAAATTGCGGACAACAATTACATCTTCGTCGCCAACTCCTGTGTCGGTAGTAAGCCTGGCAGAAATCACATCGCTACGCAACTTTCTCATTGACGGTAGCAACAGCCAGAACAAATCCATGCCGAGAATGACATTTAAAACTGGTACTCAGATAGATACCCTGAGGATTCAGCGATGAATAGCTTACTTAAAGCTGCTTCTTGAGGTCGCTTAACTCTTTCGTTACCGCGGGAAATTGACCAATTTTGAAGGGTCTAACAAAACATTTTTTTGTGCTATACATATTGGTTAGGCACACATTGCAGTGACATACAATGCAGATTATTCCACGCGCTTTCCAACGACACCAGTTTTATTAATGTTTTCCTGAATAATGATTCCGAAAAAAATTATCGAATTCGAAATTTTTGTCCGCGCGTCGACGAAAAAAGAAAAAAGTAAGTTGTGTATAATAAACCACGTGTAGTAGAAAAAATTTAGAATATACATTTTGTAGGTAGACATTTCAAAAACCCGTTCTAGAAAAAAAATTGAGTTGCGCAGTACAATTTGTCAGATATAAAAGAAAATGTTAGCCCACGTGGTGCCCATGCCATGTGGTGAAGCCCAACCTCTATTTCAAGTTTTGCTATTTTGGATGGTTCTCTAGAAGAAATCTGGTGGTTTGACATTATTAAAGGCCCAAATTAGCCTCCACGTGATGTAAAAACACCTTGTCATTGATTATGACCGGCACAATATTGAAGGCAAGCAAGCGATGTGAAAAAATCCGCTTGGAGTTGAGAACCAAACTCTTTGGTGGATGCTTGTTGACGTTCTGATGATCGCTCAGCAGTCAGAATTTTCATTTGCGTTTTATTATAATGTTCTGACTCACTATGGTAGCCCTGCTCGCAGGAATAAGGTACGATGCGCTAGAATCATGCCCAGCAAGCTTTCACCAAGCCGCCGTCAGGCTGTGAAGAGAGTTCAGCACTACGAGCCTACTACATTGCAACGCCACCTAACAATTTCGAAAAGAAACAATTACAAGGCTGTTGGAGACTTTGTCAGAATAAACAGTACTACTATGAAGCGACACTAGACTTCCGGAAATACCCTCGTATGAAACCGAAACTTGCCGGTGAACAGCTGGCGGTGTTCAAGGCCAATTGGAAGCGTTCTCCTCGTCTGAACTGATACCCGACGACTTGGTGTTATCGTTTGACTTTCAGCGGAAGCTCTTATCGCAGAAGCAAGGCGTAGATAAAGTGGAAGCGCGAGCGGCATGCCTGTTTTGAGGAGCAGTAGCGGGCAACGGAGGCGCCATGGCAAATGAGCTTGTAGTTGGGTAACTGCGTAGTAGCGCCAAATATGAATTTCGCAATGCGAAAACGAAACCGAAACTGCTGGAAACTGGTTAAAAATGTCAGGCACACTTGCTAGACATGCGGGGGACCATCAGAAATAAGCTTTGGGAGAATAAAGCTGCCCTTTGTCCGAACCAAAGATCATTAGTGAATAGCTGGGGCAATTTTCAATTAATTATCACCTCTCAACGCTGTCGGATTACAAAGCTGACCCCATTATTTGGTATTTGACTTGCCAGGAGCCTTTTGACAAAAAAAAATATTATGGTAATGCAGCCTATTCACGACCTGCATCCTTTTTTCTCAAGTGCAGCAGCCACGCCCCCTTCGTCAAAAACACGCGCACCTCAGCTCGCAAAAAACGCCGCCAAAAATCTCAATGTCGCCGGAGCGGGAAAATTTAAACTGATTCTAAAAGGGCAATGCCTAGACTAATCACTGGCTGCATTAGGTGTACGAGAAAGGACTACAACATGTCGAAATAAGCAATATAAATCATCGATCACCGGTGATCGATTTGAATAGGCGTGGTAACGAAAGAGTTTTTAAAATACCACTCCTACCCCTAGCGAACTTCACGTAGTATAAGCAGTGAAGTTATTGTGAAGAGAGTATTCGCTATGAAACCATACAAAAGGAAGCAGTCAGCAATTCAGGCGGAAACACAAATTGCCCACAACGTCAAAATCAGGAGTCCTATTCCGGTTACACGTGCGCAACGGTCGACGCCTGTCAAAAACACCATCTTCAATTTGCAGGTGACAAAAAAAAAATTCAGCCGTGCCCTCGGGGAAATCGCCCTGTTAAAGTTGGGGATTGAACGGTCGACGTATGCACGTGCCATGGAAAACTTTTCCTGAAAAGGTCACTGAGTAGTTTGTTACGTTTTCGAACTGCTATTACCAGGCCTGTCGCATTTTATACACTTTCCGCGCACGTTTGGCGCCTGAGTGCTGAGTACAGAATAGAAAGGTTGCAGTGAAATGGCGTTTTCTAAAAAAAACAAAAAACAACGGATGTTGTCTTAATACAGACAACATCCGTTCTTTTGTTTGGAAGAAGTAGACTTTGATTACCCATCATCTCTTTTTCGGTTCCGCAGTAGGCTATTTTCACAAAAAAAGGTAACTTATATTGACAAACAATTAAATTCCAGACTACATAATGTTACAAGTGATGTCATTCGGAAGGTATTCAAAAACAGCGTAATGAGAGCGGTCATTCCAAATTCTACGCCATCAATCAAACAGTGCGGTCTGACGAGACCAAAGGCGCCAATAGAGTCACGTAATCATGTTTACTAGTGATAGGTTAAATCAGTCCCCGCGTATCCTGAAAGATATGTTTGCTGAGGTCATAAATGCAGTGCGAGAGAGTTACTTGTAAGAAGTCGTAGCTTCATTTTTCTTTTTCTTATCTTGCGTAAGTGTGCGAAATGCGCAAGCAATATAGACACGCTTGTTATTCTTACATGGAAGTCTTTTGAATTAGTCAAACTTGTATTTTATAATGTTGTCATGGGACATATACGTGGGATAAACCCCACAGCGCCATTATAAAGAACAGCGCGGACGACGACGAAGAAAGTGCTGGTGGACCCTGCGCTGGCTGTCTGATCGCCACCATGTAAGATTCGGCTCGTTTGGCTGCCCGGCCACTGTGGGTTAACCCTCAATGAAACCGCTGACATATTAGCTAAAACAGCTTTGGCTTTACCGATCGTCGAGGTTCTTCCCCCGTTTTCTTGCGTGTTGTTGGCACGCGATCGCCAATACCTGTTCAATCAAGATGCCTCCAACCATGGTCTGAACACTTCTGAACTTGAACACCTCAGGTACCGCTGGGAGAGAAGTTTATGACAAACTCGCTTGGGCGAAGTATTGATAACTTCTTTTCGTTGTGGTGTGCCACCACTTAATCGGTATTTATACAGGGCAAATCTGATAACCACCCCTTTGTGCCACTTTTGCCAAGAAATTGAATCCGAAGAGCATTTCTTTCTTTTTTGCCGCCGATTAGAAGGCTGCTGGAGATTCCCCTGCTACGTCTTGGACTGCCTTTAACTGTACCGGTGCTTTTATCGTTTGGGGGGACTAGGCTGGGCCGATGCCATAGGGACGTGTGCAACGCCATCCACTCCTTCATTTAGGAGACAGCTCGTCTGCAGTGTTAAAAACATTCCGATTCGGCTGACTTTTACTATAGTTTTCCTATTCTTCTCTCTGTGGTTTTTTTTTCCTCGTGTTCTCTCTCTCTCTCTCTCTCTTTCATTAACCTAGACCAAATTCTTTCTTCTGCTCCATTATTTTGCCTCGCTTGATTGATTGTAATTAAAACATAACTCTTCTTGGCCAATCCCCCTAAGTGGGTATGCGCCATTTTTCGGGCCACCACCACCACCACCATGTAAATACTGTAAATAGATTGTTCACCTTCCACATTGTTCGTCTCATCTGCTTTGCCACCACGTTACATTTGGTGGAGTGTGCGGGTTCGTCATCCCCGTCCTGCCCCAGCTTCGCACCTCATCGGCATCGGCGGACTCATCGGGGGTGCGTGAACCACGTCGGGCAGCCCCAGCCCCGCCGCTACAAGCAATCGACGACGTCCCCCCGCCCCGTGTCCCCAGCCCGTGACGAGCCGAACCAGAGCAGACACGACCCGAGATGTGACCAGACGGCGACGACATGTCCCCAGCCGTGTAGTCCGACGTGGTTACAAGCCCTCACCGGTTCATTGTTGCTTTGCGGACGTCGCTGCTGTAAGACATTGCTCACCATACCAATCACTTAAATCCGTGTTAGCAAGAGCTTCTTCACCGTATATTCTCATCACATCATTCATCTTCAGCGAGCTCATCATTCTGCCGCAGCAGGATGATGAGCTCGCTGAAGATGAATGATGTGATGAGAATATGTGATGAGCTCGCTGAGACAGTCGCCTTCAAGGAGAGGGTTATGTTAACCCATCAAAGACGACGAAGACGGCAGCGGCGTGTAGCGTCCCGCACGAGCATTTGCGACGACGGAAAAGCTGGGCGGGACACGCTGTTTGGCTTGCACTTTGAAGGGCCCAATTGAGCGTTTGGGAGAACTTTAGACGAACTTGTTGTTGGGCGAGTTGGTGCATCTTGGTGAATAAACACGGGCTTTGCGCGGAAAAGACACCACACACAGGAATGACGGGACGAGCGCAAAGCCCGTGTTTATTCACCAAGAGCGTTTGGGGGTGACTTTTTCTATTCCACTTATATAATCTATTGGCGCATCAAGTTTGGGGTTTGCAAAACGGGATATATATAATTGAATTCAAAATTTTCTTTCTGCTTCAGGTCGTTTTAATTACTGAAGGGGGCTAATTAATGGGTAATTCGGGTTTATTCATAACTAAGTTTCCTTTTACAGCCTCTTTCCGGAAATAATTTGGTATTTTGAAGTCCCCAGGTATTTAACAACCGATTTAGCGCTGGCCAATACCCCCTTGAGGGAACGTGCCAAACTCTTTGAGGACATCATCATCATCATCATAATCATCATCATCATCATCATCACTTTGCAGCTTTGCTAATCGGCATCAACATCTTCATCGAGTCGCAGCTTCGACCGGTACGGTCGGCCTTGACTGGGGGGTAATGTCACGGGACATATGGGTGGGATAAACCCCACACCGCCATTACAAAGAACAGCGACGACGACGACGAAGAAAGTGCTGGCGGAACTTGCGCTGGCTGTCTGATCGCCGCCATATAAAAAGTGTAAATAGATTGTTCACCTTCCTCATTGTTCATCTCATCTGCTCTGCCACCACGTTACATTTTAATGTCACGGGACAATACATTCTAAAGAGATACCTCCTTTTTTCGAAGCTTTACGAGGACATTTCTGCCTTTCCTTTACCTCTACTTCCTTCCTTACGAGGCTTTGCGTCTAGCCAGCCTTTTTCAGTGACGCCGCACTAACAGCATCACGTAGAATTGGCACCCTTATGAAGAACGAAGCAATGGTTAAGTCTGATTAAGAAATGCATCCGCACTTATACTTTCGTGTGGTTGGGTTGACACTTAAGAAATGTGTTCAATGAGCAGTCAGAATAAATAAACACAAAAAAGGTAAACTCACGGTCTAAAAGCACCCACAGTAACTGGTGCTCCCTTCTCGGCTGTGTGAAGGTCCACTTATAGAACGTCGTTTTTCTCTTTGGGGTAGTGTATCCTATATACAGTATATAGCAACCTTTGCAGCGACGGAGATATTGTCTAAGAAAGGGGTAGCGAAGAAGTTCATATTCTCCTGGCAGGCGTAAACAATAAATGTTGGCGCGATAACTCTTCATCAGAAGATAGCGAAGTTTCCTGTTAAGTAGGGCGTTGGGCTACGTGATATCGTCTCACCAAAATTAGTTAGAGCTCTTGCAGTGCAGTTATTCAGAAATTAGATAACTTCGTAGAGAAACGTGGAGGATAGGGTCAATGAAGGCTATCCCATCAGCTGAGGTGTGCGTATGATGTAGTATTGGGCAGTGATTGTGGAGAAGACCCACGAACGGAAGTTCAGGAACCGCGTGTACTCAGAAAGGTAAGTCGTAGGGTTAAAGATAAATGTAAATATTGGTAAAGTATTGTTGAATAGACATGCAGAAAGCACCCCCTTCGATATATCCCTAAAATCCCTAAATGCAAGTATCACAAGCAAACTTTTAGGGCCGACCCAACCGCGAAAAAGAACTAAGGCATGGAACTATACTTTGAGCTGTACAGCCTTCGGGAAACACTCTGAAGAAATGAGCAGCAGACTGCCTCAGCCAGTAAAAAGATAGATATATTGGTATGCCGGCTTTCGAATGTCGACGTTAAAGTCTACGGTGAAAACTAACGCTATCGTATTGTTGTGGCTGTAGCCCTAAGCAGGAATTACACTCCTTGGTGTTCAATGAACGAAGCGCAAAGAGGGAAACTCTCCAATTTGCGTTTGCGTTGCTGCCGGACTATGCAAGGGGTGGCAGAGGCAATGTTCGCGTTCCCACACTTTTTTTTTTTTTTGTAGCGTGAGCTACACTGGCCGAGGTTGAGCAGTTTCGCGTAGCTCCTGGAGAGCCGTGCTGCTCATGCGCGAGGAGCAGTGCCGTTACAATGCGCACCGAACGTTGCTCGCTGCCCGGCGTCTCTCACACACCCCACGCGCCCAGCGTCTTCGCCGACCTCCGTTCCGCACGTGGCGGCACGGTCCACTTGATCATGCGAGGGGTGGCCGGGTGTGGGACCGACGGCTCGTGCGTCGCGGCAACACCGGCGTGCGCCTGTGGAAACAGCATAGCTCTGGAGCGATTGGTGACGCTGCGCCGGAGCCGCTTGATAAATAAACATGTCTCACATAATGCGTATACCGTGTGTATGTCATTGAAGCGGCAGTAAGCATGATAAGCAAGTTAATACTAGACAACCAGGAAAGCTAAGAATAACCAGCTGAACCTTAGCTCACGCTACGTATATCCTGACATAGCCGAGCTAAGCCACTGCTAATTTTTTTATTTCGATAGTATACCCGTTGGCATAAATATTATCTTACAAGTATACGTTAACTCCAGTTTCGCGAAGAAACGCATATCCACCGATAAAGGTCAGGTGGTTGGTGCCCGCAACGGACGCGCCTGTACACACCGTCAACATTGTGTAAATGAGGCAAAACAATGTAAATAAAATTGCCTCGACCGGCGCCAGCGAAGTATAACCGGTTTAACCCAATTGTAATATAAAGAAATTGGCCAAAAGGCAAGTTAAGACCCGCCGCGGTGGCTCAGTGGCTAAGGCGTTGTGCTGCTGAGCACAAGGTCGCGGGTTCGATTCCCGGCCGCGGCGGCCGCTTTTCTGATGGAGGCGAAAAGCAAAAACGCCCGTGTGTACGAGATTTCGGCGCACGTTAAAGATCCCCAGGTGGTCAAAATTAATCCGGAGCCCTCCACTACGGCGCGCCTCATCGCCTGCGTTGCGTCGGCGCGCTAAACCCTACAATCAAAATGAAAAAAGGCAAGTTAAATATTGGCCACCCCAGGGCGCAGATAGAATAAAGGAGTAAGCTGCTCAGCGAACCCAGAGCCAGGAGAACGCGTCCAGGGAGACCCCCCTGATCTTCCCTCGGAAGTAGCGGAAGGGGTTTGGTTGGAGGGAAATATGAAGAAATAAATGGGCTATGGGAGTTGGAAAGGGATTGGGGAGAGCGAGTTTTTGTTCTGATTCATAGATGCCTAACTAAGTCAGCAAGAAGAGCTCGGCCTCTGTTGGCTGGCAGCGACCAGGCGAACTTCAAAATGCGTTTCTGTCGGGCCGACGCTGCCGGACGGGGCCGCCATGAACAGAGGCGGTATCATTTGGTAGAAAAAAATCCAGTGGCGAGTCTGGCCATGGGGAAGCAACGCCCGAAAAGCCGACAGGCAAAGAAAGCTTCGCTTAAAAAACAAATCTCACAACAAGCGCATCTAAACGAAACAAAAAACGCCGAATATATCGCATGCAGTATATCCCAACGGGAACTCAAAATGGCAAAAAAACAGCCAAGTTTTCCTATTCTACGCAGCATCTAGCGGGGCAATGAAAAAATCTGCAGAAATTCAGAGAATTGTCTACTAATGCGTAGCATTCTTATGCCGCTGGCCTTGAGTGTGAGTTCTTTAAAGCCATTTTCTTTTGTTTTTCAAAATTTCGCTCGACCAATTGTATCCATTAGGCTATTATAAAGATTACAGATGGAACTTTCGAGAAATATGCATTATTGTGGAAATTCAGGGCGTTACATGGCCTTCGCTATATGGAAGTACTCGGGAAAGAATGCCCCGCATTAAACATCAAAACAAGGAGCTGAACAGTGCTAGCCCCTGCGTCGGTTATTGAAATTTCTTTACAATAGTATGGCGACGAGACGATGATGAAGAGGGCAGTGGCGCGTAACACTGTGGTCACAGCCCCCGACGACGACGAAGCTCTGTGTGGCCCGTACCCTGCGCCGACTCTCTAATGGCCGCGGCGTACTTAGTGTAAATAGATCGCTCTTCGTCTACCACGGTTCGTCTCACATCTGTCCTGCCGCCACGTAACATTTCGATAACCTTGTTCATTCCTTGCGTATGAAACCTTATTTCACGCGTTGACGATGGAGTGACCTCTCTGCAACCTTACCGCTGACACGTTTTTCTTTCGTTGCCCTTCTGGTCATCGGGACGATGACCTTCCAAGGGGGGCGAATGTAACGTGGGTACCAGAACAATCCCCCTTCGTGGGGCATGTGTTCCGCGTGCTAGAGTGAGTCAGCTTTATTCGCTTTGACTCGCCGTCCGAACGCCCTTGCTGCTAGGCCTTAACTAGTTAAGCACCACGCCTAACAAATAGGTGGATCACCACCTTATCTACGCATTACGCTTGTAGACCTGCGTCCACTAAGACGCAGCAATAGTGTCATTGAGGCTTGCGTTTGAAGGGTGCCGCACAGAAAGTACACGTCTGCTGTGGAGAAAGCAGTTAACCGAGTTAACGGCGGATGAAACTTTTACAGCATTGGCTGATAATTAGCATCATCACCATCTTATTCACGATTCCTTTTATCACCAAGGCGCATCCCTAAATATGCTTCCCAATTAGCACACTCAACTCCAGTGAAAGTAGAAAAGCGTTCACCAGTGAGTGAAATGTCTTCCAGCAGTGGACAATGTAATTATGATTAAGGATAACTTCCATCACCATTTACGATACTTTACGGCGTAGTAGTATGTAGAAAAGAAATTCAACTGCGAACAATTATACAGAAAAGAAATTCAACGGTGAACAATTTTATTACATTTGGCTTTTTTTAAACGAGCTCGTGCTCTGTATAAATTACGTTATCCAGCTGTGTGTGCGTTTTATCACTGGAGGAAGTAAGTGCAAGTATATGCTTACATGCGTGGAAATTAGAAATTCTGGGTCCCGACGGCCATTGTTCCTTCTAATATCCGTAAAAACGACCATGGTGTATTATATGTTTATAGCAAGAATAGCCTCGGCACATCATGGAATCGCGACTACCATGTCCGATCTGCTTGTATGCTATGACTCAGACGGCGTTCCGGCCTTATTGACACAAACCGTAGTGCCAGCTGTTGCCTAGGTGCCCCTGATATGTTCGCTGTGAACCGAAGCATAGGTCCCGAAGGTTGCAAAAAAGATAACCTTTCGTGATAAAAAGAAATATTGGTCCTACTTTTTATGTTAGATGTCGATTCAAAAAGTGCGCAAAGGAAACTTAAAATAACTGTGAGGTCGAAGCCACGCCACCACGCAAGCGCATATGTTGCATACGACATACACGGCTACGCGTGCACGCACACAGACAGGCACACGCGCGCACTCTGCATAGTCGTGTTGATGCGTCTCAGAGGAGCGCAGAAAATCCAAAGCCGGCAGAATATGTCTAAAGGCGGCTCTGGAACCACTTACCGCCAGATTTAGTGTCCCTCTAATGGTTGGATGTGTTTGCCTCTTTGGCGGCATCAATACCGTGGGGACTAGAATAGGAGTGTTTATTTTCACCGAGTGCTAAAGCGGAATTCCGGAGGTGCGAGCCTTCCCGCTTTCATCGAAGTGCCATGGGATTTTTTGCCCCACCTGCGCCAGCTCTGATACGCGTGTTGTTTACGAGGTGAAAATACTAAAGCACTCGGATATGTCCTTCGTAGTTCTATACCCGGAGCGAGCATTTTTTTTTATTTCACTTTCTTGCTTTTTACACCATCTACCGCTTTGAGGGCGAAACGCGTCGTAATCGAATCAGCAACTATAGTCCGCATTCTTTATCGACGTTCGTCCATGCCAGGACCGCGTTGTTTGCTTCTAAGGAGCGTCAGGCGTGGGCCAGTTATTTGGCAGGACATTTGCGAAGTGCAATCCCGGGAAAAAAGTCTCCGAATCACAGAGTCTGCAGAATGAAATTTATCTCCGGTTGAAGCAAATATTTCCTTTTCCTTTCAGCTTATCCGCCCTTTACTATGACGAGGGACATAACTGTGGTATCTCTTCTCGTACCGCTCATTGTTATGACGAGAAGGGATGGCCCCAACTCACAATTTTACCCTCTTTGCGAGTTAGCATCGAGTTGTCTCGCGGTTAGTGATAATGACGACGACGATACAGATGCCGTTGGGTACGAACAGCCGTTCGAAGGTGCAGTTTATTTTCCTAAATCTAACCAAACGTAATTATTTCACTCAAATCTGTTTGGACGCGCTTCCCGACATACGTATGTTACTGGCTGTAAAACATCGGAGACTATTCTAAGCCGTTGTCCGACTCAGCACAAGGTATCGGCCCACTTGCCGGTGGAGGATGCTCTATGTATGGTGAATCCAGTTTATATGCCATTAATGCATGTGCGACGGCACCAAGGATCACATGGGCCCGTGACCAACCTACGCACCACCACGCAAATATCCGGCCCCGACTCTTCTTCCGGGGTTTATTCCGCCTCTGCCCTTTCTGAGATTTTCTTAAATGGGCCATGCAAACAAAATACGTTTGCTTTAGTCTAAAGATTTGATGTTTTACAGTGCCCCCAGCGTTTGTCCGGTTGCAAATGATGTTTTGTTCACAGAGAAAAAATAAAAAAAATTAAGTTCGAAATTTGATTTTCCCGCCAAATCGTGTGTTTCGTGACGTCTGCCATGACGTAACAAGGAATGGTCTTCAAAGAAAATTCACGTTCTTTGCTCAGTCTGCAGGAAACTGCGGAGCTTTGCTCACCGCCAGTCATTCTAGACGGCGTCACCATGCTGCTTCACACCGCTGTACACCTTTGCTTTGTTTCGACCGTATTTGCACCTTCGTGAAACACGGGGTATGCTCGACGGACAAGGTTACGTGGGACAATGGCGCTCACGCCAATCGGCCAGTGTCGTGTTAGACCACAAAGCGCCGCACTGCTGTGCAGCCATAACAAGCATAGTGCGCGCAGTGTCCGCAGCAGTTCGCACTCGTACTTACAGGTTTACGTGTACTTTCGTATCTTCAATTGTTGCATCCCCCAATTCTTACAGCTATAAAATAAATATGCATGACACGTACGCGAAAATAGCTCGTTCTGGAAGCTTATAAGCCCTGCATAACTTGCGTTTGCTTTTGCCCGCCTCAGCCACTCACACGACTGTGCGTATGACGTCATACGTTCTAGTGCGAAAATTAGCTCGTGAGTCGCAAGCCATTCCCTATTTTCCCAATTATATTGATCATTTGAGGAAAGTTTGCGTTAAAAGTGTTCTCAGTATGACTCTAATGAGGCAATCTTTCGAATGAGCCAAACTTGTGTTTTGTTTGCATGGCCCCTTCAAGTTTCGTTTTTCTTACCTTTTACGAATACCACTATCAATTTTATCTGGAGTTTTCAGAAGAGGATATTTTGGGCGAACCAGGATATATCATCGACCTGTTTCACCTTGCCGTGTGCCTACCAATTAACTCGGTTGAGAGTGGAGGTGTTAATCCCCTTCAGCGTACCTGAGACCATAAGTGCGCAGCGGAACGCTGGCTCTCAGACAGATTTGTGAGTCAGACCCCAAAAATGGCCCCTTCACCCCATTACCCCAGCCATTACACACTTCGTGACGCTTTCCCATTGGTACCCTGCAAAGTTAAGCGGTGGTGATGATCCTGATGGGGAAGATTGGTTCTTCCCTACGAAATGTTTTCAATTACAATAGATGAGGTGATGTCACGAAGCTAAGCAACATAGTTTTCTACCTCACGCTCCAAATCGCTTCCAGGTTGAATCAACCAGCAACAATGCACGCTTGCAATAATCATGCGCATATTTTTTCCGTGTCGTGGCCGATCGCAAAGCGCGCATATTGGCGTTATTCAGCGGAGGGGAATATGCAAGTTGATAATGAGTTTTCTTTGCTAATATTATTGCTGCAGCGTGCCTTTAAGCATAAACGTTTGCCCCTCCGGTGTGCAGGTAGACCACATATTCTTTCTGGCAGTCCAGTAAAGTCGACTGTAGAGAGTTAGAAGTCAGTAATGGGAATTTTATGTGAAAAAAAGGTGTCGTCCTGATCTCCGCAATTTTACATGAAATCTAATGGATGAAATCCTTGCATAACTTGAACCTAAAACCCATTAGGGATGGTATTCCAATAGGAAGGTATTCCAAATTAAAAGCATCGTGCTGGCCGTCATTTATGGAGAAAATCTAAATTTTCAAGAGCAGGAACAGGGCCCTGTTGTGTACTGTGTTGGGGTCATCAAAACTACGGCAGTGCACAGTTGATACAGCGGCAGGCCAACTGAAACTCGTGCCAACCTACGCATCTGTTTTGAGGTTCTCAACCTTTTTTGTTGCGCATAGCACCGTGGTTGCAGTTTGTGTAGTGGACGTTTCAGGCGTCAATGATAGCGATATGTCTCAACTATCATAACAACCCGTGTAGTACGCTCGACCCCACCATGAAAGTCGAGATTGTGAGCTCAATCAAGAAGGCATAGATTTTGTGGGCTAATAACGATTCTGTTCTTGTGCTTTTTGTCTAATTGGAAGCTCGATTAAGTGGAAGTCTTTTGCGATCCCCGCGGAATTCGTATTAGCGGGAATCGGCTAGAATGGCTCATAAATAGAATGCAAGTTGATGATGCAGGTGCCGAAGACAGCCTGAAGGTGGCCCGAACTCAAGCATGTACTTGCTTACAATGGCACTCGAAGAGCGGCAAGTCCATATTAAGTTCGTTTCGTGAACCTTGCGAAGCCACGCGTAAGGCACAGGTCTGATCTAAGGGGGCGTGACACTAGGCCAACAACGGCCTAGTCCGCGCCGGGGTGACGGCAACGCGTCGCCGCGCACCTTCCGAAACATAATCTCCACTCTACGTGCAAAACTTCTAGGGAGATCGATACAGCGTTAGTGGAAGAGCCGCAGGCGTGGCGTGTCGGCGATGTTCTTTGTTCCTTAGTGAGTATACGTGGGACAAGGTGGGTTCAAGCTGAAGGTAACGGGAAGGAGCACCGGTTTTAAAAGTTTCATCCGACAAAGTACTTAATGTATCGTACGAGTGCTACGTCGAGTCCAGTGGACTCGTGCGATGCAGCCCTTTTCGTCCAAATGTATTTGAATATCCAAAGGAGATTGCAACTCGACGGATACTGCGAATGGAGGCGCAGGAGTTGGTGACAATGTCAAAGGGACTTGCAGACAGATGGAAAGTGTGGCCTGACAAAAGCAATATGTTCCACATGGCTAATGGCTCTGCTTCTCGAAAGGGCCAAACAAGTCAAGCTTGAAAAACATGTTGTGATGTCATTTGGTATGTCAGGGCAGACGGCTGCCGACGTGACCTGTTTTTCCTTGACACTTGCCTCCACGTGCGTCGTGTCCCGCGTAGATTGTTTTAGATTCAGGATCATGCCTGCAGTCACATGCGCCGTAATCCGTGTGGCAGGAAAGAAGCCGTATGGTCGGGTGCGCTTCTGGGTCAAAGGGCGGTTGTTTCTGATCTGGTGGTAAAGCTATCATGAACGGACGGGGTGATATGTGAGAACGAGCCCAGATGGACCTGCTATTTATCGAACAAAAGCAGGGGCTTCCGAGATTAGGCGATGGTTTATGATGGTACGTCAAAGAGAAAGACATTTATGGTATTGACCACGCATTATTCATAACACAATGGCCGAACCGCTTCGTAACCGTTGACCGTAACTTTTTGGTTCACTTCCGTTTTAGTGTTTTTTATGATTCCGAATCTTTATGATTGGTATTCTGCACCGGTAAAATAACGGTTCTGTTCCAGTTAGGAACCTCGCAAGAAATAAAGGAAAGAAGTAATTAATCAAGCAAGCAAGTAAGTAAGTAAACAAGCAAGCAAGTGAGCAAATAAGTAAGGAAGTAAGTAAGTAAACCAGCAAGTAAGCAAGCAAGCAACTAAGCAGGTAAGCAAACTAAATAAGTAGGTAAGCAAGTTAACATCTACGTAAGTAAGCAAGTAACCAAGCAAGCAAAGAAGTAAGGAAGTACTTAAGTAAACAACAAAGTAAGCAAATAAGCAAGTGAGTAAACTATATAAGTAGGTAAGCACGAAAACATCTAAGTAAGTAAGCAAGTAAGCAAGCAAGCAAGCAAATAAGTAAGGAAGTAAATAAGTAAAGAAGCAACTAAGAAGCTAGTAAGTAAACTAAATAGGTATGTAAGCAAGTATACATCTAAGTAAGCAAGTAAGCAAGCAACTGAGTGAGGCAGTAAGTAAACTTAGTATGTAGGTAAGGGAGCAAGTGAGCAAGTAAACTAAGTAAGCATGTAAGTAATATAGCGGAGCAGAAGGCGAAGAAACGAGAACTGAAAGGGCGACAGGTAACCCAGGCCTAGAGCCGATTTGCTACACGGCACTGTAGGAGGGGTGTTCAGAGGACGAAAAAGAGAGCAGACGAAAAGGAGGCGTTAGGGGCGAAGAAAGGTAAGCAACTTAGTAAAAAGTCAGCAAATAAACAAGAAAGCAACTAAGCAAGTAGGTAAGAAAGAAAGGGAGGGAGGACGGAAAAAAAGTAACGAAGTCAGTAGGTAAGCAGTAAAGTAAGCAAATGTGTAATAAAGAAAAAGATAGGATGGGAGGAAGTAACGAAGTAAGAAAGTAGTTCAGCAGGTAAGTAAGTAAGAAGTAAGAAAGCAACCAAGCAAGTATTTAAAGTAAAATGAAAGATCCGAAGTAATAAGTACATGGGCACGGAAGGAAGGAAGGAAGGACGGAAGGAAGGAAGGAAGGAAGGAAGGAAGGAAGGAAGGAAGGAAGGAAGGAAGGAAGGAAGGAAGGAAGGAAGGAAGGAAGGAAGGAAGCTCTCCCTTATTTCTGGCCAGGGATAGTTATGTCAGTATAAACGGTGTTTTATTGTTGTAAAGAAATTGGGGAGAAATGATGACCTTTTGCAATTATGAGCATTCCGATGTCACCCTCGACATGGAAAATTAGTACACCTGTAGACGAAGTGAAACTCATAAATACCGTGTAAGCCTTTCAGGCAATAAAACAAAGTGGAGGAGAGAGAGAGAGTGAGAGATAGAGGGGAGAGTAAGAGAATAAATATTTATTGGTGAGCAAGATATTCAAGACATTCGCCCGGTGGAGGACATCCCTATCCCGGGATACCCGGTCTGCCAGTTGCCGTTCAGGCCCTCTTTACCAAGTCTTGCTGGTGTTCAAGGTCCGGATCGGTCGAGGAGCCATCCACTGCCCAAATGATGGGATGGGAACGGGATAGGGTGCAGGTTTGTAGTTTGGTGGCACTACCATACCTAATGGTACAGGGTGCCGGGCATAGGACAGAAATGGCAGAGGGAGGGATAGTGAGTGGCGTAGATAAAATAAAGAAAGGTGCTATGGGGATAGGAATCTGTCTCAGAAGTGTGAGGCTTCTTGCCTGATTAACCGTCATTGAGGTGGCGCGAATTTTCTTCTGCCAAGCTTATAAAGTGTCAGGACGTCTGAATAGATGGTAAGTGGGAAGGTTTTGATGGCAACAGGGAACGTTTTCTTTCGGGTAATGGCCCGGTGTATGTGCGCTATGGCAGCGGCGTGAGCCGCTTCATTACCTTAGAGGGGTTCCTGCTCACGAACCCAGACGATGCGCATCTCAGGTAGCTCTGAATTTGTTTTGAGAATGTTTATTGCCGTTGTAGTGATGCACCCCATTGATAACTTGCAGCAACGACTCGCAATCAGCATGTCGAAGTTATCAACAAAATAAAAACTTCAAGATATGGCTGGCGCGCACAAACTGGCCAAGGTGAGAGAGAGAGAGAGCGACAGAGACAGCCACAGAGACAGACAGGCGTGCAGCTTTATTTAGAAAAAAAGATCGACGGGCTTCACAATGTTAAAACCAAATTTTCACCAAGTTCTTACGTGGAGAACTTTTGGCTCTGTTTTTTAAAACAAATTTTGTTCTTTAAAGCATTCGGGAACAAAGACGATTTGATTGCTTTTTAAAAGCTTAAACAAAGCTACTCCTGCCCTCCTGGACGAAGGCGCATTAAAATCAAGTCACCGACTCCTTTGTCATTTTCTTGCCTTGATATATAATTTCCAACCCTTCAGAGCAATACGGCTTCCTTTTAGTTTAACTTTTACTTTCGATACAGTGCCGCGGATGCGCCGGAGCCCCACTTCACGGCATTGTTCGCCTGTCGGCTCTATCACCTCATTTTAGGAACCTTTTTTTCCCGTAGACAAAAATAATGAGCTTAAATCCTTGTATTAGACGCTATTGTACGTTAATTGTCGGCTTTGTGTTTCCCAATGCCTGCATTAACTGGTAGGTATACGGAACAGTGGGAAACACGCGAGGGTTAATTACTCTATCAAGTGTAATGGTTTTTTTTTGTCGATTTAGGAAATGTCTTCTACTATAACTAACAGGCATGTCTCTGTCCCCGACAGTTCTACCCATTGTCTACTCGAGAAGCAAAAAACGCTGAGCACTCAGAATCGTTATTTTTCCGAGAAAAGTGACCGGGAAAGTTTCTTTTTTCTTTTCAGTAAATGCTCGGAGCCCTGAACCAAAAATGTTTTTATCTTTGCTCTGAAATTCGTCCTCTTCGTTCCAAATAAGCGTCTGGTAATTAATGCTTACGCCACTTTCAGCTCTTCCTATCCGTTGGCATTTTGTTTTTGCTGGGACTTTTGAGTTTTTTTGCTGCCCTCTATAAATTCTCTAACGTGAAGCCTAACGAAATATGCAGCCAGGGAAGAAACTCGCGTTTACATTAAGCATGGAGGGCAAATGCAACCCTCTCGTGTACAATGTTTTGCATAAGAATTAATATAATACTAAGCTTCTCCACCTTTTTCGTAGTTTGTCACTTATTCCATCCTCGTCGTCACGCTGTTTTTGAGTGTGAATAATGTGTACCCAACTAGCCCAACGTCAAGCCGTAGTACATTAAGCTATTGAATTGAAACAGCCTAAACTCGTTGTGCGTTATTAGGAGCCACGTAAAACTACCGAATGGTAAAACATGGCGTCTCGAAGTGCTACCTAGGAGGTGGTGAGTGCGACTCTCAGCCACGCGGACAGTGCATTCCAAGGGGGAAATACAACCCTATTGTGCAGAACGTTTTGCACAGGAATGAAGATAATAATAAGCTTCTCCACCGTTTTCGTAGCTCGGCGCTGTAGAGGGCAGGTATAGCTTTGCCAAAAACAGTCCTAAACTCTACCTGATGTGTCTTAACTGCAGTCATCGTGACTCTGGTTTGGCGCGTTACAAAAACCTGAGGGTGTTCGGACTCGAAAGCGGGGTCGAGCTCACAGGCGTTCAAAGAATATAAATTTAGTTGCTTTACAGCAAACTTGTCGTTTTCCTTCATTGCTTCTACCTTTTCGAGATTCTTTAGTGTCAATTGTTTTAACAACGAGCAACTAAATGTATGAGCAATGGTTTTGTGCCAGTGTGCAAATTGGATTTAAACTAGAAAGTATAAGGAACAGACTCATAAACCAAAGCATTCTCTCGTGAGTTACTTGAAGAGGTACGGGACAGTCTGCAGCTTTTTGGTGAGCGAGTTTTCAAACGGCTTCACGCATTCTCTGCTCGAAGTAGCTCACGTATAAACAGTATGAAACATATCTTTAAACTAGCCAGTATTGTCGTTTTCCAGGACGATATAGCTAATAAATTTTGCATGAATTACGCGGGACTGAAGTGTGAAAGAGATTATTACATTTGACGTGAGAGGCAGTGTCGCTTGAACACGAAGGAAATTGCCCACGTTGTCGTCACGTGGGAAATGGCATAACGAAAGGAATCATGAAAGTACTGTGAACCTACTTATCATTTCTTGGCGGTATTTATTTATTTGTCTCTTTATTTGTTTGCAAGAACATGAAAACGCCAATAGGTGTGGTTTTACATGAGGGGTGGTTAGGCAGAAAAAGTTACAAGACGCAATAAACCACAGAAGGCACAAGTGCACCAGGTTCCCCCCAAAAAAAGAATGCAGACTAAAAAAATCAACTTAGAAATGCTTACGGGGAAGTTTGTAAGGACGCCAGATTTGTATGAAAAATGGCGCTGTTTGGAATACCACTCCATTCATAGGCTGTCTCAACGGAGAATGAATGAAGATAAGCAGTGATGCGAGAGGGAGGTAGGTGTGGCACATTTGAGAGGTCATTGCTGTTCAATGGGTGGTGAGCGGTATGGAACAAAGACCTGTCAGGATATAACGTATACGTGGCAAAACGTGGCCACTTCGCGTTTTACTGATTGGCGTTGCATCGTTATATTTTAAATGGGTCACTCTTGTGTGGTGGGAAAACAGGAAAAAGGATGAACCAGGCTGCGTGCTTTCTGACAAATGAGGAAATGAAGTTGCTGCGGTGAGCCGAAGACTACGCTTGAAAATTCCAGCTTTCGTTGTACGAGAACTTCGTAGCTAAGTGATATGGCATTAGGTGGAGACAGATGTAGGTTGCGTCGCAGATATCCGAGAGTCCGATCTCGTTAGTAATGCGGTTTACGCTGGAGCACCATGTAAGGACGTGACAAATGTGGATACCTAGACATTGATTTATTGATTCCTCAAAGGTCACATTGGGACATTGCATGAGGAGTGGGCATGACACGGCACTTGAAAAAAGGGTAACAACATTGTAACGGCAACAGACGATGTACAGTAATTATAGCGGCACTTCTATATAAGGGGTGGGTATGATATAGTACTAGAAAGGAGGGTTACAACAACGTGCCGACAGCAACAGAATGGGTACACTAATTATGGCGGCACTTCTTCAATGGCGTGCTTGAAACGAGATGGGTCAATGATTGTAGCAACTGCAGCAGGTAGGTTATTCCAGTCTCGGGATGTGCGTATGAAAAATGATTGTTGAAATGTATTAGTATGGGCACGTTCCGGATAGACTGCATTGGTGTGACTAGTACGGGAAATACGGTGGGCTAGTTGGATGTACTGATTTCCAAGTTGTTGCAAGTGGAAGAATTTGTGGTAAAGACACAGTCGAGCTATTTTGCGGCGAGATTGAAGTGTTGGAAGGTTAAGTTCTGCTTTTAACGCTGAAACGCTTGAATAGGGGGAGTAACCAGATAAAATAAATCGAGCGGCTCGATTTTGGACAGATTCGAGGGTGTTGATCAAATAAGTTTGGTAAGGATAGAAGATAGCGTTAGCATATTCTAATTTAGGCCGCACGAAAGTTACGTATGCAAGTAATTTTATTGACGGAGGGGTTAGGCCAAGATTACGGCGCAGGTAGCCAAGAGCACGGTTAGCCGAGTTCGTTATGTGGTTAATGTGACAGGACCAGTTTAAGTTGTGAGATATATGGACACCTAAGTATCTAACCGAGTCAGCAGAACCAATAGCAATGTTGTTAATAGTATACTTAGGTTGCACAAAATTGCGGCGGCGGTGGAAAGAAACGTGCACAGTTTTTTGGATATTTAAAGACATCAGCCAGTTATTGCACCAATCCTGCACGCGAAATAGGTCTTCTTGTAATGCGGATATGTCACAGCTGCTACTTATAGGGCGATAATTGACGCAGTCGTCAGCGAAAAGACTGACTTACGACGTAAGATTTATAGGGAGATCATTTATATATATGAGAAAAAGAAGTGGCCCCAGGACGGTTCCTTGGGGAACACCGGAGAGCACGTGCGTGAGTGATGACGTATGCGAACTGGCGTGGACAAATTGTTAAAGGTAACTTAGAAATGCGCTTATCCAATTCAAAACTAATGGGTGCAAATTAAGCCGAGACAATTCTAGCAGTAGGCGGTTATGTGGGACTTTATCAAATGCTTTTTCAAAATCAATAAAGATTGCATCAGTTGGAATGTTGCGGTCTAGGCATGAATGTACGTCATGAAGGAACATGGCAAGTTGAGTGTCGCAAGAATGATCTTTACGGAAACCATGCTGATTAGGATTGAAGAAATTGACGGAATTCAAAAATTTGGCAATGTGCGAATACAATATATGCTCCATGATTTTAGAACAGACACTGGTAATTGAAATCGGACGGTAATTATTAGGGCTCAAATGATTTCCCTTTTTAAATACTGGGATGACCTCACCGATGCGCCAATCATAGGGAACCGATCCTGTGTTCAGAGACTGTTGAAAAATGAGTGAGAGAAACAAGCTGCTCATGTGTTTGGTGTTTTTTAGCACTTTAGCATTTATACCATCAATACCAACAGATGATGAATTTTTCAGCGAGTCAATTACTTTGACTATGCCTTGTGGTTCAAACATAATACTCGGCATGGGGGGGGGGGGGGGTACTCATAAGAAGGGACAGTGGGAAGGTCATTCAAGGGTTCACGCGTAAAAACCTCGCTAAATGCGTTGTTCAATATATCTGGTACTTCACGGTCCGGGGTAGGGAGTCCAGAGCTATCGCACAGCGAAACACAGTTAGATGCACTGGGGTTAATAGTTTTCCAGAAGCGCTTTGGTTCAGTGCGTAGCATAGAGGGTAAGGTGACAGAGAAGAAACTTTGTTTAGCGTGGGCGGTTGAGGTTTTGTAATCGTTTTCAGCGGCGTAATATTTCTGCCAGGCTTGACTCGTGTTAGAATTCTTTGCTGCCCGGAACAATCGCTTTTTTTTATTGTTTAAGCGTTTAAGGGATGTATTAAACCACGGAGAACTCGGGCGTTCAGATATCGTTTTAGTAGGAATATAAAGGCGTATTAGGCGTTGCATCTCTGATTTAAAAAGAAGCCAATTGGATTCAAGTGAGCGCTGCGCAAAGCTGGCTGTAAAGTTTTCAAAGAACGTTGATAAGCCCCGGTTCATACTGTCGTAATCCCCTTTATCGTACAACGAAAGTGTTTTTCTGGTTTTTTTACTTGTGTGTAAACTGCATGAGAATGAAGCGTGCACAACCAAATGATCACTCAGGCCACGCAGGTAGGCGATAGGGGAGACGTTCTCAGGGTGTGAAGTTAAGACAAGATCTAGTATGTTAGACGAGTGGTCAGTAACACGCGTAGGCTGAGTGACCAGTTGGGACAATCCGAAGGTGAGGCACGTGTTGATAAACTCGCCAGGGGGGGTATTTTTTGCTGACATAGAAGCAGTATCAGACCAATTTATACTAGGGAAATTAAAGTCGCCAAATAACAATATAGGACTGTTTGGGTGGGTCGTTCTTAGTTGGTTCAAATTTTCATGAAACAGACGTGCAAAAGAAGTGTCAGTACTAGGAGCGCGATAGCAAACTCCATTCAAGATGCGCGGGTGGGATGCGTGGTAGCAGAGCCAAACAATTTCTAATGGCGATGTAATATTGATGCGCACGCAGCGTAGGTCGCGTTTCGTGGCTACCAGGACACCGCCACCGCGCAAGTTGTTATCCCTGTCCTTGCGAAATATGTCAAAGTCAGGGAGACATGGCAATATTTCCGCATCATCGATTAACGAGTTAAGCCACGTTTCTGTTTGTAGCACAATATTTGACGATGAGGATTTATCAAGTCGCATAGCTTATCCCGCTTCGGAATGACACTTCGTATGTTGCTTAACAAAAATGATAAAGACTGATGGGAAGGACGAGGCCCGCGTAGTTTATTTGTTGGCTGCTATGAACTCTTTTCGACAACCCTATTTGAAGCATGATCAAATACATGGGTTTTGGTGTTTACGGTCAGTGTTTCATGGCGTAGCTTGTAACTCGAGTTTTGCGTTTTCCCAAATTCAATTAGGCGCTTACGGGCAAGGCGAGTACTAGGGGAGAGATCCTGAGAAATGCTGAAGTCGGTGTCTTTAAGCTTACTGCTAAGTGACAGTTTATGGTCCTTATCTTTAAAATGCGCGAATTTAACTATTATTGGTCTGCACTTTCCGGCGCGGAACGTGCCTATGCGATGGGCCCTTTCAATGTCACGGGGTTGAACGGTAGTTTGAAGGAGGCGATTGCAGTGCTCAATTACTATTTTTTCCGACTCTTCCCACGATTCGTTTTGGGTATCCTGGTGCCCATAAAATACCAGGTTATTGCGCCTTGATCTGTTCTCTGAGTCACTAATTCGAGCCGTGAACACTTTTATATGATGAGCATTGTTATCAGTATCCGACTGCAGTCCCGTCAGTAGCGGCCTCGTAGTCTCTAGGGAAGCATGGTCTGACTCGATTTTATCTAGCCGTTCCTTCATCTCTCTGAAGGTCTTTTCATGCTCCGCTAGGGTTGTCTGAATCGCTTTTAATTGCTCTAACATAGCTGACTGACCAGATTGCAATTCTTTAAGTGCCTTGAGCATTTGCGACGAAATGTCGGCAGAGTCAGAAGAGTGGGGGGAGTCAGGCCCAGGGTTCGTCTCAACATCGCCAGCTAACAAAAGCAGCTGCACAATCGCGTTTGTACAGTCATAAGCAAAAGTACAAAACCATAAGTGTAATGAAAGAGACGAGAGAGACAGCAAAGGCACGCAATGACTGAGCGAAGTGAAACTGGTATCTACGAGACGCTAGAACAGGTTTTTGTTTCCGTTAAGAGCCGTGTTTCCTTAAGTGCGCCATGCATATACCTTCAGTGAATTCTTCCATGCTTTGACTTATCGTTTTAGTCGACAACCAGGTGCAAGAAATAACACATTCGTCTGCCAAAAGCCCAATGTATGAATAAATGTGATCTCGTAGATCGCTGGTATATAAGTGTGGACGTAGAGATCCGGGTAAATTCCTCAAGAACACCAGAGATGACAGGACACGGGAAGAAAGCATTAGCATAAGCCCAAGCCAGCTGTTGTCGGTTAGTCAAAGGTTAGACAGCCGTAGAATTACGTGCTTTTCTATGTTTATGTTTGGATGTTTAATAATAGACGCTAATGACGAACTCTAACGAATGCTTTTCTCCAATATTAAAAGCGCGTCGACAGGGATGTTGACGTCTAAGCCAGAATTTAGACATTTGGGAGGAATGTCAATTGAGTGCCGTAATTAACATAGTCGAACAGATTTTCAAAAGCTAGCAGTTATGTAGTTTCGAGCACCCACGTTGAAGAAGAATTCGGCGGAAAGTGTTGCAAGAGGCTTTGTTGGGTGCTCCAAGAACCTTTTCTAGTTTTGAATTTCGCGGAACGGAACCAGTCGAGAGAGTGTTGTGAAAATATCCGTCGGGGTGATGCTTGCGGGGTGTTTGATATTTTTACAAATTTACGTATCGATGCTGTCGACGCCAAGGCGGAGGATAGTTTCAAGGAATCAGTGACGTTTGACAACGCGTCACGTAATAATCTAATCTTGGGCATGTTGGTGTGGAGCGGGATACGGACGGGTGCAAGGCCATCGAGCGGTTTGCAGCGGAATACAGAGCAGACAGGGAGAGGCTGGTGGCTCGGAAAAGCGTCAGTCAGAGACAGCACCTGAAGGCTGATAGGGCAGGGAAACAATGAATTTTGTATTTTTTGGTTAATGATCTTCCAAACTGTTGGAGTCTCTGTTGGTGATGGCTGGTAATGTCTACAAAAAGAAAGTCCGTTTTGTTTTTATGCGGGAGCGACGGAAACTTTTCGGATGTCAGTCGACACACTTCCCTTTACCGTGGCACGTGCGAACATTTTGAGGACGATTGCCGTTTGCTTTCCTTCTGAGCCTTCTTAAAGTGACATTTAATCCGGGAAAGGAGACGTGAGTGTGCCTTTTATTGTTGCCGTTGCGGTGGTTCCTTTTCCTGTTGCTGCTGCATCTGCTCCCGTGATTGTTGTTGCGGTTGCTGTTGTTACAGGGGTATAATTTACAATCACGCTCTCTACTTCAGGCTTAAAAAGTGTCCAACCTGTTCCATGCATTTCCAGTAGCCTTAGGCGGCGGCCCAGTGGGATAAATCACATCCCGTATATATCACTGAGCATATATTTGGTAGGGCCCTTCAGCTTGTTGGCAGCAGAGGGCAGCGAAGAAGGGCGCCATGCGAACTGGGTGGAGCGTAGCAAGCTGTGGGAATAGAGGCTTGAGTTATGCGTCGCACGGTGGACGCAATGCAGCTCAGCCTGGAAGACGACTTTGCGCTGCTCCCTCAGAATGACTAACCTTGCTCTTTTTTTCCAAAATAAAAAAAAACCGTTTGAGTACCTTCTACGCCTCCACGTCCTCCCACCCACACGGTTAGGCCAGGCCACAAATCTCTGTTTGGCGGCGCCGCCTCGCTCACATCATTACAAAAAAGGCATGAACTCGCATCTGGGAATGCGAATATGTATGCATAACCACGAATGAAACTTGGAAGCAATTCACTTATACCCTTCACTAGTATGAACAAATCAGGAAATATTGCGAGCTCGTCCCCTTTCAGTATAGTGGAAGCCGTTCTCTGGCCAGGCGGAAGATTCATTTCCAAATAGTCGATGGTTGCCGTGTTAGTAGTAATGAGAGTGCATAGTGCTGGAATAAAACTTAGGGTTCATAACTCATAGTGCTGTGGTGACTAGAAAGAGTTCGCTTCGTAAGGACGTGACGCCTCATATCCGAATAAGGTTTCACTAATTCTGAAGCGTGCTTCGCTCTCCCTGCCTCGTGTACCGATGGGAAAACAGTTCGCGCCAGGGTGATCACCGTTTTTTTTTTTTTTTTGCCGCATCTCTTCGGCTTCGCCATTAAATGATTGGTCTTTTAAGAGCGGAGTTCCCTTTGGGATAAGTTCCTTACGCAGCGTTCGAATTATTTTCAAGGGTGGAACAATTTTTTGTTTTATTGACGCTTTACAGATGGTTTGTCACCAAATAATTTTATGGATTTTGAAAGGGTTTTATAATCAATGCCGAAAAATTGCAAAAATGAAATTGGTATTTTTACAAGCAATTCGCCACCCTAACTACACAAAAATCCTAGGAACAGCGCGAAAGGAACGTAAACAAGACGTGGACGAGACGTCTTGTCTGCGTCGTGTTAGCGTAGTTTTTAGGATTTTTTACCAACACGCCCAAGCTTATAGCTTAGTCAGTTAAAAATGCTTCGAACAGCAGCTTCTACTTTGTAAGCAGTCTGAAATCATAGTAAATGTGGCAGTTGTGCTTAGTGCGAGGATTGATGGTGATGCGACAGGTAGGAGGGCCAGCCAATACAAACGAGTTCCAGACAGATCAGCTCCCCAGACAAGCAGGTGCTATGGGCGTGAAGGAATAGTGGGGATAATGACTTCCTCGGATGGTGCTAGCGAATAGACTGGTGATGAATTATCAGTTTCATTGTCTGCTATGTCTATCTTCAGTGCAATACTAGTGCGTATGATCGAGGGACAACAGTATCTAAGTATGTAAGTGAACATTTTGTCAGTAAGGGGCTATTTTGGCGCGTTGGTAAGACATAAACAAAAGAAGACAAAAATGTGTCGCAAAACTGCCCCCCTTGCCAAACCAAGAAAGAATTCTGGCTATGCCCCTTCTCCGCAATGCCGGATGGGGGTGATACCTTGGAGCTTACCTCGCCTTGTGGCGTCACGCAAAATTAGAAAAAAAAAAGGATTTTAAAAGACTGTACGGAAGCTAAACTGACAGGCGTGCATAGTTTATCGTCGACAAATTTATCAGCTGGCAATGTCAGGAAGCGAAAACGCGAAGCTTGGAGAATCGGGAAAGTTTGAGGCAGCTAACATTCACAAAAACCGGTTTTCTTTCATCATTGTGATGTATTAGCGAGGATCGCACACTAACGAACTAAATATAGCTGTTTTCAAGGGGTATCATGCGCCTTTTCGGCATTCCAGTCGTCAAGGGGCGGCCCCTTGTGGTCCTAGGGCGAGCGAACACTTTCGCCCGCAAACAGACCTGCCCCAAATCTAAAATGCATATTCCGTCTTCAAAGGAACGCGTACGCTCTGGCGGCGTACGTGGCTTGCAGGGAGAACATTATGCGAATGCAGCGCGTATATTGACTTAGCTGGCAAGGAAGGAGTTTGTAAGCGGCGGATGTTTGGGCCTTAAAATTCCTTGAACTGGCGCTCGTAAACTTCTTGGCACGCAGCTGTCCCTACGTATTGCAATCCATTCACAGTGGCTGCCTGACCTTTAGCCACCTCACGCCATTCTACTGAAGTGGCGTCGTAATGAGATCATGGCTGAACGTAATGGCTTCGCGGAATCTACAGGTTCCACGCATTCTGGAAGTCTGTACGCGCTCTAACGAAAGATTCATACGAAAAACCAGAAATGGGGTGCGCATGTGGGGAGATTTAAAGGAGAAATTTGCATAGCACACAGCTCCCCTTATATCAGCGCATGATCAACGGTACCGAATCGCCTACGAGGAATAAAATAATGGTTTACATATTAGTACTATAATGCGTGTTCCCATACTGTTCTCGGTTATTTGCTCAAATCAAATATACTTTTTTAGATCTCTCTTTAGTATGCATTTTTCTCATTATTTGTACGGATTTCAAGCTACACTTCTTTTTACTTTTTTGCCTTGTTAAGAAGTATCCCACAACATCGCATCCTGCGTGTTTCTCACTCCTGCCTGGTCCTCATAAAGTGCCTGCAAAATACTGTAAATAAAACAAAAAGTAAAGACTACAATTATTGCCTTCATACATGAACTTTGAACGATCAAAGCGATAATAAAGGAGAATTTCTATTCCTATACTACCTGACCTCCGTGTAAGAATTGGGTAAACATTGTAGTTCGTTAAGTATAACCATTATTCTCTATTTCCCTGTGCAAACACGAAGATATGTGTACGTCTTTATTACAACGACAAATAGCGCGGATGACCGAGCGTACCCACGTTGTTGGCCACAGCTCGGGAAACCGTTCTCACAGAAGGCTCCTTTAGCATTGCTTCATTTCGGGGCTCGTATAGGTGACTGGAAACTCAAGCGTGTCACAGTACATTTTTTCAGTTATTTGTTAATAGATAACCTTGTGTAGTTTTTTTTCTTCGTATGGCGTACCAATCTATGCGCAAAGGCCCCGATAACCTCGCCTTTACCATTAAACGCAATCTCTCACTCTTGTACGCCCTGCTCTTCTGAGTTCCCCCGGCATAATTAGTACTCCCCGTCTTCTCCCTGGGATGCAAACTTGCACAACTATGCAGCAAGCGTATGTGAATCCGTGCCGCAAACCATCCCTGTCCGTTTTCACGCTACGTTCGGTTGGCATAGAGCCTTCTGCGCCCCTTTTCACACCGCGGGATTCAGCCTCCAGCTTGTCAGAGTTCCTCAGTAATGCATCTAGCCCGCTTTGCGCCTCACCGTCCTGTTTTCATCTGGCGCCCGCGCACTTTTCCGAGCTCGCCTCGGTGCGACGGGGTCGTGCATAACTTTCTCAGCGTTTGCCTTCGGCGCTAACAAGGGCACGTTGTGCACACGGTCCGGAAGCCCCCTTTCCCATACGTTCCCCAGTGTCCACGCTGAGATGCTCATAACCAACTGGTACCCGTGATGGATGTACAAGCCTACAAAGGCCGGAAGAGTGAGAGTCACGGATCGAACGCCGCCATAATTTTTTGGCTTCCACGTGGGACGAGCGAAGCGACGCGCGAGTTTCGAGCACTCAGGAGAAGCCGTATCTCATCGCGCCTCCGCGGATGCTCCAGTTCCGGTGCGTATAGACAGGCTAGGTTAGCCCGCTTTCGAGGCGACGAAAATGAAATAGAAGTTTTGGTCATTAAAAAGACTGCGTTATCCCGATAACCACGATAACAGTTTTCGGCGTAATGCAGAATTTTGTGCAAGCATGGAGTTCTGCATTACCCAGGGCCACAGGGTATAACAAACGTTTTAGTCAAAAGCTATGAACGTTACTGTCATTCGGCGAATGTGGTTAGTTGGTGGCAAAAATTGGTAACTCGAGTGTGCTGTGTGGAGGCTGTACAAAAACTTGCTTTCCGCTCACGCCTCTCCTCCCAAGAAAAGAAGCATCTGAAAATAATGCCACAAATAAACGAGCACCAAAAGCATTGACTTTACAGTCTGCATCCGTGACTTGGGTCGGTTTCCGCGACCTCTCTTTCGTGCTGCCTTTTGGGAGTTGCTTAGAATACAAATAATTTGAAAAACATATTTACAAGTCGAACAGTCACTTATCTCTGATGATTTGGCAGCTTGTGTTAGCGCATTAAAGCAACCGTATTTCGGAGTTTAAAAACTTAACATCAGCTTGACAGTGCTGTTTGCTTCCTTGCGTAAACATAATAAGGAGCTTTGCATGCACATCTATGCGCATTATAGCAAAGGTATTTCGGAGTTTCAAAAACATAACATTAGCTTGGCAGTGCTGTTTGCTACCTTGCGTGGGTACACTAAGGAACTTGGCATGCCCTTCTATGTTCTTATTGCGTCCCGAAAGGGCAAAACTTGGAACTTTTATAATAGGGCTGTGCCTTTTCTGTTTCTGTCATTGATGTCGCTGTCTCTTATTGGAGAAACGAATCTTTACCCTGCCCCAAACTTATCTATATTTTTTTCCCATCAATAAAAAACTTAATCGTGGCACAACTTTCTTCGTCTTTAGTTTAGTTAAAAGGAAGTTCTGGATGAAAATTAAGTCATGCAGCGAGAAATATTAGCTGGCGCAATGGCGGAACCAAAAAAGCAGTAATAGCAGAGTGTGTTATGATTGGTTATTTTACTGAATGTGTAAATTCAACATTACCGACAAGATTTTGAGCTCGTCACAGCACCCCTTCATCTCCGCAAAATGGTTTAGAACATAGGCACGTGTTTGTATGACTTGTCGACATGGTCCCAACATAAATTTCGTAATCCAACCCATTTGGTGACTCAACTAGGCCCAACGGAAAAGAAAATGCCCGCAAAAGAGCTAGCTTCACGGGTCAATGGAAGTGTCCTTGATGGCGTGCTGGCTATGAAATGATATGGTTGTGGTCGCTCGGGCAGCGAAAAGGCAAGAGAATTCTAAAAAAGCGCCTTTGTTCTTTAGTTTGGGTGAAGGCCAAAGAACTGCAGCGGTATCTCTCGGGCGTCTCACCAAGCAACTGAGGCGTGGCAACACTTCCACCAAAAAGAAGATAGATGGAGTAATGCCGAGACGCCACTTCAGTTTAAGTCAGGCAGCTGTGCTCATTTACAGCTGGGAACGAGCAGCGCCATTTGTTTTTAACATCAGCACCGATGATTTTGCTATCAGCCGCCAGTACGTGCCAGCTCAAGTACAACAAAAAAAACAGAACCAAGTTTTCGTTGTAGGAGTACACTTATTTGCTTGAACGTTTTGTTCTACGCACTTAATATAACTGTAAAATAAAGTACTATGCAGTTTGGCAGGAGGAGTGCAGAAAGCCTTGCATCTAAACTTGATTGCAGACCTCTGAACTCTACGCAGACATCACACGCCGCCATGCACTGAACAATGTAGGTCGGAGGCTTTGGAATGCTTTCAAGGTTATCAAATGCGCTCCGGTTGGCGTCCCTTCAGCTCAAAATTTGCCAGCCTATCCAGAAGAATTTTGCCCTCGAGCTTGTGAATCGCACTTTTACAGCAAAGCAGAACATTTGCAGAAATGATGGGGAATTCGCAAGGCACCTCACGTGACAGCGCGGTCTTCATTTTAGTAAGCAGCCTCATTGGCTGAGGCAGATGGTGGTGGTCGCTAGGCCAAGGCGGCGGTGACTGTCGGTGAACCGCGGGGCGCCACAGGGTGCCAGAGGGTGCAACCTGCTCATAGTACCACTGAAGTAACGGAGGTGCTAACAGCTTGGCTTGCACATCACTGACTGCTTTTTTGAACATTGCAATTCCTGACCCATGAATCCAGCGTGGCCGCTCTTTCCCTTACTCTTATTGAGGCGACTGCCTTCGATTTTTCATCAAATATTAATAGTGACGTCCGTCAAAGGCTTCCACAAGAACAGTATTAAAAGGGCCGCCACTGTAAAAAGAAAACAAATAAATAAGAACACACATGAGTTCGTGGGGGATTTCAACCAGGTGTTTCTTCGGTTGTTATGGCCTCTTCCTGGTCACGCCCGGACTTCTGTCTTCTGCAATAGGGTGACCCATGGTGCTTTACCAACTATCCTAAATCGGAAGATATGCCGTCGATGGTTAGCACAGGTAAAAAAAAAAATATTCGTTTAGTTTTGCTGCAATTTCACTAGGATTTGTAGAAAAGCAATTGTAGGTCTGAATAAAAGAAGTATGATGGTAGGGCATTTAGAAAAGATGTGAAAGGATAAAATATTACCTAATCACCATAAGGTTTATGAACTCACGATAAAGCCTTGCGAGGTAAAGCCAAGAACGCATGAAAGGGAGCGGTCACTACAAGATCGCTAAATCCTTTCAGTTGTTTAAATTTTAAGTTTTCATTCCTGAGATCCGTGCGGGAGCCCTTTAACCATACCAGACGAACTGGAATATCACTGCAGGTGTAAGAATGCATACTACAAGAAACCAAGACATGGCCTCACCCTCACCTGTTGGTCTTCAGCGTACGCGAGAGGCAAGCAGGATGCACCCCGAATTTTAGTATAAAAGTGCACTATGACGCCAAAGTGACGAACGCAGACCCAGTACGATAAGGCCGCATTGGTAATAGACATCTATTTTCAATGACAACTAACTCTCTTTTGGTTTCAACGACACCTCTGTCGCAAGGATACCTCTCGACTGACCACTACGAGTTCCGTAAGAGTGACGAAGGCCTAACTACCGAATCATGAATCAAGATAGTAGACCATGTAGGTTTGGACGGGGCATAAAATCGATCTTTTCGAGTACGGGGTGTCTGCGCGGCGAAGAGGGCTCCAGGATTGGTGAGACTTGCATAGCGCCAACAACACTCAAAGCAGCCACGTCTAACGTTGCCGTGAGTATCACACTTCCTCCGCTCAGCCGGCGGAACGACGTTTTATGACTTTTATGGCTAATAAGATGGCATAATGTAGTATGCTTTAAATAGCATGCCGAGGGAGTCAGAATGTTTTCAGATGCACGAAATGAACAGTGAAAGGCGCCCGCCTCCAACCAGCTCTGTTGCCAATTTTAGATGCGACTGCATCTCATTCACTCGCCTTGTCCCTCCATACGGTGTTGTTGTCCGTCCGCACCCCTCCCCCTAAACTATAAAAAAAATAATAGCTAGCGTAGCCCGGTTTCGATTCCACGACCCTGTGGGCGGAACGCGAGGTACATGGTGCTCTTCCCACTGCGCCGCAAAACCGAGACAGAATCAGATGCTACGAACGCGCCTTATATCCTTGACTCATTCAAACTACGTCAAGAAGCTACTGATACAACGCATGATGGGGCAATGATTAACACTTGCAATAAAAGAAAAGAAGCTCCCACTTACAGCAACAATGATGGAGTAAAGGTCGCTGCGACAGCGAAGCCCCGCGCATACCACTTAGAGATATTGACCCAGATTGGCCAATAAAACATAATAATAATCATTAAACATAATAATCATACGCGTTCCCGACACGTTTCACGCGATTTCAGAATCAATCCAACGGAAACACCAAGTGAATCCCACGATGCGTCGCATCTACACAGGGTTCCCCTCGCGGGGAGGTGGGCGCAATCTTTTTCCCCAGTTGGCGGCTTTCCAGTTTCTAGAGGCCCGTTAACCGGTCACCAGATACATTGAGGTCAGCTAGCACACGAAAAAGCGTGGAAAAAAAAACAGAGCTAATGTTGAAATAGAGGCGTTGAGAGTACACAAGAAACAAGCGTCAAGAACAGAATGCTTTGGCCAGCCTTGAATTAAAATGTAATAACAATTTTACTGCAGCAGCGTTTGTATTTGGGCAAGTTGGGGCATCATTTACCGAAACAGCGCGATGCACGGGACAAAGGGAAGAAAAAAGAAGAAAAGACGACGCAAGCGCTGAGTCGTCTTGTAGGTCTTGTCAGGGCTTGTGTTGTCTTTTCTTCCCTTTGTTCCGTGAATCGCGCTGTTTCGTTAAACAATTTCACTATCAAAATGTTGCAGGAAAATGGAGTTCGCAGCACTCTTCCAGCAAGTAACCTCCACCTATCCCATATGAAATCCTTGCAAGTCTTTGGGGTCACGCATTTCTATTTTTTCCAGAAATGAACTTGTGCTGTACAAATGTCTGTAAGTGACGTTCTATAGATGTATGTCGTTCGGCGGCGAGTGCGTATAGATGCAACAATCACGAAATGAGACATCCAATTTTCTTATACGTAGAGCCTTGCTTTTTGTACGACTTTGAGGAATACGAAGAATCAGACAGGAATCGCGGGACGTACTCACTACACGTTTCTGAAGCTCTGGTTCCTCGGAGTTTATTGCGTTCGGGCTGGCCCGTTCAGTCAGCCGCCTTCCTTTGCTTCCCTATCTCTCCCTGTTGTTATTTCGGGCTTATCACTGGCACCAACATCTGTATTCCGTACGGGTTTTTGCAGACGTTTGGTGGTAGCATAAAGACCGCTTCTTTTGCTGTCATAATGCTTCCTAAAATACTTCCTAAAGAAGAACACACTCTCACCAGTAAATCAACGAATATATGTGAATCTAGATCCATGCATAAGCCGCTTGCTTTGTCAGCAATATATGGCGCAGCAGTATTTTCTGCGTAGACCATCGTGAACGGTATCTCATATTGCGTAGCGTAATAAAAGGAGGCATGCTTTGAACACGGAGATCAAAGGGTAGTTGAAGAGAGTGATCGCAGATTATATCTGCTCAGAATTCCGGGATCCCAAACAAAGATTCAGTTTCCCTTCATATAATCATTCGGCAGCCACGGATGGCATTTTTTGGGTTCCCTAACTAATGGGGACTTCCTATCCTCAAACAAATAAATCATTGATCGGGCGCACACGCGCGAAAAAGCACGCACCCACGCACACAAGCACGCACGCATGCACATAAGCACGCACCAAAACGCACATCCCATGCTTGCACACACGCCCGCGAACGTACAGTCACCGGGTGGAGTTGTGGATCAGTGCTACTTTCCCATTACGGAGGCCAGGGGCGTAACCAGGGGGTGTTTTCCGGTGTCAGAACACCCCCCGAGATTTTCTGAGAGGTGTATTTTCCCCTATGGCCCTCCACATTTCGGTCTTTGCTTAGTCCACGCTGTTCAAACTCGGCATTGGTATGTTTATAGGAGAAAACAAATTAAGACATTTAGATAAAAATGAAAATTGAATTATGTTTGCACGCAGGCAATCTTTACTTTCCGTTTTTTTGTTCGTTTTTGCTTTTTTGTTTTTTGAGGAGGCGGCGTATACTTCTGGAAAAATACTTCTGGCTACGCTACTGGCGGAAGGCCCCTGCTTGAAATCTCGTCCAGACCCAAATTTATTTAACGTTGTCTGCAGCTGAGTAGCCCTGTACTTTCATTTATTTGAACCATCGGCCATTCTGTGGGGCGTCCGTGTGCCAGAGACGCCGGAGTTTCTAGGTACCGAGTTAACAAATGCTTCTGCATTAAAATGCGTGGCGTACGGCCCGTCTAAACAATTTGGCAGCTAGGAAAGGCTCGGGTCGTACTGACTTCGTTAAGTTCATTGTGATCCAAATGCGAAGCATTTATGTAAAAGGGGCAGTGATTAAGGATAATTCAGAACGATTCATTGGGAAAATTCTCCATCCAAATTAGTGTTCTGAAGGGCTATTGTGAAGGTCTTCATTACTGGATCGATTTTACCGAAGTTTTCTGGCACTCGGTAAGCCAAATAAGCGTATCTTCGTGGAACGCATCCGAGTGTGTTTTATGAGTCGGGAACGAGCGGTGACTGCATTATTGAATTCCTAATTGGCAGGGTGAGGATGGGAGCGGTTGGTGGCCAAAAAAAACGCGTAGCTCACACCCACTATGACTGTTGTCATTCGTCTGAAGAGAACTATTTTAAATGTCCACTCTCAACTGATATTTACGTCTGTGGGCACCTACTTATTTAAAAAGTAAGTTTATGATTTGTTGTACTTAACATATTCTATATCTGTTGAAAGTTACTGCCTTTTCTCATGATGTTCCAATTTGTTTTATCACTTATCCGCACTTATCCGTAGAAGCTTTGGCACAATCTGCGCCGTACTAGTAATATTTGCTTTCTTTCAGCGTCGTGTCGGCAGATGTTGGCCTTTTCCCAAGTGTTTTCCAAATACCTATCCCATGATATGACACTTGGGTTCTACTGTCGCCGTTGGTTGTTAAATCTTTCTTGGCTAATCTTTTTTTCGTATTCAACCCTACAAACGCAGTAATAAACATATCCAGCACGAAGCCACACAAGATCAACCCTAAAGACCACCTGCTCCCATCGTAATCACGGTCACTTCTTTGGTGGCCCTCTCAAATAACGGCAGATACCAGATCCACTGACTGACCAACATGAAGCGGGGAAACTCCCTACTGGAACGACGTTTGTAGTTCGGAGAGAAGACAGGATTGAAGTGGTTGTTCCTTTTAGATGGTTGTGAGGCACGTCGTTAAAGCATTTGGTTGCCGCCATCACGGCGGCGTTTTATCACCACGGCTGTTCCTAGTTCTTGGTCTCTATTCTTGCTTTCATCCATCTTGTGTGAATTCACCGTCTTGACAGGGAGCATTTCTTAGAGAATCCCAGTTGTCACATGCTTCGGGCTTGCGAAATTGATGTGTGCGTGCATTCACAATGTTGGCGTTTGATTTCGTTTAATGGCACCAGTTCTAAGGTGTACCTGCTTTTGGGACGGATGGGTTGTTCGACGGGATGGGATGGGTTGTTCGAAGATGTTTACAAGCCAAAGAAATCATAATTCTGACTGCTTTTAAGTCAGTGATACGTGAGCATAAAAATAATGTTACAAGTTTGGTTTTTACGGGTAGAAATAAACTATTAGTTGGTTTCGTGTTATAGCGTCGCAAGGGGGCTGTTCATGCGTCTCTATCAGAAAAGACCCAATCCACTGCAGCCGTCCATGCTTTTTCTATGAACATTGTTGGTCACATCATCATGGGATAGAAAAACAATAAAGCGAAATAAAACTTTCATTTATTATAGATCTGTAGGAGTTTGAGCTTTATAAATGAGGAAACCGGAGGCGTCAGTATAGTTTCCCGCTATTAGGCGAAGGGTTTTGCTGCCTAAAGCGGAACAGAAATATTACTAGTCCTGCTATTAGTCCCTATCTCATGTGGGGACCGTATTACAGAACCGATTGTCGCGACCTTCTTTTTCTGTGGTCGCGGCATAAACTGCTCGTCTTATAGCAACACACTATATTGTTGCGATTGTGACGGCCATGAAAGTGAAAAAAGTGTGGTTTGCAGGTTAACAGTTAAGCAGAGAGTAATTATGTTTTTGAAATGTTTAAAAAATAATTGAACCAGTACACGTATTCTGCGATGTTATTCAGTTTAACACACGCCTTTCAGGTCAATTTCGACCAACGTTACTGTGTTGCCCCTTGGTATTATAGAGTTTTACTATAGCATTTTCCGCCCTACGCCAAGTGTTAACGTATGCCCTCCTCTTGTGTAAGTCGCACTGCGCATGCGCAGTACGTGAAGGTGGTTTGGCGTTTAGCGGCCGTAAAACAAACGGGCTCTATTTCAGCAAAGTAGCGTGCGTGCGCTACAACCCTTGCGTGTCCCTGTCTTTCCAACATGGCGGCAGGTAGAGTAGACCATCTCAACGCTTTCGTTCCTCTGTGAGCAGTAATATGCATCTTATAGAGCAAGTTTCTTGCTCCGGTCTTCTTAAATAGGTCCCGTGGTTTGCACGTTGCTGTCGCGGTGAGTGAAACTAACGTGCAATCGCGGACTGCCCGAACTAAGTTCCCGCAGGCCGGTGCCCGATGCTCTGTGTTTGCTGTTGAGCGTTCGCTTTAAGGTGGAAGGCGACAGCGGGCTCCTGCTGGTGGACTGTGTTTGCTATGTTTGGAATTAGCTGATTCCAAACATAGTACTAGTGACGACTCAACCTAGTTTGTGGGGTTAAACGCTTGTCGGCTTGCGCCTGAGTGAAGTGCGTTGCTGTTCGACCCCGCTAATCGCGTGAATTGAGTGCGATGTTTATGACTGGATGGAGGCAAAAGATCTCATTTTATTCTTGTGTTTCCGCCTGACCGTTCAAGCAGTTACGTGGTTACGTCACCTCTGTTCTAAGACAGACTTCTGGATGGTTTTCGAGTCGAATAAAATGTATACGTGAAACCAGGGCCTTTGATTCCGCGCCTTCTGTGCGACTGCGGAAACAACTTACCTCGGTGCTTCAATGCTTCCCCTATGAGTGTGCTTATGCAGGAGAATATTTGTATCATTTTGTGGACGTTTCGCATTCAATACTAACGGGAAGGCGTTTGGTTCCACTGGTTGGTTAGTCGTGCCCACGAAGAAAGACGTATTTGAGAAGTGGAATCCTCTGGGCTGGGACAGCGCGGGCGGGCGGCGCATTAATGTCACGGAATAGCGAGGAGGAAATACAGCTTGCGGGGCAGCACAACGGATGACGCGTCGAGTCCGTTGCGATTGAGGCCCCTAAAATTACTAAGGTCGTGCCTACCGCTCCTTCCTCCGCCGCTCTTCTCTTTTTCTCCGCCGCACGCCCTTGAACTCGGGGGCGGTGCCGCCATTTTTGTTGGCTGCTTCAGAGCAGACGCCCTCGCAACGCTACAGGCCACTCGCTGGAGTTTTTCTTGCAGTTTGCTCTGGTTTTTACACCAAATCGCTAATTGTTGTCATTTATAGGATTTCACGAGTCCTATTTTACCAACACGCACTAAGTGAGGTTGTTTTTTTTATTTTTGTCTACAAGGGGATATTTGTGCGAGGTGGATGCCGCTCACGCATACGCACAGCGCGGTGTTTATTTACGTCGGCGGCATGCTTGTAACATCTTAATAGTTCGTGAACGCGAAAGGATATCGAACGTGAACATTTCGAACTGCCCTGTTACGGTAATTCCTTTCTTGCATTCGCGTGACTGTGGTCGTGCAATCACTACACAGAGGGCTTGCGCACGGTTCGCGGCAGTGTACAGAGCGCGTCATTCGCAAATGCCGTCGTTCGAGCGCTGAGCTGGCGTCCTTGCGTTCGCCTTTCTTACGATGGTTGTGATTCATTAGCGGCGTTCAGTCTGCGCCCACTTTTACTATGGACATACATCCTACCTTAATTCAGCGCAGTTTAGAGTGCTTCGCGGTTTTTGTAAAAAATGTTACTTTCGCCTTCATGTCGCTATAGGCTGCTGTGAATAGATTAAAAACGTACACATGCTGTTGTGCGTGTGTCCACGTACAGCGACGTGAAAAGCCCCTGCTTCCCCGACTTCGCAGCCGGATACACTAAACTGCACTCGCGGCCGTACGTTCATGTGCGAACCGAGTGAAAAACGCAGGCTTGTAATTCTGGGAATAGGCGCCACAGAAGACTGCGATCAATTGATCGCTTACACTGAAATTACAGATTTGTGGCCTCTTTTCATACCAACCAGAGATCCAGTCCCTCTACGTACAAATATATATCGGCTCATTGAACCAATTACGACAGTTAATTAATCATGCAACACGTTTTTTTACCGGCCGGGGTCGTTTACAGCCCTTATAATTGGAGGCCCCTGGCCACAATTGTTTTGTGCTGGGATATATTCTGGCATATTTGTACATGGCACTAACACAGGAATACACCCGAAAGAAATTCGAAAGAGAACCGATATCACGATGATTATCAAGAGAAAACAATAAGGTATATCACAAAAATGAATTGGTGCCACCAAATGCATATTTTATAGGAACAAACGTCTGTAATGACGTCGTGCAGGTGGCTTGTGCTGCTGACGTGGCTTCCTGTGAGGCAAAATGCTGGAAGTGGCATTTGGGTTTACTTTTTTAACGCCAAGCTTCTCCAATATCTGTTGCTCGAATTGATCCGTGAAATAATCTTATTGAGAAGAAAAAAATGTGACCACCCAGTCTGAGATGCGCTACAAACACTTCGCAAATATAGGCAATAATGCATTGCAGAAGAGAGTTACTGACCGTTCTACCGTAGCATGGTCAAATTCTTCTTCACGCATCTGCTAAGTGCCGCGTCCACGCTCACCTCTCTTACATTAAAAGCGTTTAACAAGAGCTTTTCTGGACAAACATATGTCGTCTGCTGAGAATAATATATTTTCCCAGTGTGTTTTGGTTCACATAGCAATGACTGGACACGATGCGCCGTTGACTACTAAGATGAAGTAAGCGCGCACACAGCAAATGCACGGCCTCACGTGTAAAGCAAACTTTAAGATGCAACTAACGGTCCTCTGTGTAGTGTGCCTACACAGAAGAAAGGGCGTACAGCCGTTGCGGTGCTAATATGCATTTCAAGTGCCCATTCAAACGTGCACATATTTAACAAAGCGATAACATAAATTGCGAATCAAACTTACGTCAACGGCGCGGTCACTGGATTAGCTGTCCTTAAATTGTTTTACCTAGCCGCAATTTTTTTTCTCTTTACAGCGTCTATATGCACCGCACCGACCAAGCACATATTACGCAGCAAATCGCTCCAATGTCTTAACAACGGGATTATAATACTACCCGCGTCGCGTACACACAAAACATGACTTCACGCCACGAACAGCATTCACGCACTTGGAACCCACATGCTGCATGGTTAGACACAAGCTGCCGTCGGCAAAAACAAGCGCTAATTCGGGTGAACAATTCTTGCGTCACGAAAACCTGACGACAACCGACTGAACATTCTACGCCGCTGACAATTATGCTGGGAGTTAAGCACGCACATGACAAATACACTTCCTCTTATCCAAAGCAAAGCTTACGACGTGACGAACTAACCGCTGCGCGCAATGCTATTCAGAACAAAGGGTGGGCGACGGTCGCGGAGGGAATACGCATTTTCTCGTAAGTGACCGCTCAAGCTTGCGCAGAATTTAACAAACCGAGAACAAGCATTCAGAAACTTACCTCGCAAAAGAATGACGCCGGTGTCAGCTTGAAGTATCCCCGTTCAAATCTATGCAACCAAACAAAGTCTTTCGCCATCCCTAACCCTATTCGCGCTGCCTAAGGCACAACACATCGGCAACGCGAAGCAACATAACGCGACACCGATGCGACATTTGTTCGGAACGAGCAGCTAATTCTTCCTTTGCGATTCGCTAGCGCCTACGATAGAGCCAGCACTGAAGCTGCGCAGACAAACATGGCGCCGTACCGGCGGCGTTGCGCAATGTCCCAACCTGGTGAGACAAACCGTCAGCGGAGGCAGAAAAAAAAAAACGAAAGCTACCACGTGACTGTTTGTTTTGTTGGCCAATGGCGGAAGGCACTAGCTGGAGAAAACGAAAATAGCAAAACACGTAGGAGGAAAGCAGCGCGGGTGAGGGCGAAAGGCGGCGACATCATAGAATGGCGCTACCTCAGTAATTTTAGGGGCCTTAGTTGCTTTAGTTTACATGTTCTTCTACGGACGCGGCGCAGAAAAATCATAATATCATCAAATACTTTAGAAAACTTGCCAGACTTGTTTGTGTAAAAAAAAATAAAGAGAAGTCTGGACATTTTAGCAGCAGTTAAAGGGACACTGAAGTGAAGTTCTCAAGCTCCCGTTTTTGCTTGCACTGCGTAGACTGCCTGAATTAACACACTTTTCGTTGTCAGTCCGGTTGATAGGTCGGTAATTATTTTATAAAGCCCGAAAGAAGAAAAACTACCATGCGCGGTCTGCGGCGGCCGCACCAAATAAAGGCTGTGACGACGGGATGAGGTGCGCCGTGATTGGACGATGTCCAAAATTAGCATTCAAACAAGTTTCGGTTTCCGTTCTGTAAAACAACATGCTTGACATCCGACGTTATCGTTGGATGGACGTTCTCGATATCCCAATAATCGCCATACCACGCTTCTGCCATGTTGTCGGCTGTAAAATGACTAAGATAAGCCTCCCAGGGAGGGTTGGAATCGTCGCGATCACTAGCCGAGGCCTACGCATAGGATCAACGCCCTCCGCGTCACCGCAGACGCTCAAATTCCATGCGCTTTTCCCCCATATTTGGAGCTTGCCTCACTTATGCCTGTATTGGGAAAAGCGTGTTCGCACCAGGCCAATGGTCTGCTGATTCTTGCCTGTGCCTACTGCCTGCAAGCAGTCGGTGCGTATTGGCCGTGAGGCCCACCACTGGAGAGGCCGGCGCTGCGATCGTTTTGACGTCACTTGTGGGATCACCGTTCCTATCTTGCTGCGTAGTTGGCTTGCAGGGCGTGACACTTCTAAAAGTTCTAAAAGTATTTTTGTGTTTATTTCCTTCGTTTGAAGTTAATTCTCAGTGCGCCAAGCGCAATTCGACCTAATGGTGACTGTATAACCGTGTCAACTGTGGTAGATCATCCGCAAACACCATGAGCGTGGTGGTGTATTACGCATGCGACTGAAGCATAAGCAGCGGCTTGTTTCCCCGATCAACAATGTGGACTACGACGATCGCCGAGTGGAGTTTCTAGATTTCCCTTGTTTGCAAGAAATGTATAAAGCAGGAAATCGTGAAACGTTAACTGCTCGCAGAAGCACACGCAGCCGCCGTGCCTGCCCGCACAGCCGACGGTGCAGCTCGAACCGACGCAGGTCGCGGCAGCAACTTGTCGCCGCTTTTTAAAATCGCACAAGTCGTGGAAAAGAAGTTCCGGATTGGTGAAAGTGGATGTTAGTGTGATGAAAAATTCTGAAAATTAGTGTCATCAGCTGTGGTTTTCAAAGCGATGCTCAAATATCTGCCGCGATTTACGCCGACCGACCGTGGATGTCGGTCCCGGCAGCGCCGGCCCGTTCATGCACGGTGCGGCGAGCGGCCGAAGGATGGCCATGCTTGCGCGCAAGAATCGGCCGAGGCCGTGCAGGTATCTTGATCGTCGATCGCTTCAACGGAAATCACCGCGCTTACAGAGTTCCCGGTGCGGTGATACGTTCTGTTAGGGACTGTCACTCGCAACTCTAACGGCGATGAAATATCTGCTGCGACGCCAAGCCTAAAGTTCCCAACATCCGATTACGTGCATCCGAAGCCGGCTGCGAGCTGTTGGCGAAGGCCCTCCTGTCGCGCACGCGCGTGTTGCATTTGGGTTCCTCTAACTTCTTGGGGGCCCCCAACGCTCGGTTCTCATATTCCAAATATCCCCATTACCCGAAATCATTAACGACGTGTTTCTCCTCAAACGCAGCCTCGCCTTCTGTGAGCAGTCGTGAGTTTCGAAATTGATGCTTGAGAAATGCCGGCTTACTGTAAACATACAAAACACGCTGCAATGATAAATTACCCCGCCGAGCACCTAATGAAAACTAAATATAGCCTTGTACAAACCCGCTCGAAGGCGTTAAAAACTCGCATTCATAAAGTTCATACATTGCGGACAAGTCGCGAAAAGTAAACATCAGCCGTGCAGAGTACAGGCTACGGCAGTGATCGTTAATCAAATCCGGGCATGACTATAAAAACATCGTAGGGGGAATAGGCACTGATCAAGCCAAACTGCAAACCATAACAATACTTTTAAGCATGTGCGGCGAAGCAATCTGATCAGCGTTCTCGCATCATTCATTTACCAGGCAATACGAGCAGTTCGCGCGGTGAGATCATAAGTGAGCGACGCGCTTCCGTCGCTGTTACAAGGTGTTTGCTTGCACGCACATGTCCCGTCACAAGTATTTCATAATGAATTTACAGCGTACCTTTCTCGGCATCAGTTGCATCGTCCTTGGCGTTAGCTGGGGCCGGATTCTCTAAAAGGACGGGGCGTCGCTTTGAAACGACGTGGCAGCGCCATGCAAATGCATGTGTTCTGGGGTTGGGGCCGTCGCTTTGGGGCGGCGGGCTGGGGCAATCACCGCAGAAAAACGCCGTGGCAAGGGCGCGAAGCGACAAGTGAAGCGACGGGGGGGCAGTGGGTGTCGCTTCGCGCCCTTGCCACAGCGCTTTTCTGCAGGTGATTGCCCCAGCCCGCCGCCCCAAAGCGACGGCCCCAACCCCAGAACACATGCATTTGCATGGCGCTGCCACGTCGTTTCAAAGCGACGCCCCGTCCTTTTAGAGAATTCGGCCCCTGGCTGCGTATGTAAGAGCTGTGGGTCGCGATGGTAGCAACTACCTAAACGCGGCGGTGTCGCCGGGAACAAGCGAGTCACTGATTGCTTGCCCGAATTATTCGGTTTACAGACAACTTTTTTGGTAATTTGCATCAAATCCACAAGGAGCGGGCGAGACGGTGGCCGCAAGAAAAAAACACGCTTCCGCATACGCACGGGAAATCTGCTGTAGCAGACGACAACAAGATTCGGCGTCCTACAAGTGACGTCACTCGTAGGTGGCGCCACGGTATGTCCTCGAGGCCAATAGCAACAGCACGTGAACGAGAACTCGTTAGCGAGTTTTTTTTTTTTTAATTGCGATAGTATGCCCTTTGGCATAAAGTCCTAGAGGTACAAGTTGGCACCCGTTTTCCGGAGGAAATCCAGAAGACAGCGGTGGTGGGGCCCCCACAGCCATCGCTGAAGATCGGGGGGTCTCCCAGGATGCAGGCCTGTGCTGCGAAGGTGCCGGGATCTCGTTGCACTTAGGGAAGGGCACGTCCATAGCAGGTGGTTGGTGTCGGCGTCTTCAGCAGGAGCCGTACAGAAGGGGCAGTTGTTGGTAAACGGGGCATGGTATCATGGTGGCCACGCCCTGATTACCTCAGGAGAGAGGGCCACCCCAACTCGAAGTCTACGGAGCAGGACCTCCTCCAGGCGAGCAAGCCCACTGGGAAGGTCTGTTCCACACGGTGGGATGACAGCGCGTGTGGCGCGACGCAGATCTTCCTTGAGTTGGACTAATTGTTCATGTGGGTCTGCTGACAGCAAGGGCTGCGGTCGTGAAACCGACGTAAGGTGAGAGGAACTATCCGTCGCAATGTGACCGGTGATAGCATTACGCCGGCTCCACGACAGTCGGAGAGGGCAGGGTACGTATCTAGTAGCTTATGAATGTCTCTTGAGACAGACGAGTTGGAGGCTACACGGCGCAAATCCCTTACGGCCGCCGTTGAGTCCGTGCACAGTAAAACTTCCAGAGGCTTGAAGTGCCGGTAGTGGCGCTAGGAGTCCGCCCCGGATGGCTGTAAGCTCCGCGAGCATAGACGGCCAGGTGTGGCGTGTTTCATAAGCGCAGTTTTGGTTCGCTTCTGAATGAGAGGGACATTCGATCACCGTAGTTAAAACTCCGTCTTGGGCCCCAGCGTCCACAAATGCCTCTAGAACCTGGGCGTCAATGTCAGTCTGCGCGCGTTCTGCGAACTCGCTCGCGGATCAGTGCACGTTACGGCCCAAAAATGGTGAACCCAGTATAGAAAACATCGGCCGGAAACAAAAAAATCAACTTACACAAAAAAGGAGTGTACCGTCGGGGATTCGAACTTGCGACTTGCAAAATAAAGATACCTACGGCTCCAACCCACTTGAGCACGGGTGAGCGCACCCGGTACTGGAAATATAAGTTATATAATGTATACCCAGTTGACACTTTTATTTTGTTTTAGCATTTCAAGCAGTTTAGGTGACTATTTGTTGTATAGCGCTCATGCAGTACGTCTCCCCCAAATTTTCACAATATCTCATGTCTAACAATTGCAATTATTAAACGGAAAAGCGTTCGCAGATGTGTGGCGTGCTGCTGACCGCTGTGCTTGCTCACCCAACGCAAAAAAGTGCTTCCTGCTCCCTAGCTTTACGCTGTACGGTAAAAGTTTCAGTTGATTTTATTTCCTGATACCTATATTGACTTCGCTGACTCTTCTCCTGCCTTCAAGTGGCCTTAGATTTTCCTAATAGCCTACCAGTCAGCGAAGCCTCGCATGTGCGCTTGTGCAGGGCTTCTGTGGAGCGACCTGGACTTGGAGCTTGATACAAAACTAACGAACAAAGTAAAGAACGGCACATTCTTTCATTCGCAAGCGTGTAGTGTCTTAGTTTCAAGTGAACGAACGAATTGCGACGACTCGTCGGCGGCCGGCGGACTAAACGCTGGGCCGACTGACTCTGTCGGAAGGTCGGCGAGCCGTGCAGTAGCGCAGTCAAGTGTCAAGCCAAGTCATCTCCTCCTGACGTCACACGAAAATGCCACAGAAATTGGGCGAGGATGCATAGAGGAGGACAGCATTTTCGAATTGATTTTCTACTAATTAAATTCGCGTAAACGCACTCAGAGAGAGAGAGAGAGAGAGAGAGAGAGAGCTCTTTAATGTGGGCTGGAGAGGTCAGCTCTGCTAGCGGCAGTGCTTGCTACGCCAGATGGGGATGATTACAATGCAGTGAAGTGAATGTGAGAAATCGGGAAAGCAGCAATAGAGAGAAAACAAAAGTTGAATAAAAATGGCACGCAATGTAGTGCAAGGAAAAAACTCGAAATAAAGTTAAGCAAAAGACAAGAAAAATTGAGCGAATGGAGCCCAGGAACGCAGAGCGCCTAACAAGGAAAAGGAATCAAAGCGTACACAACGACGCAAACGCGTACAGACGTAGCCATGCGCACAATGGGAAAATTATTACAAAGTTTTGTCTAGTCCTGAATCTCGCAGAAAACGCAGAAGAATCTTCGTCCCTAAATATGAGTCATTGTTGTTGTCCCAGGGTCCAAGAAAGTGACACAACTGAAGGGTTGCTCCGCGTCGAACACGAGACAGGCAGCTCGCCGCTGTAACTCGCGCAGCGGAAAATCGCGGGCATATACACAACAAGTGCTCGGTAGTCTCGCGCACAGCGCACGTGGGGCACAGTGGTGAATCCTCCCACCCTATTCTGAACTTGAAGCTTCGGGTGTAAGCCACGTTGAGACGCAAACGATGCAGTACACCTTCAGACGCTTTGCTTAGGTCGGGTGGAACACGGAATTTACAGAAAGGGTCAATTCCATGTAGAGGTGGATATCCGCTGCGAGGGTGCTGCCACTTCAACATTTGCTCTCTCCAACCAGTTCGATAGATAAGGGCACAACCATCCTCTCGAGAGAAAGGAAGCTGTGTCGTGTTACGCAGAGAGTGGCCAGCGCTGGCTGCTGCATCAGATATTATATTTCCTTCTATTCCCGAATGACCAGGAAGCCATTGAAGCACAATGTAGTGGCCCGCGCGCACTACCGCTGTGTGGATTTCACTAATTTCACACACAAGCTGACTGCAATGGTTGGACAGCCTTTTTAGAGCTTGCAAAGCACCCCGAGAGTCTAAGAAGATCACCCATCGTCGAGCTTGATGTGCACCAATGAAATGAAGGGCAGCCCTTACAGCCGCTAGCTCAGTAGCGGTGGATGATGTTTTATGGCTCAGTTTTTTCCTGATTGTGCACTGGACCGACGGAATCCACACGCCAATGGCAGATGATTCTTCGGTCACTGAGCCATCCGCATAAACGTGGGTGTGGCTTGCGTATGCGGTAAATAAATACTCAAGTGTGAAAAACTTCAGTGCAGGTGCGGGCATGGACGTCTTTTTGCTTATTCCGGGAATTGTCGTTATTATATTCCATGGTGCAAGTATCCACAGTGGCAATGCTGGCTTCACAGGTCGCTGGAAATTTGCTGGAAGCAAGTCTTTTACATGGGATGTAGTGGTGGCTGCCAGGTGATGCGCATGGCACCGAGTGACGTGACGTAGTGACGTTCGAAGGCACTCTTGATGTTGAAGCACTGACGCAGAGAGGCACCGAGCTCGGCCTTTTACGCTATAGCCTCCCGGCCCTGGATCAACTGTCTTCTACAAATTTGAAGGTCATCGATTCAGTGCTGGCGAGAGCTCTACGCGTGTGCCTGGGTCTCCCCAAGTGCACGTCGACAATTGGCACTCAGAGTGGTCGAAACATGGCCTATGGAGTCCGGACTACAATTAGCGCTAGTAATCCCGCAATGTTTACAAATCAGTTCAGTGTCCCTTTAATAAATACCGCCCTAGTTACCAGCCGTACCGCGCTTGAAGCGAAGCATTAGAAGGAATCCCGGAGCAGATGACATCGGCCGACGCCACCTTCTCGCCACGAGTGGTCCACTCTCGCCGTTCTCGCCTCTCGCGGGCTTCTCAGATTTGCACGCGCTTTTCTTGTTGCACAGGCAGGGTGGGAAGTTAGGACAGTCTCAACATGAACTAATTGCATAGAGGATAAAAACCATCATTCACTGAAACTTGTCATACCTAGCTTCTCAACCACAAGTTTTTTTGTTTTTTTTTTAATGGTAAGTTTCGCGTTCTAAAAAGAAATCAAAGCCCCTTCGTCTAACGACAACGATGTTTGAAACACGAAGATTTCTTCCCCCGCAAACCGACTTGAATGAAAGTTCAGTCGCGGGAGGGATTCGTCGGCGTCGTCTGCCCATGACGGCAGCCGGCTATGAACTGATGGACCTTGAACCGGCGAGCCTTTTCGGTAAGCGCGCCGCGCGTGTTTTCCCTTTTTGCGCCTCGCGACCGAGGGCGCGTCGGTGCCGTGCCCGGCGCCGTGACTTTGACGCACCGCCGCAGCAAGTCCTGTTGCGCCTCCTCAATAATCCTTGCTCCGTGGCCGAGCTTAATTCCAGGTGCCCGTTCGGCCAGATGAGTGTCGCTTCGCATTTAGTTCAACAGATGGCGCCATAAGCGTTAGGGTGCCTCAAAGAAAGATCCACGAAACGCTTACTAAAACTCTCCGCACTGTGCTTACGTAGCCTGCCGCAAAAATTTGTCGTTTAGAGTACACAAAGTTAGAAAACTCTATACTAAAACTCTATGTTAACGATAATTTCAACTGAAACAATGTGTTTATTTTTATAGCGTTTACTTTCGTCTCTATATCTGCAACACGTATCAAGCCTTTAATTTCCTTTCAACGCAATATCAACAAGTTAGGTGGTAATACTTGCAAGCTTGTATTTTCTCTAATTTTTACAAAACATTATTCGTACACTTTTGTAAATGTGAGAAAAATACAATGCTTATAAATACTCTGCGAATTCGCCAGATAATTACGTGCATGGATCGGCGATGGATCACGTAAATCAAACCCGGCATATTCAGAGAAAAAATTCACGAAATCTAAAATACAGTCCCCAGCCTGATCATTTCCTCTGCTTCAGTTTGTTATTTCGACTGCCTGCCCCACATCTGAAGGCGCTATACACCTTTGCGAGAGAGCTCGGTAGGTAGCGCAGCGTCCAACCACGCATGAAATTACGGATCTAGTGCCGTGTTCGTCCTCTAGGTAAACTTTTTTCCCATTCTCCAGGTATTAAAATGGAAGCACATGCGAAAAAGAACAAAGCCGCCCAAAGTTTGTGTCAAAAATGTGCCACATTCAAAAGCTCCGACTTACGTCGCTGCACCGTGAAATTACTCCGATACGTTCTCCTGTTCTGCCCATTGTCAGTTAAGAGTGCGTGTTTTCAAAAACCAACAACCAGTAAGCACAACATATCGAAAAATAGGAAAGATTGTCTTCGTGCGCAGCAACAGCAATCATCCACTAAGGAAAAAAAATTCTTTTGGCGTTCTGATATATCCTTCAGCACGCCGTAGATAGTATGCTCGCTGTAACACGAATAACGAAAGGCTTGGAGGAAAATGCACGAGCTACGAAGCGAGAAAAATAAAAATGTGGTGCGACGTTTCCGTTCGTTGCGCTTGACATTTCCATTTCTCACGCTGAACTCGCTTCGATTGGCTTTACCCGTAAATAGAACGGAAGATGAGAGTTTTGCGAGAGTAAAATTCCGTAGTTTCCTTTTAGCCTGCTGTTTCGAAGGCCTTGAAAAAAAGTGAGTCCTCAAAACTTGTAGATTTTCCCTTTGAATTTTAGGGCGGGTTGTGTGACATGATTTCTGCAGATAAGTTTCTGACACGTGCAGTGACGTTCTAATAGCAGAAGTTTTTAAATCAAATCTATTCCGAATGTCTAGACAGTAAATGTTTCGAGTGTCGAATCGAAGAGAGTATTTTTTTGTTAGTAATGGGGCTTTTTTTGTTCAAAATCCACAAGGACGAGCAATAGTGTTCTCAGGCAACAGTAAATGCGATAGGGAAGAAGAATGCATGTCGTTGTTTTTTTTTATTTTCATTTTCATCCATCACTGTTAGCCACTCGCATAGCATATATATTACTCGTTCTCTGAACGCTGCGGCTACTAAATTTTAAGCAGCCGGCTTGGGTCTGAGCGAACGTGAATATTCATCCAGAACCCAATATCGGAAGATATCGACTTTTATACGGTTTCATCGAACTCAAAAGAAATGACACGACCTGTTTCACTCGGAAATTCGATGCCCGCACAGTTCTACCAGAAGCGTTTGAAAAATTCAGAAGAGACCGTCCGTATGCATCGAAGTCAATATGGGATCCGGTGGCTCAAGAAATCTGATGGGGACATTAATATAGTACAGCTGTTATAGGCTAACTCCCCCGCAACCCTTTTTTTTCGTCTTACGGGCGAAAAATTGGCTGCGGCTTAGAACGGCTAACCTTGGATATGCAAAGCAAAAGCTTGGCTTAGACTGGTTGAATCTTGGTTTTGCTTGAATACCCTTTGATTTAGCTGCATTGCTGACCCCATCTCATAGCCGTTCGGTTCCGTGTAACGCTCACAGAAGGAGGGCGGGCGAACGCGGCGTTCATTCGCGGCACACGCACCGTGCCTCTTCGCCTGGCGCGAGCCGAGTCACGTTGCCCGAAACGACCCAGCGCGCATGAATGGGAGGCTGCGGGGGTGGTGGGCTTGAAATCGAAAGTGATACCAGTTGGACTGTGCACGACCAGCGGCAGATTGCACACAATAAATGGGAACTCTCTCCCTGCTTGAGGCATTTCTTACCTTCTTCATCGAATGGAATGGGAACGATACATGCATGAGAATAATAAATACCGAACTTCACTGCACACGAATTCTTTCTTACGGAAAAAAAAAAGTACTGCCGAGAACGCTGCGCTGAACGACATAAAACGTGGCCTTCTGCTCAGCGCCGACAGCGGGTCTGAACAATCACGTGATGCGTTTCGAGGGGCGTGTCGCAGGGGGTGTGTCTCCGGTCAAAAGGTCACCTTCCGCATCCTCCGCGAAATCGCTGTACGAAAGTAGTAAATAATTACTTTAAAAGCCGCTCCCGTCCTCCTCACTTCAGCTCACCGTCTTCGTTCGGCCACCCGTATGCCTCGGGCACTTCCTATTTTCATGTAAGATGGCGTATATGGCTCCTGAAAAACATGTCCTTTCAGCAATGCGTTTGTGTCCAAAAGCGAAGCCGACTTTAATTAGACAATTGCAAGCTATGTCTTTGTAAGCTGGCTTTACCACATGATTTGTTGCGCAGTGAAGCCTGCTCACAATTCCGCTGATCGCGTCCCCGGCGCGACGGCGGGGTTTGAGTGGGCATTTGTGGCCAACCAGTCCTCCGCAAACAGCTCCGCTGGTCATCCACCTTCACCGACCGAAGCGGCGCTGAATTGTTTTTGCCTCGTTTCCTATCCGAATTATTTATGGCCTCATCAACAACGACAAGCTTTTCTAACTATTCAATTCAATTCAATTTTAATTTATTTTGGCATCAAAGATGGTTAGAGGCATGGAAAAAAACGCCATAAGAAGGCTTGACAGATGTCAACGCCTCTGCATGGCATACAGCGGATGTTTACAGGCCATGTATATAGTCACAACTAAGCACGCACATATTTTCATGTACAGAAATTAAGCAGAGCGACATTTCCTCACGACCCGCCGCGGTGGCTTGGTGGCTAAGGCGTTGTGCTGCAGAGCCCGAGCACGCGTGGTCGTTTCCCGGCCGCAACGGTGGCTTTTCTGATGGAGATGGAAAGCAAAAACGCCCGCTCGTCGGAGCCATCCACCACGGTGCGGCTCATCGTTTGTGAAGTGGCGGCGCGGTAAACCCCACAATCAATCAATCAAAACAATTTCTCGCGATTAGCCCAACAAATAAAAAACAAAATACACCAGTCCTACAGATTAGCGGTGAAAAGACTTCTGCGTTTCCGGCAGCTTATCAAAGGAAATCTTAGAAGTACGACAGTATTCTTCCCGAAATTCCTCCTTGTTTTCAGGTAACCGCTTACATTGCTGAACGGCTAGGCACTTCTTTTTAACGTAGTAGGTTGACATATTACACTGTTACGGGGATAGCCATATTCCAAACGTTCAGCCCATCGTGGATGGTAGTAACGTAGTCCTATATACAGGAACGTTCGGTCATCATGTCTGCGTGTGCCTCCGACGAGACACTTTGGCTGTGGTGACACGATTTCCCGGATGACACCTGCGGACGATGAAGAAAAGGTCACGCCAGCAACACTGGTTCTAAACAGGGTTAGCGTCTACGTTGAAGGCGCCACTTCGAACTTCGATCCAGCGGTTATCGCCCTAGGGTGCCTAACACCCGATTGTCGCTTCTAGGGTTCCCTTAGGGGTGTACGGCTTTGTGTTCCGTGCGTAAGGGAATTGACGAACATTTACGTGCAGTAACGTAGGCGAAATTGGCATAAAAGAATCATGAACAAAGCGGACGAGCCGTTTTATCAGGAGGCGCTGCGGGTGCATGTGAGCCTAAGTAGTAAAATTCGAGTCACTTTCATGACCCAAAGTGAGAACGAAGCCCACGGATACGGAATGCTACGCTGCGCATGAGGCTACACCCCGATAGGTTTTCCATGCTTTGATCAGCGATTCGACACTTGCGATTTGGTCACGACTGCAGTGTACTGATCGGCCGTTTTTGGCGCTTTCCTCAGTACGTCAGAGGGTCTGTTCCCCGTAATATTAAGATGAAGTGACCGGTTAACGGAAAATCCACATCTTTAAGCCCTAATTCTTAGGTGATATCAGGAATGTTTCCGGTTGAGAAATTTTATATTAAGGTATCAGCTGTTCCGTCTTCGGAATGGCGCAGAGTTGTAAGTTGTTGTTGTTGTGCTTTCGTTTATTCAATAGCCTCGAGGATTAGTAGACATCGCTGCCTTCGTTGTTCCCTCAATCAGGAGCAGCCAGCGTTTCCGCACCCTGCTTACGGGTACTGCATTTTGAAAAAGCTGTATAAATCACCCAAGGTCCATTTGAAGAACAATTGGTTGTGCTCGACAGGATTTAAATTTCCTCCAGGCATATTTAGACAACACCTGGTATTGTTGTAGCAGTCATTGAGAATTTTGAAGCAGATCATTCGCGGCAATTTCAGGCCAATGCGACGTCCTCATTACCTCCATTTTTTTTTTTTTTGCGACAAGAACGCAAAACAGAGCTGCCCCGCAACCACGTGAGGTCGGCAACGGTACTGTAGCTATAGAGATTTATAGCTTATTCGCCGCTCCACATACCAATTATTTTGTACTTTCCAGATAACTCAGTACCGAGGACAGCTTTATTTCGTAAGCTGCAAAAGAGAGTGGTCTCCAATGCACCGGTTGAGGATATCATGTAATTTTTACCCCATATGTGGCATTTTCACGATTCTAAAACGCCCCGATTGCAACGCGCTTGCAAGTTTTCTTGTGAAAATCTGGAAAAATAGTTTATCGTGAAAAAATAACCTTAAATAAACATGCGGAATAGCTGGAAAAGGTATGCCCATCGAGGAGTGGGTACGCAAAGTTTACTCGCGTGATGTTGACGGATTGTTTCGGATTGTATTGAGTTAGGTGTCTGTCTCCATGGCGATGCCGCTAGGCGTTTTGAAGCCGATTTCGGTTTTTCGCTCGATAGAAACGCGCACACAAATTTGAAGGGTAGTTTTAACCAAAAAAGGAGCGCGTTAGAATCGTGCTAATACGATATAAGCCCCAACAACAAATCGCCCCGAATAACCTAAACACAACTTAAGTGGTTGGTTGCCTAGTGTTTCGCCGGAAACGTAATGTCATTTGGACATCTTAGGGTGCTGGCCCCGGAGGCGTTTGATCACTATATATGAGAGGTTGGGCTTCCAGCAACGTGACCGCTTGAGAAGCGAGGACATAACCATATGTAACTCTTTTTTTACAGGAACCTCGAGGTCCACAACCTGGCAGGGGAAGATGGCGGCCGATCCCCTCTGATGCACTATCGGTAGCGCCTGGCGCACTTCGACCGCACTGTCCCATCGGGAAAAGAGATGGCCGGCAGCACGGGCGCCTGTGCGGAACGAGGCCTGGGCGGTGTCCCGGTGCCCGGTGCCAGCCTGGCCTACACGACGAACAACGGCTCGGCTGCTGCGGCTGCCGTGGCCGTGTTCCCGGACGCCGCCGTGTGGGACGGGCTACTGGTGCAGCGCGTGGTCACCCTGTCCATCATCATGCTCTTCACGCTGGTTGGAAACACGGCCATCGTGGCCGTGCTCGCCCGGCCCCGGAGAGCCAAGCGGGCCTCATCCCGCGTCAACCTTTTCATCCTGCACCTCGCCATAGGAGACCTCGCGGTCGGGCTCTTCACCCAGTCTTCTGAGATGCTCTTCGAGGTATGCGGCGACGTTCTTTATCTTCGCTCCTGTTTTTGGCCCTGAAAGCTATGTATGCCTGGCACCTTCCATCTGGTGAAATTTCGTTTTCTTGTGGGTACAAGCCAGGCACTTCTTGTATAACCTGGCGCGATATGTCATGCCGGACACTTCGAGGCAGTGAACCTGGCCTTAAAGTAGCCAGTGCCTCTATGCTCTGCCCATGACCTCTGCCACCCCCTACAATGCTTGAGCAAAGCTTGGAGCCAAAGCCTGTGCTGATGAGTGTTTGAATTCATGTTCATCTACAACTTTTGTGACGTTCGTGGGGTTGCTGTGACTGTACGGTCATCCGCTGCGTGGTTTTTTAGGGAGCTGCTCCTCAGTGCTGTGCTCCTGCTGTCATGTGGTCAAGCAGTGTGAGCCGTTCGCGATCCCGTGTTTCCGGGTGGGCACAGCAGGATTGGTGAACCCTCTGGTGTTCTAGTGGCACGTTCTAAGGTATTTTCTTCCGTATGGTGCGCGCTCATGTGAGTGCTCCGTACGCGCGTGGACGAGCGTTACTATGTAGGTACGAACTACTCGAACCACTATGAGCTGGCCGAAAACGAACCTATATGTGTGCCTGTTCATTTCCGCATTCTACTAATTTTTTTTTTTTCATCAAAAAGTATGTGTCGGTTATAACCCCTGTTCATTTATTTGTAATTGGCTCTAAACCCGCCATAGCGTTGCTGGGCCGGTTCTTGTCCCGCAGGTTATTCTTTCATTTTTGTTAGGGGGGAGGGAGGGGGGGGGGGGCAGGTGACATGGAAAAAGAATTGGAAGTGGGCACAAGCCAAGCAGCCATCTACTGGTCGTCTTTCAAAACGCTCCTGCTATCCCCTCAGAAGCCTAGGGTTAGAGTCGTGAGTTTTCGCGCCATCAGCCCGGGTTAAGGTCCCGGTTTTTCTACTGCCAATCAAATCCTCTTCGGCAACTGCTGACTGCAGCCTGCCGTTCTGTGTCCGTGGCCTCGAAGGAAAGTTCTGGCTTCTGACTTTGACTGAGTGGGTTCGAGTCCCATCGGAAATAATGTATTGTAATAAGGTATAAATAAGGTATAAATAAGGTAATAAGGTATAAATAAGGTATTGTAAAAACGTTTTTTTTTTACTTCAATTCTACGCGTTCTTTGGGTAATAACAGGGATTTATTATCTCTAAGGTTTGTTTAGGGGCTACGTGCAGCCTATGACCACGTCTAATTAACGCTCTGCATCGCGCCGGAAGTTCTTTGACCTACAAGTGAACGGCGTGTCGTCTCCGTCGTCTGAATGTACATACGTCACAACGCATCATCTTCATGGTCCTTTCCTGACTACCATTACCGAGGAGTGCAACAAATGTTAGGAGCGTGACCGTTCTCGTTAAAGGAGTAAGTTGTGGATGGGCATATCGTAGGCTAGAATGACACTACACTATCAGTCTACCATTATAACAAAGGTTTTCAACAGCCCCTTCAAAACAGCAGTTAACCCTGAATTCTTTGTGTGTGTACCGTTCAAATGAAACGTTTCCGGCTCCCGAATTGCCTGAGCAAGGATCTGCATGTCAAAAAAAAAAAGAAAAATCCGAGAACGAAGCAAATATTTTCGGATTGAACGCCTCTGAGTGTTCGTTATAGCTTTGGGCCGCGTGTATTTGTGGCTGATGCACTACTGCGTGTTTATCAGGGTGCGTGCTTAATACGACGTGCCGCTGACGCCGAACCCCGCCATAGCAGCCCCCGATGCACTCCGCGCTTTCCAAGTGGCGCTGCGCAGGCTCACGGTTCAGTGAAGGCAATTAGGGATCTAAGCAACAATGTAGATCCTTCGATGGTGTTTCTTTGAGAACAGTTGTTTGCCTGTTCTCTTCAACAAGAAAGAGCAAACAATTTCAGCTGGAACATCAATGACGACCTCCCCAGAAATACAGTAGGCACAGTACAAAGCACCTTTTACATGTTAGCCGACTTCACAAACGTGAGTCCCGTGAGATATGTATTTTATTGTTCCTATGAATATTTTATTTCACTGTATTATTATACAGTTTCTGTCCTGTAACTTCGAGTGAATGAAACTTCTATCTGCACTCTTAATAACCCAATCCATGCAAACGTGCCTTTGACATAACATGCGGTACATGTTTCAAGGACAGTGAACTAACGCTGCACAGTCGGGCATTGATCCAATGCTTCAGCTTAAAGGGGCCATGCATACAAAATACAAGTTTGTTTTATTCGAAAGATTTCGTGTATTATAGTGCCCCCAGCACTTGTCTGGGTGCAAACGATGTTTTATTCACTGAGAAATAATTCAATCCAAGTTAAAATTTTGATTTTCCCGCTAAATCGTGTGTTTTCGTGGTCTGCAATGACATCACACTAACCAAACACTCTGCAGACGATTCCGAAGCCTTGTTTAGCATTAGTGAATTTAGATGGCGCCACCATACCGCGGAAAGACGTGTTCTGCCATTGGTTTGTTTTTGACCGTATTTATACTTGCCTTGTTTTTGTTCACGGAGAAAAGAATCGCTTCGTGAAACATAATGCTCGCTCGTCGAATATGGTCACGTAAGACACCGTTACTTGCGTCAATCGGCCAGTGTCGTCCGAGACAACCCCAAATCCCCGCAGTCCTGTGCGGCTAAATGAAGCATAGTGCGTGCAGTACCAACAGCAGTACGCGCCAGTGCTTCTATGTTTACGTGTGCCCTCGTAACTTCCACTGTTTGCCCCACTATTCTTACTGCTTTCAAAAGAATGTGCACTACATTTAAGCGCAAATAGCTCTACTGCACGCACTATGCTTCATTTAGCCGCACAGGACTGCGGGGATTTGGGGTTGTCTCGGACGACACTGGCCGATTGACGCAAGCAACGGTGTCTTACGTGACCATATTCGACGAGCGAGCATTATGTTTCACGAAGCGATTCTTTTCTCCGTGAACAAAAACAAGGCAAGTATAAATACGGTCAAAAACAAACCAATGGCAGAAAACGTCTTTCCGCGGTATGGTGGCGCCATCTGAATTCACTAATGCTAAACAAGGCTTCGGAATCGTCTGCAGAGTGTTTGGTTAAGCTTATAAGCTCTGCCTAATTTGCCTCTACTTTTGCCGGCCTCCGGCGATCGCAGAACTGGCTGGTATGACATCATAGGCTCTGCTGCGGGAAATGAGCTCGTGGGTCGCATCGCCCCTTCAAGGACTAAAATAGAGAGATATGGGTTAATTAAATTGTCCCGGCCAAATGTTCACTGCTGTTATGAGGCACGAAAACGATACCGGTGAGAGAACGGGGTTAATTTCACAATCACTCCAACATAACGAATAGAACGCAACCTTCGCCGCTGCTATAGCAGTGCTAGACAAGTATACTAATAAAGGGCGAGTGAAGCCATAATATTGCATAGAAATGCCTATTTTTGAACATAAAAGAAGCGGGTAATATATGCGAAGCGTGCAGAGAAGTTAAGGGTAGCAATCTTTTGTAGGCTATAGTTGGTAATATTTTCTTTGTTTAAAGCGTGAATTCACTGTGAATTTCGTTAAACTAGGAAGTTACGACACCTAAACTCACTCCTAGGGTAAATGGGAAAGTAAATTTGTGAATGCGAAAGTAAATTTGTGAATGCGAAAGTAAATGCATATCAGATTGGACATTACGGGGCGTTTCATTTATCGTTTGGAAAGGTCAGTGTCCCCTGAGTGTTTTCCGACACTGGATGGTCTCGCAGGTTGAAACGGTTTCAAAACATTTGTGCTGTAAGCAGTGCCAGGATAGCTACGCCAGAAGCGCGCGCGCCCACACACGCGCGCACGCACACGCACGCACGCACACACGCACGCACCCACGGACACACACACACGCTCACGCACACGCACACACACACGCACGCACGCACGCACGCACACACACGTGCACACGCACGCGCGCGCGCACAGACACGCACGCACACGCACGCACATGCACATGCACATGCACACGCACACGCACACGCGCACGCACACACGCACACACGCACGCACGCACGCACGCACGCACGCACGAACACACACACACATGCACACGCACACGCGCATGAACACGCGCACGCGCAGACACGCACGCACACGCACGCACATGCACACGCACACGCGCACGCACATGTACACGCACACGCGCACGCACAGACACGCTCTCACACGCACACACACACAGAAAGAGAGAGAGAGAGAGCCCTTCAATGTGAACTGGTGAGGGCGTCCCGGCTACCGACAGGCCTTTTGCGGCATATGGAGATGGCTACAGTAGTGTCAGGTGAATGTAGGAGATTGAGGAAGCTGAATAAGAGACGCCACAAATTTGATAGAAAACGCCTGCCCTGATTCACCAAGGCATACTTCCCGACTAGAAAAAAGACCAAAATGCATCGTCACTATTGATATTGGTCTTTTCATTATTACTCCTCCCCCCAAAGCCCTCCCTCCCTCCTCCACCCTCTCTTTCTGACTCACTTGCGCTTTCCTTCATCCTTTTCCTTGACCACCCTGCGACGTCTTCGCGAACGCAAAGATGCTCTTTTCACATTTGTCATTCCGTTCGCGTCTCAGGCTGCAGGAAAAGTAAGGTTGCTCACGCAGAGACTGTCTACCAGACAGCGCCTAATCGCCGCTAAAATTACAGCAGGCTAGAACGTCCCTCAAAATACTGCGGCTCGCATTCTTCCCCAAGCGCAAACCTTCCTGTATGCACACCCCAGTCACGTCCGCTTGATGTGTTTACACCGAAGAAGCTCACCAGAGCGCCATGGCAGGGACCATTTCCGCAGATCACCATTACGCAGCCATACCAACATCCCGGATGCCTGAGCGCAGACGTAGACGAATTGTGGTCCCGGCGTTTACGTGCCCGGCGTTCATGTCTTCTCAGTGCATCACGTCTGCCACTGCAACCTGCTTTTGTTGTTTGGCGATACAACCGTAATGCGTTCCTGCTGGTACATACAGACCTAGTATGCTGCATGACACGGTAAAGACGGAAATCGCTTGCATTTAAAGCGACTTCAGTGGAAACAATGGCATGATTAAACACCAACCAGGGCGCGCTAAGCGAAACAAAATTGAGTGAACCCTCCTTTTAGCAACATCAAGTTTTTTTCGAAGTATATCTTTATTCCAAGATTTTCGCAGTTTCAATGCAGGCAGAGCCACTCATCCCCGCTTTTAATAAAGTATTGCTTATAATGAACTCAGTTTTCACTTTTGACGGCTTCTTTATAAGGACGGTTTACTCCATAGTAAAACGAACAGACCGCATTAACAAAAATGGTGCTGCACCCAATGCGATACACAGGCTCAGAAGAGTCCCAGTGGTTACCTAACTGTAGGCATTCCGGCGACGAATGTCTGCATTAGTTTCAGTGCATTCTTCAGTGACATTTAAGCGTTGTTGACATTGCCATAAAATGAAACACCTAGATTTGTTACTTGCTACTTTCTAACAAAAGGGACACCTTACTTCTCAGAGGCAGTAACAAGCGTTACCGTATCCGGTCCCCCCCCCCCCCCTCAAAAAAAAACCAACTACATGCACCATAATTTACCGTTGCTACTATCCCCTCAAAATATAAGTACCAGAACTGTAATTTTTACATCATGATTGTGTCGCTCCATTAAAAGTTGAAAATGAAACAATCCGTGAAGAGAAACAAAATTTGGAGAGAGAATGCCTGTCGCCAAGACGCAAATGCACCTGAGAAGTCGCTTCAATGCAACTTCGCTTTCTCAGGACTTCACTAAAACAATAACACGTCTTGCTGCCACAGTCGGAATTAAACAAAATCAGGTTTCCTTGGAAACATCTCCGCCGCTTACTTAATGCGTACGCTGTTTTTTTTTTTTTGCATGTGTATAGAAAGGTTGCCTGGTTTAGTTGGGTCCACACCTTCGGTCTGAACTGAAGAAAGGAACAGGCATGCGGTTGTTGGTATGCCAATGGAGCGGCATTGCCAGCCGTGTAGGAGCCATGCGTGTTTTTTAAAGACGATAGCTTTTCTTGAGTTACCCGCCGCGGTGGCTCAGTGGCTACGGCGTTGCGCTGCTGAGCACGAGGTCGCGGGTTCGATTCCCGGCCGCGGCGGCCGCTTTTCTGATGGAGGCGAAAAGCAAAAACGCCCGTGTGTACGAGATTTCGGCGCACGATAAAGATCCCCAGGTGGTCAAAATTAATCCGGAGCCCTCCACTACGGCGCGCCTCATCGCCTGCGTTGCGTCGGCGCATTAAACCCTTCAATCAATCAATCAAGCTTTTCTTGAGTTACTGAAACGCGAAGATTTTGGTCTGTCTGTATGTCGGCCCGTCCCCCTTTTCAGCCGCTCGGCCGAATTTGCAAGAATTCTTGATTGATTGATTGATTGATTGATTGATTGATTGATTGATTGATTGATTGATTGATTGATTGTGAGCTTTAAAGAACCAACGCTACACAGGTGATAACACGCGCCGTAGTAGATGGCTCTGGAATAATTTCGACCATCTGAGGATCTTTAACGTGCGGCGAAATCTCGAACACACGGGCGTTTTCGCTTTTCGCCTCTATCAGAACAAAGAATTCTTGCGATGAGGTGAATGTAGGCAAAACATTTTCAATGTAAGATCTAGATATACATTCTATATTTGTCGACATTGTTCAGTAAAAAGATAATGTTAGGTTTACTTCAGAAAGAACGTTAGCATGTAACTAGCGTTTGCAGTGCTCCTTTAAGTAATGTAAATGTGTGCTTAATTCTTATTGATTCATTGATTTTAGGGTTTAAAGCACCGACGCAACGCAGGCGATGAGGCTCGCCGTAGTCGAGGGACACGGATTAAATTTGACCACCTGGGGATCTTTAACGTGCGCCGAAATCTTTTCGCCTCCATCAGAAAAGCGGCCGCCGCGCAATATGCTGAATTCTTGAGAGAGCAAAAAAAAAAAAAAAAATTGGCCGCGTATCTGCTCCATTCGTTGCAAAGGCCGTCAGAAGACGATAGTCTTTATCGGCTTTGCCGAAGTAAACGCATCCCTTCGCTTTCCCGCTCACCTCTCGTGTTGTTCCTCTTGCGTCGCGCTCCTCCCAAGGTAAAGACGCCAAAGGTTTGCTTAAATCATTTTAAATTTCCCGCGTTCCACTGCTCCAAACCGGGTGTCTCGATGCCAATGCTGCCGTACCGCGAAGACACGCGTTAATCGAGGCGCCCTACTGTGACGTTTATAGCACTGCATTTCCCTACTCCACGTGCGTTGCAAGCAGAACGTGGAACCTATCTAGTGGAACCTTGCGTAACTGTTGCCGGTTTATTTCTTAAAATGGCGCTAGAAGCTATAGTGGCGCGGGCGACAGCAGGCGACGGCGGAGTGAATTCTTTTTCTGCAGTTGCTGAAGAATTTAATCTCGCAAAAGTCAAGCATGTTTGGTTTTTTTATAAAGGAACACTGCAAATATCACTTATGTATTGATTTGTTGTCTCATATTTGCGTAATGTCTTGTTCTTCTTCAACAATGTTGACAAGTATGAACATTACACCGGACATAGACGGGTAGATTTAGCTGTGACTATATAAGACTATTGCGCAGGCATTGTTTTGCTTTGGCCGGGTGGCTGAATCGAGTCACAGGCAGACAGACGGACAGACAGACATACAGACAGACCAAAATTTCTGGGTTTAAGTAGCCCCAAGAAAGACTATCGTCTTTAAAAAAACCGCGTCGAAACAACGTTTCAACCACAAAATACAAACAATGCTGGCGCCCGACCCTCGTGCTCCTGGGTCGAGTGCAAGTCCCAATAGCCCCAACAGATGGCGCACCAGCACTGCGAAAGGGCAACATTGAACTCCGCAAACGTCCATCGGGTAAACGGAGACGTGGAGACAGCGTCAGCGGTGGGCGTATTAGACAGGAGATGCCGTTACGTAAGAGGAACGGCAGCAAACGATCGTCTTTCGACGACACTTGCAGCGACGCGAGCAGATGCGCGTCGAAATTTTTTTTTTTCATGATGTCTCAAGAAAGCTTGAGACATCACGAAACGGGCACCCTAGTGGCGTTGCAGGAGGGATATACACGTTAAGACGATCATCTTTTGGTCCCCGTAGCTTCTTCTTTTTAAGATGGTGCATGAGGAAGGTTTCTAGAATCAAATGAAATCAGTAACAAGTAATGTGACCGTTGACGTTACTAGAAAATATCAGCATAACGTTGCGTCTTCCGTTTTTTAACAGTAAAGAGTACGTTAACAGGTACATTTCCGGAAAGAATAACGAGTTACTTCGAAGTTAGGGGCATATAGTAGACGCGGGATCGCATGCACTTCCAGGCTGCGTAGCGAAAGCATATTAATGAAAGCAAAACGCAAACACGTTACTCTACGTAGCCTGTGGTGCGGCTTAATGAACAGCCAAGTTACCTGAATGCAACTCTAGCTCTTCGCTACGGATCGCCACAAAGATAAGGCGTCACTTGGGCGCGTTAAACCGTGAAGTTGTCGCTCACTCGGTGTGTGTTTGCGTGTGTGTGTGTGTGCGCGTGTGTGTGGGCGTGTGTGTGTGGGCGTGCGTGTGTGCGCGTGTGTGTGTGTGTGCGCCTGCGTGTGTGCGCGTGTGTGTGTGTGCGCGTGCGTGTGTGCGCGCGTGTGTGTGTGTGTGTGTGTGTGTGTGTGTGTGCATGTGCGAGTGTGCGTGTGTGCGTGTGTGGTGGGCGCGCGTGTGTGTGTGTGTGTGCGTGTGTGTGTGTGTGCGCGTGCGTGTGAGCGCGTGTGTGTGTGTGTGTGTGTGTGTGTGTGTGTGTGTGTGTGTGTGTGTGTGCATGTGCGAGTGTGCGTGTGTGCGTGTGTGGTGGGCGCGCGTGTGTGTGTGTGTGTGCGTGTGTGTGTGTGTGTGTGTGTGTGTGGGTGGGTGTGGGTGGGTGTGTGTGTGTGTGTGTGTCCACTCAGTTGATCGTGAGGCATCCCAGCATGTTACAGATGGTAAACATAATGGATCTCCACATGAGATTGTTCTGCATGGAGCAAGCAGATACTCAAAATAGTTTACCGCACATTCAGTGCAAGCAGATGTATTCTTGTGTTCCATATTCATTTGATTCAATTTCGTACACGAAAACTTTATTTCATATCCCGTCTTTTGGAAGATGTTTTAAGAAACATTGTGTTGCGGTATACGTATTATTATCTAACAGATAGGGTAAGGCATCGCAAAATCCGACAAAAATTTAAAATAGTCAATATTTTTTTTGTTTCCCTAGATAATATAAAACGTCAATACCAGAACTTTCTTTTCGGTACAAGGTATGTAGAACATAAATATCGCCATGTTGCCAGGGTTAAAACGTTTCTTTAAAAAAGAAATGAAAATGCCCAATAGCTCATTTTGCCCCACCTGCGGGGCAAAGCGAGACGGTGGGTGGGGCAAAGCGAGACAGCGTGAAAAGGATTTCGGCCCTTCAGTGCTTGCAGTACAAGCACTTGAAATGCACTCCATGGGGCCCCCATTCTTCACGAGCCCAGTCTTTGCACTCCACGCATTGACTCCAGACAGAACGCGGTGCGGTAATGCTCCAAAACTCCTTCCAGATCAAACACCGCCAGTCTTTCTTTGTGCTACTGTTTTCGTTTGTGGAACGCTTGCACTTCGTGGGCTCATTCAACGATTGGAGGCTGGATACATTCTCACCCATCGTCTTCGCCTCTTTTTGCCCTATTGATGCGGAATTGCACGGGCGTTTCGTGGCTTCAAACTTTGTCGGCCTGGTTTTCTGAGCCGATGACGTTAAAATTGTGCTAATTTTGAATTTTCTAGGGCCTGTTTTTTTTATTTTGGTTTTGATGAAATGTCAATAAAACGAACTCCTGTCGCAGTAGTTTCCCCACTCTCCTTTGTGTTACTCGGTGAGGCTATGTCGGTGTTCTTGTCTACAAATTTCTCCACATCCTATTCTTCACAGGCACACGACGGCACGTCGAACTCTTGGTCATCTAAAATAGCGCGTGGAAATGGCCAAACACCACACATTTGAAAATCCAGCAGTAATGTTGCAGATGTTACCGGATCTTTTGATAGCCTTTGCCACTAACCCGCCGATTTGGTCCATTGTGATTCACTTGATATGACACTTTCTAGGCCAATTCAATGTCTTTATGGCGCGTTTTTTCGCCTCTCACATGTCCGAATTAAAAAAAAATCCTCTTCGGCCAATGACCTCAAATGAACTAAACTTTTGGTGGCATGTAGCTAGTAGTGTAGAGTAACAACGTAAATACTTGCGTTATTGTACTGACAGCGGGGTACCTCCATGCACGTATTCGAAAATTTTGCCGAGCAGAATTTCGTCCCTTTTTGGCGGGTCACAAACACACTGACATCAGCCGCGCGACTTTTCCCGCCCGAACGCAGCGAGCAATCACTAACTTTTACACCAAAAAACATTGACAACTACCGGCACCTATAGCTGAAAGACGGCAACAAGAAAAAGTACTTTTAGATGCGAAGCAGCTTACGGTCTAGCAGCCTGTTCCCTTCGCCGTTGTGTGGGCGCCGTTGTGCGGCGTCCACACCCCCAGTGCGCATGCCTGGTCAGGCACCGCTTATGATGATTGTGGCAGGATGCCCCTAGGGATTGACCAACCAAAGAATCCATCACGAGATAGCTTCGCGTTCAACCACTGTCGTCATCTTCCCGTACGGGAACCCTGAGAACCATACCCCCACTGCGCATCCCTGGCCAGGCACCGCTGATGATGATTGTGGCAGGATGCCCCTAGGGATTGGCCAACCAAAGAATCCATCACGAGATAGCTTCACGTTCCACCACCGTCGTCATCTTCCCGTAGGGAACCCTGGGTAGTATGCGAGGCATTCTTCCTCTCCTCTCCGACGCTCCTCTCCTCTCCTACATTCCTCCTCTTCTCTCCGAAACTCCTCTCCTCTCCTCTCCGGGATTGCGCAACGAATGGCAACACCTGCGGCTCCGCGCGCGGAATGCGAAGCAGCTTATGGTTAGAGATGCGACGTTAGCCGCTGCATACTCCGCTGGGGGCGCCACTGTAGCTCCGCGGTACAAATGACGCGCGAGCGCGCTCCGCTCTCCTCATTCTCTTCCCGCAAGGCCGCGATCGAACTGAAAACTAATGGGAACTTGAGTCGACCGCATGGCTGCTACGCATACTACTCAGGGTTCCCCTACGGGAAGACGGTGAAATTTTTTTTGTATTAGCTATATAAGGCGGCAAAGTCAATGTCGTGTTTTCCCCTCGTCTCATTTTGCCCCGCTTTCCCCTACACTAATACTCGGAGGACACATTGACATTTTGCTTCCAGCCTAACTGTGGAAGAATATTTAGTATTTGCCATTTCTTTTGGGCAACGAAGGAGGTTTAGTTAGCCAGGAGTTCGTAGAGAAAGCAAGTCTTCCTATAATACCTGCGATTGCCTCGTCAAACACCGCCGGGCTGCAAGTCACAGAAAACTTTTAAATGCAAAGCATCAAAACGCACAATGCAACATGACACCTCATTCAGCGCTCAGTCATGAGAGATAGGTAGTTGGGTTGTCCGCGGCTAAAGGAGTAACGCTCGTTTTCGCAGGTGATTACATGTGTTGTCGACGCCCACTCACGGCGCCTGTGGTCAACGGGAAAGCCTGAATGATGGTGCTTCCTAGAGGTTTAAGCTTCTTCCAGCCCAGCAAATTTGATTTTGGCGCGCCCTTTGTGTGGTGCGGTTTTGAGTGGACAAGATTCATGAGCTGAAACCATGAGCAAGAGATGCACTGTACAACTCGTTTCTCTAATGCCGGAAGTTCCCGATTTCTCACGTTTCAGAGATTTTGCACGGGATTAAAAGTTACGCCATATTTTCTCGCATGAAGTTCTGGCGGTAGGCGCTATTACTACTGTGAGAGAAACGAGTTTAGCTTTACGGCGCAGGCGTAGCTGTGGCAAAAAAAAAACACATAAAGCTGATGTGATTTGTTATATAGTTTCCTCCCACGGTTTCGGGATTATCCAGTGGTTACTGGAGCTTAGGATGCTATTTTTAGCGGAAACACTGCATGCCCAATTTTTCGTCGTTCCTTGAAAACATTTGCGGAGTACTGGTCTGCCCGCGAAATCAGTTCACCGCAGTCCAAGGGTAGTGACGAATAAAATTGCTGCTCAAAAAGCCGAAATTTTTGTCTTGTAAGTTTTGCCACGTCAGTTTGTCCGACGTACTGTCTGACTACTCTGCGAGTGGAAAGGAAAGGCGGAATGTGACAGTGGTGGCTTTAAGATAAGGATGGTCTTACTGCTTCTGTTTGACTTCCTATAGCTATATTTCGTAATCGGTCTGAACTCTCTAGAAAGCAAGAAATATTAGTATGTGTAATGACATTTTATAGTATAGATGAGGCACTCATTGATCGCCTTTAGAATCCTTGAAAAACTAAAACTAACATTCATTTTAAAGTTTCGCTTCACTTGGTCACTGGTTCTTCAACAGCTTGTGAGCAATATGTGTAGCAATAGGAAAAATATAATATAAATAACAGCTTCCATGTGGCAGCTTGGCAAGACCTCACATCCCGTTAATGAAATGTAGGAAACTTTCGGCGTGTTTCCTAGTGAGTGAAATTGGAGTCTTCTTCGCTGCCTGTAATTATGCTGCATTTATGCCTTTCATTGAATATTATACATAGGTGGCATGGCTCTTTCAGTTGTTTTGGTTCATTTTCTCGAAAACGTTTCTGGAGGATAAGCGGCTGTCCGAATTTGTACAAAAAATATGTCACAGTTTCAAGAAAACTGGTTACTGCATGACGTGCCCGAAGCCGTCCAATGGAAAGACAGGCCCCATCTAACGCTGTAATTAATTTGAGGTTATGAGTTTGCGCACTTTCTCTTTATTGCTCTCACATGTCAGAGCAATAAAAAGAAAGTGTGCAAAAAAAAGTCGTTCGTCCTCGGCAGAGGACGAACGACGATGTTTTCGACCGCCTCGCTTTTTGAACTCTTTACCTTAACGGGCAGGCAATTAAGGGTCGGGAAGTGAGGTGTGTAATGAGACGGCTGTCCAGCCCCTCGGCATAATGAGTAGAGGGAGTAGAAGTAAGTGCAGCCGCTGCCTAACTTTTAAGGGGTTGTTTTACTGTTGTACTATACCTCACACCCGGCTAGGTTACCTTGGCTACTGCTTGTTCTGTTTTACTGCCCACGTTTTAGTTCAAGCTACTTCAAATAACTGCCGACGAGAGATAATTTCGCGTGCACGAAAGGAACAAAATACCATGAATAATGCTCCATGGCGCGTGAGTGTGAGCCAGAAAATGAAAAAAAAAAAGAAACGCCTTTAATTTAGAATATTTACGAGCATACGTCCGACAACCAGTGACTAAATGTCTATCTTGTATTGTTCATTAAGTAATCTTGAAGTTGTTGTTCTGATACTAATATTGTCCGCCTCGATGAAATCTACCTCCAAGAACGCTATTTATTCTTCTGCGATAGCTTTGTTATAAAACCTAGCGGGGTATAATTAATCTCAGTCTGTGTCCTGAAGATTACGAATAATTAAATACCTGACAGTCTTTCATTACGTACGCGTGCACTGAGTTATCGTTCACAGTGTACGCACTTCACACTCGCTACGTCAATGATAAAAGCGGCAATCAGCGAAAGATAGACATCTTTGTGATGCACTGAATAATCCAGGCGACAGAACTTGCCCTTACATAAGTCTTCACAATCCTCTGAAGTTACGGGTAAGTTGCGTCAGCAATAACGGGACCAGTAGAAAACGTATATCAGAATGATGTCTGAACTTATGCCACCGTAATCGAGGTTACAGCTTTTTATTAATGAAGACACGCTTGTTGCGTAATAACTTCAAATCCAGGGCTTTCTGGAGGATTTACTTGACAGCGGGGTAATCTCCGCTCATTAAACGCCGCCTTAAAACGTAGTACACGACACAATTTGTAAGTGGACGTTAATGAGGTTTAACGTCCCTCTGGCATTACGCTGTGTGATAAAGAGTTTAGGCCCAGCGCACAGCAGTAGGGCAGGGCACGTGTTTGATTTGCAGAGCGTTGGCACAAGCTATTAGCGTGAGCGTTGACGTGCTCCCGAATGTGTGTGTGTGTTTCATCTCTTCTCCGTGTCCCGCGTCTTAATGTGCAGCACTCTTATTCCTAAGGACTGTTGAGCAATTAACCCAAGAGCGACATTTTTCTGCCTTTTTGCGCCCCAGCGTTGACCTTAATTATTGTTTTGATATAAACCTGTTCCACTGACCAGCCCCTGCCGCAATGAAAAGCTGCGAGCTCCGCGAAGTGCATGGATGCTGAAATGATACCCTGTAATTTTCAATCGCGAAAGCACTGAAATGACCCGTTGACCTAAAAGTTTAGCAGTGGCTTAGCTCGGCTATGCCAGGATACACGTATCGTGCTCAGAGCTAAGGTGCAGCTCGTTATGCTTAGCTTTACTGGTTGTCAAGGGTAAGATTGATTGTCATGCTTACTGCTGCTTTAATGACACACACACGGTATACGCATTATGTGACCGATGTATATTTATCAAGCTGCTCCGGCGCAGCGTCACCAATCGCCCCAGAGATAAGCTGGTTCCACAGGCGTACGCCGGTGTTGCTGCGACGCACGAGCCATCGGTTCCACACCCGGCCACCCCTCGCATGATCATCAAGTGGACCGGGCCGCTACGTGTGGAACGGAGGTCGGCGAAGACGCTGGGCGCGTGGGGTGTGTGAGAAACGCCGGGCAGCGAGCAACGTAAAGATGCGGCCAGGATTCTACAGGAACGAAAAGAAGAGACGTTCCATAACATCACATGGTTCCCGGCCCACATGGGCCACGGAGCCCAAGACACCTCCCCAACGCCAACGAGTTCGCTCACGATCGCGGGCGACCAATGGTCAGTTGCGGCGATCGGTCAGGCCGAGCTCGCGAAGCCCCCGAAGATTTCCGAGACGCGTTACTCACTTTCAACGAGGTAGTCCCACACTACCAGCTTACGCGAAGAACACTCCCGCTGGCCCACCCTGCCCTCACACACCCACAGTCCGCAGCCTTTATAATGCTTCAGAGCGGTTCCTTCCCAACAAGGAGCCGGTTTCGCTTATTTCACCCGGACATTGACCTTCACTGTCCCCTCTGCGACACAGCTTACAGTAACTTAGTTCATATGCTATGGCTGTGCGCGGCGTTACAAGAGGACGGCAAACTCATCACAGAGGAAGAACGGGCCATGGCACTCTACACTGAAGACTACTGCACTCACCTCCGGGCTGTCCAGAAGGCCTGCATTAGGGCAGAAGTACTAAACTTCCAGCCACCCGCGCAGGTGCGGCCCACGTCTACTCTGGACGGTCCTCCGGGCCGCTAGATTAGACCTTCCGGACTTAATAATTAAGTTCAATGTTTGTCTGTCTGTCTGTGCGCCGTGTGACTTCCCTGTCCTGGAGCATGCGCAGCACGGCTCTCCAGGAGCTACGCGAAACTGCTCAACCTCGGCCAGTGTAGCTCACGCTACAAAACGCCAACTCGGCGTAGGCGTACGAAGTAGGCGTAGGTGTCGTAAGCGGCCAAACGGGTCCCAACCCCCCTGTCTGGGCAGCGTTCGATAGCGTGCGACGTTCCATGGCGCGAGAATAAGCTAGGCAGCTGTGATAGATAGCCGTCCACGCCACTACCCCACAGGTGAAGTAAGGAGTGGAAGAACGCAGTCAATCTAGCGAACAGACAGCCAGGCAGCATTATGCACGATGGTACGGCGCGGGGAAGCCCAAGTTCATGCGTTTATCTCGTTCCCTGCGCTTTGTAGCTGGTGGCATCTAAACCGCGTACTGGCCAGCGAGAGCGGCTTCGCTGCGCAAACAGCGTATGTAAGCGGGACGGCCGAGGTGGACCGCGTGATTACGATCCTTTCGCGCGTCATATCCGACTACAAGGAAATCTACGTTGATTGTAAAAGCATGCATGTGGTGATGTCAGTGTACAAGCGCAAGTGTAAATATTCCGTTTACGTCGATTACCACCTGTATGAGCCATCCGCCATGTATTTTCACACTTTGAAATAAGACATTCCGCTAGACCAGGTATCCATGATGAAATGTATTATGAATCCTTTTCCTAAAATTTTATTCAAAATAGCATATGAACTGCTAAAGTGGTAGAAAAATTCCGGGTCCAGTAATGAAACAGATGACTCCGCGGGTAGTAACATCCTTAAGATTTTTCTGGCCTTCGCTTATTGGGCACTTGGCGGGTGCCACATTCTGTGTTGGGTTGTAATGCACTGACTTGGTTACGAGCAGAAGTAATATGACCACGTGGTGGAAAACTGGCGACGTAGAAATAATAGATAGTTTTAGTTTCACGTGCACAGAGTTCACGTACGAAAACGTCAAAAGTATACGCCGCCCACGCGCAAGTAGTTTGAAACCCTTTTAGTTACACGTACGCGACGCGCTTCGCGCGTAGGGCGTTTGGATGCACGCGCTCTCCCCCAATGGCCGCTCGTTACTCGTAGCGCCATCTACTCGAAGAAACAGATACTTCTGTAGCTACTTGTGATCTCGCGAGCCCGTTGCTATGACGATCGACGGCAAGCGCAACTTCGTCAGGCTTAACAGCAGAAAAATAGCTCTTGTATCTGAAAAACAAAAAGCGCTTGTCGATTTCGACCTCACGTAAAGGTAAGAATGGGCAAATTGAACACGAAATCAACAGCTTAGAACACGATTTCGCACTGACCGATTAGCGACGGAGGTGTTTTCGCAGCGAAGCGGCAGGGCAGGGCGCCGCCATGTTGGTCAACTCAACTCAACGTACGGAAACAACGTGAACACCGCAACGTAAGAATTCGAATCTCACGTACGTCCGTAAGACTCAAGTAGGACCTTTTCGTTCTGAGAATGAGCGCTGGTCACCCGCGAAAGGTATACGTGGAGCTTCTACGTACTTGAAGCTAAAACTGTCTGCTATCGGCGCCTTTTCCCCCATCAACACGGAAAAGTGTACGTTGTCTTCATAGGGTCCCGCCTCCACAATCGCAGGTGTCCGGCGGCTGGGTTCTGGGCGCTGCGGGCTGCAAGCTGGTCGTGTACGTGCAAATGGTGACGCTCGCCTCGACCACTTTCATCCTCACCTCGATGAGCTACGACCGCTACGCGGCCATCTGCCGGCCGCTCGAGACCTGCTCGGGCATGCGCCGGGCCAGGGCCATGCTGGCGGCCTCCTGGGCGCTTGCCTTCATCGTTGCCGTGCCGCAGCTCTTCATCTTTGTCCAGGTACTGTCGCCCCGTCGCCCACAAGTTAGTTTCGGCTAAAGCTAATCACTTCGCATATATTCCAAGCTGCTGCTTCGACTCAATGGTTAACTAACCCCTCGTGTTTAGTCTGTGTAATGGCGCCTGCTTATACTTCTGCTAGGTTTAAAACACGGGAAAAACAATAGTGCTGACAAAATACTTCACACTCTAGCAGCTGGCAATGCAGTAACCACGAAATCAGCTCACAAGCAACCGACAAATAGCGCTTATCTTGAAAGACAAACCTCGATAGTCTATTCTCGCCTGTTGCATTGAGTAACTGCGTGTTAAGAATGTCTTTTTTGGCGAGAAGCCCCTTTTTCGTGATTAAAAAGAAACTGAGAACAAGTAATCATCAGCATCATGACCTTATTCAGGTCCGTTGCAGGATGAACACCTCTCCCATTGACCTCCTCCCGCTGCTGTCCTGCGCAGTCCGTGATTAATCCTTACCTCCGAATTTTCTGATCCTCGTTTTACCAAAGTTTTCGCTCGCCCACTCACTCGTCCATTCATCAATAGTTAATGGTAACCACTCTGTTTTTCTTGGGGCCCACTGGTCGTCATTTCGTCCCACTACATGGTCAGCCCAAATTTCTTTTTCTCAATTTCAACTATGATATCATCTACACGAGTTTGCTTCCTGATCCAGGAGGCTCGTTTCCTGCCCCCGAGCGTTACCCCAATCATCCTTCCTTGCATGGCTCGTTCAGGCGACATAAGTTTACTTTCCAGTTGCTTTGAATTGCGCCAACCTGGGAACCAGGTTGCACACTTATAAAAAATTATGGATGTTTGGGCTGAAGGGCACCGCACTTACCATACAACTTCCTCGGAGCACTTAAATATGCTTGCGTGCTTTGAATGTGAAACTGTTACAGCAACAGGAATTTGTGAACGGGCCGTGAGACTCTCACGGCAGCTGTCGTTCAATGGTTATTCCCTTTGTGGTTGTATGGGATATAGTGGGTGGGTCCACGGCTGCTGGAAGAAAACTAGACCTTGTTACCATCGATCGGCGGTGTTGCGTTTGTTAACATCGAAAGCAAATGCGAAGAAATCGGTGAAACGTCTGGTGGGAACTGTCATTGTAATTGGAATATTCCATGTGAGAATTTTGTTAGTCCTATATTCAAGCTTAACTTCAGATAACCTGAACGGTGAGCCTAAGAGAATGGAGCGTGTTAAGCAAGGTCGCCCTCATTCTACGTCGAGCTTCGGGATCCGTTTGACGGGCCTAACGTTGGGCCATCGCATATTTAATCGCGACATTCCATTTCCATTACATTGCATGCCGGGAACGCCCTGTTGCGCGGTCAACTGGTTAGCTCTGAACATTGCCACAGTCTTCTTGATACATTGGTAAAACGAGCTTGTCGTTCGGCTTTCGTGTTCTAGCGGTAAGCTTCGCGACTTAAAAAGGCTGCAATTCTGGGTTAGAATTTAGGTACTCTTATTTTTCATTTCTGAGATTGTCTGTTTGCAAAAATTTTCCTTCAGACGAATTCTGTGCATCCTTTTCGTAAATGAGGGTGGTTTAGTGCCCTTTAGGTCGGTTTATGCGCGGTGATCGAGGAGCCTATCCCCGCGTTTAATAAAAGTTGTGCATCGCACCCGAAGTGGCAATCCTTCACTGACTTCAAAACGGAATGTGGTGCATGTGCCTCTTCGTTTTTCTTTTTTCCTCGTTGATTACCAGTTCAAAGACAGTTCGGATCTCCGTATGCACAAGCTGCGAATCTGTATGTGGTAGCATCATGGTATTAGCGTAACACTTACGCGACGTATATCAGGAAAGTATTGCGAGGCGGGTGCCATAATGCTTCCTTTCCACGCCTTGCTTTCTACGATAACCACCGTTGATTATAGCTTAAAATTCACTCTATCGCTTTGTGCGTGCACCAAGGCCGCTTGGACATACCACGAGGAGGGAGGCGAAACTGGCACGTCGCATTGTCCCGTTAGATAGAGCTATTATCGCTATTATCCTATTTATAAGGATTGACAAGGATAAGAGCTATTATCCTTGTCAAACAATACAGCCTATTCTCACCCTTAATTTGTTATCTTAAGCGTTGGATTTCGGCTGACGCAGCTTCATTTGAACAATAGGTGTTAAGCCGCGTGTCGCCATTGGAAGCTCAAGCGAGGGTATCGATTGCACTATATATCGCAGAAAACGTCAGGGCGACACCTAGGACGGCTTACGCGTGCGATTGCGAAAGCATTACATTTAATTTCAAGCTGTGCGATCTTCCGTGTCTAATGGGAGGTCTGTTTGGCGTTGCTTTCACTTTCCATTTGGTTTTCTCCTTGTAAGTCAGGGCTTTGGCGCGTACCCATGGAATGAGGTTATTTTCTTTTCTTTTGCTGTCTTCTTCGCTCTTGTAATCCCTACCTATTTGCTATTAGCGTAAACGAGCCTTGCTGATTCTGTGTTTAGCGTGCTCGAATTATACTCCTGTAGGCATCCATACATGTCTCTAACGTCTTTAAGCCGAAGGCCACAACACATTCATTAGGTGCACCTTTCGTTTGCTAAAGCCGAAACTCAGCGATCGCGCAGAGGGGGTGTATTGTATTCGTATGCTGTAGGACGGGGGTTCGAACCTTCGAAACCCCTAATTTATTTTACTTGCTTTTATTCTGTTTGCGGATTCGACCATTTTTCAGACCATATTTCAGGTCTCCCCAAAACCTGACCCTGCATTTCCTGTTAACGAGGCGTTTAAGGCTATTTGCTTTATATTTAATTCATCTATATAACACTGCAGGTCGGATTTCCGCGAAGCAGGATTGGGAAGATGAATACATAGCCGTCAGTCAAATATAATTATTAGCTACCGAAACTTTAGGCACCAAAAATGAGGGTTTTAGGTGCATATAGTGGGCCCTGAAAAGAGTGTGATTTAGGCATATGTAGACGTGAAAAACTCCAGTTTAGGCATACCGGTATAATTCTTATCTTCTTCAACAGCGTATTTTAGGACAAATTCATTAATACAAAAAGAAAATATCGGGTAAATATTATGGCATGGGAACCAAATTATTTTCTTCGTGAAAATGCGGCATAAAACATTGACCATTTTAACAAATTTGCGTGAAATTTGAAGACTTGTGGGATGAAAAACCAGCCGTCGCAATGTTTTACGGCATGAAGTCCTACATCCTTTCAGCCCCGATATTTGTGGGCAAAAAAAAAAAGTGACAAACACCCAACGTCCGCTGAAGTTGGCGAAGCGTTGTTCTTGCACTTTAGAACGCTGAATGATCTAATTTCATCTGGAATACCAATGTTTGCCGCTCAGACCCTTTGCGAGTTCTTTTAGCACAGAGTATCCAGGAACTTCATGTAATACGTCCGAGACAGATTTAAGATTCGAAATGGCTCTGCCAGCAACCGGTCCTTCGGGGATGGCGGTGGACCTGTCCCGTACTTCCGAAATGAGCTCAGCATACTGATTTAGAGTGGTGCTCAATTTTTCCGCTGCTGAATACCTTCTGCTCATAATGTGAAATAAGCACACGAATGCGCCACGTTACGCTCAAGTAAAGCGTGGTATAGAATTGTCTGGGCCATTTATTCACGCTTTTGCCTCCTGCAAAGCTGTGGATAACCCAAAAGTGTTTGTTGTAAAAGTCTTGCATACTAAGCTGTGTTCTCCGGGATAAAAACAGGCTCCGGTGGAAGAGGCACAGTCGGTAACTGCTCCATGACGACAACACCGACGAACCCCATGGATAGCGGAGCAAAGAGCAATAATTCCGAACAACAATTTGATTTTTATTGATTATGAGGTTTAACGCGCTGACGCAACGCAGGCGATGAGGCGCACCGTAGTCGAGGGCTCCGGATTAATTTTGACCACCTGGGGATCTTTAACGTGCGCCGAATTCTCGTACACACGGGCATTTTTGCTTTTCGCCCCCATCAGAAAAGCGGCCGCCGCGGCCGGGAATCGAACCCGCGACCACTGTTAAAGAGATTTAACAGGCGGCACCGGAGCTACCCGTCTGTACTTCGCTGGCGGGACGCATTTGAAGGGAAGGAATATTTATTTATTTATTTATTTATTATACCTCAAATGCCCCAGTACGGGGTGTTACATGAGGGGTGGGCTGTGGTACAAATTTCTTTCGATCTGGGTTTTGAACAGAACCGGGCTTGAGTGGTGCACGACGTCGGGTGGAAGATCATTCCAATCCTTTGCTGTTTGAACAAAAAATTCTCCGCATTTCCCCGAGGGGAAGAATGTGAAAGTGCGAATGCACGAGTTGAATTTGCGCGGTTCGGTAATGTTCGCGAAAGAGAGATCACACACACACACACAACTACAAAGAAAGAAAGATGCATTTATTCACAGACACCTATTTGTGTTGTCGTTGTACTTGGTTGCTAGAGCGGATCTCAGCTTTGAAATTTCGTGTCAGTACTCCTTTAAGCGGGTGCATTAGCCCTTCTCACGCCCGATTCCTGGCCAATCCCCCACGTGGGTATGTGCCATGCACAGACACCTATTTGTGTTGTCGTTGTACTGATTGCTAGAGCGGATCTCAGCTTTGAAATTTCGTGTCAGTACTCCTTTAAGCGGGTGCATTAGCCCTTCTCACGCCCGGTTCCTGGCCAATCCCCCACGTGGGTATGTGCCATGTCAGCGGCCAGGCAGCGCGCGCCCATCTCTCCCCGTTGCCAAGGAAGACGAGGAGATTCCTGGCCAATCCCCCACGTGGGTATGTGCCATGTCAGCGGCCAGGCAGCGCGCGCCCATCTCCCCCCGTTGCCAAGGAAGACGAGGAGCGCGCGCACCCGCAGCTGTTGCTATGCGGACGGCGGCGGAATGCGGACGGCGGCGGACGCTTCAGGCTGGCTTAAGAAGTGCATTCGCACTTAAAAAACGAGCGAAGGTGGGCAGTTGTGCGGGCATGTGCAGGATAAACAGTGTTGCGGTGGCTAGTACGAGAAGAGATTCGATGTGCGGGCATAATACTGGATGCGTCAGACGATGAATGAAAGAATTTGTGAAAAAGGGTTAGTCTAGCGGCCTTGCGTCGCAATTCTAGATTCTGAAGTTGGGCTTGGCTTTTCAGATTAGTGACACTTGAGTGATATGAATAATCCGAGGAAATAAACCTTGCTGCCCTATTCTGAATAGATTCCAACATTTTAGATAGATTAGATTGGTGCGGGTCCCAGACGGCGCAATCGTATTGGAGTTTCAGGCGTACTAATGTTAGGTAGGCTAAACGTTTTACAGGAGGAGGGGCAAGGCGTAAGTTTCGTCTGATGTAGCCAAGAACTTTATTTGCTTCGTTACAGATATTTATTATGTGAAGTGTCCAATTAAGATCGGGAGTTATGTTTATACCTAAATACCTATAGGAGTCCACGGGGGATAACTTCGAGCCGAAAATAAAGTATGTTGGAGCCGGGTAATGTTTCCTACGATGAAAAGAAACTACAGACGTTTTGTTAATGTTTAGAGTCATTAGCCAATTTCTGCACCATGTTTCAATTTTTAATAGATCGTTTTGGAGAATGCATGAGTCATTAGGGTCATTAATAGGGCGATAAATGACGCAGACATCTGCGAGTAAACGGATACTTGACGATATAATATTAGGCAGGTCGTTTATATAAATTAAGAACAGGAGGCGACCGAGGACCGTACCCTGGGGCACAACTGAGACTATGCCAACGGGATGATGATGCCTGGTTGGCACAAACGAACTGTTCACGGTTTGAAAGAAAATTTTGGATCCAGTTTAAAACGGCAGGGTCAAGGTTTAAGCGCGAAAGTTTTAGAAAGAGACGTTTATGGGGTACCTTATCAAAAGCTTTTTCGAAATCTAGAAGGAGAGCGTCAACAGGAATATTATGATGAAGACATGAGCTGATATCGTTAATAAAAAGCGCGAGTTGGGTGTCACATGAGAGGCCTTTCTGAAAACCGTGCTGACTTGGGTGGAAAAAATTTACAGACGAAAGAAATTTGATGGTTTGAGAGTAGATAATATGTTCCTTAAGTTTACAGCATTTGCATATTAGTGATATTGGACGGTAGCTAGAAGGTGAGGATGACGGACCTTTCTTGGGAATGGGAATGATCTTGCCGACCTTCCAGTCTCGTGGCACCACTCCAGATGACACTGATTGCTGAAAGATATGAGACAATATAACAGCAGAAAAATGTTTAGTGCTTATCAGAACTTTAGAATTTATGCAGTCAATACCAGCTGATGACGTCACTTTTAATGACTCGATCACTTTAATGACTCGATCACTTTTTACAACGGAAAGGGCGGAAATAAAAAGGGTACTGGCGTTCGGTTCTTGCCGAGGCCGTAGTAGGGGCTTTCGAAGCCAACCCGCGCTTATCGTGCTGGCCTGCGGGGCTTATGATCAAGACGTGGGCGGCAACCGTTAGTCGTGCCTTGAAGGCAAAAGGTCTCAAGCCTTAAAAAGTGCAGGTCCGCCAGAGCCTGACAAAGGCTCACAAGGAGCATTGTTTAAGCTTTTGCCGCTGCGAACTCCGGCGAATTGCGGCAGACCCTGGGTACCTGTTGTTTCTTGTATTCAGCGATGAGGCAGCATTCCATTTGTTCGAGCGTGTGAACCGCCAATGCAGGCGCTTGTGGCCGAAAATAAATCCAAATTTTGTGACTACAGAGGCACTAAATTTCTCCGGCGCAATTGTGTGGTGCGGAATCTGGCGAGAAGAGTGGATAGGGCCGTTTTTTAAATGCGAATGCATTTCTTAGTCGGGGGTTATCGGGCTCCGTCGGCGTGCGCCTGCATTCCACCAGCGCGAGCGCACGTGAGCGCGCGCCTCGTAGTTCTGCCTTCGTCGTCGTCGTCGTCGTAAATGCGAATGCATTTCTTAGTCGTGGGTTGTCGTGCTCCGTCGGCGTGCGCCCGCAGGTATTATCTCTCCGCGCTCCTCCTCGCCCCTAGCAACAGCTGTGGCGCGCCTAGCAACCGGAGCAGGTGGTAGCTCGGGCGGGAGTAGCGGAGGGCAAGGGGAGAAGAGGAGCTCGCTCGGGCGTGAGAGGGCGCTCGCATCGCGGAGCTCGGGCGGAGTAGCGGAGAGTGAGTGGAGAGGAGGAGCGCGCTCGGGCGTGTGAGGGCGCTCGCATCGCGGAGCTCGGCGGGAGAGAGAGCTCGCGCGCGGGGCGGGCGTGTTGCGCGGGTCTCTCTGTCCTCTCCGCGTACCCTCTCTCCGCTCGCTGCGCTCGGAAAATGTATATAAATGCAGTGGAGCGCACGCCTCTCTCCGTTACTGCTTGCCGCAGCGCACTCATCGGTGCACCCAATGCATTCGCATTTCCGCGCGATCCCCTTCGGGGAGGTGGGGGGAGTTTTTTTTTTCTACGGCACTGTCCCAGCCGAATCTACATGAACCTTTCGAAGATTATTTTTTGCCCGAGCTTGTGAAATACCACATGCAGAAAAAGGTTTGAATTTCGTAGCAGGATGGACCACCCGCCCACTTCGCCACTTAAGTCCGCCGTAAACTTGAAGCAAGCTTTTCTAACCGATGGATGGGGCGAGATTCGGCCTCGGTGTCCTGGCCTCCGCGCTCTCCCGACCTCACACCTTGCGACTTTTGAAGCAAAGCTTTCTACCTCAACCAGCCAACGTTTCTTTCGTGGCGTGCGGGACAAGAAACTCCCAACGCGGCAGCGGGGGGAAGGGTGGTTTTCACTCACGGAGCACAGGGTTGATGGCGCGGCGAATTTACCCAGCATTCCCCGCGCGATCACGCCAGCGGGCGTATCGGCGCGACCCGGCTATGTCGTCTGCTTTAGCGACGGTTGTTTTGGGCCTGTTATGGCGCATCTTCGGGCCCATTTCGTGATCCCATCGCGCGACTTGAAAAATTGTTCGACCGCACCACGTGGGTAACCCGGACACAGGAATTAAGTGGTCGTACGGCAAAGATACGTTAAATATTGGTTTGCAGGCCACGAAAACCAAATTTAGAGACCATATACAGACATCTGGCCGCTAAAAAAACACTACCTTTTGCGCACTGCTTGCCATAAATGGGACTCTGTTTTCCAAATTGGTGAATACGAATTCAGTACTAATTTAACAGGAATACCAACAGGTATGACAAAAGGCGAAAGGAGCAACTTGTTCTGATAAATAGCGATTATAAGAGTTCCCTCAGCTTTCTCGCCATTCTCAAACTTACTAAACTAATTAGTTTAAATCAGCATAAATTGGAATCACTAAGCTCCCACGCCGAATTGTTTCGGTGTCCGCGCTTGTGTCGCGCGGTGCTGTAGCCCCGAGCTAGCACATCAGGATGGCTAGGTTCCGCTGTCTCACCCTTCGAATGACGCTCCTCACTGTTTTCTTTCTGCCAACACACGCCCGGGCTACAGCAGCGCCATCCTCCGTTCTAGCCCGGCCATGGCCGACGCGTCTGCGTTCGGAACGTCGCCCCTGTGAATTCGATAGGTAACGGCAGGCAGAATCTTTGGTTTCACTCTTCGTAGAGCCCGTGTGGGAATTCAAGTGACGTCGCATGGGCAATTGTTGTGTGTGGGTGTCGTTTACAGCTTTGCTTTCCAACCAGCTTCACAGCGTAGATTGGAGCCAATTTTTTATTTATTTTCAGAATAAACAGGTGAGTATCGTCGTTTTTCCCGGTGCCAAACAAAATAGACCACACAATGCGACCTTCATGTGATGTGTAAGCGTGAATCGATAGCGGTTCGCTCAGGAAAATTTTTTAAAGGGATCCAAATGTCGATGGAACACTCTATAATACAGGGGTGTGAAGCCCCGTGTAGTCCGAGGCGCAGACCCCTTCTTTTAAGCGCATACCACTTTAGGGGCCTGGCTTGTCGGAGCGCGTGCGGGGTCACGCTATCTAACCACCGCAGTCACGCGGCTTCACGCACTCAAATAGAGGCTTCGAGAAGATCACCGCTTCCCCTGGTTTGGATCGAACCTGGGTTCCTCGCGTTAATATGCCGATGTCAATCCATTGCGTTACACAGCCACGTTCCTCATATGCAAAGTGGGGGGGCGGGTGATCGTTGCGCTGCCCCGGTTCCCCGGAGGCTGCCGTTGCAACGCCGCAGGTAGGTACAGAACAATATAAAATAAAGAATAAAATATTGAATTGGCGCATTCATTACCCCAGATTAATAAAAACTTAATACAGTCTCTCCTTATAGGCATGATGATGATGATTAGAGGCTCCCCTTTGTATCGGGACGTCGGTTGTCCCCAACCGACTTGCCTGTGTTATTCTACTTGTTTACCCTACCCTTCACTAACCTCATGGGTTATTCCCCTCGCCCCCCGGTTTTGAACTCCCATCGCTCCCCCCCTTCCTGCCCGTGCATCCCTGTTTACCTCCCACCTTCTGTTCTAAATTCTAATTTAGAATTTTCAGGGGCTACGGCACCCTCTCTTCATTACTTTCGGTATCAACGCCAGGTTGATAGTGAAACTAGTCAAGAGAGGGCCCCACAGCCCTTTTGACGAAATACTTCCTCGCACTTGACAGTACTCACGTTGAGTGGAACTACTTTAATTTGTGTTTTTCGTGCGCAGGTGCAGACCGGAGTGACGACGTCTGGCCGGCCCCACCTCGAGTGCCGGAGCGTGGGCTACACGCGCCACTGGCAGCGCCAGCTTTACTTCTCCTGGTTCACCTTCTACATCCTGGTGGTGCCGGGCCTGCTCATCTCCGCCTTCTACCTCCGCCTGCTCAGGGTGGTCTGGGCAGCCTCCGCGTCTGAGGAAAAAGACGCCTCCAGGGGAGGAGAATCCGCCAAGAAGACGACGGCGATGCGACCCTCACCGGCGGCCGTTATCAACGGCAGGGGGCCGATGCTGCGCCGCTGCACTCTCGCCTCTCGGCCGCTCTTGCCCAGGGCTCGAGCCAAGACGCTTAAACTCACGGTTCGTGGTGCTTCTTGTCTCTTGCCGCAACAAAATGGCGGAGCATTAGAAACTGTCAGGGACGCAGCTAGAAGAGAACAGAAAATGTGACTTTAGTAACGAGCGGGCTATAGTATTTAGACACCAAACATTTCTTTTTTTTTTGATATACAGAGGAGATGTACTAAATGGGAGGCCACTTAGAATGCGTCCCTTTAATACCAATGTGTCAGCCTTTGAAGGGACGCTGGCGTGAGTCCACAAGACGGCATTATCGCTTCATCACAATTACTTCAGCTCAAATTGCGTGTGGATAATGGAGGAAGACTTCTACTAAATTGTCGCTTAACAAAATGCCCCCGTGAAACACTACCACGAAGCCGTAAATTAGACTTAAAATTCTCATAAAGCCTCTACAATGACAGGCGTAGTCCAAATTTCCAGGTCCACACCGAAATATGAGAAGTGACAAAGATGTTTCATCATAACAGCGACGCCAAAGCAGCTCTTTAAAGGTGATAGGTCTGTCTGTCTGTCTGTCTGTCTGTCTGTCTGTCTGTCTGTCTGTCTGTCTGTCTGTCTGTCTGTCTGTCTGTCTGTCTGTCTGTCTGTTTTCACTCGAATCAGCCGTAAATGTTACCGATGAGCCGCCTCACTAGTGAATTACTTACTTTGGGAATATGTGATTGAGTGATTGTGGAGAAGAGAATTGTAGCGGGAGAGGAGAAGACGAGAAAACTGGATAAAGAGAACAAGGAAAATAGGGCGATGGAAGGGAAGAATGAAGCACATGTAGAAAATTAAGATGGAGGAAAGGGATTTGGGTAGAGGTGAAGATTTGGGTTGACGGACATGTATGAGGGAGAAAATCAGGGAAGGGGAAGGAAGATAGAAAGGAGAGTAATGCAATGGCGTATAAGGGGAAGAGTGGAGCGCGATGAGGAAAGATACTCTAGAGGTAGTGGAAGAGAAAACGAGAAGCGTAGGAGGGATGAGGATAGGAGATGAAAGGTAGGACTTTGTCAGAGGTGACAAAGATTGAGGGGAAAAGGACAGAAGGAAGGTGAATGAGAGGAGGGACAGGGTAGGGCGCTTATGGGAGAGGTAAGAGGGGAGTACTGCAGCGTGAGGTGAGGGATGTAGAGACAGCAGCAGCGGGGAAAACGCGATCGTTTTCACACCCCATTTGCAGCGAAGCAAGAAAATACGTGGCCAATTTTTTTCTTTAACGCTTCGTCTAGTTGCGCAACGTCCAATTACGGAGCGTGCTATTGGTACGTGCACCGGGAACTTCTGGGCTGAATGCCAGGGCCGTCCCTACTGCAACCAGCGACCTATGGACCGGCGCGCTGTCGCTATTTTTTTTTTTTTTTTGTAATCACGTGCTGTGAGAGGGGCCATGCTTGCTCTTGTATTACGTTCGTTAGATGAAGCTTGATGGAAAGTTCTGAAGGCGACATACACAATGCCACACCAGCGTCAGCTGTGACCAACAGGAAGAATAATGTGCCAGTATTGCGTCTATCGCTATACGGGAGCGGAAGCGTAAAGATAACTGCAGAATTGGTAAAAGACTGTGTCGCCAAGTTCGGGAAGGGCAGCTTCGTGACTAAGAGATTGAGCGTGGCATCGCCGACGGAAATAAGTTTTGCCCATCCGATGCACTGTCTCTGTGGTAATTTACGGACGAACGGCCTTGTGCATCCTGTAAATGTATTGCATATGGTGACGTACCAACGGCGTAATAATGGTCGCACCGTGCACAGTACCACTTCTAGAAAACGGGGTTTTCAGCGCAATAAAACTAGAAATATCTCGGCGTAGATACACTCTCCGCGCAGTAGGCCGTGGTGGTACAAGAAGGACGCTGAACGTTTCTTTATGTATCTTAGCCTTACCATCTGCAAATATTTAAAAGTCAAAACACGTGGACATACGGTGCGTATGAACACAATGTCGTCTAAGTAGTTATTTGACTAGGTTGGCACGAAAGTTAGGTTAAGCTTGGGCTGGCCCGCAAACTCTATCCCCTAAGTTTCAACAACACATCTATCATTTAACGAGTGCGGCGAACTGGGCTAGTTGATGTTCGTTCATGGTGAAAACAGCACAAGGAAAGACGAAGACAGAGAAAGGGTAAACACAAACACGGCGCTGACTCGCAGTTAAAGATTTTAATAAAGGAAAATAGTCATACTTATAGTGTACATCACCGGAAACACAAACAGCAATGAGAAGAGATAAAACTAGTTAAATCCGGCTACTACGTTAACCGAGACACACGGCAGTCATGCGCGGTCCAAACATGCAAGTTCATTTTTTGATATGGAGATAGCGAGACAGCTGATGCATTTTTGAGCTGCTTGGCCGTGCATGCGCCTCACTAATCTCCCGCGTAACTTTATCTCGGTGCTTGGATGTAATTTAGGTGCTATTTAACCCGCAACACAACCACAGGTGCGGGTATGCGCGGCCAGGTGAGCCGAGGTGTCGTTTCCCACAGACCATTCACGCTGTCTTAATCGAACATTCAAGCACCTCCCTGTTTGGCCCACGTACACCCTGTCACATGGCAAAGGCAAATTATGCACCACACTCTTCGCGCAGGACACGAAATTTGACTCATGGTTGACGCGAAAGCCTTTGTGCGGCCACTTCTTTGTTGATGTCTCAGCTGTACTGATGTCTGTACTGCCGGGTGAAAGCTTGTGAGCCGCATCGAAGCGCTGAAAACAACCCTGTCATCATAACGTGATGCACTTCACGTAGCCTGTGCGACAAGTTGTGGACATAGGGCCCAGTCACAGGACTGTTACGTCTGGAGACTTCACGATCACTGCGGTTATTACATTTATTTTAGACAACGCAGCACTTTTCACAAACTCGTGACAGCACATGTACCGGATACTTGCATTTTTAACCCGCTTACCTTTTCACAAACACTCGGAGACACGGTATGGTGGCAAGATTTTGTTACGACTGTCTTAAGGCAGCCATTAAGGCAATTAAGGTAGCCCGAACAAAACCTTGCCCTCATACAGTGCCGTCGAGTCTTTGCGAAAAAGTAGGCAGGCTCAAAAATCCTGGGCCATCTCCACTAACTAGAAACCTGGGGTTGGGCGAAGCATGCAGCGTATAAGTGTAATCTTGGCGCCTTGGCGTTTTTGTCCACGGAGATGAAACCTTTGAGGGGTTGAGGTATACAGCTTTGCTGCAAAAGTCTCCTGTCTTTGAAGCACGAAGCGTTAAAGCGCGAGGCGTTGGGAAACGAGGGTCCCGGTGCCCTCTTTTGCTACGTGTTTTTGCCCACGGGGATGAAACTTTCTAGCGCGAAGAGTTGGGAAACAAGTGTCCCGGTGTGCTCTTTTAGTACGTGGTACCTTGTAGCTCGAGGCGTTGGAAAACAAGCGTCCCTGTGTTTTAGCTCCGTCACCACACGAAACGACAACTGCAGGAGACGGTGCTTGCCGGAGCCACGCAGGGGCTTCGCCCCTAGAAATACCAGTTATGTGGTACCTGTGCTATCACGATTTTGTGAAAAGTGCGGTGGTGTGTAAAAGAAGGCAACAATCGCAGCGATAGTGAATTCTCCAAATGGAACAGGTCTGTGACTGTGTCCTATGTACACAAATTGTTGCGCAGGCTACGTAACGTGCATCTCGCTACAGTGTCAGGGTTGTTTTCAGCGCTCCGATACGGCTCAGGAGCTTTTTCCCGGCAGAACACAAGGCAGATGGGACATCAACAAAGTAGCAGCCGCACAAGGGTTTTTGCGTCAACCATGGGTCCAATTTTGTGACGCTGCACCCACCATGTGGTGCATAATTTGTCTTTACCATGTGGCGGGTGTACGTGGGCCAAACAGGTGCCTGGATGTTCGATTAGGACAGCGCAAACGTTCCGTCGGAAACGACACCTCTGCGCACTTGGCCGCGAGTACCCGCAACTGTGGTTGTGCTCCTTGTTTTGATAACACCACATTATAGCCACGCACCGAGATACAATCACGCAGGAGATTACTCAGACGCATGCAATTGCCAAGCAGCTCGAAAAATCGATCAGTTCTCCCTCTCTCGGCCTAACAAAAAGAAAACCTGCATATTTGGATCCCGCATGACTGCCGCGTATCTAGGTTTACCTACTTACCAGTCGGTTTTAACTCGTTTTATCTCTTCTCGCTCTGATTTGTGTATCCGGTTTTGTACACTACACGTACGGCTGTTTTCCTTCATTAAAATATTCAGTTGCGAGTCAGAGCCACGTTAGTGTTTACCCTTTCTTGGTCTTCGTCTTTTCTTGCGCTGTTTTCACCATGCATACAATTACCTTTTGCCGATTTGTGGAGCGACTGTACTCCGCAAATATTTAATATTGAAAACATACACAATGAACTCCTCTGACCTTAAGCCCCCACCACCACATGACAGCCTTGGTGATCCAAGCCACCAATCGCCAAAAGAAATACATTGCCTGCATGCGACTACCGTGGCGTATCGAAGTGCACAAAGCAACTCAGCACGGAGGGACAGCTTGACTCTTGTAGTCGTTACTTTCTTTTCCTGAAGAAGTTGGGGCATTTATGCCCCAACTTCCTCAGGAAAAGAAAGTTTCTGTTTAGCCACTTCTGTTTAGCCAAGTCGGCGCACTTACGTGACGGAAGTGAAAGCAGCCCCCAACAACAACGGCGAAGTAGGAGTTAATCCGGACGAGCGACTCCATCTACACTTTCTTCTGTTGAACATTTATCAAATTAAAGAGATCAAATGCAAAGAAGACGAGGGAGAGAAAGGGAGAGCTGTTTAATGTGAGATGTAGAGGTCAACCTTCTACAGGGTCGGGTGGAGGGACTTCATCGTACGCGCCTCATCCGGGTATCTCGCCATTGTTATCCTAAAGCAGAGAGAGCGCTACCTTCTCCCGGAGCCATGACCAAGTAGTGGCGAAACATGCTATGACGCGGCAGTATGGAAGACACGAACCATGGCAGACATGTAGGAAAGAAAAGTCATGATGGCAGATGAAGGCATGATTTAATGGGCGGCGATATTAGCACGAGCAGTCGGTGTATTCCCTGTTCCGTTCGTCGTCTTCGTCTACGTCGGGTTAACGTGGTGCAGTGCACCAGTACCGGCTTCTTCCTTCTCGCAGCATTTTGCGCTCGGCATTTTCTTGGTGTCTTTTCCGGGCGCTCCTCACAAAACGTACGCTCACGTGCTCTAGGCATTATTTTTGGTATTTTTTTTCTGCGTATGCACTGCGCAACCGAAAGCTTGAACAACTGTACGCTGTTAAATGGACACCTACGTTTTTTTTTAAGCACAGCAAAGAGAAATGATCGATCAAGTCACGAACACATTCTTTAAACCTTATTGGCACTAAATTCTCTTTCCCCAACGGACTTGTTGTGTGGGCGTGAACTTCAGCTTGAGCGGTCGTCGCGTTGTCTCTGACCCGAAATGTCCTATGACCGCGAGGAGAGAGCATGGAAGAGCCAGTGCGAGTGTCGAGTTAGCTGAGGTAGCTGAATAAGAAAAGGTGGTTGAACAGTTGGAAGATGTAGCTGAGTTTACACCAGCAAACGCGCCGGGACCTAGCTTGCCGTGCCAGGGTATGCAGGTAGAATAACGATACGTATTTCATTTTGGTCAGTCCTACCAGCGCAACAACATGTCATGAACCGTAGAGTAATCTGGCTATGAATGGAACAAGAGCGCCGATGAGCACGCGCACGCATACAATAACAACAAAAAACTTTATCATCCCCTCCTAAACCAAGTTGAGACAAGCACTGAAGCTCTGTTCAGTCCAAAGAAAGTGCGTCCAATCGATCATAAAACCTTCAAAGACCCAAATCGCAAACAAAAAACGAACCCATGCGGCGATTTTTGACGCACTAAGTAAGCGCATTTACGAACTCTCTAGATTCATGCCAATACGTGGTTTATGCGATCAACGTATACTTTTTGTATCCCTTCTTCAAGGTGTACGCTTTTATTTTCTTATCTAGAACCGTTCCTTTTTTTTATCCTTTCAACTCGCAGTTTGGACACAATGAACACCCGGTTTTACGCATGCCCTGTGTGTCCAGAAATCTTTGAGAGCTTTTCAGTCAACCACCCGGACTACGGGGAAATGCATTATACATTTTTAACGGACGCACTCGGTCCCACTAAGAAAGCGTTCGCTTTAGAACATCGTCTTTATAGTGTTCCACAACTGTTCAATCACCGGGTGTTACCTCGCTTACGGACAGTAGCACCTAGTTTCCAAAATGCGACGTAGAAAAGAAACCCGTGAACCACCTTGTTAGCCGTTCATTTAGTACCAAGTACAGCGGATGATGGTAGCATTTCTTTTGTGTATGTGTTTGGGTATTACCGTAAGCTATGTTTTAACCGCGGAACTGTTTAAGCTTCACCTTCGTTCGTTGGCATTAGGGAAAAAATAACAAGAAAAAAAAATTAGAAGCCGTTCCACTCAATGTGAAAGCTGTCGGCAATGCAGAGCAGTGATTCGCCATAGTGGCCTGTACCGCCGTTACCCGCTTACTGCTACCACGCCATGCAATTCAAATTTTCCACCTTCGCAGTGCTCGCGCGCCCCCTGCCTGAAACTGCGCCAGGGGGAGTTCTGTTCTCTTTGTTCTTTTCTCCCCGCACGTGCCGGCGTTGCACGGCCATCGTAATTGGGCCCATCTCCTCGCGAGGGGGACTCGAGTAAATGCGTCGCATATGGGGTGGGTGTATTGCGTTAACGTTTAGTGTTTGGGGAGTTGGTGGTAGTGAATGCGTTGTATCAGCAGCTTCTTGACGTAGTTTGAATGAGTCAAGGATATAAGGCGCGTTCGTAGACTCCCATTCTGTGTCGGCTTTGTGGCGCAGTGGGTAGAGCACCATGTACATTGCGTTCCGCCCGCAGGGTCGAGGGATCGAAACCAGGCGCAGGATAGTATTTTTTTTATATAGTGTAGGGGGAGGGGTGCGGACTACGACTACGGACGTCAACGCGGGTGACATCGTGAGTTACTCAAATGCTCTGCATTTAAAAAAAACTTCGACGTGAGGCCTCCAGCACGAACTTCGCGCAGCTGCGTAGGCAGAGCGAAGCCTCGCCAAGCTGTGGCGGAATCGCGTGCGCCGGCACTGCTCGACCTTCGAGAACACTCTACGCAGCGTTCGTGCGCGATCTATCACGTGCTCTTCTCCTCGCCAGTTCACGTGCGTTCGCACCTCCAGGGGGTAGCCCGGAAAAGCTGGCGCTCCAGACGCGGAGTTCGCGAAGCCGGGTGCCGCAGGTTCTAGCACGTGCTAACGTGGTCCACTTTGGGAGAGATGTGAAAGCCCGCGGTCAAAAAGATCCGGGCCTGCCAGTCGTGGAGTACTTTCGGCGGCAACTGAGGAAATCCATGTGAGATGCAACTGCCGGGCCTCCGACAATGGGAGAGATGAGGTGACAGGTGAATGGCGTCACTTCCGAAGAAGAGGAAACGCGGCCCGAAAGCCGCCGTGCCGTTACTTGAGAACGGATGCGATGACTTCAGTCCAATCCCGAATACCGCGCGCCGGTGAAGCTGCGCCGAAACGTCAGCGAGTTGTAGAAGATTCAGAGTTACGAGCTCGCGTACATTGTACATACTGTAATGACCGACTGTTTATTGGTTTTTGCGGGGCTAACAACGACACCACGTGGAAAACGTGACTGAGTATGCAAGCATAACCACGCAGAAAACTTTACCGGGTCTCCAAGCAATACAACCACACATGAACTTAGCCCAACCAAGAATAAGCCACCTGAGGCAGCCAGCTCCGCTGTTTCTCCAGCCTTGCACCACTAGTGCAAGCTGCGCCAATTTTGTTTCGCATAAGAAATAATTTCTAAATTGTTCTCTTGTATTTTTTATTTTTGTCACATTTGCGTCGACGAGACAAACACACAGTGCAAAAAAGCTTCCTCGCTCAAGTAATGCGTTTGCCTGGATGTCAGATTTGTTTGTTTCATGCCCAAACGATTAATATCTAGGCCCGGAAAGAATTTATGTCTAACTTTCCAACGTACTCTTGCTGAAAGAAATAGATCATCATTTAAATAAAGGTGCACAAAGCATTTGTTGTCGTAGTCTCTCTTGCCGTAACTGTGAAATATGTCTGAAACGCCAATAACAATAAAGTGAATGGTTCTAGAATTTCACGGCAGCAAGGGCAGTTGTCAATGTATCTGGAGCCCGAGTCTCCAGCTCCGAAAACCAAGAAACAAAAACCTGACCAAGATATAGGAAGGAAAGCGCGCCGATATCTTCCAAAAAGCAGAACTACCAGCGCTGTGGACGATCTGATAGGCAAGCCGGAAAGACTGACGTAAAACTCGCCCGGGCAGGAAGAAGTGGTGAATCATAGTAAAAAGCAAACCATTGGTAACGACTGGAGTATAAAGTTCGTAGTTTCTTCTAGGCGATCACTTATCGTTACTTTGAGTGAGAAACATGGCCATGAAGTCCCTGTGTGGGATGCGAAAATGTAAATCTTTATTGTGAACTCTAACCGTGACGCTCTCACTGGGGGCGCTGAGGATCTTCTGCGTCCTGTACAGGCTCAGAATTCCTGACTCTCACGAGATCATCAATCTTTACACGCTGAAGATTCTTCCTACAACACAACACCCTTCCACGCGTCCTTCTTACAACGGTCGTGCACCGCATGCAAGTTTTAGGCTTTTTTGAAGAGAAATAGATTTTTAGGTAGATAACTACCGCCGTCTTTGTCGGGCTGCAAACAACTACCGACGTAGGAAGTCGGTCCCTATTTAGAAAGGAAGAAGGTAGCCTCGCTTTCATTTTCAAACTTTTTTGTTTCGTGAAACCGCTTCGAAATTTTTGTCCTGCTCGGTAGAAACTTGGCGCTCACTGGCTTGCCCTCAAATAAGGAAAAAATACATTTCGATAAACGGTTTCCTTAGGAGCCTGTCTCATTTCGTAATTTTAAAGAGAAGCTTTGGCTCTTCTCTTCGTTTTCAAAGGTGCTGCTTCTGCTGCTGCTGGGATTCTTTCCGGTTGCGTCACTGGGGTTTAAAGCTGGCCTCCAATTATCGCGTTCGCGGGGACGGCAGAGCTACTCGCGGAGCAGGAGGAGGGTGGGAAGGGGCGCCCGCGAAAATTTATTCTAGATAACGCTGTCGTCCTGATATCACGCTCTAAGTACCAGCAGGGGAAGCGACTGGCGGGGCATGCGTTTCAGAGCTCGGAGCTTGCGGCGTTTTCGCCAGGATACGTTGACAGTTTCTCGTTACGTCTCGTAATACTCGACGCACTCGTCCCTGTTCGCCCTTCAGAAAAATCATCGACTACCAAGAGCAATAACACTCTAAAAATGTACGACGCAAGTTTATTTCAACCCAGGAATTCCACAATGACAGCTTCACGTTAGGTCGATTTCTCCCTGTGCGTGGGATACGCCAATCTTTACACAGGAGCTGTTGTTGGCTACTTACTTCTATTTCTTTTATTTTAAGTGGAGAGCACTTTAGGGGCTCGCCTTGTCGTCGTAGCTCGCTGTAACGGTCGATGTCAAACGACTGCCGGAATCAGGCGGTGCCGCGATATAACGGACCCAAGTCGAGCCCGGCGTGCCGTCGTACGGCGTCCCGCAGAGGCTTGGGAAACCAAACGGTTTAAGTAGTCATAACCGTTCAAAACTCGTGAAACGCTGGCGCTTGCCATACGTCTCCCCGTTGCTTAGCGCAAAAAAAAAAAAAAAAAAAAACCGCGGATACATTTGACGCAAAACATATGTAATTAACCGGCAGCACCCGCGTTAATTTAGTTAGGAACGCACGTTGGGTTGGTTTTTGCGATAGTAAGCAAAAAAAAAAAGTGGCAGTTCAGCACAGGCACATGCCGGAGGAAAAGCAAGCACAAAACAATTACACCATCTTCCCGTAGGGGAACCCTGAGTAATATTCAAAGCAGCCATGGGGCCGATTCAAGTGCCCATTAGTTTTCAGATCGTCGTTTCCATTAGGTTGAGGTACGTAGCTACCGTTATATTTACAGATTGGTTTCCATGGTAACTACCACACTTTTCACTTACCGGAACTACGAAATGGGAAATTGCGTTGAGCCCATGGCTGTTTCGCATACTACTCAGGGTTCCTCTACGGGAACATGGTGTAATTTTATTGGATGCGACGGGGCTATGTCCCTCCCTTGTCGTTGTTGCGCCGTCCACACCCCCACTGCGCATGCTCGGCTTGCTGAACGTCCGGTGGTGTCTTACCCTTTAATGGCTCCTGGAGCGACAGTGCTACCGGTGTCTTCCTGGGCCGGCCCGAGATGAGCCGAGAATGCGCAGTGGGGGTGTGGACGGCGCCCTAACAAGGGAGGGACATAGCCCCGACCATGAGATGCTGGAGCGACAGTGTTGCCGGTGTCTTCCTGGGTCGGCACGAGACGAGCACGCTTCCCCCTAAAGGGCTCCTGGAGCGGCAGTGTTGCTGGTGTCTTCCTGGGCCGGCGGATGGATGGACGACGGACGACGGAGCCGAGAGCAAGAGATGCTTTGCATCTAAAAGACAGAACTCCGGCTGGCGCTATGTCAGGCAGGGGTGCGCGAGGACTATGCAGGCGGCAAATTTCAATTGCTTTTGGTGGTAGCAGTGAACAGATAACGGCGCTACAGCCCATTATGGCGAGTCCCTTTCTCTGCACTTCCGTGAACTTTCACGTTGCATGGAACGGCGTTAATTTTTTTTTTTTTTGCGTGTGTGGACCGCAAAAAGTCATTTCTGTACTCTTTCCATTCGCACACTCTCTTCCTTCAGCTACCTTTTCACCTCCGACGCTTCATACTTCGATGCGAGATGGCATATTTGCCCCTGATAAAAATTCTTCTTACCAAAGCGTTTGTGTTTAGAAGTGAAGTCGAACTTAAAGAGGCCGGTGTGAGCTTTGTCTTCGTAAGCTGTCTTGCCTACATATTTCTGCACAGTGAAGCCTATTAATAAAGAAAAGGAACGTCGGCAATGGTCGCTAACGCGGCGGAAGATCACCGACGACGATCCGGCCGCGCGGCCAAGCGTAAGCGCGATGCCCGTCGGAACACCAAATACTGCGAGACGGACAACGCAAGACGTCGGCATGGCTGCAATCGCGCTCAACGTTTCCACTGCGAGACTGGGCGGTTTGAGAGGAATTTGCGGCCAACTACATACAGCTCCACTAGTCATCCGCCTTTAAGGAGTGGAACGGCACCGAAGTTCATTTACAACTCTTGTGTAACTGTCGTGATAGAGAAACGATCAGACCTCCACTCGTGCATTTCTTCCTACCCCTTTTGTCTCCTTTATGTAGTGATGTAGTTTCGCCCGTCATGCACATGAATTTCCCTGCCCGCCCCCTCGGTCACTGGTCGCCTACCCAGAGAAAGACAGCATGAACCCTTTTTTTCATTTCAGTATATCAGCCATTTCAAGATCTTATAGCGCATTCTACACTGGCACCGCATCCCTAATAGCCACATGACCGCTGTCTCGTACATTTTTTTTAAGCTGTTTGGGTGTGACAACGTTAAAAGTAATTTTGTATCTCAGCTTCTTCAAAGTTCTTGCTCCATTTTCACTTCATCCGACATGTCACATTGGTTTGCGGCTGAAACAATAAGCCCAGAGCAAAACGTGTTCCATGGTAAGGTAGGGACGAAAAATCTCGGGCTATCTTAACTAATGTGAAACCTGGGGAGGGGTGAAGCATGTAGTGTATAAGCGTATTATGGGCGCCTTGGCGGTTTGCCAACGGAAATAAAACCTTTGGGCGCGGGAGGTATACAGCTTTGCTGTAAAAATGTCGTGTCTTTAAGCACGAAGCGTTCTAGCTTGAGCGTAAACGAGTGTCCCGGTGTCTTCTTAGTGCGCGCTACAAAGCCTTATAACGCGAGGCGTAAACAAGTGCGCCGGTGTTTTTTAGTGCGCGTTACGCTCTAGCGCCAGGCGTAAACGAGCGTCCCGGTGTTTTAGTACCGTGACTACTTGAGACGACGGTTACGAAGACGACATTAGACGCAACAGCCCGAGGCCCGAAGTGTCTTCGCGCCTAAAAGACCTGGAAAAAAGCGAGTGAGAAACACCAAGCCGGAAAACAAACTACCTTGAATTTTAATGAATCTGTGCTCTCACCTTGTAAAACCTGATGGTCGATATATGAGACCAAAGTCTAGCAGATTTCATTGGGAAGTTTGATTCCGCCTGTCGTCATCTCCAATCCCGCAATGCCCGTACACGGAAGTGAACAACTACAAATCGGTGTGCTCGCAGCTTTCATTTCAAAGGGATCTTTCAGGATCCTTAGCAGTTTCCCATAGGCACGTGTCAACGGCGCATCGTTAACCAAGATTTGCGTCGAAGTTTGCATTAGCATTCCCCGGCGCAACGACGCAGACACACGTGTGCTCGGCGAAATATTCGCACGCGGTGAATGCAGATAGAATCTCAGACAAGAAAGGAGACGTGCCCTAAGGCGCAATTGCGGATAAGATGTTACCGCAGCCTGCACTGCGGAAGAGCGCCATTTCCGAAGAACTCAGCATGCGGATATCGGCACGACCCAGCGTGGAAGCCCCTTGGCGTTCTCCTACGATCGAATAAAGCACGGCCGGGCGTCTCATTTTAAAGCTAACTCAGTACACCTACCTAACTAATAAAGGGGCGGTGCTCTTGCTTCTTCATTTGCCTGAGCAAACATTCCTGCCCCAGCAAATAACAACGTACCGCCGCTTGCTACGCGCCTAATGCACTTCGGAGCCCGTTTCCACGCCGAAGTAGTTCCGGGAATGTTGTCTCGTAAACTTAGCCTAAAGGCGGGAACTTTTCTCGTTAAAGTAAGAGGCAAACAGGCCTGCAAGAGGAGTCCCGAGTGCAGTAGACCTGCAATATCAATTCCTTCCTTCCTTCCTTCCTTCCTTCCTTCCTTCCTTCCTTCCTTCCTTCCTTCCTTCCTCTTTTTCTCTTTCTTTCTTTCTTTCTTCCTTTCTTTCCTTCTCCCTTTCCTTCTTTATTTCTTTATTTGTTCCTTCGCCCTACCTATGCACAGGCTCATTTATCCCTGGCCTACGTCCACGAATCTGAGCGAGCAGTTCCTGCCTCCACTTACTCCAACTAGCTCCCCAGTGTTATAGAAGCAATTCATATTTTTGCTCCTCAAAGTTCTGGTGTAAATTTATTATCAAGCTCAGAGAAAAAAAAAATTACAACTTATTCGGGTAGCTACTCTGCCTTAGTGTTGCTTATGATACTACATGATGTACACAGTGCGAAAAATTGTCGAGAGGAGCCCAGGTTTTTGCAAATAGACGGAGCCTGATTTTATAAGGTCGGGGGGGGGGGGGGGGGGGGTGGCGAAAACCATAAGATATTAGGAAATATCGTAGCATCGGGAAACGTGACTCCACCTTACTAAAGGAAAAGTTTATTTATAGTCAAAAAGTGGCTTTATTATTTCTGGGTGCCGGAGTTCAGTTGGGATGGGTAATATTGAGGTGGAGATCAAAGGCTTACGACTCCTTCGAGCGTCGTAAGCTTTCCAGAAGCAGTATCACACGGAATCCTGTTTGCGTGGCGGGCTAGTAGGCGGCGACACAGCGGCCTAGCTTTCCTGACCCTTCCTTCATAAAGTATTATTAAGGTTAGCCTGTATCGGTAGATTAGAGTGCCATAATGGTAAATTTGCCGCTAAGTCCAGAAACAGTTGCCTTATAATTCAAACAGTACTGAAGGCGAAAAAGGTATACCACGAACACTCATTCAATTTTACGCAATACGACTTGTGGCATCATAAATCATGGATGGAAGAACGTAGTCGGGGAACCTTGTTCGACATTTTTTTTTGGAAAAGAGAGTTGGGGTAAAGAAAGGACCATGTATACGTAAAACGAATGTGTATGGCTGTGTTAGTTGAAAAGGCTTTTAAAAAGCAACTAACTTCATCTTAAAATTACAAGGTAGCCAGCCTGACTGCCTCGTGCGATAGGCATTGTATTGTTTCAGTTTAGATTCTGGTCACATGCTTTGTCTTGGCGCAAAGATGTAGCTGAAAATTTTGTAACTTGGCACGCCTAGGACTAACTTTTATTACCTCCACCGTACCCATATATGACAAGCAGCGGCAAATATTTAATATTGTTTACGGAAGTGGCTGTATAACGGAGCTTGCTACAGTCTTACTGTTCATACTCCCCACATCTTTCCCCAGGTAGAACGAGCTTACGACTCGTAAAAGCGTGGACAGTACATTGTATTTTGTGCTAGGGAAGCGCTGTACTACGTCGCGAAAAAGCGAGAGATGGATGGGGTGGTGAAATGTAAGCTTTCTTTCTTTATTTTTTATCAGGAAAAGCACCGATATTTCAAGAATAACCGCTGAATGAACAGCAACGAAAGCTGGGATCCTGTCATTGAAATGATTATTTAGTGTATAGTGTCTCCTTGATAACAAACATTTTCAGTTGAACTAGTGAGGGAAACTCGAGAAACGTTTTTTTTTTTTCCAGAGATTTCTTTATGGGGATAAAGGTGAGTTTGTTTTTCCAACGCCTTTTTGAATGTGACAATCACATGGAGACAAGCTGGCCAGGTGAATAAAGGAAAAATAATTTATTGCCAGGTGCTGTGAAAAAGCCAGTTTGCCTGCTCATACGTAGAGGATCAGCAAGCTGAAGGATCAGCTAGAGGATATAGCTGGTCTGCACACAAACTTAGTCGACACAGTTTCAAGAACAATAAAGAAACATAAAAAAGATGCCGTCACCTAGTGTAGGCTCCGGTGGCGCTAGTAGCTACTTTCGGGGGGTTTAAACCTCGCATACCTGGTCAACTCCGCCCCTCGCGTGTTTCATTCGACAAAACATTGGCTGGCGATTACGATACTCCCTAAAACGATATTTGGGCGGAGCAGCAGTGCGCTGAGGCGGCACTGACTCTTGGGTTCTCTTGACGGCAGCGATGATGAGCCTCTGCGCCGGCGGAGCGAAGTGCGTCTCAGGAAAGGACCGCGATGTGTGTCTTGTACGAACGCACATTATAGTCACGCGCACGCCCCTCACTTTTTCGCCAAGCGTCGGGCCCTCGAGCGCCTCGTGCGGGCACAGCATACTGCCCCCTCCCCACCCCCACCGCACACTTCGGAGAGCGCTGGCTCGCGCCGCCACGGTGAACCGTCCTCCCCTTCCAATTTCGCGACCCTCTCCTCCTTTGCTTTCTTTCATCGTTCGCTTTTTCTTTCACTCGGAGTCCGTCTTGCAACGTTTGCTCGGTTACGCCGCCAACGCGGCTCAGCCCAGAGACGGCCGCCGAAGGGCTGCGCCCTAAAATAAGAATAGACAGAAACGGTCGCTTGCTGCCACCGCCCGCACGAACCCTGCTTCTGACGCAGCTCAGGCCACGCGACCCAAAATGCTGATTGTGGTGGCTACGACACAGCCTTAGGCGGTTTGTGTAGCCATGGCTGTTTGATGATACTCTGTATGCCCGTGCGTGCTCGTTGGCCATGTACAGGGTTGCTTTGACGTGAGCTGAACCTCACGCACATAAACTCGCGCTTGTGATTACATCTACTTGTTTCATTAAACAAGACCGACAGCTGTTTAAAAACCAGTGCTTTGCATTCCCTGTTCTGATTACCACCTTCACGTAGATTGGGGATTCCAAATGGTTTCATTATGCTTCATGCGTAGCATTCTTCGTCCAATACACCCCCAGCCAGGTCCATGTGATGCCCTGCATTACCACTAAAATGCAGATATGGTGGAAGTTCCACCTGTAATCGTTATAATAGCGTAAATGCAGATAATTGGTCTGACGAAATTTTAGGTTAAAAACTAAAAAAAAAAAAAAGGAAATGTAAATATTACGAAAAAATGGCGAACCGTGTAACACCCTGCATTTCCAGCATATTTGCAGATCTCGCGGAAGTACCACCTGCACTCGTTATAATAGCGTAAATCGAGATAATTGGTCGAACAAAATTTTGAAAACCTAAAAAATAAGTAAAATATTCAAAAATGCGGAAAATTGCGAATGGTATAACGCCCTGCGTTGCTGCAACAAGGCAGATTTCGCAGAACGTCCACCTGTAATCGTTGTAATAGAGTAAATGGCGATAACAAAACTTTGAAAACTAAGAAACAAGAAAATTTGAAAAATACAGAACTTGGGGGACCCCTAACGCCATGCATTTCCACAATAATGCAGATTTCGCGGGAGTTCCACCTGTATTGCTTATAATCGCGTCAATGAAGACAATTGGCCTAACAAAATTTTGAAAAGAAATTATGGAAACGGGCGAGCCGGGTAACGCCCTAATTTTTCGGCAATATTGTAGGTTGCGCGGAAGTTTCACCTGTGATCGTTATAATAGCGTAAAGAAAGATAGTAGGTCGAACAAAATTTTGAAAGACTAAACATTAAGAAAAATATAATTAACATATGAAAATACGGGAACCGTGTGACACCCTGTATTTCCAACATATTTGCAGATTTTGCGGAAGCACCACGTGTAATGGTTGTAATAGCGTACATAGACGTAATTCGTCGAACGAAATTTTGTTAACCTAAAAACAAGAAAAATACAAATAAAGTAGTCACATTTAGTTCTTTACAGTAGTTCGCTGCCTTACTTCAATGGAGCGACTTCTGTTCCAAAGCCAATACATAACATCTCCACTAACAAGAAACCTGGGGAGGAGCGAAACATGCAGTGTATATGTGTATTCTTGGCGCCTTGGCATTTTTGCCAAGGAGATGAAACCATTGAGGGGTAGCGGTATATAGCTTTGATGTAAAATTCCCGTGTCTTTGAAGCACGAAGCTGTCTAGCGCAAGGCGTAAACGAGCTTCCCAGTGTTTTAGCACCATGACTACACGAGACGATGATTACGACAACGACGACAGGAGACGCCAACAGTTCCAGCTTGTAAAGGGCTTCACCCCTAATTACGAAAAATGGCGATCCGCGTAATGCCTTGCATTTCCACAACAATGCAGATATGGCGGAAATTCCACCTGCATTCGTGCAGATAATTGGAGATATGAAGGACTGGAGATAATTGGTCGAAGAAAGTTTCAAAAATGAAAATAGAACTAAAATGTAAAAAATACGGAAAATCGCGAACAGTGTAACGTCCTTCATTTAAAAAAGGCAGATTTGGTGCAAGTAACACCTGTAGTCCTTTTAATAGCGCGAATGGAGATAATTGGTCGGACACGACTTGGAAAAACGAAAACATTTTGCTGTAAAGAATAACGCCACGCATTAGTGGACAATTCTCTGAATTTCTGCAGATTTTTCTATATTAAATATTTTAACGCTCGAACTGAATCTGGTTCGCTTTTATTGAGGTGCACGAATTTGCTCTGCTTTGATCCCCGGCGCTGTGCCGTCCGTTTAAATGTCCAGGTGTACGCGAATTCTAGTGACAAGGGGGCTGGTGATTTAAAGCACCCTAAATATGAACTCGAACACACCTTTGGTACGAAATAGACTGTTGTTCTGAGGGTACTACATCTGCGAAAACCTATGCGCCGTTTCAAGATGAAAAGTAATCCTATTTGGGAACAATTGCCACAAATGGCTCACTGAAAGGGGATATACCTTCAAATTTGGCTTCGAACTATGCAGGTGTACAGGCCTGTGTTCACCTTTACTTTACGCTCCAAGGCGTCAAGCCAAAAAAAGCACACACACCTCTTTCATCGTTTGAAGCAGAAAAACTACCATTTTATAATAACGCCAGTTAAATACTTAGTGTACTTCCAGTTGAAGCTCGGACCTTTATGGGCACTCTCGTCTTGTGTGGGGCACATTGGTTGCTGGAGTTTATCACAACGTGCCAGTGGGGTCATAAATCTTTGAACCGTTTTATGGCAAAGAATGCGATAAAACTGCTCGTTATTCATCGAGTGCGGCCACTTTCATTGCCTCCTTCTTCATACGTTATCGTGGGGTCATCATTAATATCTTCCAGGGTCTTCAGTACAGCAGCGTTTTTTCATAACCTTACTGAGTGCTCCCGCATGCGGGAATGAGTTTAAAAAGTCGTTTCGAAGTGCCGTTAGCACGCGTCAAAAAACTTGTGCCTTCAGAGCCGTAGTTAGAAACTTATGAGGGCACTGTGCAAGCCAGGCACGTATTCAGGATTTTTTTTCGGGGGGGGGGGGGGGGGGGGCAACCCAAGGTAACTTTTCTATGCGAATTAGGGAAAAGGGCGAGGGTACCCCTGTTACTATAACAAACACGATGAACGCCCAGCGTTTACCATAAAGGCGCGTAAACCTGCATAGAGAAATTGAATTAGGTGTATCCGTTTTTGTGATGGAGGCGAAAAGCGAAAACACTCGTATGTTCGAGAATTCTGCGCACGTTAAAGATCCCTAGGCGAAGTTTGCAAACTTAAAAAAAGAACGGCAGTAATTAAAATATTTGCAGAACCAGATAGGCGTACTGCAGAGTAACTATTCATTCCCTCTGCTAATGTTAAGGTATATTTCCGGAGCATACCACACGTTATATGCAATCGAAGTCGGCAGAAACGGAAGTGCGTGTAGGCACTCGAGAGTTCAGATCTCCGCGGCAAACCTTCTGCGCTTCCATATTTTTCTCCAAACAAAACCTGTGGCTACTAGTTATGAAGGAAGGAAACAAAATGCTAGGAGAATCGGAAATGTCATACGCCTAATTCCGTGTGTTCTTACCCTTAACACCCTCAGAGTTCAACGTTTAATGGTCTGCCATTCAAAGCACCAATAAATCAGGCTTCGGAAATTGCAGTATCCAGACGCACTGGACTGCAGTAAATGTAGATAAAAAACGGTGGCAAGCGCCATAGCGTCAGCGCTAACCTATGGCGATTTTGTAAACAACCTTGTTATGTCCAGGGATGCGCCTTGTCGCTTCCTCGGCGTCGCAGCGTGGCTTGTCCTGCAAGGCGGGAATGAGCTTCTCCGCTGTCCTCTCGTTCGGCCCGTTGGTGAAGTAAACTCGTTGCTCTCTGCCGACACCTTGACGATACTCCGACATCGTGAGACTACGCTATGTTTAATGCACCTCGTATTTTCATCCGATATACTCGGGGTTTTATAAACTCTCTAATACAAAGACACAGTTCGCAGTCCAATTTTCAAGCCGAAATTTCGCTCGGACAAAAGTCTGGTTGGTGTCCTTCGAGATGTCCGGCCCGGGTTCATTCTTACCAATCGCCCGGTGCGCACCCATCTCTCTCATGTTGATCATTGGCCACCTTGACTCCGTGCACTTCCCCGCTGAAGCCCGGTGTTCTCGAGGTCTGTTCATAGGAATGCAACTTCGGGTCCGTAAACCCGCCAGTAAAGTTTGGTTCGTTGTTGAGGTGGGTGGTGTCGTCGTGGAGGATGGTGAAGCACCCGATGATGAGACGAGGCAAGTAGATGATGAAGAAAAAGTCTATTAACACTTATTTACAGGAGACGACGAAGCATGAACATAAGATAACACAAGACAATGAAAACTGGATTACAATTAAAAGGTGCCACAGCGCACAAAAAGGGTATCGCGGCATGATCCCTGATGGGGGCCCGGGGGCCAAAAAGGGTGCCGAACCGCCGCATGGTTGGTGAGAAATTCGTGGGGCTCTGGCGCCCAGAAACTGCCACGAGAGCAAGTCTTGATGCGACCGCTCTTGACCGCAGCTCCGGACAAACTCAGCAAAATTGCGCATGCAGTCGCAAGCGAAGCAGCCTCCACACAGAAACACACGTACAATTAGGATATTGACCCCCGCGCCCCCTTGTCCGCCGCCCCAGAAAGTCGGGAGGAAACGAGTCTTCCCAAAAGCCTCGTAGAAGGTCGCCAGCAAGGCCGTCCCAAAGGGCTGTCACTTCGCCGACGGCTTGGGGGACACGGCAAAGCGACGAGAAGGGAGGTGGGTCATCGCCCCGACGGGGTCCACCGGCGCAGGCATCCCTACACCGCCGTTGTGCATAGCAGCCATTAACCACAATGGCTAACAATCAACAGTGCCGCTGTCACTGCGGGAATGTCCAATGCCTTTAGTTGTCCAAAGGAATGCCGCCGGTGTCTCTTGCAGCCGTACAGCCGCGATGCACGCCTTCACTTTGTCACCCTGCCGTCGCCGGGCTTGGTAACGTTCTTGAGCTTCCTTTTTGAGTGATCCTTCTTCGCCAGACGGACGCGCCGACTGTGGAACAGGGCTTTTGTACTCCCACGGTAGCTTTCCCTAAGCGGGCGTAAGGTTAGAGGCGCCGGGCGATGGGGTCAAGCATCCCCTCGCGCCACTCCGCTCGTCGCCATCCGGTTCCAAGCCCTTGTGTCGCCCTGGCTTGTTCGGCGGACGCTGCACACGTGCGCGAGCCGGACATTGGAAGGCATCGCGTAGAGAAACCCTACAGCGGGTTTCCCTGTGGCAAGCAGACTTCTTACCCTTCTTACCGACAAACGCAAAAGCAGCATTTCCATGAAAACTAGTGAAAAACGCGCTGGGAGTTCGGCTCAGGAAAGGAAACGGAGTTCGGTTCAGGAAAGGAAACGGTTGAGCCACAAACACCAGGCATGGGCGACAGTATTGGCCACCACAACGGCGCGCTAGGATGCAGGGATTTGTTGAATGTTTAAAGACTAAAAATTTCCTTCCCCACCAAAACGTATGCGACCGGAGCGGCTGAAACCGCCACCCGGGCGAAACAAGCGATAAGTACTGCAGTCGAGAGAACGGAAGCACCGATTTCAGACGGACAGGGTAAAGGGGGTGCAGCGAATTGCAAGTGGCAGGCCGGCAGCAGAGCACGAAGCCAGTGTACAGCGGTACTGGACAACTGGCTTCCGCGTAAACGGAGCGAACAAACATCGCCTGTTTTAAATGCAGAGCATTTCTTTAACTCCCGATGTCACCCGTTCTTGGCGTCCGTAGTTGTCCGCATCGCTCGCCTCGACATGCCCGGCTCAGACGTTTCGCTATCGGCACGATCAACATTCGATAGCGCGCCCAGGCACGTTTCAAGGACACTCTCTCCCCTCTATCGGACTCAAGATGTGCCGAGGCTGCCAATTTTACTGCTGACGAGCGCTCTCTCGTCAGCAGTTGCAACAAGTGCAACAACATTAACGTAACGCAAACTACTTAACGTCGTGCGCCCCCGGAAATGTTCTGAATTTGATCGTGCCCCTCGCGAGGGGGATGTTTCACTGCGTCGCCATGCGAACAGCTTGCCACGCTTTAGTTTCAGTTCCGTTTGTGGGGGATACCAGCATACGACATTTGTTTTTTTTTAATTTCACGTTGACCACCAAATGAGGCGTATTTTTTTTTCGAAATGAACCTAATCCACAAACCAAAACTAAGTCAGATAAAACTGCACTGCCAAGAAAATCGCGGCAACTTTCCCCTAAAAAAATGTGGCGAATAAATAGCTGAGACAATTCCCTGCAAACGTGTACTCAGATCTTACTTCGTGTGGAAAATGAACGAGACCCTGCTGTGGCACGGATCAAATGATGCAAATTCATTTGCCCAATGGGATTTCGCATTTGGTGTGACGTTTCGGGCTGTTTTGTGCGTTTTTGCATCACTTGTTTTTTTTTTTTTTTTTTTGCTTTTGAGAGCTGGCTTATTATGAGTTTAGAGAGCAATGAGGAGATCGGCAAATAATCAGCCGCCACACGTCTACGATAACGTGAACGGAAGGGAACGAAATGAAACTGAGAGGTGTGATACTATCATTTTGTCTCGTCTCCCTCGTCCTTACGGAGTAAATCTGGTTATTATTATTGTTATTACTCCCATATTTCTCATTTCCTACCTAACAAATTAGCTGCCTCTTACAAGCCATGGCAAGCCATGGAAGATGATATGAGCAGGCTTCTTGTGAAGCGTTTTGGAAATTTATCACAAGGCAATGAAGAGCTTCATGAGTGTTTTCAGGCGTGACCGAATACGTACCCGACGGAGCCATTCGAAAAGAGTTGCTAATGCTGCCAAGCGGACTCACCGGCTCTTCATGTATAGTTTTACTGTTCTTTAAGCTCTGCTGCATGTTTATTGCCTTTTTTGCTTAAAACAGTATGTATACCGTCCTTGAAAGTCGATTCCAATAAAATTTTCATAAGAATGCCGCACCAACTTGTCTGTTTGAACTGAGTACGAGCCAAACCTGAACTTATCCTAATATTCCTCAAATTCTCCGCATAATTCTTAATTATTTGTCGCTATACATTTCCCCTAGCTGACATGTGAAACATGTCATTTAATAGTTCTGACAGCACTGCATTTAGGTCCGGTTCCAAACTTTCGTTTTTTCCCCTCAAATTCCCCTTAGGTGGATTTGGCTCTTTTCGAAAAAAAAAAAGCCTCAAATAGCTATCAAGCCCAGGATTCATATGGCAGTGCTTTAGAATGTCTGCGAGGGGAGAAGAGAGGTGGCGCGGGGAAGGGGGTACGGCCCACCCTCTGGGTACGTCCCTGGTGCAAGCCTAGTTAACACATCTGCGAAAATGCACTGACTACATATGAACGCTCCTCACGAAACTATGCTTCAGGTTATTTCAACTGGGAAGCGACGTCCGAAATTTCTTGGAAGGAAGCAACGCGGCTTGCATGCTCCACCTCGGGCATGTATCGCTGTTCACTCTCAAAAAAAAAAATTACCATACCTTCGTAAAGAACTTTGAGAGAAGCGCGAAAGATAAAAGTGCGTCCAACCTATCTTCGTGCCTTCAAAGTCTGAAATCGCAAACGGAAAACGAACCCATGCGACGATTTTTTCCGCACTAAGTAAACGCGTCTACGAACGGCGTAGATGTATACCCTAATCTGGTTTATAAAATAAAGCTACACTATTGTGCTCCTTCTTCATTGTCAATGCCTGTGTTGTCTTATCTTGAACTGTTCCTTTCTCGCGATTTTCAAGTAACCATTTTGACACAATGGAAGCGCGTTTCACGTGCGCGCCGTGTGTCCAGAGAGAGATCTCGTTAGAGCTGTTGTCAAGCTCGTCTAGAGGGAAATGCGTTAGTTTTTGACAGAACGCCACCAGTCCCACTTAGAAAACTTTCGCTTTAAGAACGACATATTGACAGGGCCCAGACTCGCAACAAGAACTGCTAGCATTGTGTTTAAAATGTATATTTGCTGATTGCAAGGCTTGTGTTCCGTAAGGTATGTTGATTTTTAGGGTAACGATAAAACAGTTGCAAGCAATTAATTGCTTGCAGTGAAATACTTGCAACTTAATATATGACATTAACAAACCATTATTAATTGGGCAGGAGTGGTTGGAGGTCAATGGATGAGGCCTTCGTCCTGCAGTGCGCCTGAGTAGAATGATTGTTATTATTATTATGATTATTGTTATTGGAAGAATCTTACCCATCAACGCTGCAATTACTACGTACAGCAGAAATACAGCATGATTTTAAACTTCGTAGACTTAACGTCCGTGGGGCAACTAAATATTATCAAAAACAGCTCTCAAGATATCTTATATCTTTGCTTTTCAGACATTCAGAACGCGCGAGTATCGTTGTCTGATATTTCTTTTGTCAAACCCGACAAGCTTCATCCTCCTTTCTTAGTTTCTGCTCCCGTCTCGATTCAGCGATGTATACAGTGCCTCACTGAACAATAAGGAATTCTGTCCCTACTGTTATGCCCGTGGTGATTACATAGGCTTGTATAACTTTTTTTTTTCGTTTGATTGGTTAACATTTTGAGAACCCCCTGATTGCGGTGCACAGGCCGAACAGTTCACTGAAATAGTCAAAAGCGGCATGAATCAGTTTGTTCCCAAGTGCAAACCCTGACATTCAAAACACCCCTTCTTGTTCTCTAATGAACTTCTTACCGCCCTTAAGTAAAAGACCGCTGCTACAGCAAATGTAAGACAACCCGGCTTGATGAATGGAAAGAGGACCTCCACTCTTAGCGTTACATATGTGCAAGCCAATATGGGCGCAAGTAGCGCTCCTATCTTGATTGCGTGGAGAGCAGCGTAATTCTCAGCCTGCAACATTTGGGAGATATATTTGATCCGGTAATAATAACCTACATGAGCACATCCGTCTTGTTGATTCCTCTGGGGAAGAAGCTAATGATTTCGCCAACCGTTTTGCGCAGCATTTCGGTTCTACATATGGCCAGCGAGATGACTGTGAAATAGCCGTAATGTTGAATCATGTACAGGGCTCTAGCTTAGTACTATTTGACGAGAAGTTGGTTCTTGAGAGTGTAAGGCGCATGAAACCATCGCGGTCGTGTGGCCCTGACAGAATACCTCCTGCTATTTTAAAAACATACGGCAGCATTTTTGTTCCTGTTTTTACTTCGATATTCAATCACTGTCGAAAAACAAACGAGGTCCCTCGTCAGTAGAAAATTTCTCGAGTGCGTCCCATTTTCAAGTCAAGCACCAAATCTGATGCAAAAAATTATAGAACACTCTCTCCAAGCTTTTTCAGACAGTGCTCCACAAAGTACTGGCAAGTTCTGTACGACACCTTTGCACAACAGCACGGTTTTATGTCAAGAAGGTCGACAACAACTAATCTCCCCTGCGTGATGGAGTAGGCCTCGGCTGCAGGTTTCTAGAGAAGCCAGTTGGACGTTGTGTACTGTGACCTGAGCAAAGCATTTGATATTGTTTGCCACGCCTTGTTACTTGATAAGAGTTTGCAGTTGGGCAATGATACACCACTCGTGGCATTGGTGGGTTGTTATCTAGGCATTCGGTTCAGTTTCATTAGCGTTAGCGGGCAGACGTCCACGATGTACAGAACAACCAGGGGTGCGCCCCAAGACTGCGTGTTGGGCCCTCTCTTGTTTTCCACTTTTGTAAACAATGTATCAGCCGGAATTTCAAAAAAAAATATTATTTTCGTCTCTACGGTGACGATATCGAAATATTCAGACGCATTGAGTCCATCGATGACTGTTGCCGTGGAGCAAGATATATTCTGCTGTGCTGAATAGTGCTCAAGTAACAGATTAAAGCTCAATCCTGGGAAAACAAAGGCCATGTCTTATCGGCGAAAAACGAACCACATTTTTTTCGCTACAGTATTGACGGCGACTTTCTGTCTAGAGTTGACGAGATCAAAGACCTCGGACTGCTCTTCGACAGCGCCTCAACTTGATTTATTGATTGATCATTATAATATATTCAATACACCTTATCGGCACGCGTGTAAGCATGGAGAATAGGAAATTGCAGAACATGGTGGTGCAGGGACGATTTTCCTCCAAAAAGAAAATCGCCTGAATAATGGCTAGTGACAGCATCTCTAACCCGCGAAAATGCGAAGACTGCTCTTAAAGCAAACATTTTACGAGCTGCACCGTTATTTCTATACGCGCACAGTGGGCCGTCATGTTAACTACCAGGTCTGGTAGCCGCTGCACTTAAGTTTGCGCAGGGAATGTACCAAAAAAGAAACGCGCCTAAGTACGAGCCATCTAACGAACGTTTTAATTTATCTCGAAAAGCAACATAACAAGTAGCTTTTCAGCAACGCAATCGGTCCTGTTTGGTTGGAAGCCACTCCGCCTGTTCCGCATAAAACTCTCCCTAATTCCTGGGGACATGTTTCGTTATAACAGTGTCCGCAGATGCACAGCGAGAGCAGCGGGCCTAATTACAGTAAGCGCGAGCCCCGTTCGCTAGTTGTTTATTGTCGAGCGCTGGCAGCTCCCAATAAACTCGAGCGCGTAGTGAAGCGCGCCAGTTTAATGAATTTGCCTCGCTGTAACGAAGGATGCCGCAGTAATTGAAATCGCCCGGGGTTCTAGTTAGCCTGCATGATGCTGTAAGGACACTGGCTCCGCGCTTGCTTGTCTGGACGCCCGCCCGTTCCCCTCTCAGCACCATGTACCTCATTCATTTATCAACCAGCTCCATCATTTGCTGAGAAGGGGGAATCCACGCGAACCGCCTCGTTGACACTGCCGAAAAAGGCGTAAGGATGCTGTCCCAACTTAGCAATGCGTGTGCGTGTGCGAGGGAAAGAGAGAGAGAGAGAGGATGAGGTGGAAGGAACGCGAGAAATTGGACCTTAGAATGATTCAAGGTTTTTTTGAAACTGTCCTGCTGTACTTTCAGGAAACTTTGGAATATCTGAAACGCTTTTAAAACATGGTCAGTTAGCTACTTCCCTGCGCACATCACATAGCTTAGAAGCTCAATAAAAGAGTTTGTCTTCTTTTATTCTGGTTTTTCGTCAAGCATTATATACTCTCATTGTACAAATTGGTCCCATTGTCCGAGTTCTTGTGTGATGTCACATACAACGGGTCGCCGTTGTTCGCCGGCTTCCTTTCGGTTGCCGTAGGAACGCATTCTATAGTCGCTGTAAATAAAATCCCCACCAATGCCATGCAACGGCTAAAAAAGATGTCTGCTGCGGTGGAGTATTCCGGGGGATACCTTCTGCGCCGGCAACAACTGCTACTTTTCGCAATTGCGCCTGGTACGGAGAAAAGAACGAAAACGGTTGTCAGCTCCGCGGCAGGGCTCTTTAGTTAGGTAAATGCACCTATCAAAACAGCAGAGCTCGCTACGTCAAAAGTTTAAAAAAAGAACGCATTCGCAATGCGGAAAGGCTAACTGAAAAATGCAACCAATTTCACTTTGGTTAGAATTCGCCAATGCATAGCATGCGACAGCTAGAATAAAAAAAAATACTCATGGAGCCTTAGGCTAGTTGACATAGGCGGGATTCATATAACATTTGTGCAACAGCCTGAATCTTTAACAGCTTGCTCTGTCATTTTCTTACTCCACTCGGTCCCTGTGGATCACCTTAGCCAGAACTTCCCGGCTAAAAAAAAAGTGAAGAAAGGAAACATTTTTAAAACTGTTAAATTTGCATCTTGTCTGCACAGGACATTTAGAAATGCGAATAATGAAACATGGCAAAACCAGCGCAGCTAGAGACAGGACGCAAAGGAAGAGAGACAGGACTATAGCGCCGGTCCTGTGTCTTTCTGTGTCCGTGAACTGGTGTGCTGGCCTACTGTGTACTTGCTGTGTACTGTACTGGGTAGACTGTACTGTGTACTGTGTGCTGTGTACTGCTGTACTGAAATACTGTGTACTGGTTCTGTGTGCTGGTTGTGTGTGCTGGTTCTGTGTGCAGCGCTGGTCCCGTGTGTTTCTTCCTTTGTGCGCTGTCTCTAGCTGCGCTGTTTTTATCACATTTGATTGCTCTAACCAACTGGCCCACATTCAAGCATTGATGCGAGTAAGTCGAGTATACTTGAGCTCTTGAATTTCACGCAGACCAATGGCTTGTTCTGTGAATACAGAACACTTGCAAAAAAATGCTTCAGCTAGAGGCTGAGCACAAAAGCGGGTCATTAGGAAGCGGCAATCAGTAAACCGGATCGCGCAACCGCGGATCTCGTTTTTCATGCCACAGAACTTAAGCATGCTGCTCAGTTCTTTGTTGAGAACCTTTTTATGGAGGACAACCGTATTTAGCCACGAAGCAGATATTACGAATGAAGCTAAGCCTAACGAGTATCTCCGCTCCACTTCGCAGGTGTGCATCATTGCGAGCTTTCTTCTCTGCTGGATCCCGTACTTCACCGTGCATAACGTGCGCATCCACAGCCACTACTGCATCAAGGTACCCCGCGGAGTGATCGTGTTCGCCGAGACAGTCGCGCTGATCAACAGCGCGGTGAACCCCATCTTCTACGGGCTCTTCAACGTGCACATCCGCCGTGGTCTCTGCGACATTCTGCCTTGGTCCAGTAATGCTTCCCGGAACCGAAGCATCAGTGGCCGCGATTCCACGTTCCGTATAGGCGGTGCTGCCGTGGGCCGCACCGCGCCTGTGTCCACGACCACCTGTGCCCTCGATGCCGGCTCGCTGGCGAGCCCAGCGCTGGCGAAGCGCCAGTCAAGCCGGCAGTACAGCCTGCGGTGTATGGACGTATCCTCGCTGCCCTTAGTGGCGCTCAATGGGAACACTACTGCAGTCGCTCAAGTGTGAACTGGAACCTGCGTTTGAATTGGTGTTCGTTCAAGTAACAGTGTCTCGTGGCATCTCATTGCTCGTGTATCATCTCATCAGGCTCCTTCTGAACACTGCTGTCATTGGAGAGAATGAGGAGAGGAGAGATTGTGTTATAACTGTGACGTTGCTCAAATGAAGGCTCTTAATAATACTCCGAATTATCCGGACAGACGTCCTTTTGCTTAAGGTGTAGTGTTATTGCACCACTTTTTAAGCATTGCGGAAGCAATTGAGGTAATGTTACACGGTAATGCGTTATAGTTCAGAATGTGGCTGGTACGGATTCTGAGACTACCGAAGGTTGGCTTCAAACAGCCGGAGATAGTGTTACAAGAGGAATTTTGAAAACGCACATGACTATGACTGCAGCCGGACGTCAGTCAGAACGTTCGTTCGATGTGAATAAAGCGGTAACCGCGCGCACGCACCCGTTCGCTCGGTTCCACACCCGTTATCGTGTCGACGCGCCCAAGCGTGTGACGAGTTTACAGTGAACGTATTATAGTTCACTGTAACCAGTGAGAGGGCAAGCACCCACACGGAGGCGACGGGTCCGCCCCTTCGCCTCCGGGTCCGCCTTGTCGACATGGCCCGACCGCACAGCGCCAAACACTACTGACATCGCAACCCACATAAACGTCGGTTTGTCATCCTACAGCAGAGCAACATCACCTTTAATGCCAGCTTCCAACAAAAACACAGCTGCATCGCCGCTTCGCAAGGCACACACGACGGCTGAGAGCCTCCGGCGACGAAGTTTTATTGCGTCCGTTGTTATTCACCGATAGCGTATTTTGCTGGTGTGGCACGGAGGAAGCGCATGTAGCCGAAAAACCTTTGCGGCTAACGAAGCAACTACGCCGATTTATCACAACGAGGAGACGGGCAGCGGCAGCGACGCTGTTGTTTGCGGCCACCGGCGGATTCATCCGCTGCCGCCGCCGCCCACCCGGCCTGGGATAAGGTGGCTACCTGGGAAATGGAAGCGCGTCGAGCGGCGGCTCTGATTGGTCCCGGCCGGTAGGCGCGCAGGAGAGAGCGACCATCGAGAACGCGACGCGCTTCGCCTCGCTGGAGTGAACTAGAATACTTGGTATTCTAGTTCACTCTAGCCTCGCGCCCGGTGTCCGGCCGTCGCGAGATGGCGCACGGGCACCTGAGCGCGTGGAATTGATTGATTGATTGTAGGGTTTAACGCGCCGACGCAACGCAGGCGATGAGGCGCGCCGTAGTGGAGGGCTCCGGATTAATTTTGACCACCTGGGGATCTTTAACGTGCGCCGAAATCTCGTACACACGGGCGTTTTTGCTTTTCGCCTCCATCAGAAAAGCGGCCGCCGCGGCCGGGAATCGAACCCGCGACCTCGTGCTCAGCAGCGCAACGCCTTAGCCACTGAGCCACCGCGGCGGGTGAGCGCGTGGAATCGAGCGCGCAAGCGCGTGCGTGTGGTTATCTCTTAAAGCGTGTCTGAAATACCAAGATTGCTGCCGTTTTCGCGGTAAAATACGTAGTGTTGAAATTTCGTAGGGGTTCGTGTAATTTGCATTCCGACTTTGAATTCAACATTTGCGCATTTCGCCCCGGGATATATGTCATGATACATTTTACTAATAAATAAATAGAATCAAGTCCTATTTGTCAGTCTACTGTTTTTTCAATCAGATACATACATTCTGTGGCATAGCCATTGTGCATTGTCTCAAAGCAGAAACTCCTGCCAGCATCTCCCGGTAAGGTCAAGGCTTGTCGAGGTACATAGGTACGATGTGTTTACCTGAGCGTAGAGAAAATTACGGCCCATATTTGTAACGAACAACGTCGTGGTGAGCCTACCTTTCGCTGGTACGTCTAGGTTCGTTCTCCAGAAATGGGTCGCTGCTGTATAATAGTCGGTCAACCATGCACTGGGTCAATACTTGACGTCGTTCGATTGTCAATATAGAAAATTTACTCGATGTTGATTAGTGCAATGGTTCCGACGAGCTAGGCGCGATAAAATCTGTACTATATACCGTTGGTGTTGGCCCGACAGTGCAAGAAAAGAGAGTGAAGTTTTCACTCAACATCTTCATGAGGGCGAATTTGAGGTAGCTCGTCAAACAACATGACCATGAAGTATCATTAGGGAGCACTACACCACGGATCTGTCCTCTGCGGCTTTGCACTGCGACATTCAGCTATGATTTTGGGATTTATGAGCGCACTGGGGGGGGGGAGGGGGGGGGGGGCTGTTGGTACTCAGAAGCTATTGTGTGCGAACAGCGCATGTACTAAAATACTACTCGAAGTTGCCGAAAACACGTTCGGGCAGTGGGTTATATAGGTTCAACATTGATCCTGGGCTTGAGCATATTGCAGTGCTTATTTTGATTCCATCGTAGGCAATTCGATAGCTCGCCACGCTTATAACGACGGAGATCGGTTTTAACAGTGCCTAGCACGTCACATGTTCCCGTAAACATCACGTAATATCACGTAAAACTAGGCACGAGCAGTGCTCCCGCCAATATGACGTAAAGTAGTCACGCGACATTTTCTGCAAAAACCCCGCAATGCCCTCACGTGGAATGTTCCCGCTAAACCACGTTAAGCTAGTCACGTGACATGTTCCCACCAAACATCGTGTAAGGTCAATCACATGAGTTGGCCTACACTCGGAGACAACTTAAGAACAGCAACTGAAGATCCCCTGCGCCTTATCGCCGCAGCCGGCTATTACTTCGCGCGGCGCAAAAAGTTTCTTACTCCGAGTATTTTGAATGTGACACGAGTGGATTCCGCGATTTCTCGAACTTAATCGGCTTATAAATTCCTGCAGCTATGACAAAATAACTAAGTGTGAAATAGAAGACAGTGTTACGCATTAAGCGCAATCTCCTTTCAAAACGTGCGCGCGCGTTGACATCCGGGTCGGTCGCTTCGGTGGTGTGATAGACTACATGAACTATTTGCGTTCTTAACTTGTACCCGAGTATAGGCACGTTAAGCCGACGTTTCCATCGCAAGCAGCAGCGCCGTTTTCTATATCCTTGTGGTTCGGGGGGCAATTTCTTGTAGGAAAGATGTCACGCATATCCCGGGCTCGGTTCGTAACATTCATAGCACGTAAGTGTCGGCGCCCTGTCCTAGACAGCAACAGCCGGGATTATCACGAGTCACGCACGCGCACCCACACAAAGAAGGCATCTAAGGTAACGTCATGATAACAAGGCCGAGAAGAACGAACAGTTTAAGTGGCGCAGACGAAAATGCGTTAGCTGTTGATATTGTAGCCGACCAATCAGGTTGCAGATAATACGAATGGCAGGAAGCAACCGATGCATTCATCACGGCCGTCACACCGTGACTCAGTGTCAACCCCATAGATCGCTGGCACGGCGTGCTGCAGGCAGTGGGTGATAACGAGTCGAGGAATCGCCACTTCATTACTGACACCCTAGCGTGCGTTACAGACAACTTTAGTAGGAAAAGTGCTGCGCTCACAGCGGCCTCTGTCCGGTACAACGTGCCTATAGCAACAGCGATTCCTCGCCAACCATCTGCGAGAGCACCGAGTGACGTAACCTCTTCGCAACATACGCACGTAGATTGTGTGCGGTCCGCTCTCCTCTCTCTGAGCAACGGACAAGTGTGAAGGCGGAACTTGGCCGTAACATCGCAGGCGAGTAAAAGCTTGGAACAGACGGCGCGGCGATGGATCCCTCGCCTCCTCTATTCCTTACGTACGTGCTCCTGCCATGGGAAGGCCGAAGAAGGTCCGGATTACCGAAGAATAAGTTCCTTACCAAGAGCGCACAAGCACCGCTGTTTACTCTAGCCTTCCACCACCAGTGCAAGCTGAGCCCATTTTTTGAAACTTTCCTAATTGGCTAAGCCAGCGCGTTCAAGCGCTTGCGATTCAAAAAATTGGGTAATTTCTGACACCTCGGGAACGGTTGTTCGGTCTGCCTCCGAGTTCGCAACCCATCTTTGGTGGCATCGGTTACTGCGGTGGCGGCGATGGCCGCGGTAGCGTACACCTGAGGCGGTTCTGGTGATTGGCTGGGTGCGAATACGGTCTGGTTGAGTTCATTAAAAGTATTAGTGAGGCTGTTAACAGGAAAGATCTTCTTGGTCGAGGCTTTCGTGGGGAAAACGTGGCAACCCGGTTGCAGCGATGTGGAGAGCGCTTGAACTGACAGGGAGAGCAAGCGTCCAGCACACACGCAGCAAGTTAAATGAAGGCTTGATCGAAACGCTTGTATAGGCAAAGCTTTTCCAATCTAATAAATCTGGTGGCAATTTTCACACTTCTCAACATTGTTGAGCAAAATGAAAACATTGGCATAATTGAGGCAAGACATCAATACCGAAGGAATATTTGTATCGTTCTTTTAATTAAAAATACGTGGTTGCTTAATTTTCCCGATATTCAATTAAAAGAACACCGTGAAAAAAAAAAAGCACTCGTGGTTCCCCCTCGTGGCAAAAGAGGCACCAAGTGGGGGCGCCACGGGCGCTTAAGTTCAAAAGTAGCAAAAGGCAGATGGCGCGAGCAGTGAAACACGGCAAAAATGAATTGTGAATAGGAATCGATCTGATGGCTTTAAGAAGTTCTACGAAGCTTAGCCTTGCGATTAGGGAACGCCAGGGAGATTCGCTATTAACATTAGAGTTCGCGACATGAAGTCAGTGAAGCTGGGAAAATTTCTATGTTCATTAAAGGAACACCTAAGTGATTTGCAAATATTGCGGGATTATTAGCGCACAATATAGTCCGGGGTCTCTATGCCATGTTTCAACCACTTTCGCTGCATTTACGAGGCTTAATTCCGTATAAAAATCAACTGGGAAATGCTATCCTCCTCTCTGCATCCTCTCTGATTGCTTGGCTTGACTTGCCTACTGCGTGGCGTGCCTATCATCTGACAGAATCAGTCGGCCAGCGTTTCGTCGGCCCGCGGCCGGCGGGTCGTTGCAATTCGTTCGCCCAGTTGAAACTACCCCGCGGCATGTTTGTGCCAGGAAAAAATTGCCTTTGGTTTGTTAGTTTCTAGACTGTATCTAGCTCCAAGTCGAAGTCGCTCCACAAAAGGCCACATGCCACGCTAGTAAATATCTAAGGCCGTTAAAGGCGGGAGAATAGTCAGCGAAGTTCATATGGGTGCTAAGGAGTTAAAATAAACCGAAACATTTATCGTACAACGTAAAACCAGGGTGCAGAAAGTACTTTTTTTGCGCTCGGTTAACTAGTTAAGCGGTCAGCAGCACCATCACACATGTGTCAACGCTTTTCCGCCGAAGGAACGCAGTCCCTAGGCGTGAAATATTGTGGGAATTTCGGGGACGCTTACTGCACTAGCGCTACACAAAAAATATTCATCTAAGCTGCCTGAACTGCTCAAAACTAAATGGAAATGTCAACTGGCGATACATTATATACGTTTTATTCGCGCCTTTGGCATCGCTGGCGTATGGTCTATCTGGAGCACAAGGTTTGTTAATTTGCAAGTCGGTAGTTCGAATCCCCGATACTGCAGTGTTTTTTTAACTTGATTCATTTGTTTTTGGCCAATGGATTCCTTCCTCCCCGACCCAGTTTGCAGAACTCGTGTAGCCTGACACTGACGCACTGGCGAGTTCTGTTGGCGTGATGTTGCCATAAGCGCAGAATGCTTGCGAGCGAAGTCCAGAATCAGCCGCCCCTTGGCTTGGTGCGAACACTCCTCTTACGATACAGGCACGAGCTAGGCAAGCTGCAAAGAAGGGGGAAAGCGCATCACATTTGAATGTCTGCGGTGACACGGAGGGCGTTCATCCACTGCATACGCCTCGGCTAGCTATTGTTACGATTCCAAGACGTGCTGCTATGCTTATCGACGCATTTTACAGCCGATAACATGGCAGAAGCGGGGTATACCAGTTACTGAAATATCGAGAATACTCATCCAACAATCACGTCGGAAGCATGTTGTTTCACAGAACCGAAACCTAAACTAGTTTGAATTTTAATCACGGACATCGTCCAATCACGTAGCACCTTTTATTTATGTCACTAGGGTTAGTCGGTGCAGCCGCCGCAAACCTCGCAGGGTAGTTTTTCTTCTTTCACGCCTTATAAACTAAATGCCACCTTATCACCCGGATAAACAATGAAAATTGTGTTTATTTGAGCAAGTCTACGCAGCGGAAGCACAAAAAAAGCGCTTGACAAATTCCCTTCAGTGTCCCTTCAAAGCAGATTCGACTCTACCAACAATGAATGCACAATGTAACCCTGTTGATAACTGCGGCAACGGTACTTGCGCCGTGAGCGAATCAATTCCTGTGGCGCTGGCTAAAAACTTAGATTGAAATCAACAATGGTGGAAGGTGGTGTCCCAGAGGCATAAAAGTAATGCTTGAAAGTGATTTAAAAGAGCAGAAGCAGCGAAATGGTATTTAAAACATGCATTAAGTATCCATGCTTAAAGGGGCCATGAAGACAAAATACAAGTTTGGTTCATTAGAAAGACTGCTCTGTCGTGATAACAATGATGCCGATATCATCACAAACTTCGAAAAAATAACGGAGATATTAAAGAAAACGCGTGGAGGAGTGGCGACTCGCTAGCCCGTTTCCGGCAACTTTTTTATGACGTCACAGAATCTTGTTTGGGCGATTGACAGTGGCCGAACTGATCAATCGTCAGGACACATGACTTGACGATTGTAGTGGGCCACTAGTTCCGTTTGATCGAATCACTTGAATGCTAACCTGCAGCTAAGACACTGAAAATTATGTTTTTAGTGATGGCCCATGTGACGTCCCTACTGCCGATAACACGTCGCTGTGGCGCGAAATTTGAAAGTTCCTAAGTATTTCTTGCGTTTTATCGGTTAAAAAACGTTTTTCGTGGCCGGAATGGAGCTGAGTGAGGTACTGAAGCCCAACTCTTTCAAGTTATCCAAAGTTGTATTTTGTCTTCATGGACCCTTTAAAGGAGTACTGACACAAAATTTTCGTGTTCCGTCTTTTATCGCTGCTATGGGTGCGTATTAGCCCACGTATCATAGGATGGCACATCAGACGGTTGATCGCAGAGTAAACAATAATTTACGGCCTCGTTTCTTCGTGTCATTTTCGCTTTCGACAAAAGGAGCGCCGAGCGGCCGCCAGGACAGGAGGTAGCATCTGACGTCACCATTCTTGTCGCACCGCTGCCAGTCTGGACGCGCGCGCGAGCGAGCGCACGCGCTCGCCCAGACCGACCCAGGTCGTCATCATCCCCGCGCCCTCGGGCAGCATGACGTCAGTCCCAAAACACTGAAATGAACCCATGGTGTAGCAGCGCGCGCCAACCACAGCCAGCTCGTCGGCTACGTCACGGAAGCCCCGACGTTGGCAGTCAGTTTGGGGCACGGAGCAAGGTTTGGGGTAAGTAGCAGATGATGTCATGCTGGCCCGCTCTGGGCTTTCTCATGCGGGCAAAGGTTAAAATGGATTTAAAATATGGTATACTGGACGGCTACTGTGGAAACTTGCTGGAAGATATCTCCTGATAAAAAGAAAGCATTCTACAAACTTGTCTCAGCTTTGACATTTCGTGTCCCTGCTCCTTTAAGAGAGCTTTTCTGGCTACGTCCGTCATTCATGAAGGAATTTTAAATCTTTGGTGGCATTGTTAAAAAACTAAAAGTACAAATTATTTGGCAAATGTTTGTCTAACATGTCCCGGCCATGATAAAGCGCCTACGACCATCACGAGAACTAACAAAGTTATAACATGGCAGCAGGGCAGCTCGCCGTGAAGTTCTGTCTGAACAGCAGGAACCGAAATGCACAAAGGAGGTCAAATACGCTAATTGTGAAGGAGTTGAAATAAATCAATCGATATGTCGCTGTATGTGGCCGCTACCTTAAAGGAGCCATGAAGACAAAATACAAGTTGGGTTTATTAGAAAGACTGCTTAGTCCCGATAACAATGATACCAATATCATCGCAATCTTCGAACCAATAACGGAGATATTAAAGAAAACGTGTGAAGCAGTCGCGACCCCCAAGCCAATTTTTCGCAACTTTTTTATGACGTCACGGAACCTTGTTTTGTGCGATTGGCGGCCGCCTAACTGACCTGTTGCGACCTCACATGACTGGATGTCTATAATGGGGCCTCTAGTAGTTCCATTTGACCGCATCACTTGAATGCTAACGTGCAGTTAATGCACTGAAAATTATGTTTCATTGTTGGCCCGTATGACGTCATTCTTGCTCATAACACGTCACTGTGGCGCAAAATTTGAAAGTTTTAAGTACTTCTTGCTTTTTTTCGTTAAAAAACATCTATTGTCGCTGTAATGAAGCTGAGTGAGACACTGAATCCTAGCTCTTTCAAATTAAACGAAGTTGTATTTTCTTTTCATGGCTCCTTGAAAGAGAAGTTCTCCGATGACACTTTTTCGCAGAGACGTCTACTAAACAGAGCGATATTACAATGTCCTTCGCAACCCAAGAAACTCGCAACGCGTAGAGATCATTATCATAGTCGTCATGGAACTGGAGGGAATAACTGTTCAGGTGCCGTAATAATCCTCAAAGATAGTTGATTAGACAAGAAATGATGATCCTCCGACTCCCGAGAGATCGCTCAACTAATTATGATTCTCTGACCTCCCAGCAAAGATAGCTTCAAAAACTCATAAACCATCTTCGCGACTTGTTCAGTTTCTAGAGGCGCCAATCAAAATGTGACGATGAGTTCACCCGAATAAACCTTTAAATATTGTGACTAAAGCTATTAACTTTGGCTAGTTTGTTCTGGATCATATGCTCCAGTTTGTTTGTTCCAGTTTGTTCCAGTTTGCTAGTTTGTTCTGGATCATATGGATCATATGTTCTCGATCATAGCGAATACGCTTGCACTTCGGACATTTGTTTGTTTTTATGTGTTTTGGTCACTGACTCGGTCTGATGTCATTCCCTTTTCCCTTTTGTTGCCTGTGGCAATAAAGAATGCTCAGTTGTTAGTCAGCGCTCGAGTCTGTGTATTCCTGTCTTGTTTGGCGCTGTAGTTTCTCCATATGACGTTATATAGTCGTAGTCTGGTAGTTCTTTTGCCCTGACGTCAAAAAAATTCCAAAATCTTCAGTTCAAAAAACGTTAAAAGTACGACTGTATACCGTTTTTCATCATAACAAGTCTTCGATTTAGCCTACACATTTCGACGCTCCAACACGCAAACTTATGTTTCCCAATTCTAAAGCGATATCTTTGAGCGAGAAAGTTCGTGCGCCTCAGTAGATGTGGACGCTAAACTAGGCCGTCAGGTTTTCCCCAAATGTCGGTTGTAAAAAACTCCAGAATGCTTGCTGCCTTGATGTCACCAGTCAGTGCACATTCATCCCGTGTACTCCCGTATTTGAGCAAACGCTGCACTGTTCTCTTTTTGAAGATTTAGAATCACGTGCTCGTAAGGTGCTCAGTCTTCTTCCATTTTTCCCCCACAATGGCATCGCTCTGTATAACTAAGCGCTCCTGAGCAGGATATGAGAAGTTTACGACAGGCAATTTCAAAAAGGGCTGTCTCAAAGATGGTAGAGGTCGTCTTCCCAGCACTGAAGTTCAGTGTTTGAGTAATAGGACTGTTGCAAGGAAACGGCGTCCTTCAAACGTAAAAACTTCAGTCATCACTCGAAAAGCGGCGTCCTTCAAAAATAACAACACTAACTCTGCTTTGCCTAAACAATAACGAATGAGCATTTGCTTCTTGGTTTATGTGATTACTACAGAAAAGGCACTCGAAATTCACTGTTTTTTGTGTGTACATCGGGACAAGAAGGCAATTTATTAGCACGGCGAATGCAGGAGTTTTGATGTCTTAAAAGACTAACAATTTTCTTCCTTCGCTAAAGCGAGCTTTTTCAACTCGCCCCATAAGCACATCTGCATTTCGCATTCAGCATTTTCAGTGCTCGTATAAGCCGTTGGGCTTCTGATTCGGCCTTTAAATGCGTGTGAAGACGGCCATAAAGGCAAAATATCAGTTTGGTTCATTAAAAAGGTGTGTTGTGAATGAGCCCGCCCTCAGTAGCTATGCATGATAGTGAATATACATTTCTGCATCCCTCTTAGAAGTTCGTTGCCAAGCCTAGGAGGTTTTTTTGCGGGGTTCGTGGTCACGATCCGAGTACGATGTTGTTGGTGGGAGATCATGTCAGTGTTAGTCATAGTATTTATCAAGGTGTCAAATCAAAATTGAACTGAACAGAACACTGAAACCGAACTGGTGTTTTGTTGGAGCAGCACTGGAAAGCGAACCGTTATTTTTTAGCACACCGAACCCAAAGTGGAACTGTAGCGAAAGAAGAAAGACCAAGTAAAAAAAAAATTACGGGCCATCACCGCGAACGTGAAACCTGGGGAGGTGCGAAGCATGGAGTGTATAAGTCTATTCTTGGCGCCTTGGCGTTTTTTTCCAACGCGGAAGAAGCCGTTGGAGGTAGAGGTATACAGCTCTTCTCTAAAAGTATCTTGTCTTTGAAGCACGAAGCTCTCTAGCGAGAGGAGTTATCGAGTGTTCCGGTGTTTTTAGTACGCATTAGGAACTAGCGCGAGGCGGAAACGGCTGTCCTGGTGATTTTTAGTACGCATTACGTTCTAGTGCGAGGCGTAAACAAGTTTCCCGTGTTTTTTAATAAGCCTTTCGAAGCGCTCCAGCGTGAGGTGTAAACGAGTGTCCCGGGGTTTTTTGTTAGTACACGTTACGTTCCAGCGCGAGGCGTCAACGAGTTTCCCGGTGTTTTAGTACGATGACTACATGAAACGACGATTACGAGGACGACAGGAGACGCCAACCGCCCCAGAACCTGAAGGGCTTCGTCCCCAAAAAACTGGTTTGACCAAATGACATTCATACCGATTTTAACCCAAAATTCGAAGAGTTAACTAACGTACGAAAAAAAAAACGACAAAGATGACGACGAAGACGACGACGATGGTGATGATGGTGATGAATGTTGATGTTTAATGCAATGCCAACTGGGACAAAGAATGCCAAATAAAGTTGTTTAATGAATGATGTCACTGTAAATTTTAAAGCCTGTACGTAAAAGTAAAACTGAAACGAAGCACAAGACAATAAAAATGGCTGGTGTATGGGTCCTGGATGATTATGCGTGATATGACAAGAGCTGTCGAAATTTTCCCTCTGCTAAAAACTTCACAACACGTTTAACCAAAAACGTTGGTTCGTCGGCTAAAATGTGGGACGGGTGCAGCGGAATGTGGGCTCGGTAAATTTCACGGAAATGTTGGTGTCTTCTTGTGTCAAGTGCCTTCAATGAAATTAAGACGTGAACTACGGATAGGCCCTAACCACGCCTGCTACACAGAGGTCTTGGAGATTCGAGAAAAACAGATGAAGCATTGGCTAGCCATCAGCCGCTTTTTTGAATAACAGCGCCGGGTCATGTTTGAATGGCAGCCATTGGCCAGAGGCGTGACAAAGAAACGTGCTACGATTGTAGTTGTCACGTGGGATGGTGGGATCTCGGCCAGCTTAGAGAAATCGACGCGGGAGAGCCGTCGACGGGTTGAACAAAACAAACATTTAATACACACACCCGGATAGCCCTAAAACAAGCCGCTCAAGAAATAAACAGCACAAAACCAATCCAAATAAGTCCCTTAATTGGTTATAACAAAAGGCAATCCAAACTAAAATTTAGTCACTGACACAGCCAAAATAAAAAATCCTTCTTCCCTCACTAGTATGCAATCATAGTGTCCTAAGAAAAATCTCTACAACAACTATTCAATAATTGTGTTCTATACAAACGTGTCCCTATTTGACTGGTCTACCCTGGTCATCGGAGCTGAAATGTCGCACCCGTTGCGTTACCGCGACGCGGTAGTAGCCGTAGTCGTTTCGTGGTGTTGCTGGCAACGCGCCGCCCGGTCGTTCCGTGGGTGGCGTGGGCCCCATGCGTCCTAAGGTGGTTCCTCGGCGGCTACCCTCGTGGTAGCGGCTGCTGCCGGAGGTAACCAGGAGGATGCCGAACGTAGCCTTTCGCGGACGTCACAGCAACAGTCGACGGAGCGCGGACGCTCGGGAACCGGTACCCGACCTTTGCCGCTGGAGCCCCCAATACACAGGTTGGTGGTGCGACTAGGACGGCGCAGCCGATGCAAGGTGAATCCGCTCCTTCCCAGGCATGGTAGGCATAGTTGGTCAGGCCTCCCAGGCCCCCAGGCTCGTTCCTCGAAGCTCACGGGCTCCTTCTGTCTCCTGGTTCCCTGCTTCCCCTTTTTGTGGACTCCATCCTGTCACACTCTGACTGGCTCTCTGCCTTTTCATTTCCATATTTGGTAACAGTGCCGCCTGGCTCGTTCGCGGCGTTCTCGGATTGGGTCCCCATTTCACTACCATAGTTGGCCATGATGCCGTAGGAGTTGTTGTTGTTGTTTGTTTGTGGTTGGCGGGAGAGGAAAAGGAAAGGAAAGGCACTGGGGATATTTTGAGCTCGGCAGGGAGCTCACCTGCATAAAACCCAGTGGAGGGAAGGGAAGTAGAGGGGGAGTGACAGTATAAAATGGAGAGAGACAGAGGGAGAGAGAGAAAAAAAGGTACAAAGAGTCCTAGAGTCAGTCAGTGAGTCCTAAAAAGAGTCAGTCCTAGAAAGCTATCAGTCCGCGCACATCAGTTCGGGCACTGCACTCCGGGCTACAGCCGCTGCGTAAGGCCGGTCGTCTCCAGGTAATGAAGCAGATGGGCGAAGGCTTCCCGTTGGGTTGCCGCAGGCCCCTTCGGGAACTTAAGGTCCTCCATGCCGGCGCTGGGAAGGCCTCGACGCTGGAGCGCTCGGTGGAGCTCTGCTCTCTGGCCCGCGTGGCGGGGGCCGAATCAGAGTAGGTGCTCCAGCGTTTCTGGTTCCGGTCAGTCCACACATGTGGGGTAGTCCTTTCGCCCGTGTCGGTGCAGGCGCTCCGCCACATTGCAGCAGTCGAGCCGCATGCGGAGAAGCAGGCAGCGGGCATCCCTGCTGATGCGTGCAGGCAGTGGGTGTGGCGCCACGCCGCTAACAACGCGAGGGTCGGGGCGGTGCGGGCCTCGTCGAAGGCGGTGACGTCTTGGGAAACTGGGGTGCCCTCCTGGTGGTTCCGTCGCGGTGTTCGTGCGCTCTTGACACGCCATTCAAATTTCTGTTTCTTCGTTCTCTTTTTCCGGGGGTTTTGATGCATCCCCTGTCAGGGGGTGCCCTTGACACATTACAGTAGTGGTACCCCTATTTCCGTTTTATTGTACCTCTGGATGATATCGTGGGTTTGCGTACTGAAAACTATCTTTAGGGTCATGTTTCTGCTATTGGCGGCTGCCCATCAAAGCCATCACAAGGAAACATGACCGTGCGACTGTAGTCGGGCCCCTACTTCTGTTTTATCCGGTCACTTGAATACAAACACGAACTAGATAATATAATTTCTTTCACAACCCAAGAAACTCGTAACGCATATAGACGACAATCATAGCCGTCAAGGAACTGCTGGGAATAAGTGTTTAGGTGCCGGAAAACTGAACTCTTGTCGTTGCCATAATCGTCAGAGATACTTGATTACACAAGTAATGATGATTCTCCGACCCCTGAGCGATCCCTCAAATAATGATGATTCTGTGACTTCCGAGCAAAGATAGTTTATGAAAACTAATAAACCACCTTCGCGACTTGTTCAGCCGCTAGAGGCGCCAATAAAAATGTTAGGTTGAGGTTACCCGAATAAGCCGTTAAATATTCTGACTAACCTATTAAATTTGGCTAGTTTGTTTTGCATCATACGGCGAAAAAACAGCGTCAAATAAGGACGAAGAAACGAATACACCGAAACGGGCGCTGGCTAACAACTACGCGCTCTTTATTGCCGCAGGCAATATAAAGCGTTAGTGCCTAAAAGAGCAAGCCTGCACCCTCCGAGTCGGTACAGGAAGTAATCTGGTAGCGCACTGCAAAGCCGATGAATGCTCCCCGAGTTTAGAACACACGATGGTGCTAAAAAGGTCTCGCAACACACGCTTACGCCAAATCTATGAGGCGTGGAATGATAGCCAAGCGTGGCGAAGATTGTGTGAGCCCCCCTTCGGAAGCCCTCTACCAAAAGGAACTTGGCTACCTAAACATTTGCTTAGCGCGATGATGGCTCAGCGAATACGCATGCACTTCGGACATTTGTGTGTGTTTTTCGTGTGTTTCCTTCATCGACGTGATGTGACGTCATTATTTCTTTTTCTTTATGTTGCTTGTGACAATACAGAGTGATCAGTTGTTAGTCAACCCTCGTGTCTGTGTATTATTTACTTGGTTCTTCTTTAGGTCTGATTTTTCACGCCATATGACGTTATATCTTTGTAGCATGGCAGTTTTTTCACCTTTGCGTGCGAATATGCCAAATAATTCTGTTCAAGCCACGCTGAAAGTACGGCTGAATACCTTTTTTCACCATAAAAAGTATTCGACTTAACGTACAAAACACGACGCGACAACTAATGAAATAATGTTTCCCATTTCGAAAGTGAAATGTTCGAACGAGGAAGTGTGCTCGCCTTAGTACATGTGGACGCTAAACTAAGCGCTCGGGTTTTCCCTTAGGTCGGTTCTGGAAAACGGCCGATCGCTAGCTGCCTTGATGGCACCGGCCAGTACACATCGGTCCCTTTTACTCAAGTTTTGAGGCAGCGCAGCACTAAGCGCTTTTTAAAGGTGTAGAATCAGGTGCTCGTATATAGGGCACTCAGACTTCTGCCACTTATTCCCTCAATGGCATCTCTCTATATAACTAAGCGCTCGAGAGCAGGATACGCGACGTTTACGACAGGGATTCCAAAAGGGTAGTCTCAAAAGGGCAGACGTCGTCTTCTCAGCTCTTAAGTTCAGCTCTTAAGAGTAATAGTGCTCTTTTAGGGAAGCGGCATCCTTCAAACGTAAGAACTTCAGTAATCACTAGATGTGAGGCATCCTTCTAAAATAAGAACTGAAGTCATCACTAAACCCTGCTTTCTTTAAACAATGACGTAAGAGCCTCTGAGTTTATGTGATTACTACGGGAAAAATATTCGAAACTCAGCCTTTTTTTATTTTGGCATCCGAACAACAAGGCAGAGTACAAGCACGGTGAATGTAGGAGTTTCGGTGTCTGAAAAGGCTACCCTTTTTTCCTTTCCCTCAAGCGACGTATTTCACCCCGTCTACGCAACACATCTGCGTTTCAGATTCAGCATTTGTAGTATTCTTATGAGCAATCGTTCTCTGTATTCGGCATTTAGATGCGTATGAAAAGGATCATAAAGACAAAATGTAAGTTTGGTTGATTAAAAAGACTGCTACACCCATCGAACATTCATAGCGATTTTAACCCAAAATTTGAAGAGTTAACCTACGTATGAAGAAAAACAAATGAAGCAATGTCTGGACATCAGCCAGTTTTTTGCCCTGTCCTTATAACATCGCAGTGAAATTATTGAATGGCGGCCACCGGCCAAAGGCGTAATCAAGAAAGTGACTGTGCGATTGTAGTCGTGACTCTATTTCAATTTTATCCTGCCCCTAAATTTTGTGTTTCGGAGCAAACTCTTTCGGAAAGCATCTTCCCCCAAATTAAGAAAAAGTGCAATCACGCCGGTTTCTGATGGTGCGGATGAACAGCAGGTGAACTACACGAGTAATGTAATAGTTGCCAAAAAAAAACATGCTGGCGAGAGGACAACAAGGGAATTTGGAGGAGTAGCATATGAAAATAACTACCACAGAATAAACACAACGATTACCACGCTTAAGGTAGTGTCACTTATGAAAAGTTTATTGATGCGAAGTAAATTTATGCCTTGTTATTATAAGTATTTTCCAAGGTATCTGAGGGAGTAATCTATAATAAACTGTCGCCTTTCTTTCTTGAACACAATGTAATTTCTAAATACCAATTTGGTTTCCCAAAATCTAAATCAAGCATTCCGGTACATTAGAGATAAAATACTTGCAAACACTGAAAACAGGCAGTTCACAATTTGGCTGTTTTTAGACCTTAAAAAAGTATTTGAATCAATCTGCCATAATATTTTGCTAAATAAATTGCAGAGATATGAAATACTTGGTGTGGCAGCTAACCTTTTAAAAACTATTTGACTCAGAGAACACCGTTTTTCCCGTAAATTGTATTTCGTCAGAGATATTTGAGAGAGAGAGACATCAAACTTTATTTAAAGCGGCCCATGACCGGGCTGCCGAAAATGGGGTTTTGGTGGGCCTCGAATGCGTTCAGGCGGGAATTCCTCAGGGGTCAGGGCCCCGCACATGGGCAATGTGCCGGGCGAGCCGAGGCCAAAGGATGGGAGGAGCGACCCAGCTTTCCATTGAGTATGGAATGTGGAATGGTAAAAGGTGTGGATGAAGAAAGTGAGGTGATCGCCTGGCGAGAGGACAAGTCCAGTAAGTGTGTTTAACGTCGGGATAGGCACCACACACGTAACAGTGGGGCGGGCCATCTCGGGTCATTATATAGTGAAGAACGAGGTCACAAGGGAGGGAGAGAGTCTGAGCCTGGCGGATGTAAGTGCCTTCGCGGAGTGTGAGGTCAGAAGTGGGAGGAGGAAGATTGCGGTGTGAAGTGCAAAGATCCTTCAGCTGTTGCCTCCGAGCCTTGCGATGGGCGGAACGTTCTTCCTTAGGGCTGTAGCCCTGGGGCCAGGGTTGCGGGTCGCTCGGGTTTCGATTCGCACGAGCAAGGGCATGAGCCTTTTCATTCCCTACAATTCACTGATGTCCGGTGACTGATTCTAGAAATACGTGCAGGTGACTGTGGGCTGCCGTGTAGCATGTCAGCTCGTGATGAATGTGCGCAGGTAAGGAGTTAGTTGCGAATTCTCTGAGGGCAAATTGACTGTTTGTGCGGATGGTAATTTGGTCAGCTGAATGGGTTTGCAGCATGATTGAATCGGCAATGGCTTGAATTTCAGCCGCTGTAGAAGAAGGTGCATTGCAGTGTTGGCGGATGATGTCTTCACATGAACCTACCGCGACAATTGTGGCTATGTTGTCGGTAAACGTGGCGTCTGTGTAATATGTGTCATGTGACGGCGTGGAAAGATGGAGGGCTCTACTTCGGCGCCTGCCGGAGTCTGAAGGCGGGTTCATGTGACGCAGTATGGGCGGGATAATTCTATTAATTGTGTCCCATGGTGGAGGTTCTTTTGGTAGAGGAGATAAGTGTGATGTCGCAAACACTATGTAAGCCAGGATGGTGCGACCTTGGGTTGACGTCGTGAGCCTGTGCTGTTGGGCAGCGATGTGCGCGGCTACTTTCTCCTCAAGAGTATTGTGGAGGGCCGTGTCGGCAAGAAGATAGTTCGGGGCGTACATGGGCACACCGAGCTCCGTTCGTATGCATTTCCGGATGGCGATCTCCAATTCATTGATTTGAGTTTTCGTGAGTTTAAGGTAGGGAAGGGCGTACAAAACTCTGGAAAAGATAGTTGCTTGTACAATCTTGCGAAGCTCGTGTTCTTTGAGGCCTGTGTTGTGGCGGTTGACTCGACGAAGCATGTTATTGATTAAATTGATCTGATTGATAATACTTTTGGTCCATACTGTGCTCTTCCCATTTGTTGCCATATAAAGCCGAGGATGCGGATGTGGGATCGCCGGGGAATTTGGTGGCCGTTGACAGTGAGGCTGATGAGGGAACGATAGATGTCTGTCTGTTTGTTGCTCTGATTAAGAACAACGACGTATGCTGATTTTTTTGGGGAGCATTCCAAGCCCACGGATTTTGCATGAGATTGAATAACATTCAAGCCATCCTGGAGGGTACGCTCCTGAGCACCCGGACTGCCTCAGAAACTCCAAATTGTGATATCGTCGGCATAAATGGCATGGCGGAGATCCGGAACCAAAAATATTCTAGAGGGCACGTTTTTCATGGTTAAATAAAACAGAATGGGCGATAGGATGGAGTCTTGAGGCGCACCATGCCGTATGGAGAAGGGAGCTGACGGTTGGTTGTCGTGTCCAATAATGCGGGAAGTGCGATTGGATAGAAAGTCTTTGATATAATTGAAAAGGCGTGTGCCCGGCCGAGTGTCTTGAGGCTTTGGAGGATCGCGTCATAGGCAACGTTATCGAAAGCCTTTTTAGGTCCACGCCGACGATAGTGCGGAGTTGGGCGGTGCTTGGGATTTCAAACACGTCTTCCTCAATCCGGAGCGCTATGTCTTGGGTGCTGACATGCTTTCGGAACCCAACCAGGGTATGGTGGAAGTGGTTTCCGGCCTCTAGATGCCATTAGAGGCGAGTGAGAACCATTTTTATATTATTTTCTAATACAGGAGGTCATCGTTATAGGGCGGAGGTTCGTCGTTGAATTTGCTGGTTTGCCAGGTTTGGGGATAAGGGTAACGTGGGCCTGTTTCCATTATGGCGGCAGACTTCCAGAAAGCCACATCCGATTGATATGCGTCAGAAGCGTTTCTAATTTAGAGTCAGGAAGGTTACGGAGCATTTTATACGTTACACCATCCGGTCCAGGGCCTCTGCACCGGTTTAGTTGAAATAGAGACTTCCGGAGGTCCGCTATAGAAAATTCAGAGTTCATTCCGGTATCCATATCTTCTGGTTGTTCAGATATAAACTCGACAGTGAGTATTTGATGGGTGCAAGGTGGGTAGAAAGTGTTTCGAATTTCTTCTATGAGGGCGGGTTCATCGAGGTGCTGTGCCAATAGTAGTTTTTGAAGAATGTGTTGAGATTTTCTCCCTCCGAGGAGGGATCTGAATACGTTCCAGACACGTTAGATGTGAAGATAGTCATTCACGGAATTGAAAAAGTCAAGCCAGTGCTGTGTGGCCAGTTTGTCGCCGTATTCCCGGCATTCTTGTTCTAGTGCTACGATTCTTGAGTAGAGAGTCACTTTGCGGTTGTTTAGGCGCCAGCATTTGAATAACGTGCGACGCTTGTCCTATAATGACAGGAGGTGGCTGTCAACATGCGGATGGTCTTCGGTGCGGGCGATTTCTTTACTGTGTCGGCAAATCGTTGAATGTATCACAGTACTCCACATTCCTATGGGCAGATGACGCGTGTCAGTGGCGTCCAAAGATGCTCTAGCGTCTGACCAGTTGACGAGTTTTGCACGACGAAAGTTCGTGGTAGCTTGACGGATGCGGGAACTAAAATTAACATGCATTTCGAGAATGTAATGATCTCTTCCTATAGTTTCTTCAGTATTCTCCCATGTTGCTCTGAGAGGCCCTCGGATCCATGCGAGATCTGGGGTGGTGTCCGACTCCCGACCTGTCCCCAGTCGTGTAGCGGCAGATGGTTTGGCGAGGAGTGTGGATTGATGAGTATCAACAAAATTTGGCTATTTACGGCCGAGTGGTACCACACGATCGTAACCCCACGTAGTATGGGGACAGTTAAAGCCACCAAAGAGGACAGTATCACGAGCACTCGCAGTAGGAATGAGGATGTGTAGCGGAGGCAAAGGTGCTGAACGTTGGTTGGGGCTCCAGTATACCTTGATGACCGTGCGTCGATGGTAGCCTACCAAAGTATGGGTGCTGACATGTTCGTGCGAGGTTGTATTAACATGTGTGGTGTCATTTTGGGTGGCAGGGAGGTCTTTACGTACGTACGTAAGTGTCATGGTAGGTGTGGCGCTGGTGTCTACAATGCCTCGGCGAATATGGGTGATACTATAGGTTCTGAAAACACTTCATAGCCGTGAAGTGGGTATGACCCTCCAGCTTTTTGAACAACTAAGATATCTGGGTGTTTTCCAGTAAATTCCATGTGCTGTAGGAGAAGGTTTTTCTTCTTCGGAGCCCACGACAAGTCCATTGCCAGACTATAAGGGATTTACGGAGATGAGGACGGTTTGGAGCCAACGCCATATTATTCATTTTGCATCAAATCGGGATCTTCGGCCGAGGTGGGTGTGCGTTTATGCGGAAGGCGGTGGTCTTCAAGCGAAGCAAGGCGGGCGGTAAGCTCTTGAAAAGCAGCGAGAATCGAAAATAGAGCTTGAGATACGATGGAAGGGACCACTTGTTCAAGTAAGGAGAGGAGGATTTGATCCAAGGTGGCACGAACAATGTTTTGAGTATCGATGTGCGTAACAATGGGCTGCATAACTTGGGAGGGAGAGGTAGGGGCGGACAAAGGGTTGACTTGTGGGAAAGGGAAAGGTAAAGAAGAGGTTGTTTGGTGCATAGTTTGGGGGGTAAAGTCGTGGCGGCCGAAGGATTGACGGAGGGTGTAGATGTGGGGGAGGAGGGATTAGCTGGGCCGCTCACCTCTCGAGTTGGAGGAAAAGCCTGGCTGTTGACACATAGTACGTTGGCGATAACCTCGTGCTTTCTGGAATCCAGGCGTGGAGGAAATTCGAGGTTTTGGGGTAGCAAGGAGTGGTTGACTTTAAGGCCCACCCGTTCCCGGACCTTTTGGAGCGGCTCAGGTTCCGGTTCTTCAAGCCAAGGGGTGACTTCTCCCGTCCTTTGCTCCGGCTGCGTGAGGAAGCTAGAAGTTCAAACCGATTAGACGTGGGCAAAGCAGGCCAATCTTTGGCTGAAGCAGTCAATGGAGGTTGCTCTTGGGTTTTCATGTACCGTCATCGCATGGTCCTCATGCTTTCCCGCAATGCCTTCGTGGCCTCGTCGCGTGCTGGGCAATTCTAGTCCGTCGCTGAATGTTCGCCACTACAGTTGACGCGCCGAGGCTCACAGTCGGGACGAGTGTCGGAAGGTGACTGGTCTGGAGGAAACTTGGTCCCGCATGTCGCGCCGCCCAGGAACACATTTCGGCTAGGACAGACGAGGGTCCGGTGCTCCAAGCTGAAGCAATGAAGGCATTGTGGACTGTTGGGGTGGGGCGGGTGGAGTCTTAACACTGTTGAACAGAGTAGAGCGGGGTGAGGTAGGGTAGGTCCTTCGATTGTGATGAGAAGGGAGGCCGTCTGACCAAGCCGTTAGGAACATTTACTAACTAATGTTAAATTAAGAACAAGTTAAGAACATTTACTAACTAATATACATTATTACGTAAGTGCGAACCAGTTGTGTAATCGGTAAAACCTAAAGCGTGCGAATTACTACGTTTGTATGTACACGTTGGTCCTTCTGTGCATTTTAGACCTACTCTTTGTATAATCCATATGAAATGTATTAGTGACTGTTTTTATGCCATTGTGCTAAAATGATTGCGCTTAAATTTGTTTAAATTTGTGAACAGCACTTTTATTACGTACACCGTGAAGCGGGTGGCTGAGGACTCTGTCGGGCTACATCCGCCTTTAGTCCTGGCCTACCCTTGGTTTTCGCCAAGAAATAAAATAAGAAAGAACCCAGCGAAGCGGAGTGATGCGACTAAATATATAGCCAACTCTGCGTATACAAGAACGAAAACTTCTAAGTAGCTCGCATTGATGTCAACATTTTCCGGAGGTTTCTGAAAACAAAGTGACTGAATAACTTAGAAAAATAAGCCTCCGTAGATTTCCATCCGGTTGCGAAACAAAACCGGGCCTCCAAGGTGCAAGAAGAGCGCTCTACGAATACGCCACATTTTTTACACCTTCAAGCTGACAAAAAAATACATCGGCCTTTCCACTCTGTGGAAAAGGTCGCGCAGCTTAACTCTTATGTGTCGTTCTAAATTGAAGAATTTATATTGATGTATGATTGGCGCAGAACGGGTGCGCCGGCCACGGGAAGCCGTTTATGCCAAACGTGCGTCCGTTCATGAGCCTTCCCCGTTGCACCCCATACTGTATCTAATCTTGCACCACCGGCAACACAGAGACGCTGCTCGAAGCCGACGGAGACCGCATGCAGTAAATGGTTAGTGAACCCGCGAAGGTCGTCCGAGAAATAGCTGCTTTTTTTTTTTTTTTTGTCCTGAGAACGCGCAGTTAACGCGCACATTTTCTGATGGAACGCTCCTTTAATCTTATTCCCTATCCCCTTTCCGACGCTACCCTTGGGACTGAACGGAGCGATGAGAGGTTACACATTTTTTTTTTTTTGTCGACGCGACGTTGTACGCGCACGGCCGCAAACATTTCCCTGGGTAGCCATATACAGCTTCGATGTAAAGGCACGTAAGCCTAGAGCCTCCGTCAAAAAGAGCACGAGCCCCCCTTGGCTTCATAGTGCGCGCCTAGCGCCCACGATGCGCCGCCACTCTGCCATGGTATTCGTAGAAGCTGTCGCAGTGATTTGCGCCGTGACTTGTGGTGAAAAATTTTTCGACGTCGGGTAGAGTAAGTGCGGTCGACCACGCAAGTACACCAACAAGTTCGAAACGCAGGAGACGTACAATACAGCCAGGAGAGACAAGCAAACGCCGGGAACTTGGCGCCACTCCAATGTTCTCCCCTCCGATGTGTGCAAACATGATTTCCCATTGCAGATGTCTTTCATAGGTGTCGCAAACGAACTCTTAATAATTTCGCATTTAGGAATCGTAAACAGACCTGCGAGCCCCGATAAATCTTTTTTTTAATGCGTAGCGTTCTTTCCCGAGTACCCCCACCCCCCCCCAGCCAGGACCGTGTAACGCCCTGCCTTTCCACAAAAATGAAGATATCGCGGAAGTTCCACCTGTAATCGCTATAATGGCGTAAATGGAGATAATTGGTCAAACGAAACTTGAAAAACTAAAAAATAGGAAAATATAAAATATTTACGCAAAATGGCGAACCGTGTATCGCCCTGGATTTGTACAATAATGCAGATTTCGCGAAAGTTCCAAATGTCATCATTAGAATAGCGTAAGTGGCGCTAAATGAACGGGCGGGATTTATAAAAACAAAAAAATTTGGGTCGAAAAAACTTCACTGAAGACCAGCGGCATAAGAATGCTACGCTTTAGTAGATCATTCTGTGATTTTCTGCAGAATTTTTTTTCTGTATAAACCAAAGCAATGGGCAAAATTTAATTAATTACTTCTGCAATTATAAGTTCGTCTTTTCTGCATTGCCGTTGTCTGTCGTCCTGTCTCGCTGTTCTTCAAACGGCCGTTTCCCGAGCACAAGTTGTCAGGGCAGTCGTGAACTTTGTTTCCGGATTTGTTTATGACTGCCTGGGTTCTACGAATGTCTTCGACAACAGGGCTCGTCGTGCCACGGCGGTAATATCGAAGTCGTTTTGTCTGTTCTGTCGTCCAGCTGTTTCTTAACACTCGACGGAGTTCCGCAATTTGTCAACGTGATAGAACTTTCCCTCTGATTGCACGCTGCGATTCCGAAAAGCGACAATCAGAGACGACGTTTCGTTCGGTTGAGTAATTGCCGAAGTACCGGTAGTGTTACGAATAGCTGCCTTGGTTTCGAATGGACTCCTTATTCACCTTCCGCGGCTATTAATAACCTTTTTTTTGTTGCATAATCGAGAAGCGAACGGGATGTGGTTGTGCAGGGATTTGATATATTCAGCTGAAGTAGAGGGTAAAAATGAGATAATAGAATGGCTTAAGTAGAACATTATTTTCCTTTTTAGGCGATAAGAAGGGAGCAAATAAAACTTGCATTCCAGCCTGCTCCTGGCGGGAAGCATCGATATAAAAACCTGTGGTGGATTTGGGGGTCACTGTGTACACATATTGGAACCCTGTCAGAAGTCGGCGGGATATCGATAAGTAATATCAGTAAGAAATCACGATTAGGGAACTATCCAAACCGAGGAACCAACAGGTAATGCAAAGAAATTTAAATGTTACCCTAGTTGGCCACCGTATGAACCATCCGTGTTTGTCGTTATTGCTTTTACATTAAGTGACGAGGCCACAACTCTTCAGAGTTAAAGTTTCCATTGCTACAAAGCTAGTGTCGGTATAAGGTATAAGAGCGATAGTTTTCATGGAGTCTAATTATGGTATTCTGAGTCCTTCCTCTGTTCGAGGGACCAGTGGAGGAGATCCATGAAATCAGTTTTCTCATGCATAAGCGTTGCGGAATCCTCCACTTCAGCCGAGTGGAGGGAGCAAATGGAGTGGAGGAGGGACTCAGACTACGGCCCTAAGTGGCGCCAAGGCCCACCGATTCGGTCCGGAGGATGGAGGGAGGAGAGCGAGAGCAGGTTCTTCGGAAAAAAAGGGGAGGGGGGGGGGGGGGGGAGGGCGGGATGCATATACGAGTAACTCCCATCCCCCTGGTTAGGATGTTTGCAGAATTTTAGGCGCAGTTAGGCGTAGCAAGTCCCATTCTACGGTCTCAAATTGGCATAGTATCCGGTACACGAGGTCGATTCCAGTGCTGCACCTGGTGTTCACAAGGAGTATGCACAAGCACTGATGAAGATATGAATGGCGGGTAAGTGGCCATGTGGTGCCACACGCCATCAGGCAGCCGGTGCAGCCGCCGTAGTCGCCACGAGTTCACCCGTATTGGGTTCTGTAGTCATTGGGTGCCAAAATTTTATCCCGTTTCATTGACAGCACTCTGGAGATTCGTCAGTGCGGCCTCGACGGCTGGACATTATTAGCGTCCTTCCTGCCCTTCCCCTTCTCCTGCGGCTTCGGGCCATCCTTTCTTAATAAAGTTTGCTTCCTTCCTTCCTTTTATCACAGGATTGTCTGTTCGTCCTTCGCTAATAGTGACTAAAGCAAGCCGCAGGCCGACACCACGATGAACCTCACAGATTCAAACAAACCATTTTTCGTGAATGGTTTAGGAAAATGACATGTTCTATCTACGGGTCAACCACTACCAGCATGCCGGTATAGCCCTTCTGATCCAGTGGAGATACCGGTGATAAGTGATAGCGAGTTTGTCACAGAGCACTGCACGTGCATGGCCGTGAGCGGCGACGAATTCCAGGTGTGTCAGCATGGGGCTGCGCTTTTTCCTCCTCTATTTTTAGCCCGCAGAGTGTGCACGGAAACCGCGGTCGCACACCGGCGGGGAATATTTTTGCTTCTTCCGTATCTTCGAAAACTTGAACTGCGGTTTATCTACGAAGTGGAAATTTCCTCCTCGGCAGGGAGGCACCGTTGGGCCAGGGATATAGAACACTTCGCGCGCAGTCAGTCTCCGCGACCAATGGAATCAGTGCCGACCGAAGCTCACGTTTGATGCTGATAAGAACTGAACTGAGCACAGGTCTGTTACGGCAAGCGTAGACCTTCAAACGGCATGGGCCCAAACGAGCAGCGGTTTGATCACATTTGTGGCGGTTATCACGGGGCTGACCGAGGCCGGCTCCAATGACTGCTCGCAGTGGAGAAGCCACTCTTTCATGACAATATTGCCGCCTTCCAGTAACTTCAGTCGCCTGGACTTTGTTAGTGTAATAGAATTTGTCCTACCCCCGCCCCCCCCCCCCCCCCCCCCCCCCCCCCACAGGTTAATGAAATCGACTCTTCAACGCCGTGCATCCCGGCCGCGTCTAGGCATTTCCCAGTCAGCAGTGTTAACGATTTCGACTGGGCATCCCACCGCTGCCACCAAATGTTGGGACTGGCCTTCCCAGCGCGGTCACCACTGTTGGGAATCGCCATTCCGACGCTGTCACCACTCTTGGAACTGGGCCCTCTCACCGCAGCCACCGTGCACTGTTGGCACTGGCCATCGGAGCACAGTCACCGGTGTAGCGACGTTGCCTTGCTCCGTCCGCTATCGACGCGGCGCAGAGCAGAGCGATGAAGTTCTCGATCCGACGAAAAGTTGAAGCAACATTTATATGTAGTATGTACAAGGTTAACAAAGGCGTTACATGGCTCGCTCAAAGGCGACAGCACCTCCCCACTCGGTGCCTCCGAAAAGGGCCGCTGTAAAGTGCCACCCTCGCTGCGCTTCCGGGCGGGTTTTATACCCCCGGAAGTCCCTTGCAGCCCCGAGAAGTTTAAATCGCTCCAATCACGACTCTCGCTAGCCGAAGTTTGAAATCTGAAGAACGGCCAGCCTCGGCACCATGGCGCTGCCTCGCGCATAAAACAACGCCGGCAAGTGCCGCTACAGTTTATCGCCGTTCCCCAGATTGCAACCAATCGGGCAAACCAAGTTGCACATACGAGAAAGGGGATGATACTGTGGTGAGAATTTACGCAAAGGATAGCCATGCGCGGCCGCAGTGCTGGCGGAGATCACATATAGGTGGCGATGTTAAAGGGGTACTGACACAAAATTTTGAAGGCGAGACAACTACGGAGATAGATTGGCGTGAACACACATACATCATCTGCAAAATATCAGCGGCCAATACAGCCTAGAACATATTTAAACGCAACCAAGCAGTCACCAGAGGGCCTCGCGCAGTCGACATCCCGTGGATATTTTGTAAATAAACAACTTCCAAACAAGTCACAAATTTGTGTTTGCCGCTTGCGCACTGCCGGAGTTTTCCGCCGACTCGCCGCTCCAATCGGAGGGCTGGGAGGGCGGAGCTTCTGCTCTCGAGAACGAACGACCCGATCGTTGGCGGCGTAGGCGCCGTGATTTCGTCGGCTCATGGGGCAGCTGCCCGCGACCAAACTTGTACAGTGATTGCAGACACTCTATTTTTATTACTTGTTATTTAGATTGGACGGGAAAACGCGCCGGAGACACGGAAAGCCCACTGAGCGAGCCGCACGGTCGCTGTGCAGACGGCGGCCACGGCAGCGAAGTAGCGCAGGCCGGCGCAGGTAGCTCGAGTGATAGCTTGTTACCGCTGCACGAAATTAGCCTCAGGTCCCAACCATGACAGCTTATATGAGAAAGGAGTTAATGATGCGATGGCGGGTTGCATTAAAAATTATCAACTGCACCGCTTATGAGAGCGGCAATCGAATATCCGCCGCAGTGCTAAGCCGAACACATCTGTAGGCGGACCTGTAGGCAGACCGGCCGGCTGCTCCCAGCGCGCGTCCTGCCACCCACTGTCTCGAGCATCGCGCGTCGTTCTTTAGCCGCGGCAGCATTTGCACTCGCAGCGGCTGCGTCACGTCCACGGTCGCTTTTTAATTAAGCGGTTCAGGAGATCACTACGTGGGGGCATTCGCAGAAACTGCCGGCGACGCGGATTCGACAGTGCTACGGCAACTCTGCTCTGTGATATCCCTCCGACGGTCACGTGGTAGGCTTTGTTCACCAAAAATCCATCGTTTCACGGCATCCGCTGAAACCGAAACTGCGACTGCCCGCATTGAAAATGCCTCTAATTAAACAACCGTCGCACGCTGAAGCAAATGAGGTTTCTACAGGTGTTAAGTAGGCCACTAGCTACTTATCGCAATAAAAAAACAAGATGCAAAATTTTTGTGTCAGTGCCCCTTTAAGCCTAAAGTTCTCTACGGGAACCGGCCACCGACGGAGCTGGCTGATCCGGGCGCTTTGAAGCTGGCGACACGGGAGTGTCCTTCCATATTGGTGCAAGAGTCAAGTCCCGGCCACACTGCGTACTGCGTACGCGTTAGCCTCGTTCGCAGGAGCCTAGCCTGCCCCGAAAAAGGCGCCTTTCATAAGGGCGCCTCAAGGAAGGTTTCTGAAATGCGTGGAGGCCTTTTCTCATTCTGATCCTTTACGGGCACTTGCGAAAGGCGTCCTTAAGATATAAGAAAATTTGCTTTCTGAATACGGGGGTCAGAGTTGTTCCGTTTCAGTGCCGATTGATGGGATCTCACGACGGGGCGCTTCAGAGCTCTTAAGGTGGGCGCTCGTGTTGGAAACTTGGTTCTTTCCATGCCTTGAAACTTAAAGAACTCCCTAGGTAGCGGATGAACGTTTTGTGCCAACGGTGCGCATTCTGCCGCTGATCGGATTGTCCTGCGAACCAGCACGTAAACAGGACGCTTTGGTGGAAGGAGCTTGCAATGCGCGTGGGTATTCGCCACCTGGGCAGCGACTAGTTCGAACATTTCATAATTGGGCTCCAGATTGTGCAGGTAAACTGGCACAAGACGGACCACTTCAAGAAAGCGCGGACAAATACGAATCGCATAAGCCTTCGAAATCCGTACCCAAGGTCGTGTAAGAGTCGGCAACCTATAGGTGAATTCTTACTCTGATATATGCGTACAAGTTTGCACAAACGTGGACGTTTCGCCATGGCAACTCAACGTTGCTTGTAAAGAAAGCTCTAGATAAGAGTGGAGCAAATACCCCACGTTTTGCTGCCCTTAAAAAACGCCCACGTAAAAAAAAATTCAATACATTGAGGCAACAGATAAGAGAGATCTATATAAGAGGTAGTCAGAAATTATATTTCTATTTTTGGGATTGTTTACCTCCTTATTCCCCGCCTTCAAATGCCTGTCCTGATCCCCCCTGCGTCTTCCCTTACTGTTCCCTCCCCTTTCCGAACACTTTCCGAACTATGATCCGATGGCCTTGCTGGATGACCAAGCCATGCGAAAGATTGGTCACGATTTAAAGCTGCGTATTTGTCCATCCGCGTGGCGGTCAGTCCACTGCGCAACCTCGACTAGCACGAAAGTGCTTCCAGCCTCGCTGCGTGGGCTCCTTATCGAAAGTACGGAACGAAATGTCAAGGCGGATTATATTCCGATTTAGCGGCGATAAGGCGAATACCAAACGGGCATATCTGAACAGCTTAAAGAGAATCAGCATAAATGCGAGGTGGACGCTACGAATGGGCTTGAAAGCTGGTGTGAGGCTGGGAAGTCTCCTGGGGGCTTCTCGCAACAGTGGGATATCTTTCGAAGTCGAAAGTACTGCGAATATATCACGCCCGCTGTTTTCTCAAAGCGCACTAAGCGCTTTGGTGAGCATCACTCGTCCAGATCGCGTCACTTCCATTTACCGAGGCAGGAACAAAGCCCGTAAATACGCCTTCTGCGTTCGTAAAGGTCACGCTGAAGCACCCGGGGCTGTGTCCTATCAGCAAGTTCAAACTTCTGGTTGCCTGCGGCTCGACGTTGACTCCCCCCTCCGGCTTTGGCTGCCCCTTCAAGTGCGGCAAAGGGCTTTTGTCCCGTATATAGTGGATTAGTAATGGGTGGTCTGGAACCCCCAACTCTTAACACTAATCCCGGCGTGAGGTTAGCAACGTTTCCCGTCAAATATCGCTGCAGTGAGGCATTAGCTGCCCAATATTTTGAAAAATGCAAATTTGTACGTTGTTTTCACTGACCCTTTAACGCAGCTCCAGCCGTAGTAGCGCAAGCTCGACGTACTGCAGAATTTGGAGTCAGCACAGGTGGTTGAAATCTTAATCTTTTAAAATAGAAAATTATTTACTGGAGTTACTGAATGCACCAGGTGCAAACATCTCTCTCTCTCTCTCTCTCTCTCTCTCTCTCTCTCTCTCTCTCTCTCTCTCTCTCTCTCTCTCTCTCTCTCTCTGTCTCTCTGTCTCTCTGTCTCTCTCTCTCTCTCTCACACACACACACACACACACACACACACACACACACACACACACAGACACACACACACACACACACACACACACACACACACACACACACACACACACGTACGTGCATGCCTGCGTACGGGAGGCAGGGAATTTCTCAGCTTGTTAACTGAAACCCAGCAGATGAAATCTTCCTCAATAGTGTATGCGTTCCTACAAAAACCCGGTTTTTTTCTTCGAAGGTCCTCTTAGACATAAAAACTGGCCGCATACCTGCTTGCTTCACTGCAAGTATCGTCAAAGGACTACAATCGTCTGCCGTCCCTGTCACTCAGCTCCTTCCCGCTCTCTGCTGCTCCCACCCCGTGCTCCCACCTTTCACGCTGATTCCCTCCCCACGCACCCCCCTCACGATGTAACTCATGCAATTCAATTTTTACGTCTTCGCACTGCTCGCACGCCATCTGTTGGCACAGGGCGCACTATTTTCTTTTTTAACAGCGAAGCACTTTAGAAAATCGTAACTTTTCGTGTCCGCAGTTAAAAATACGCAGATATTGCCCAGCGCGCTCACGTGAGCGTGAGCCTCGCAGCGACCGCCCGGCAGTTAACAAAACCAAAAAGATGCCCCGAGCTCGTGTGTACGTGCCTTGTGATGATCGCCTATAGCCTCCCTTGCGCACGTTTGTCAAGCCAATCATATCCACTTACGGAGATGGGCCAAATTCTTGGCGACCGCCTGGCGCTTTAAAGGGACACTGAAGTGTATTCGTCAAGCTCCCGTTTTTGCTTGGACTGCGTAGACTGGCTCAAATTAGCACACTTTTCATCGTTTATCCGGTTGACAAATCGATAATTATTTTACAAAGCGCGAAAGAAGAAAAACTACCATGCGCGGTTTGCAGCGGCCGCACCAACTAAAGCTGTGACGTTAGGAGGAGCGGGCACCGTGATTGGACGATGCCCAAGGTGAGCAACCAAACAAGTTTCGGTTTCGGTTCTGTAAAACACCAATGGTGGCGTTGTTGGATGCGCATTCTCAATAACTCAGTAATCATCGTACCGCGCTTCTGCCATGTTGTCAGCTGTGAAAATGCATAAAGATAAGCCTCCCAGGACGGCTTGGAATCGTAGCATTCACTAGCCGAGGCCTACGCAGTGCATGGACGCCCTCCGCGTACCCGCAGACGCCCAAATGTCATGCGCTTTTCCCCCATATTTGGAGCTTGCCTCACTCATACCTGTACCGTAAAAAGCGTGTTCGCATCAGGCCAAGGGTCTGTTTATTCTGGCCTGTGCCCACTGCCCGCAAGCAGTCGGTGCTTATGGCAACAGCACGCCAACGAGAACTCGCTAGCGCGCCAGTGCCAGCCTGCGCGCGTTCTGGAGGAGGAGGAGGAGTGAAACTTTATTTTTGATCAGAATAGAAGAGAGTTAGGGCCTGTGGCGCTCCGCACAGGTGCAGTCCCTATTCCAGGACCACATTGGTCAAGGCCGCCACTCTCGCCCGTCGAACTAGAGCCCTTTGAGACTCCAGCCCCGAGCAATTGAGCAGGGCCGCCTCCCATGCCTCTCTGGTAGGGGAAGGGTTGGGGGATAACGCAGGGTTGCGCTGGCATGCCCACACCATGTGGAAGGTGTCGGACACCTCCCCACAGTGCAGACACCGCCCATCTGTTTTAGGGTCGAAATGCTTTGCTACTGCAGGGCACATAAATGTGTTCGTCTGCAGGCGCCGCAGTATTCGCTCATCGGCCTTGCTCAGACCCTTTGCAGGGGCTGGGTAAAGCCGGCGGTTATCGCAGTAATGTTTGACGATTTCTCTAAACCGCAGAAGTGGTTTGCTAATCTCCTAGCCGGGAGAGCATGGGTGAGGCGCCCGGTGGGTAAGCGCTCGGGCAGCCGCGTGCGCGGCCTCGTTACCTCTCAGACCCTGATGCCCCGGAGACTGAACTAGTTCGTGGAGCCATGAACGTTGCGGCCCAAAAAAAAGGTGAACTCAATGTAGAAAACATCGGCAGAAAACGAAAAAGTTAACTTACAAAAAAAAAGCACGTACCCGCGGGGACTCGAACTCATGACTTGCAAAACACTTGCGACAACACACCTAGCGCCCCACACCTCTAGGCCACGAGACCGACTCAGCCTGCCTTGGTTATATAAGGTATATACTGTACGACACGTTTACACTTTTATTTAGTTTTGGCATTTCAAGCAGCTTAGGTGACTATTTGTTGTATTGCGCTCGTGCAGTAAGCGTACCCCGAGTTTCCACAATAGCTCACGTCTAGCAACTGCATTTCGTAGACGGAAAAGCGTTCGCAGATGCGCAGTCGTGCTGCTGACCGCTGTGGTTGTTCGCCCAGCGCAAAAAAGTGCTTCCCGCACCCTAGTTTTACGCTGTACGGTAAAAATATCAGTTGAATTTATTTCCTTAGTACCTATATTGACTTCGCTGACTCTTCTCCCGCCTTCAAGAGGCCTTATATTTTCCTACTGGCGTACCAGTCAGCGAAGCGTCGCATGTGCGCTTGTGCAGCGCTTGTGTGAAGCGACCTTGACTTGGAGCTAGATACAGTGTACAAACTAACCAAGTAAAGAAAGGCACATTCTTCCATTCACAAACGTGTCCTGGCTTCGTTTCAACTGAGCGAAGGAATTGCGACGACCCGTCGGCGGCCGGCGAACGAAACGCTGGGCCGACTGACTCTGTCTGAAGGCCGGGGAGCCGTGCAGTAGCGCAGCCAATTGCGAGCTCGGCACCTCCTGACGTAACACGAAAACGCCACAGAAAATGGGCGAGCGTAAAGAGAGGAGGACAGTATTTTCGAATTAATTTTTCTACTAAATAAAATCGCGTAAACGCGCCCAGAGTGGTCGAAACATGGCCTGGGGACTCCGGGCTACAATTTGCGCTAGTAATCCCGCAATGTTTACATATCACTTCAGTGTCCCTTTAAAAAAACCAAGGAAATGCCGAGCCCTCGTGTGCGTGCCTCGCGGCGAGCGCCCAGCGTTCCCGCCGCACGTTTGTCAAGCCAAACATACCCAGTTAGGCAGATTGTCCAAGGTTGTCAACAAAAAAAAAATCCCCACCCTTCGACGGAATCGTGGCAACAATTGCTCGGAAGGAGAAAGACGCGTCATAGCGTACGCCCCTCCAAGGTGATGTCAATTGAGTCAATTGAGTATTCAAGTTTGCACAAACGTGGAAGTTTCACCGTGGCAACTCAACGTTGCTTGCAAAGAAAGCTCTAGATAAGAGTGGAGCAAATACCCCACATTTTGCTACCCTTAAAAACGCCCACGTAGAAAAATCTAATACATTGAGGTAAAAGGATAGAGAGATCTATCCAAGAGGTAGTCAAAAATTTTATTTCTATTTTTGTGATTTTTTTACCTTCTTCAAAGGCCTGTCCTTATCGAACCTGCGTCTTCTCTTACTGTTCCCTTCCTTTCCGAACACTTTCCGAACTATGGTCCGGTATCCTTGCTGGATGACCCAGCCATGCGAAAGATTGGTCACGATTTAAAGCTGGGTATTTGTCCATCCGCGTGGCAGTCAGTCCACTGCGCAACTTCGACTAGCACGAAAGTACTTCCAGCCTCGCTTAGTGGGCTCCTTATCGAAAGTACGCAACGAAATGTCAAGGCGGATTATATTCCCACTTTGCGGCCATAAGGCGATTACCAAACGGGCATATCTATACAGCTTAAAGAGAATCAGCATAAATGCGAGGTGGACGCTACGAATGGGTTTGAAAGCTGGTGTGAGGCTGGGAAGTCTCCTGGGGGCTTATCGCAACAATGTGATACCTTTCGAAGTCGAAAGTGCATGCGAATATATCAGGCCCGCTGTTTTCTCAAAGCGCACTAAGCGCTTTGGTGAGCATCACTCGTCCAGATCGCGTCACTTCCATTTACCGAGGCAGGAACAAAGCCCGTAAATACGCCTTCTGCGTTCGTAAAGGTCACGCTGAAGCACCCGGGGCTGTGTCCTATCAGCAAGTTAAAACTTCTGGTTGCCTGCGGCTCGACGTTGACTCCCCCCTCCGGCTTTGGCTGCCCCTTCAAGTGCGGCAAATGGCTTTTGTCCCGTATATAGCGGATTAGTAATGGGTGGTCTGGAACCCCCAACTTTTAACACTAATCCCGGCGTGAGGTTAGCAACGTTTCTCGTCAAATATAGCTGCAGTGAGGCATTAGCTGCCCAGTATTTCGAAAAATGCAAATTTGTACATTGTTTTCACTGACCCTTTAACGCAGCTCCAGCCATAGTAGCGCAAGCTCGACGTACTGCAGAATTTGGAGTCTGCACAGGTGGTTGAAATCTCAATCTTTGAAAAGAGAAAATTATTTACTGGAGTTACTGAATGCACCATTGTGCAAACATCTCTCTCTCTCTCTCTCTCTCTCTCACACACACACACACACACACACACACACACACACACACACACACAGACACACACACACACACACACACACACACACACACGTACGTGCATGCCTGCGTACGGGAGGCAGGGAATTTCTCAGCTTGTTAACTGAAACCCAGCAGATGAAATCTTCCTCAATAGTGTATGCGTTCCTACAAAAACCCGGTTTTTTTTTCTTCGAAGGTCCTCTTAGACATAAAAACTGGCCGCATACCTGCTTGCTTCACTGCAAGTATCGTCAAAGGACTACAATCGTCTGCCGCCCCTGTCACTCAGCTCCTTCCCGCTCTCTGCTGCTCCCACCCCGTGCTCCCACCTTTCACGCTGATTCCCTCCCCACGCGCCCCCCTCACGATGTAACTCATGCAATTCAATTTTTACGTCTTCGCACTGCTCGCATGCCATCTGTTGGCACAGGGCGCACTATTTTCTTTTTTAACAGCGAAGCACTTTAGAAAATCGTAACTTTTCGTGTCCGCAGTTAAAAATACGAAGAAATTGCCCAGCGCGCTAACGTGAGCGTGAGCCTCGCAGCGACCGCCCGGCAGTTAACAAAACCAAAAAGATGCCCCGAGCTCGTGTGTACGTGCCTCGTGATGATCACCTATAGCCTCCCCTGCGCACGTTTGTCAAGCCAATTATACCCACTTACGGTTTGCCCAGCGCCTGTAGACGATAGTCTGCTGGACGCGCCACTGCTGCTGCTTCACGAAGATCCACGTCGAGGCTCCTCGCTCTTGCTACTTGCCTACCTATCTCTTTATCAGCCCCTTTCTCCTCTCTAATCTTTATATCCCCCTCCTCCCCCTCCTTACCGCACTGGGTTGTATGCAGGTGAGCCCCCAGTTGGGCTCAATAATATCCCCAGTGCACTTCCTTTTCCTTTTCACCCGAACCACCTAAGAAGAAAAAGAAGATGGGCCAAATTCTTGGCGACCGCCCGGCGCTTAAAAAAAAAAAAAAACAAGGAAATGCCAAGCACTCGTGTGCGTGCCTCGCGGCGAGCGCCCAGCGTTCCCGCCGCACGTTTGTCAAGCCAAACATACCCAGTTAGGCAGATTGTCCAAGGTTGTCAACAAAAAAAAATCCCCACCCTTCGACGGAATCGTGGCAACAATTGCTCGGAAGGAGAAAGACGCGTCATAGCGTACGCCCCTCCAAGGTGATGTCAATTGCTTATCACTTCCCCCCCCCCCCCAAAAAAAAAAAATGAAAGAAGCTCGCAGTGATGGAGTAAAGGTCATTGCGGCAACAAGGAAGAAGAAAATCGGCTGCAATCGTGGGCTTAAATCTTCGTGATGGTCGTGAAAGTTGCGTACAGCTTCGCTACATTCAAGCCTTATGCGTTAGTGTGAGCTACCTTCATTTGCTTTTTTTTTTCTTTATCTGCCTGAAACAGCATAAGCGCAAGCTCTGTTATTTATATATTTGCTTTTATATCGCTTTTCTGTGCAATTTTTTACCCCTTCTGTTTATTTTCATTTGGTACCGTAAAAACAACGCAAGGTGCATTCTTAACTAAAGGAACACAGGCACTCCCGCTTCTGTACTTACATTTTACCTCAAAACGTACCCGAGGCTTCTTCTGCGCTAAGTATACGAGACATGCACGGGTTTTGCCAGCATTGCAGTAGCCGTGAACTGCCCTGACTATTTATACATCACAGTCTAGAACACTTTCAATGTCCTAGCAGCTTAAAAGAGAGATGGGCAGACAGACGGGACAAAGTTTAAGCCTTTGGGAGCCCAAGAAAGACGATCGGCTTGAAAACATATAACAGCGATTTTGATTCTCCTGCCCACCTTCGGCGCAGGCGGTAAAGAACAAAAGAAACCCTGAGTGGTATGCCTGGCCCTAACTCGCGCACTAAACAACAGAACAACAGCAAAAGAAGAACCAACTCAGTAAAAATCCCTTCGATATGAACCTCGGAAGAAAGGCCCACCCGTCAACATGGAATGGGCCCACAGCTGATGCTTCGCTCCAAAAACTGCGAGAACGAATACCGACCAATTTTTTTTTTGCAATGTGTATGTTGCTGCGCCTACGCCTTCCTTGCGCGTATTTATAGAGAGCGAGTCAACATTTGCAGCTTCGTCCTGTCTCAAAAATGCCAAAAACTCGGAACTAAGGGCACACATCGGTCCGCCGACAGAGGGAACGCGCTACGCTCCCCTCTTCCGCCCAACTGTGCATGTTCTCCGCAAAGGACGATCCGCAGGAACTTTTTACGGAGGGATGTATGCATTCTGCCTGATTTGCTTCGCTCTTCGCTTCAAAAGCGCGTTCCGTTTACTGAAGAAACGGTGCCAAGTCTACAGTTTTCGAACGGCGCGTCAGGCCCGCCTACCCGAGCAAACTGAGAACAAAAAATATGTATTGGGAAGAAGAGACGGCATTGAAATCGTTTTTTCGTGCTGTGACTGGAATTTGCAGTGAGCTATATCAGAAAAAAACCCCGCGCCTTGCTTGGAAGCCAACAATTCGAGTCATCTGGCTCAGTGCATTCCAGCTGCGTGCGACTCTAGTTGGGCGAGCCAAAAACGATTCTTGACATTTGTTCCCAGTACCAGGCAAAGCAGATGCGAATCTGTGTCAAAGCAAATACTTTACTTCAACTAGGAAGTGAGAAATATACAGGTGGACTTCATTCCAATAGGGTTTTATATTTGGCTTAGCTTGCATTTGAAAAGGCTGCGGGCCACCCTACAGTTGTAAGAGAAAACACACACAAAAAAAGAACCGCATTCTTAGCTCTCAATCCAGCATTTGATGGGAAGGGAAGAAATGGATACTCAACATAAGGTGGTTGGTTCAGACGATTGTTTGTCAGGGAAAGACATTATCGGCGGCTGACGAAACGGCTGAGCATGCGTTTCACGCGAGCTAATAAACATTAAACGCGATTGAAACTTTACTGAGTGGTTTCACGCCGCGATGGGGAATTGCGAAAACTGCAGCAGCCGATCCCTGCTTGAGCGCTGCCGCGTTTTCAAAAGGTCTGAGAGGAAACCTCCTATTCTATTTCAGTTCCGAAAATTTTACGAGATTAGAGGCACAACTGGCCTAACATATAGAGCATTCTATGTAGAGTCAAACGGAATTAGGACTTCTCTCTATAATACCCCTGTCACACGGGCAGTTTCAATCGCGATTGAGTCGATCCGGATCGAGCTCAATCCGGATCGGGAGCATGCTACACGGCAGTTTCAATCGCGATCGAGCTCGATCCCGCTCGAACTCTATCCTGGTTTCTCAAGCTCGATCGAGGCTTCCAAGCGCGATCGAACGAAAGCGGCGATACTCTCGTCCCCGCTCACTCTGCTTCAACGAACGCCACAAACTGTGCCAAATAACTTGACCCAAATAAGCGTTAGGTACTATTTACATAGTTACGTATACCTACGACCGCGAGAAGTTACCAGACGCCGGCCGCAAGTACAATGTTAGCGCCATCTAGCGTACACGAGTGCAAACGGTGCAACTTTTCGATCGCGATTGAAACGGGCCGTGTAGCAGCGGCAGTGCGTCGAGCGCGCTCGAAACCTCGATCGCGATTCACTTCAATCGCGATTGAAAGTGCCCGTGTGACAGGGGTATTAGTCCAAATACACATAATAAAACAGTGCCTTCTTTAAGTACTTAATAAAGAGCGCTGTCTATCCAGTTTCGCTGTGATATATCCAGTAAGTGTTGGCGCCTTCAAAGCCGCACTGAAAATTTTGTTCAGTAGGTTGTAACTATTTATTGCGAGCAAGCGTTTTTGGCTAGATTCACAAAATCGTGCACCGGACTGGCCTCCACAGAATGCGCACCCCGTTAGCGTACGCAAGAAAAAAGAAAAAAAAAAACTATCGCGGTTCAACACGGGTGAACTATGGTTTTCGACTGATAGCCTGGTGTTGCTTGCGTTGGGAAAGTACGAGGGCATTGAATGGCAGAGATTTAGCTTAGCGGCATGTCTTGGTTTAGGCAAGCACGAGACTAATATTTTGCAAAGAGTGCCGCTTTTGTTGTAGCTACTCCCGCGTCCACAACTGCACCACATGCAACACACAGACCTCGCTCGGCGCCTTCGGCACTCTCGAAGGAGCCACGCGCAGCCAAGTTGGCTGGGAAAAATCTGGAGAAATTCAGAGAGTTGTCTACTAATGCGTAGCATTATTATGCCGATTGTCTAGAGTGCGGGATCTTTACAGGTAACTATGGATATTAGTAACGAGAGACGTTGTAATATTTTATTCTTTTAAAGTTATATATTTTTTGGCGAAAGATGTAAATTTACACCATTACATATCGATGAAGTGTGTTTACTTTGCTCATTAATTTTTTTCCCGTAAATGCGAGGCGTAGTGCTGGAATCGCTAATTAAATTTTTTCCCCGAAAATGCAAGGCGTAGTGCTGGAATGGTTCGTGTTCGCTATTATTTATTTGTATTCTGAACGTTCGTTTGTTCTTCGGTGTTTGAGAGAAGCGTAAAATGTGCATATTTTTTTTTTATTTTGTCAGATCATTTTCCCGAAAATCTTAATTTTTCTCTTTTTTTGAGTTTTCGGTTTTTAAAAAAATCTTGTCCGACCAATGTTACTTCTGCCAAGTCTTCATTTTTTTGTGGAAATGCAGCGCGTTACAGGTTTTTCTCATTATCGCTATTTTCTCTCCTAGTATTGTGAACGTTCTTTAGCGAACTTTTTTAGTTTATTCTTCAGTTTTGTGGGAGATGTTTAGGACGCATATTTTTGGTGGTGTCAGATTATTTTTCTGGAAATTTTATTTTTTTCTCTTTTTAGCAGCAGAGCTGTTTAGGCTTGCAGAAATCCATCCGGTGTACACATAAAACCCCGAGCGTACGTGAGCTCTTGCGTCGCGGCGACCGCACGGTGTCGTCCAGGCTTGCGCGTGGGTTTACGCCACATGAGGAGATCCCGCCTTCTTCGTCGTCATCATGGAGTGACCGGTGCGCCACGGGTCCGCCCCGCCGAAGACGATAACGGCGAATCTTTCAAGCCATCCCTTCAAAATCCACACGTGTAGACGTTCACTAGACCAGCTGACGAAGAAGTGGAGGTCTACCGTTGTTGTTATTAAATCTTTTATTCAGTAAGGGAAGCCTGGAGCCCTCGTGGGGGAGTTGGGAGGGGAGGATGCATGGATAAAAGGGGTTCGTACGAGTTCTTGGTCGTCGTGAGGTGGCATGGCTTTTTTCTTGTTGTTCAGTCCCGTAGCGAGGACGCGCTACAGGAGGAATTGTCCTACGCGGGTGGGCCTTCGGAAGAAGTCGGCGATAGGGATGACGACGATTGCTACTGAATTGCTGCACTGTACAAACTTTAATGGTATTTGCTTTACAGTCCTGTCAAGAACCGCTTTGCACTGCTTTGGTCCGGCTGCTCCCTCTCTCCTGGAATCCACTGTCAATGTGGGGAAAAGATAACTCGTTCTCCGTCTCTGCTGTTTCTCCAGCCTTAAGGCCCGTTCACACTTGCGACGAACGCGAGCGAAAGCGACGAAAGCGACGAAAATTTCTCTCGCTTCCGTCGCCTGGCATCGCTTTCGTCGCGCGACGAGAGCGATCGGTCTCGACCAATTTTTTTTCGCCGCCGTCGCGCCGTCGCTTTTAAAGCGGAAGCAGGAGGAGAGACTTCCTGACGTCATATCGTGCCAAAGCACCCGGATGCTGTGTCTCCACGAGCGGCGAAACTCCCGTGAAGTCTCGCTCCGAGCGCGAGACAAGAACAAGAAAAGCAAAAAAATTGTCATCGCCATCGCTCGATGTCGCGTGCAAGTGTGAACAGCAAGGGTGGCGATCGCTTTCGCTTTCATCGCTTCGTCGCGTCGCTTCGTCGCAAGTGTGAACGGGCCTTTGCACCACTAGTGCACGCTGCGCCAATTTTCACACATTAGGTTTTTCAATATTCCTTTTGATTAATTTTCTCCATTTGCGCTATTATAAAGAATAAAGTTGTTACTTCTGCGAAATTTGCATTTTTGTGGTAATGCAGGGCGTAACACGGTCCTGGCTCTGCCAGCATTCAGGAAAGAATGCTACGCGTGAAGATTGCCATTTAGTCGCTGTTTGTGTGCACTCCCAAACACCCAGAGGCGCTTGCTGCATCGAAGTGTCATCTCGGCTGATCATGAAAGTCGCATTTACAGAACCAGACATGTTCTGGGTTTGTGCGTGGAGTTGAGAACTATCGCTCTCAAACGTGTCCACAGCGGCTAACACTCGCCGCGCGCTCAATCTCCTTTTGCTGCGACGTGCTCGATAGCGTGGGCGCCATACAAAGTAATCAACAGAGAAAAGCGCGTGCATCAAAAACGTCACCAGTGGTCTCGCTTGACCTTCAGCTTATGTAGACGAAGTGCGGCAGCAGCACGAATGCAGATTCTGCAACACGCAGCTACAGTGTGTCCGATGCAGAGGTTGTCTCTGTAATTGACACGGGGCGTAAGTCTCCTCAACGAAATCAAAGAAACGAAACGCTTTCGTACTCCTCACGTAAGAAAGTTTTGAAGGATTGCTTGCCCCTTTTCAGCCCCGCAATGACCTGGTTTGCCTGACATTCAATAACATAATAATGGCGGTTCCAAGCAAATGGTTGAAAAAAAAAAAACTTCTTTGAAGGAGGGACAAGGACACTGTCCTGTCAGCGCGGTCCAGCTTAGTTTGTTGTTTGAGTACTCTGTGCCGAATAATGTCAAAATACCGACCAGGCAACCAGTCAACACCCAAGGAGGGAGTCATGGACAATTACGTTTCTTGTTCCCAATGGGCTTTATTCTTATGAAATACGGCAAGTCTGACGATTGCCTACGAAGTCAACTTGACACCGTACAAGAACGTGTTCTGCCTACTCGAGTGCAACATGACAGGAATCAATTACCGGATGGATAGATGCGACATACTGGGTGACAACGCGTACGACCCTTTTACGCAGTGTACAAGCAACAGAACAGCTTCTCGCTTTTTGTACCTTCAAGTTTACGCCCTTTCGAGTTGGCGCACCGGTGATGAATTTTCAAATTGGGAGCACCCTCTCAATCTTACATGCCTGCAGATTTTATGATGACAGTGAATCGGGCCATAATAGTGAAATTATCGGAGAACCGGGCAAACTATTAGGAGTTCCAAGAACGTCTCAAGGAATCGACATGGCACACAAAAAAAAAGGTGGTAAAGGGGCTTTACTTCGCTCGAAACGCAGATAACAGTAATCGCCCACCATTTCAAAATTACTGATGTGAACTTTTTCATTCGCCAGGTCTGTTATAAATCGGCTTGTAAGGGGGAAGAGGGGGGGGGGCTGTGATGTTCCATATCAAAGGATAGCATCAGGTATTCCTGACGGAACGTTTCAGGAAATGAGAGAGATTTCACTTTCTTACAGCTCCATGGATTACGGATGTCATTATCGATAGTACCACAATAACGGCGAGTAATTTTTTTTGGTTCTTGTGTGTTCTGAAATTCCTTGATATTATTTTTTTTCTTGAGAATACTTTCAGGACATTTTTTTTCTCAGAAGTTACTTTTCTCAGAAGTTAATCAGAAGTTACTTTTTCAGAAGTTACATCCAGAGCAAAAAGCAAGAAATGAACGCCGTCAGTCTAGTGGAAGGCCTACAGTAATGGCAAACTTTTGAGTGAACAAGGTCTTCCGCTCACGATATACCAGTATGTAAGAGAAATATAAAACTTGTCAGATTTGTTTGGCTTTGTCTCTCCTTCCATCACGATCATTTTGCGCTGCACGTGAGGGGCTGCGCCATGGTAAAATCCTCCGAAGGTCGTAGTGCCGAACGCGATGAGCGGCACAATCTGCTCGCAATGCGTTTTTATCCAGCCGATCAAAACTTGGAACGTAAAGCGGGACAAGTGTCTTGGGGTATATAGCTCAAGAGCGGCAGCAATGTCGAGGACAACCATCTGCTTACGCTCAAACTAAAACTAGTAGAGGCACTGAATGGCGTTCAACAAGAAGTGCTTAGGAGTCCTCGGATTTCTTGCTTTCTTAAACTTCACCAGGTTTAGAACAGCAGAAGAATGTGTTCACTGAGGCAAGGAATTGAATAGGAAGTGGAAAAACAATTATGCTCTAATGAACGTCAATAATAAAGTACATTTCTTTACGACCGTCACAAATCTATTTCGCCTTTATCGGTAGTCTAAAAAAAACAAAAGAAATACCAAACGTTTGCCCTCCCCCGCGTTGCATTCCTGAAATTACATTTCTGCAGTATCAGACGCGTCGGACAGGTCGTTCAAAAATAAATTTTCTGCCTATTATCTACAGTTGAGTTGAAATATGTTTGTGTACCTCCTCGTTGAAAGTATTAAAAAAACAGAACTATAAACGTTTTCTATATATCTCTCTCTCTATGATAGTCTTTTGCGGCACAAACATTTTTGTTTTAGAAATACAACGTCCCATTATGCTGCAGTCACAAGATTCTGCTCATAGAACAACATATCTAGAGGTAACGTTCAATCAGATATCAACCCCGCCGGAAAGAAAACATCATCTGTACTCCTTGCCATTCCTCACTGACGGGCAACAACTTTGCTCACCAGCAAGCCTGCGCCCTCTCTTTCCAGGCTTCCGAGGAGATCACATCGTCCGTCCCGCTCGTAAGATACCATGAATTAGCGCAGTATTACCGGTCCGACGGACTACACTTTCCTCCCTCTCACCCTGTACCTCTCCAAGGAAGAAGAATCGCTACTCCGCAACCTACCAACTAGTACGTTTCCTCACCCAGTTCGTCTGCATCGTATGTGTCTATGTCAATTTTCTGCTGAATGCCAGTTCTGTTCACAACCCGGAACTTTACCTCACATTATAATACAGTGTGAGCCCACTCCCAAACTTCCTCCTCTCCGAGCCCCTTTTTCCACCCTTGAGCTGTGGCATAACCTGGTGACCAGCGGCCATCTGAGCGTCCAGCAACCCCTGGCATCGAGAGTGAAGGCTTTCTGTTCATTTCATGGATTCCCGGACTAGGGAGCCACTCCCACTTCAACGTCTCAAATAAACGTCTCTCTCTCTCTCTCTCTCTCTCTCTCTCTCTCTCTCTCTCTCTCTCTCTCTCTCTCTCTCTCTCAGATATCCGATCATATTTCTAGCAAAGAATCTTCTGTCGCTCTGAGATAACTGCTTCCCGTCCTACACAACTTCACCCCCCTCCTCCCCCTCCCCCCCCCCCCAAATCATTACGATTTACAAAGTGGTTTTGAACGTTCTGCCTAAGCCTAAACTTTCAACCAGCCTGTACGACTTTCCTTCGCCCCCTTTTGGCAACATCGAATTCGACAGCAGCGCACATCCCGGCGATCTACTTCTAGGTTGGACTTACGTGGCCGAAAGTTTGCGATATTTATAACGACGAATTCCTTTCTTGGGCTTCTTAAACGGAAAGTTTTGGTGTGCGCGTACGTCCGCTTACCTGTCGCCTGTTTGTTGCTGCTCAGTTCAGCCGCACAGCCGAAAGTTAGGGTCCTTGAAAAAGACGTTTATTATAGGCAAAAGATTTCCAAACTGCGAAAACTGCTTGCTAGGTTCATACTTGTCAACATTATTGAGCAAAACGAAAAGATTAGGCATATCTGAGGCAAAAGATCAATACATAAGTGACGTTTGTACCGTACGTTTAATTGACAATGCATGGCTGCTTGATTTATTTTTATTTTTGCGACAGCAAATAAATAAGAAATGCGCTTTGAAACGAAAATTTCTCCCTTCAAAATACAAAATACGCCATCGGAAGCCCTTGTGGCAGTGTTCCAAATTAATAGTTACAAAAGGTTCTAATAGATGGCGCAACTGGTGGAACGCGGCAAAATTGAATTGAGCTATCCAATCTATTTGGTGTTTGCCGTGAGAGGCCGAGTGGTCTCTACCGACAACCACCCGTTCATCCCCAAGCGCAGCAGAGAGATATTAGGGCACTACAGGCTATCAAGAAGACGATATCCGCCGTCCAACCCCGAAGCTAACCAAAGAAGAAGCCACACAATTCCGGAGACTGCAGACAAATTCATTTCTGTACGCCACACAGCTGTCCAAAATACACCCCACGCTCTTTTATCTATGACTGCAACTTCTGCTCTGGAACGCCCAACACCCTGTACCACATGGTGTGGAAGTGTAAAGGCGTCACCGAACTACCTGAAGTCATCGCACCGACACAGGAGGAGTGGGAGGTCCTGCTGAGTAGCGATGTCCTGGAAAACCAGCCTGGCCTGGTGACCAGGGCACGCCGTGGCCTGGTGACCAGGGACTAGGGACGCCACCCCCCATGGATGACCGACAACCACCCCGCGCTCCTTTCTTCCCGTTCGATGGGAGCAATAAACGTTTTTTCCTCCTCTTCCTCCTTTGTGAGAGGAGTGAAACGGGAGAGAAAGAGCGTAAGAGGTTGGCGGGAAAGAGAAGAGAGGCGTTTACGTTGCAGGGAGGGCAGAACAATATCGTCTTTTGGAGATATTTGCTGTGAAGTGAGTGGACACGCGGCCAGTTTCTTTCATCCAGCTATGCCGGCACTGTACGGCCCGTCGAACCGAGGCTTGCATGGTCCGCAGTTTAAGGAATATAGGTGCTCTTATTAACCGGCTCCTACTCCTTCTTGTTTCCAGGTAATTGCCGGACAGAGTTGCACTAGCCACAGAACTCGTGAAACAGCGGGAAACATTCTTTTTAGTACTGTCGGAAACGTATGCAAAAAAAAAGCATTTGAACGTTTTAATTTTGCGTTCGTATTTCAGAAACAGATCTTTTAATTTCTTGAGATAAGTGTTCTTTAGGTGCGCAAATTTTGATATTGAAGTTGTACGAATTAACGTTAACTAAAATTTTCACCGTCATATACTAGTTGCTGGGCCACAAAAGTAGTTCAAACTTTTTCAAGAACGCTGAAACTATTTCGCGCTCTGCGCAAGCAAGACCGCGAAGCAAAAAAAAAGGCCAGTTTTCCATAACCCCGAAGCCAAACAGTCATTTTTCAGCGGCTGACACTCCGACGTTAAATCGTTCACGATGGTCGCAATTTTCATACGACAGCTGCTCTCAGTAAGAGCTCCTGAATGTGAATATGTTTGGAACGCTAATGCTTTTCTTTGCATAGGCTTCCCACTATCGTACGTGTTATTTTAGTCTACGGACCGTCTGGAGCCGCCGTAGCTTCTTCCTGCGCTCACTGCGATAACGGTTTTTTACCCGCAGGAATAGTGGAAGTTTTACGCAAGAACTGCACACTACGTGCATTCCTTTCGTGATAAATGAGCCGAAGCACGGTACAGGCGCTTTGCAATATGCATTATCAGGACTTTACAAACATCTCTGCCTGCGAAATTCCTGGGTAGAAGCGCCGACAGCGCTGCGCCACTGAACTTGCCCCAAGTACTCCGCCAGCTTGCGGATTGAATAATTTCTACGCGCGCAGGAAACGGTGTCCATTTATTTCGAACGTGACAGGGCTCCTCACGGATGACGTAGCGCAACGCGGCTCGCTTGGTGCAATAGTTTTCGAAAATGCGTATGTGGAATGCCGGAAGAGCGCGGCTGGGGTAAATACGCCCTGAGAACACCTGTACTAAATTATATCGTTTCTCTTGTTAAAACAGAAGTGTCGTGAATAATGGTACTTTAAAAGAAGGCGTAATCTGGTTTGTGTTGGTTACATTGGTGCCTATGCGCGTCGAGTTAGGTGTAAAGAGAATTACTGGACGCAGTGTACTGTAATCGTTGCGAAGGGAGTTCACGAAAAATGGCTACTCCTTAGGCAAAAATGAACAAAACTTTTGTTCACGTTTCATAGAAAAAATTTCAAAATATTATAAATGCGATATTGACCGTCTGACAAAGAAAGCAAGCACGGAGGTAAGCCCGCAAGCAAGAGAGCGCTTTCTTCCGCACTTTGGACCATCTACACTAGAGGGACTAAGCCTAGACAGTGAGTTGCAGCGGTTTTTCCTGTTGGATAAAATTCCAGACACGTTGCTCACAACTTACGGTAAGAGCAGTCTTTCCCGATTTCTACCCAACTTGTCAAAGCGCTACCGCTCACTGACTAGCCAGAATCATTTTGGGTGAGATTCAGCGTACGAAACCTCCCCCCTCAGTCTTAATATGGTACGCGAAGCAGTTTTTAATTCTTCACCATGGGTGGCTGTCACAAACTGCGTTGAAAGAGCATTGAAAAAGGAAATGACATCCCCTCCGTCCAACGACGACGATGGTTGAAACACGATGGTTTCTCGCGTGTGAAACTCAAATGGCGAAGAGCAAAAGTGAAAGCCGATGCAATCAAAGTTCAAGCGTCAACGATCAAAGTGCAAACTGCCAGCGAGTCAAAGGCGAAAGACGTTTGCTGTTCAAAGGATGCGTTTGCTGACCAGCAAGTGAATCCGTCGCAAGGAAGCTGAGCGCCTCCCCCCCACGACTTGGAGTGCGCACCAGAAAAATGTGAAGTTATCAGAGTCCACGACGCCAAATATAGGAGCCCAGGGGAGATAATAAATCAAGCTTGGGGACCATGAAGTAGCAGAGACAGATAAATTAAGAATCCCTGGAATGATTGTTCAAAGTAATGGCAGAGCAAACTTCAAAATTGTAAAAATTAAATAATCAATGCTAATTGCAAAAATAGTCAGGAGGATGGCCAAAAAGAGAGCAGGGCTGAAGGAAGAAGAAACCTTGCGTATCATGCAGGCATTAATAGTAAGCATAGTTGTTGTTGTTGTTGTTTGTTCGTTTATTTAATAGCCTCAAGGCTTAGTAGACACCAAACGGGTCCGATCTGTATCCAGGAAACTAGGTTGGCCTCCCGGATATAGTCCATTAGGGAACGGTGGGCAGGACCATGGAGCCACCGATGGTAATGCGTGTCTTGCTGCAAATTTAGGCCTGCTGCCATCAAACATTTTCTTCGAATGTCCTTAGTTCCAGGACATGTCCATAGTAGGTGGTGAAGGTCTGCCAAAACCGTTTCCTCAGAGCAGGTTGGACATTTCACATGTCCTCGGTAGTCCCCTTTCCATCCACTCGTGCGGGCAGGAGTAAGAGCCACGCCCAGTCGGATCCTTCGTAGTACAATCTCCTCCATCCTGGTAAGATTGAGGGGGAGGAGAACCGAACACGGAGGTATGAGAGCATGCGTTCGGCGTCGAAGATCCTCTTTTGCAGCCCTTCTTGTGGCCGGCAAGAAATCAACCGGCAACAGTTACGCAAGGTTCCACTAGATAGGTTCCACGTTCTGCTTGCAACGCACGTGGAGTAGGGAAACGCGGTTCTATAAACGTTGAAGTAGAGCGCCTCGATTAACGCGCGTCTTCGCCGTACGGCAGCGTTCGCATCGAGACACCCGGTTTGGAGCAGTGGAACGCGGGAAATTTAAAATGATTTAAGCGAACCTTTGGCGTCTTTACCTTGGGAGGAGCGCGACGCAAGAGGAACAACATGAAAGGTGAGCGGGAAAGCGAAGGGAGGCATTAACTTCGCAAAAGCCGATAAAGACTTTCGTCTTTCGACGGCATTTTCAACGAAAGCAGTAGATACGCGGCCAATTTTTCTTGGATGGCTTGCACCTAAGCTCTTGTAGGTTGTGGATAACGTCCATCTCCCAAGAAAATGTTGTTCTCGGTTACAACACCAACTCATGGGGGTCGGGCGGAAGTTGCTTTGTAAAAAGCTCTAAACAAAGGTGGCTTCACTACGCCTTATCAATTTTTTTTTTTTACTTCTGAGAATGAAAATTTGTCTTTGCTTCTCAGTGCATAACGGGGCGGTGTTTGCCTCATCTTTCAGGCAGACACCGATAATGTTTTGAACTTTGATAGTGTGGTGGCAGCATCCCAGCGACCCGCAGTGGTACCCAGTCAGGATGTCAAGCCTGACAAAAAAGAAGGTTCACGCAAGCAGAAGGGTCCGCTGTCATTTAGCTCCAGCCCACCCTCTCTTAACCTTGGCCCCAAAACTGCGTCATCACCCATAGCCAGCCGGCAGCAATTGTACTGTGTATTTACACTTGTACCATATTGTCACCGCTCTCTCGCACCAGGCACGACGCATTCGCTCACCACGGCACCCAGCAGAACATTACGCAATAATCTGGTTCACCGTTATTCCTGGGAGGCCGGAAATTTGTGGCACGCCATCCGTAGCGGGCTGCAATAATTCACGAACGAAAACCACTACGTGCCTCCTCCCAGCAACCATTCTTTATGCTTTCGTGCATTGACCTGTGCGATTAGAAGTACCTAATGGAACAAAAAATATGTTGTCTCGAATTTGCCTGAGCTTTCATGCTTCAAAGTTTACAGCGACGTTTAAACTTCATACTTGAAAGTTTCGTGTGGCCCTAATTACGTACGTGTGGCACCAACCTTAAACGCATACATCTTTTGTCGGGGCTGATTATTCGCTGGATTTCCGGTGAATTCAGATGTTGAGGAGGCGGTGGAATTTTAAGAACACGCTGAGAGCCTACAACAAGCGTGCTTCAAGAGCTCCGCAATCCTTCCTCCCGAAGGACTGGGAAATCCTGACGTAATAATATATGATTACCGCTTTCGAGACAGGGGGCGAGAATACAGCTCCAAGTGCCCAGTCAATATTATATTTAACTCGGGCGCTGGAACTTGGCTCGTACTCACGTGCTATAATTAATTGAATTCGATTCGTCTGAAAGTAGCTCGGCGTGGTTCACATTTCATCCGAACTGACTTGAGCGTACGACACCAACGAGAGATTGTGTAGCGTTACGCAAGCAGTAAGCGCCGGGGAGTTGAGGATAGTTAAATCCAGGTTTAAGAGTTCTGCTAACGTTATATAAGCAGTACTATGTCCGAAGCTACAGTGCCCGCTTGACGCTGCCACCACCGCAGTTTCTATGGGCTTTATTAATCAATTTTGTACTGCGCCGGGCGGGCATGAAAGCACAGCGCGGGTCGTCTCGCTGCAAACGCTTAAGACTGCCAGCAGACATGTCGGGATACTGAGAGTGAGAGAAAGAGAGAGCAATTTTAATACAGTCTGCGATGTTAGCCGATGTTAGGCAGCTCAATTGCTACGATGAATGTGGTGAAAATGATAGTGAAGGCGGTGATTATGTCGGAGAAGTTCATGCGCATGGATGTGTTCAATCCTTCACAGTGTCTGGTCAAGACCCGTGTTTCGCAGGCACGCGAGCACAGATTTTGTAGCGTGTGAAGCATGTTAGGGACATCACCACGGTCATGACACGCCCCTCAGTTGACAGCCCACGGAAAGCTGCAGTTAAGAGAGAGAGAGAGAGAAACAACTTTATTGATGCCTGCAGCAAGGACGCGGCCTAAACGTCGTAACGGCCTGCCCCCTGTCGCGACCTATTCGCACCGCCTCCGGTGGAGGGAGCACTTTCGGACCGCTGACGGTCGAGGGCAGCCATCACCTGCTGGACGGCCAAGAGTTGGGTGGCATGGTCACCGTTTCTTGCCGCAGCCTCGAGCTGCGGCGGGGTCGTCGTGGCTTTGCTTACTTCTCGTGGGTGGAGTTCGCAGTTCCACAGGATGTGAGCCGCCGTGGCCCTCTCCTTCGCACATAGTCTGCACACATCACTGGAGTACACTTCGGAACACATATGCTTGGAAAGCACCGGGGTTAGCAGCGAATTTGTCGGTAACTGTCTGTATATCCCTGATTCTTCCCTTGTCAGCCTCGGATGAGGCGGCGGGTTGGTTCGACGACCGAGGCGGTACCACTCGAGGACGTCCCGGTACGTGGTGAGGGGTTCCGGCTCCGCGAGTAGGGGCGGCACAGGCGGGGAGGCCAGACCATCGGGCGCGTCGCGACAGGTGAGCGCGTGCGCGGCAAGGTCGGCATCCTCGTTCCTGTTGTCGTGCCCCTCGCGGAGGCCCAGGGGGCCCGCGTGCGCCCGGAACCAGCGTAGAGTTACCGGTGTCGTTCGGGGAGGTAGGGCACCGCACACCCTCACAGCACTGGGGGACACTCTGTTCGTGGCGTAGCTAAGGATCGCCCGTCTCGAGTCGCTGAGCACGGTGGTACATCTTGGTTTCGTGAGTGCCAGGGCAATGGCCATCTCTTCGGCGTGGTGGGCGTCGCGAGCCGGGAAACTACCCGCGGTGTACAGATCGCCAGAGACAGCTGCTATGACTACTGCAGCGTAAGCGTTCGGTCGGCTTGGGTACTGAGCGATGTCGACGTAGAAGGCGCCGGCGTCCGTGGCGTGTGCGACGGTGAGCGCCTTTGCCCTGGCGAGTCGACGCTCCTGGGTGTGGTCCGGATGCATGTGTCGAGGAACCGGGGGCACGTGGAGGTTGCATAGTATACTCTGTGGCAGAGACGGCGAGACTTCGCCGCACCACTCCTCTCGTCTTCTGAGGCCGAGACGCTGCAGGATGTAGCGCCCGGTGCCAGTTTGGGACAATCGCGTGAGTTGAGCCGTACGCTGGGCTTCGGCGATCTCCTCCAGGGTATCGTGGACGCCCAACTTAAAGAGCTTGTCCGTGCTGGCGTGGAGATAGAGGCCGAGGGCCGCCTTGTAGGCCTATCAAATGATGGCGTTCAGCTTCTGGCGCTCAGCGACTTTCCAATTGTGGAAGGCGGCAGTTAAAAAATACTGCCCAGGACGCTCTTTGCGCACTGAATAGAGCACGTTCGCAGGACATGTGCTGCATGTCTTCGCTGAAGTATTGTGCTCATCGAAAGCGATAGATCTTTGCGAGACAAAATTACTCCCACCTCCCCTCGCGGGAACCCCTGTGTAGATGCGACGCATAGGGGGTTCCGTTGTTGTTTCCGTTAGGTTGATTCTCCCATCGCGTGAAACGTGCCGTGAATCCCCTGCCGCGGCTATGACGCAACGTGGCGCGGATATGACGCAACACAATCCAACACAATCCACTTTAATCCAATCCAATCCAAATCCAATCTAATCCAAGTCAAGCCAAGCCAAGCCAAGCCAAGCCAAGCCAAGCCAAGCCAATCGACTCCAATCCAATGCCCCTCGAGAGCAGTGTTCGCTATCGGAGAGGAGAGGGGGTGAGCGGCGGAGAGCGCAGCTCGCGCGGCGAGGAGAATGGGGGAGGGGTGTGGACGGACAACGACAACGCCGTATGGAGGGACAAGGCGAGTGAATGAGATGCCGTCGCATCTAAAATGAAAGCGAACAGGCCAGGGGAAATTCCCGCTGTCATTGTTTCTGCAGGAGCAATATTACAGTGCAACGCTGTGCATTGTTTTTTCCTTAATTGCATCGATACTGCGAAAACTTTCGTGAACACACATAATGCGTTGCAATTTGCGTTGGAAGTTGCTCAATAGCGACTTCCACAAATTTATCATGCGGCAAAATCGATTACCGTGCCCCGGAAAACTAGTAAAAACACGCATGTTTAACTCACGGTGAGAAAAACGAATCAATATTAACGGTATTGTACTTTTCCATGGTAACTGAAAAACGACACAGACCGGCTCTGCCACGACCCATTTTAATGCGCTTCCAATACCGAAGAAACAACAACACCGAATCCTATAATCCTTGCTGCAAACGGGGTTGGACCGCGAAGTCAAACGACTGCAGCACACAAAACACGATTAATCTGCGCGCATTCCATACTTCCGTCAGAAACGAAACACGATTGTTCGTAATTTCTAAACAACGGCCTATGCAGCGAGTTAGGTTGAGTGGGCTTCAGTGGCGCAGCCTGCGTTACGTAAGTATGGGCAATACGATTTACGTAATGAGCGGGATCGATTCGGAGCCGTTACCGTGGCGTTCCGGGGAACTTCTGCACCTGGTTTCCAAGTGATGATACTGAGACGCTACTAACACGCTCCATCGTTGCATTAAGCATCGGGAATTCGCCATACCAAGTGCATTCAGACATGAACATTTACCGTCGCGAAGCATCGTGTCACAACTAAGTGCGCTACGGTGTCTGGTGTAAGTTTAGATCTAATTGCATGCCGGAATAGTAGAAATGATAGCAAATTTCCACGAGCATTTAGCGTCCTCGATTGCGGCTGGGTGTTCTTCTGGTTGCAACTTAATTGTACATTGGGAGTTCAGTCCCCAGTGACCAAACACAACAGTACAAACTATGCGCCGGTGGTCCTAACTGCAGTCGTGTTTTCTCTCTCTGCGTGCACCCAGCAAAGTACCTTACATAACTGTTCCCAGTTTTATTCGAAAAAGCAATTTAGTGGTTCGTGTTGTTTACTCAGTCAGAAAGGCGCCACGTGTGGCGAGAGTCATTTACCAGTTCACAACGACGCGCCTAATCCCCATCAACAACAACTGCGCGGATGTAAGGGTTGCGTCAGTACGCACAGAAGTTCGATCTGGCTCCCCATGGCAGTTATACGGCCTCGATAAAGATGCAAGTACAGGGCCGGGCCGGTCGTTGCAATCCCCGTCTCATTACTTTATAGAACGCTGCGATAGCCACGGCGTAATGACGCGTCAAAAGCGATAGTCGTAAATACGAAAGCGGTGATGCCACCCACTGCTCCAGCTATAAAAGGTTACGGGAGCTAGTAAACGAGTGGGCGGGTGGCTTCATTACGTAACGCCACATTCTCGTAAGGCTACCACTGCGAGCGATGTTGACGCGAGAGAAGCAGACGGCCGGTGGAGAAGACGAAAAGAAATGGAGTTCTCAGACTTTTAACTGCACAGCCTTTTAAGCTTTTTGTTCCGCCGTGGAGTGTTACCGGAAAACTATCATCACCGGCGAAGTGTAGATGATGAAAATGCTTGGCCAAGAAGTGTGGGCGAAAATGGTGAGGAGGCAAGGAGCCCACGAGCAGGTGTGTGGAGTGCGCGCCCCAAGAAGGAAATGGGGTTATGGAGGTCCCGGAAATCGAACCCCGTGACTATAAACCGTGAAACCGGCAACGTAACCACCGGGCCACCCAAAGGCCCCAGGGGTACGGGGTTAGCAGCGTGGGAGGGGGGGGGGGGGGGGGTACAATAGCATGTGCAAGCAACTGGAAAGAAAAAAAAATGTTATGTTGGCACGCAGTGCGCGAAAGCTGCAAGGAAAGAAGGCCACGTAGGAACTGGGTTAATTTTGAAGCGGAAAAAATAAATAAACTAACAACGAATTTGGGCGCCTGTTCTGTGGAAAACTTATTCCATCTCGTCTTCCCAGGACGCCGCATTACGAGACGGGAAGGCGAATGCACAAATGGGTTCGGGAGGTTGGAAATAAATAATCAAAGAACGAAAAAAGCGATATTATCGGCCCTAAATTAAGCACAACAGAAAACAATGAAAATACCGTCGCCGCATGAAGCAAACAAACAAAAAAGACGAATCAGGGAAAAAACGCTTCTCATGGTCGGATTCTAACCTGGGCCCCTCGCGTTATGAAACCGGCTTCTGTGCGATTGTGTTTGTGGGGTGATCTCTCGCGTGCTGTTCTTCTCGCTAGTTCACGTGCGTTCGCGCATGAAGTGGGGAGCATAGACACCCAGTTCGCGCTATAGACACCGAGTTCGCGAAGCCTGTTGCCGCGGGTTCTAGCGCGTCTGAACCCGGTCAACTTCGGGAGAGATGTGAAAGCCGGCGGACAAAACGATCCGGGCCTGTCAGTGTTGGAGAACTTTCACCTGCAAGTTCGGAAATAAATCTGAGGTGCAACATCCGGGTCTCCGACGAAAGGCCAGCGGCCTCCTGTTCTACTGTTTCTCCAGCCTTGCACCACTAGTGCAAGCAGGGCCACATTTTTAACGCCGCAAAAAATACTGAAGCGTAAGCGAAGCCCAGCAAGGATTGGTTATTCCGTACATACGCGCGATGATAGAGATTTCTAGGATAAATATATGTTACCTAATGCCGGCCGGATTTCTTTATTGCGTCTATTTTTCGGCGCCACATTTCTAGGGTTGCCTTGCAGGAGCGTTACAGATGATTCAAAACCTTCGCGTAGGCACCCTTGAAGCTCTATTTCAATTAAAAAAATACGGACCGCTGCATGCTGTCCCATAATGGGGAAACAGTCAAGCGCTGTGCCCATATAAAGCAGGAGAAAGGCGTTTCGTACCCCGCAAGGTGCAGGCCCATTGCCACGCTTAGTTGTTACACCCACGCATCTGACTTGCAGCTGCGGTTTTCAGGACGTGCGTATTTAGAGTTTGTATGTCGAATGTAAACAGAGGAATGGTAGTGGAGCTGAGGGGGGCATACAACTCCAGAGCAGCAAGTATACGGCCCTGATTATTGCTACATAGACGACGTAATGACAGCTTGCCCGTGTAATTTGTCATTAATAATCTATATATATTATGCATTCGTCGTCCAAAGAATTTGCCTTGAATTCGACTATGAATTCGTCTTCCAAGAATCTCGCAAATTTCTGCGCACTTTGTATCGCAAAGAAGACAGCAATCGAAGCAACATGGCATAACGATTCTTAAAGAAACATTTATAACCGATTTCGTAAAGCCGTGGGGTTTTTCCCATGGCCTGCTACATCTACTTTAGGAACATTAAATTAAGAGGATTGTATTCTAATGCGTAGCATTCTTATGCCCCTTTTCTAGATGTGAGTTCTTTACAGTCAAGTTCTTTAGTTTTTCTAAATTATTTCCGGCCAATTATATCCAGTACACTATTATAACAATTACGGGTGTTACTTCCACAAAATATGCATTTTTGTTCAAATGGGCGTTATACGGTCAGCCGTATTTGCAATTTTTTTGTATTTTTGTATTTGTATTATAATTTTTGTGTATTTGTATTATCTCCAGTTACGACGTTATAACGATTACAGGTGGAGCTTCCGAGATATCTGCATTTTTGTGGTAACGCGGGGCGTTACACGCTTCGCCATTTTCCCATTTTGTTATATATTTTTTATTTCTTGGTTTCCCGAATTCCGTTTGACCAATTATCTCCATTTACGCTATTGCAACGAGTAAAGGTGGAACTTCCGCGAAATCTGCATTAATGTGGAAATGCAGGGCGTTACACGTTCCCGGCTGTGGGGGCACCCGGAAAAGAATGGTACGCACTAAAACTGATTGGCAGCGTTTGTCACACATACACCACTTCCTATGCAAATTCCCCGAAGTTAGATATCGTGGTGGCGTTCACTTCCCCGTCTTCAATTGGCAAGCACAGAGGCAGTGAACAAAACACTGGCATGGTTAAACCAAAATCAGGTGAGGATTTAATTACAGTATAATACGTTACAAAAAGCAATTAGGAAAAGCAGTTATATTTAAAGACTTTGAGGGAGTGGCGTGCTCTTAGCGCTGAAGAAAAAGAAACCCGACAAAAACATCGTCTTCCCCCATTGATTCGAAAGAGTAAATTCGACTTGTGCTCAAACGCTTAATATGCTAGTGTGCTGGTGCGTAGAGGCCGCGGAATTTCGGCAATAAAACTGCGACCGGAACGCTATGACTGACCCTTAGCGCTAGCTTAAGTTTCCAAATGGTACCGACCAAGAAATCAAACCGAATGAAACGCCCGAAATTCCTGATGGAAACCTGTAACGCGCGAAGAGATAACCATCTGCGCAGCATGAAACCACAAGTACATAAATGTTGCAAAGCAGAGCGAAAGCAATCCCCTGAGGTGAAAATGTCTAGGTTCTGAGCACCACCACAAATGCTACACATTCTTATCTTTTAGGCAGAACGAAGCCATCGAGGTGTCACAAGTATCGAAATGTATACGCTTGATGTGCTCCATGATTCATTTGAAGGCTAAGCGTGCATGGGCCCTACACGACGACGCTTTCCCGATTGGTTATACAGTGGAGCCCCGATAATACGACTTTCGACGGACCGCGAAAAATCGTCGTTTGACCGCTGTGTCGTACGACCGGGATGCGGGTAACTGCTGGCCTAGTAGTCGGTGTCACACGACAGGTGGGCTCCCAGGCAGCAGAGGCCTGTTCGGCCTAACGCAAGCCGGTGTACTTTGGCCGGAGATTTTTTACTTTGGCCGGAATTGCTGTGCCTCTTTTACTGTCGGATGCAGAAAATATTCATTTGTTTGCTGAAGTGGAATAGTTGTATTGTCCAGGTCCTGATACCTTCTGTGGGGCGGCTTACCTGTAATAAACGGTCAAGAAGGGGGGGGGGGGGGGTGCGGAAGGCGCATACTTTGGAGGTTTGAATTTCACAAAGGTGAAAGTGCCGCTTTTATCCAATTTCTTTTAGGACAATCATCCTGAACACTTTCATGCTCTGACTAAATCAACTATTTTTACAACAGTTGCTTGACCAGTTCAGTTGTATATAAAACCGGCGGGAATGCCCTTACGAAGCGTTTTGGTACTACACAAAAAGGTTAGGAGCATTCAATTTAATTTCTTTCACACAAAAAGTATGTCCAATATTTGACCATTTTACTTGCAAAAACTTTTTCTGCTCGATCAACTTTTCTGATGAGCTTACACAGGGGGGATTCTAGGAGAGAACAAGTACTACCATTTTCAATCTGTTTTTCATGTTGTTTTCATAAGTTACGTGCACACCACTTAATAGTACAAAAGAACGTACAAAAGACGCATTGCGAATGACGCCGTGCTTCCGGTGGCTGCAGTTGTACCCGTATGTGTTCACGCAAGGAAGGGCGTAATACCAGAGTTTCATAATTTGTTTTAAACCAATAACATTGCAATGGTTATATGCATACAGTAAACCTTGCATACTGTATTAAATAAAACAATAAATATTTCACTGGTCGAGTTTGAATGCCTAAGGCACTCAATCCGCCGGAGGCGAACTTGTGGCTCCGCAAGTTTATTTTATATTTATTTATTTATTTATTTATTTATTTATTACCTGGTTCGAATTTGCATGCATTACAGCACGGACATACATAACACTAAGCATCAAATTTGAGACCAAATAACAAAAGAATTCTACAAAGGGCGGTGAAAATCATCATTATAAACAGTGGATACAATCATGCGTGAAAGATAAATACACTCTTGTATTGATCTAAAAGACAAAATGAATCGCGCAAGGCGTCACGCTTAAAGGAAAGTTAATAATTTGCTTTAAGATTGCGGCCCCACTTTCGGATATGTAGAATGGCGCTTCGATATACTTCTGCCCATCGATTCTAGTTTTCGAATGATAGACATTGCAAAAAAAATTCAACCTGAGGTTTCGTCTGTGATCTTTCACGTCTTACCCATTAAGGGTTACTTTTACTTTCGCTCATGCTAAGTTGATAGTGCCAATTACGTAATACGAATCGCACTGCCTTATTCTGGATGTTTTCGGGCGTATCAACCAGCTCTTTGGTGTAGGGATCCAAGCAAACACATGCGTAGTTCAACATTGAGCGCACATAAGTGAAATACGGTTGTTCTTTTAAGTTAGATGGAAGTTTGTTGAAATTTTGTCTCAGAAAAGCAAAAACACGTGCAGCCGTAACTTTGATGTTGTGAACGTGCCCATTTAACCTCTAACCACTGGTTGAATAGATTCCTAGTTATTTATATTCCCCGGCGTTCTTGAAGCAGCGCAATTGAAGCTTTACCTATTCAATTGGAGTGAAGGGTTTCTTGTGAAGGGAACGTTAACACACTTTGTAACATTCAACGACTTTTCTGAATCAGCACACTAGGATGTTATGAAATTCGAATCATGCTGCAGGTATTCGAAATCACGTTCATTCGCTGTAGCCGTGTAAAGTACACAGTCATTCGCGAACATTTTGAACAAAGATTTGAGGCCAATAGTAATATCATTTATATATAACACAAACAAAAGAGGGCCCGCAACTGAGCCTTGGGGAATTCCTGAGGTCACGGCAACATATCCTGACGAACAAACATTGAGAGCGACCGACTGCTGTCTTAGAGAGAGATACTGGGCTATCCATGCAAACCGATTCATTCAGTTTATAGCCCACAATGTAATAACAAGGACGTATGGAACACCGCCAAATGTTTTTTTGCACACCAAGAAAATACAGTCAACTACTTTAATCTTTTCTATTGCTAGAGCCAACTGGCGCGTGAACTCAACAAGCTGCGTTGAGTAAGAAAAACCTGACGAAATCCGTGTTTGCTGGGATGCTGGCGATTATGTTTGACCAAATCAGTCATATCCCAAGTGTAGCTAAGCTCACCTTCAAACACTGCATTTAAATTAACACCCAGGTTTCGTAATTGACAACGCTCTGTTGTTATCGCAAATTTCAAATAACACTTGTTTCAAAATAGGCAGTCATAAAATCTGATGGAGTAACACAGTTCAGGGCACGAAGTTGAGCCTACAAATGCACGAGCAGCCTCTTCTACGTGTATCACCAACAAAATAGTGCAACATTGTTTTTCCCTTTATTATTGTAAGAAGAATAGCCGAAAACGTGCGCTTTTGCGCGCCCTTGCCTTTCTTTGGTGGGGAGTCCTTCATATGGCGCCGGTTGAGCTCGTGCGTGGTGGCCGCCTGCTCGACGCCCTTTAAGACCAGTTATTTTCGCCATCTCGGGTCGAACATCTCTGCGGGGTTGATGTCTCCAATGCTCTGAATTTCTTGAGTGGGCAAATAGCCTCGAGCTGATACGTCGACGAAGCCGGCTGGCGAGGCGTGGTAGCGGCCATGACTGGCGAGGCTTAACTCACCCGTCGGTGTGGCACAGTCTTCTTGTGGCAATAAATGACATTCCGATGGCCTAAAAGGTTACCTGGTAATGTCCAGTGAGTCCTTGCAGCTTGCCGGTTCCCCTAGTACCACTCATTACTGCTTGACAATCAAAGTTCATTCATTTAAAGCGTATAAACAGCGAGAAGGTCAAAAACGCGTCGGCATCGGTCGGGTCCCTAACAGCTTTTTTCTCACCGAAGGAAAACCTCGACGTACACCAGCGGGTCTCCTTCCAAACACGTCTCAGCATGAACTCTCGGCACCGAGACGCGTGCCGTTGTTCGGCTGTACGCCGCTTGCAGAAAGAATGACGTACAACCTGAGACCTTACGTCGGCTGGTCTCCTCCTGAACAAATGTGGCCAAATATTCTGCGGCCGTTCGCTTGCCGTAATTCGGCCGAGGACCGCTAACCGAATGGAAAACGTACGTTCCTGGGCTGTACGTCGGCCGGTCTCCTTTACAACACCGGCTGCCCGAAGAAAACGAATATTCCGCCACCGGATGAGCTGTTTACCGTTGAAAGAGCGAATGCGCGGCAGCCGCGCTCCGGCCGGTCTCCTTTCGAACACCACCTGCCACAAGAATCCGAATATTCTGTCTCCGGTCGCTTGCCGTGCTTCGGATGAACACCGCTTCCCGAAGGAAAAACGGATGCCCCAAGGCCGTACTTCGGCCGTTCTTTTTCTGAATATTGGCAGCCGAAAGTGAAGTAAATATCTGGCAGCCGGGTACCTGCCGTTGTGCGTCTGAACACGGGCGGCCAGAGAAATACCGAAGCGCTGGTTGCCGAAGGTGGGCCGTTCAACGTATGATCAGTGGCGGCCAGAACCTGGATGCTGGCCGGACATGCCAAAAAGCAGCCATAGACGGGCCGGTCTATTTAAACTTCTGTATTTAGCGCGTTATCACGGGATCGGCGGACCTTTAGCTGAAATCCCAGGTAAAAAAAAGGAACTCCTATGTTGTGCCCCCTCTCCTCCATCCATCCGAGCTAGGCCGCCAGCCTCGCGCTTTGCCCGATCGATGTAGGGCCGAGGTGGTCGAGCAAATTGAGGGAGGGAAAACCGATTGTGAAACTGCCAATTAGGTCCAAGCGAAACGAACGATAGTAGAAGGCGGAGATAAAAAAAATAGCATTCCCGAACATGGTGGGGACCCCCTTTGAACGGTCCCGTGCGTCGCTATTGGGTCAGAGTGCTCAACACATAGCTTTTTCCGTTTCTCATAGGATCCAGCACTGCGGAATGGATACGATGATTCAAACTTCGCGAGTAAACCGTGCTGCGGCGAAAATTATAGCGCGGTCTTGCTACAGTGACTTGCTGCGGCGGCGAGCGATTGACCCAAAGTGGCGGTGCCAACGTATACGTGTCTCCATTCTTGGGGTGGACTCATGTGAACTGAGGCACTCTAAAAATGAAAGGAGCGGAGGGACAAGGCAGCTTAGAAAGACACTGATAAGCAGAGAGCAGAGGTAAAGAGAGAGAGAGAGAGAGCGTCGTGAAAGGAATAAACTTGGATCGAGCGGCCATGGAAAGCGTGTGTTCGGTCGTCGCCGAGGGGTTGCGTCGTATGTATTGGCGCGTTCGTGGGCGGCTGGACGGGAGCTTCAAATTCACGGACCCTTTCAGATAAGATGGCTGGTCGACCTCTTCAATTCGCTTGAAATTTTTTGCCTCATTCCCGTATGTATGCAATGTGCGGATTCACAAATATTTTCGGCGGAAAAAATTTTGGCCGACTGAAAAAAAATTTGGAACCCACCCGCGCGGACCCCGGCCGCTACCTGCCCGTGCGCCGCGGCCAAGTTTAGCGACGTCTACCAAAAAATATACTAATCAGGCGGGTATGGTAATTTTTATGCATAATCTACGCCTGGTGTACAATTTGCCCCCAAAATATCGTTGGCTAGAAAAACATACATGTTTTTGTAATAAATTTCCAAATCTTGCTCAGAGCGCATTTTGTTCTGTACTTTGCTGGCCAGTATTATCGTAAGTAATGGAGCTAGAGCGTTCAAATTTGAGTGAGGGCTGCTCCTGGCAAGCACAAATAAGGGCCGTAAATATCGTGTCTGTGTACACTACGCTTAAAAAGTACATGGCGCACAAGTGTGAAGAAAAAACTAAAACACTCCGAGTTCAGAGGCTTATTAAAAAAAAACTTCTTCGATTTTGCTGAAATTCTCCCCAGATGTTAACCTGTGAATGTACTTCAATGATCATTAAAAACATGTTGCATCATTTTGTTCCTGACACGCCTACAGCGCGAGAAAAAAGCCTGGTCGGCCAGGCCTTCACAAGATCCTGAGACACAAAACAGTGAGAGCAACTTCCAGTGAATGTGCAGAAATTTGAAACTTTTTTTGTACCAAAGGCTGATTACTTATTGATAGTATTACAGAGAATTCAGAAGCGAAACTGAAATTTTTATGTGAATTTTGGAACGAAAATAAACAATCTGAGCACAGCTAAACGTGTACTCTTCGAAGAAAAAATGGAGGAACTCCAGATTCACGCACATTTAAAAAAAACGCTTCTTCGAGTTTTATGAAGCTTTCCACAGATATTTTCCTCGTAATTTACTTGCGTGAGCCCTAGAAATATCTTGCGTCATTCTAAGCACAGCGCGGATACAGTTGTGTGGTGGCGAAACCGCTGCAATGTATGGTGGTAAAACGCGCAATTTGAAACTTCGACTTCTCGCGGTTGGTGCATTGGCATACTGGTGCTCGTGCATGGGCCCGTCGCAGGTCAACTGCCGCTCACGAGTACCCGCCTGCTGCTTGCGTCTGTTCAGAAATATGTCTGTCCCGCCTGCGGACCTTCGCATATCAAGCAGCGTCAAACGGGGGTTAAGAATAAAGAAGGTCGGCACAAAGCGGCGAAGCCGTGTAAAATATGTGGAAAAGGCCGGTTTATCCACGCCAGGGTCCGTCGTATGAAGTGGACGGCGTGCAGCCGAGCGTCATATCATCGGGGTTCTTAACACATTGTTTCTATGGGGTGTTTGCCGGGACCGTGGAGATCCGTTGTAAGAGGCTGGTAGTCGTAAGTCCGGGGGACGTATCAGCAAGGTTCCACTGTACTCATACAATTCTTTTACACCCCACATTGTTTTTATGTGAGCACCCATTTTTACAATCAAGAACATTTTATTTTGCCTTGGCGAAACCATGTTCTCAAAACACTTCGTACCACATTTAACGTCAGAGCTCCCCAGAAATTAGGGTAGTACTGAGAGTGATTCCCACTCTTAACATCCAGGGACGCTCATTGTTTCGGCCACGAAAAAAGCGTGCCTCAAGCTTCCTGGCGCCTTCACGGCTGTACCACTGTACGTATTAGCAGAGTCCTTCAATGCTTTACTGGTCACGAAACTTCGGCGCTCGTTTCATATAGGGACCGCGCGCGCCACTACAGGCGCCACCGCCGCACGAAGGGCATCCAGCCGCCGCGCGTGCGGCGTATTGGGCAGCTCTTGGCGGGCAAACGCTCGCTGCTTTTGGTGTCTGCGCGCTGAATAAGTGTTTTTTTTTCGTATTAGTTAGCGCTGAATAGTCCAGTCATTGTGTATATCACGTGCCTTCAATGGGGTTTTATTTTTCGGAGTAAATTACCGTAGACTTTGGCCGCGAACGGCAACGGCGTCTGCGTGCTCTGGTACAAGCGCTGCGCCGTCGTGTTTACGGATTTTTTAATCTCTATTGCTTCTTTTCTTAAAGCAAAAGTTGTAAATACCACACATACGGTAGCTGCGTAGTCACGGACTGCTGCGGGCCTATCGATAATACAATAAAAAAACTGAAATAAACCAAGTATTGATTGATTGATTGATTGTGGGGTTTAACGCGCCGACGCAACGCAGGCGATGAGGCGCGCCGTAGTGGAGGGCTCCGGATTAATTTCGACCACCTGGGGATCTTTAACGTGCGCCGAAATCTCGTACACACGGGCGTTTTTGCTTTTCGCCTCCATCAGAAAAGCGGCCGCCGCGGCCGGGAATCGAACCCGCGACCTCGTGCGAAATAAACCAAGTACGCGTCGCTCAGACTACGCTTAATGAATCCGTTGATTGCTGTGGAATGCACAGAACGCTAAAAGAGATAGCCCAATAGTATTGTCGGGTACATCTAAAGAACATCTTGAGAACATCTAAAGAACTTGATAGCATCTAAAAACGCTGCAGAAACGCGAAGGATCAAAACACGAAGAGATATATGTTGCACCCTGTGTCTTTCCGCTTCCACGCTTTGCAATCCCTGCAAAAACAGGAAGCGAAAAAATAAAAATAAAACTGATTTTATCACACGCCACAAAAAATTTCAATGCTACGAAGGGACAAAAGAGCGTGGTCTAGCTTACAAAAATTTATTTTTCGCGCTGCGTTGTGCAGCACACGGAGGAAACAGAATATTGCCGGGTAGCCAAGAACGACGCAAAGCTTTTCTGAGCGCAGCGAGCTAGCGAGCTCCTGCTCTACAAATGTCTAGAATGAAACACAAACGTCGAAGAAGGAGTGCGCAGTGTGACGTGCACAGATGAACGTCGATAAAGTGAGTTGCGCGGAGTTTGCTATGCATGCATTACTCTTGGAACGTTATTAATTTCAGATCCATGGAAATAGGATCGAGAACATTGTCGAAGAAACAAAAAATCAAGTTAGCCACAAGGTGGCACCCTTTCCATATCAAACAATATTGCCCGACAGGACGTACGACAAAAAGAGTAAACGGGCGCTCCGGTTGAAACGCCAGATAAGGAACCGGAATCGGCCACGCGCGGTTACAAAACAAAGAAAACGAACTCTAAGGGATAATTCACGGAAATAGGAAAAGTAAAAGCACAAGGACGTCGCAAAAGACGTCCCAAAGAGCGCAAGGTAATACAAGTTTGTTAACAGGCAATGAAGCACCGCTACAACCTGACTGATATGACAAAAATCCGGCTTTGAGTTAGCCTTGTACAATTCTAGGTCCACGATGTTCTCAAAAGGGTACATTGCTTTTTCCATTCTCACACACAGCGCATTTCTCACGCAGCTCCCCGTCGCTCGGTCAACAGAACAAGGAAACATTTTCTGTGGTATCATTGTACAAGGAACAACATCCCGGGACGCAACACATGTTCGGCAGCGTCGTTGCACTACTTAAGTCGCATCACAAGAGCGCGAGATGCACGTTACATTTTTTTCCCGTACAAAACAAACACAACTCGCCGCGGCGCCGCCGTTCGAGCCAGAGCAACGCCACCCGAGGAGTGACCTCAGTGAGAGGGTGGCGCCACCGCGCGGCGGCCAAACGCAGCATATGAAGCTCTCCCATTGAGTTACGGAGCAGTTTCGTGACCAGTAAAGCATTGAAGGACTCTGGTATTAGTAATCCCTAATCGCCAGACTCTGGTATTAGTAATCCCTAATCGCCATGACCATCTTCATTGCTTAGATGAATGACCTATTGGAGTATTTACCCTTGTTTAAGATCGTTCATTTTTTTTTTATTCTTCGTACGAATATGAGGGTAGCGGTGTTTTTTTGCAATTTACTTGTGGTTTCCGCAACGTCGCAACGGCCGCTCGTAGTTTTGAAGCGCGCTTAAACCATTGTGCGGCTTCCGCAGCTGTATGTTCATAGGACATATAGGACCCCTCCCTCCCTCCCTCCCTCCCTCCCTCCCCTCTCTCTCTCTCTCTCTCTCTCTCTTACGTACTTTGTAAAACTTCCGGGCAACCGAAAAGTTCTCTGCTGATTATTGTTTCTTAAATTCTTCTGGAAAACAATATTTGCTACCGCATTTCATCGATTTTTTTGGTGAGATTGGGAAACGTTTTTTGATCGCGATGAATGATTAATTTTGGTCCACTATTGAATACTGGTACGCTTTTCAGAAGAGCTTAATTAAAAATTGCCTTATGTTCGATAACAGCGCCAACACAGAACTTATCTGCTACTCAAACCATGAAGCAGTCTAGGAAATTGAAGACTAACCCTCGAACCCAATTAAGATTTTTTGGAACGCTTCGAATGTGAGCAAGCAATAGTTAGAATGATAATAGCACTGCCGTCACAAGCTGCTGTTGGGTCCGTGAGAGGGACACGCGCATGGTCTAGAACAAGGCGAAAATTCGAAGTACTTTCCCCCCCTACCAATATTTTAAGATAAACCTATCATAAAAGGCTTATTTCACTAGCAACATTGCTTTATTCTGATAACAAGGATACCAATTTTAACACAAATTTCAAACAAATAGACCAAATATTACAGGAAACACATGAAGCAGTGCTGGCACCACAGACACTTTCCAGCGAATTTATATGACGTCGCAGAATCTTGTTGGAGCGCCGACCAAAACATGACGGGATGATTGCTGTGGGGCTTATCGTTCTGTTTGATCGTATTATTTGAAGGCTAACCGCGCTTAACACACTGGTGACTATGTTTTTATGCTGGCCTTTAGTTGCGTGACTGCTGCCAATATTGCGTCTCCGTTGCGCAAAAGTTTGAAAATGTCTCAATATTTTGACACTTTTTTGGTTAAAAAAAAAGGTATTTCGTGGCTGTAGTAGAGATGAGGAAGCTACGAAATGGTAATTCTTTGAGACTAAACCAGGTTGTATTTTGTCTTCATGGCCGCTTTAACGGTATAATGAGCTCACAACTTGATATAGCCATTTTTAAAATCCTTTCCGTTCCTCAGGAAGGGTCTCAATGAGGGTATGAAGAAGCAAAGGTATGTGGAATACAAACGCTTCAATTTCTGTGCGTTGTATTGCTCACTAGAGCTTTAGCTTCGGCCACTAGTTTTTTTATAGATGAGAAACACCAAAAGGTCTGTGTACATGCCTTAAGAGTCACCTTTGAGAGCGACGTACCCGCCTGAGAGAATCAAACAATCCCCAAATCCATAGCAAAAGTTTTGCTTCGTTGGAGGTTAAACTTCAAGTACGAAATCAAGATCCAGGACAAAATACTCGTGCAGAAACAAAAGATCCGTTCAAGTTCCCACACGCTGTCGGCGTTCGCTGATGAGGCGATTTCTCCGGGGAGTCGCACCCGGTAGCGGCTGAATCCCAGGGATTGAAAAGGATCAATGGTGCGCCAAAAGGTCGTTCGGATGGGCCCAACAAAGATGTTTTGGGTCAGCTTGGGGTTGGCGGTGATCGCTGTTCCAGCGCGATTTCCGAGACGAGCGTCGTGACGCGAATGGCTTTCTCGTGCGCTTTGAAGTGGGATAGATACTCGGCGTACCACGAACAAATTCATCCTATTACATGTCTGCTGTTAGAGTGGGGTTTTATTGCTTCCTTTTTTCTCTTTGCCCTGACTCCCTAAATGCCCTGCAATTTATATCGTTCACAGAGCGGTGCCTCCCGGGTTTGGATGGTATAGCTCAACCATTACGCGCGCTGCGGTCCTCACATTTCCCGTGCCGCTGCTACTCTTTTCTTTTCTTTTTCTGCCTACCCAGCTACCAAAAACAAAACCAGAATCCCAAAAGAACAGCACACAGGCAGGCAGGACGATGGTTAGAAATCAGCGCAGATGCTTATCCACCATAAAACAAGAACAGAAGTACAGCTGAAGGCAAAACTGTCACGGACGTGTTTTCAGCTATCTATAACCCTAATTTCTCCGCTTACGGCCCACAAGTCACCTGGTACGCGTATGGAGATTGTGATCTAAAGCGTGGTGCTTTGCTTTTGCACACGAAGAGGGGGGGGGGAGGGGGGGGCTGACACACGAGGAGGAATTAATGTTGAAAGGTGGAAGATGCTTCTGGGGACGTTCGAGCCCAAAAGTACGCGTGCCAAAAACAAAATTACTCAGGTATGCAGGGTAACCTAGAACTGGAATGCGCTTTAAGTATGCATACTTCTTAGTATATGAAGAGAAGGAAGAGGATGAGGCACATTTCCCAGCTCCGTTCCTCGCACAAGGAGCCTGGAAGAATTTGATGGACTGTTGCGTAGCAATTACTGCAACACATGACCCGCATGCCTTAAAATGATGGTATTGACAAACTCTAGCGGGTATTTATTCGCTAATTGTACTTTCCCCGCCAATGGCTTCGCCCAAGCACTACGGTATTTCGACATTTCCTCAGTGGAGATAACGGCCGACGTGACATTTTTCACACTGTACGCAGGTCTTGTACTCTACTTCCACTCAGCATGGGGCAAAAATACTGTTGTGCTTTCAGTGAAGGCAGCAATGACAGCAGCAACTTTTGACATTCCGCACACAAGTAAAAGCGCGCGTAGTAGGCGAAGGAGAACAACGACCAGAACACCGAAAACAATTTTCCAACTATCTCCTTAATAAGGTGGAGAACATTATGAATATACGGCAGAACCTCAGGTCATTCCTGCCCAGTTCTCGCTGATTGCAGCACAGCTTGCTACCTAATCGCACTACTACAATCAGATTTCCGGTTACGCGAGCCGATTTTTCTGCGGGAAATTCCGGATTGCCCTGGCATTGAACTTAAACTTGTACGGTTCATTTACCCGTGGAAGGCGGATTTTATTCAGAGCAGTGCGAATGTAGATTTCAAAGCGCAGCTTTTATGCCTAGGGTTCCGTTCATTTTTGCTTCTTGTTTGCGGCCTGGCTGTTCTACCCATGATGTTTAATATTCACCACTCATCACTGTGGTCACCCCTCATCTAAGGCTGAAAGTTGGGCTAGTTGGTGTTGATTTACAACCAGATTGCCAGCAAGAAAAGCGACAGGGACAAAGAAAGTACCAAGAAAGGACTAGGCAGGACTAGCGATTGTCCTGTCTCCTTTTTTGGTCCCTGTTCCTTTTATCGCTGGCAAGGTGGTTCTCAGTCATCCCCCCTCTGGCGTAGCAAGACCTGTCACTGGCACGGCTGACTTCCCCGGTTCCCATTAAAGAGAGCCCCCAACCTCTCTCCCTCTAACCCTCCCACCCACACTCCCTCCCTCCCTCTCTCTCTGTCTGTCTGTGCGTGCGCGAAAACGCCTTCAGGTAGAGCCAACGTTACCGTTAATGTTCAGGAGACAATGGTTGTAACGCCTGCTTTACCAAAGCTTCCCCAACCAACGTTGTATGGCAGTTGGACGTTAAAGCGGCTCTATCATAACACCAAGTGTCATTTAGTTGTCATAATTAGTAAATGCACACCGTACATAGCAATAAAATTGCCAGCGTTCGAAAAAGTACAGTATTAAAAAGTAGCAGATACACCATCATCTATACGTTTCTACACACACACACACACACACACACACACACACACACACACACACACACACACACACACACACACACACACGCGCACACACGCACACACGCACACACGCCCACACCCCCCCCCCCCCCACACACACACACACACACACACACACACACACACCGTTCTACAAGTGACGTCTAATATTCATCACTCATCACTGCTTTCATCTCCCATCTAGGGCTGAGAGTTGGGCTAGTTACAACCATATTGCTTACAGCCATATTGCCAGTGGATATACAGGACCAAGAAAGTACCAAGAAAGGACTAGACAGGACTATCGATGGAACTGTGGGCTTCTTTTTTGGTCCCTGTCTCTTTTGTCGCTGGCAATGTTGTTCCGAGTCATCCCCCATTTGGCGTAGCAAGACCTGTCACTGACAGGGCTGACTTCGCCAGTTACCAATAAAGAGCCCCATCTCTCTCTCTCTCTCTCTCTCTCTCTCTCTCTCTCTCTCTCTCTCTCTCTCTCTCTCTCTCTCTCTCTCTCTCTCTATCTATCTATCTATCTATCTATCTATCTATCTATCTATCTATCTATCTCTATCTATCTCTCTCTCTCTCTCTCTCACACACACACACACACACACACAGGCGCACAATCACACGTACACGCGTAAACACACGCGCGCACACACGCACGCGGGGCACGCACGCACGCTTACGCTAACGCACACACGAGCCCAACACACACGCGAGCACATACACACGCGTACGCACGCACGCCCACGAACACACACACAAGCACGCACACACCCACACGCACACACAAACACACGCGAACACACATGCACGCACGCACGCACACATGCACACACGTGCGCACTCGCACGCACACGCACACACACAAACACACTCTGGCACGCACGCCCGCACACACACAAACACAAGCACGCACGCGCATACACACACCCACTACGCACGGACGCACGCACGCGCACAGACACAGACACACACACACACACACACACACACACACACACACACACACACACACCCACCCACGCGAACACACACACACATGCGGCCGCACGCACGCCCGCACGCGCACGCAAACGCACACACAAGCACGCAAACACCCACGCGAGCACACACGCACACAAGCACACACAAACGCATGCACACACCCACACGCACACATACGCACACATACACACACGTGCGCGCTCACATGCACACGCACACAAGCACACGCAAACACGCTGACACGCACGCCCGCACACACAGCACGCACGGGCGCACGCACGCACACACACGCACGCGCGCGCACACACACATGCGGGCGCAGGCGCGCGCACGCAAACGCACACACAAGCACGCAAACACACATACACGCACACACATTCACACACACATTCACACACACGCACACACACTCACACAGACACACACATACACGCACGCCCGCACGCACTCACACACAAACACATAGTTGGTATTGCCCTCTAAGAATACGTCTAGTCAGCTGGACCATATTGTGAATTTGGAAAATGACAAGGTCCGGTATGCCATTCGACTCAGGGTCATCCCTTGACCGTTCGTCAAGATGGAATTAGGGAAATGCATAATGCGTTCATTGCATATAGGGGGGTAGGGGGGGGGTGAGGGATGCCACCAATTTGAAAGAGCCGTGGTCCTGGGCGCTGGCATAAAGCCAGCGCCGGGTTTATTGCGAAACGCGCGACATTGACCTCATTGAATAGCCACCGTAGCACAATTCTACGCGTTGTTTTTTTTTTCTCTTCCTTTCGCCATAAACGCATTCACGACAAGCTCTAAGGAAGAAGAAGCCCAATAAATAAAACGACCGGCGGTCTATGCGGGCCAACCATGAGCTATTGTGCGAAATAGTCTACGTTCTATTCGTATTGGCGTTCTCCGATTCCCATCTCACTGCTACTGTATAGTTAAGCAATACTTTGCTAGGCCTCAAAGTGCACGTAAAGAAGTTCTGGTAAAGCAAAAGCGTACAAGCACGGAGACACACACGCACGCACACGCGCGCACGCGCGCACACGGACACGATCGAATGAGAACGGGTGCAACAATTGGAGGTGAGCGCGAACACGGGCGGCGCTGCGAAGCGCGCCTTTGTGACATCAGCTTAGGGATTCTCGCATTTGTCCTCTGCTTCACTCAGGCTCGCTCTCCCTGCTGTTTATTTGCGTTCGGTCAACGTCTGATGCTTGTCCGAACCAGAAGTGGCGTGTGGGTAACTTTTTATCCTAATAATAGGCTTAAAATCGCATACAATGGTGTGAGGTAAAGTATAGTTCTGGATACCGCTACGGAAGAAACATTGCCAGCGTCGCACCCTTCCTTGCGAAGCCGGTCCTGTGCGGAGCGCGAAGAGTCGGAGCTAGGCGTAAGCTTCTGTATTAAGTAATCTTTTGAATAAAGGGAACAGTCAGCTGCTCATGACCGACAACAGCAAAAATGGAAGACCAAAACGAAATCTAGGCCTTTAGGGCTGTCGGCTTTGGCAGAAAGCATTACGATTCCCGGTAATCATACGTAAGGTAAAACAGTTTTTGCAACATTGCCGAGCACTCGAAAGTATTGTATCGTATCGCTTTACGCTGTCATGGCATGAAAGTATGCCGACATGCACTATGGGCTGCAAAAACTGTAGGTAAATTAAGTTCCAAATAACGCACTGTGTGTATAGGAGCGTGCTAGTTTTATATCAGGCTTCAAACCAGTAGGAGGTTTATTGAGCAAAACGAGTCACGTCTACGTTAAAGATACAATAACACTATGTTTATTCAGACCTGGAGGGATATTTCGGTACAGTTTCCACAGCCATATATCGTCCCGATATTCGGAGATGCGTTATAGTAAAACTGAACTCAAGAGGAGGAGGAGTAGGAGGAGTATAAAACTTTATTTAACAATGAAATCGAGCTGGTTAGTGGGCCGGGTCCTCATTCCAATACAAGAGAGTAAAAGTAATTTTCTTCGATTGATAGAACGCCATCCTGAGCGGAATAGGATTTGTTCTTTGCGCCTGAAAGGGTTGGAAAGCAATAAAGACCTGCTTGAAAATATTCATCGGTTTGGATTCTTGTAATATATGCAGGTATACTATTTATTGCGTTAGTTAGCGAGTATTTCATGCCTTCAACACCGTAATCATGTCACCATTGTTCGGGCTGAGAGTTAGTTCGTTATGACAACGATGGTTACGATAGAAAGTCGCAGCGCAAAAGCCGCCTTCGAGCACCGTGGACAGCGTTGTTTGGGGCGCGATCGCGGTGGCGTAGCACAAACCTTCTCATTGTATTTGCATGTGAATAAACAAAGTACGCTGCGGATATGCACCTTCTTACACGCAGCCGTAGCGAAAGCCACTTTGTGAAGAAGGGAATGTATGCCATACAACGTGAACAAGATATCCACAATGTGAGACTCCCAAACATCCCCAAACCTCCTAATAAGACGTTTGTGACGGTGCAGAAAAATTAATTCGTTGGGAAGAAAAAACAAACCAGAAACATTCATCTGATACAAGATAACAATGAAAGAAATAGAAGACAGCCGTTTTATTTCCTGCTGTGCGATGTGCGTGTAGGGGCTGGCTGCTTGGTACGTCGCATTAGACTGTTGAGTCTTCATAAGAACATCTCAAAAATACTGCAGGAAAGCCTACGCATTTTGAATACTTATCGGGGAGCTCTGGGCGCTGATCCTTGCGCGAATAAGCTAGAAAGGACGAGGTACACATGATCTTCTGACCGATGCTCCGAAGAAAGTTGTTCTCTATCTCCTCGTGTGTTGCAAACTTGTGGGGGATACAGCTTCAAATTATTCAGGTGCGTCAGAAGCTGGCAAAATAACTGAATCACTAGAAATAGGCTTTTTAATGCACTACAGCAACAAAGCGGGCGATTTTTAGCACAGACACTGCTGCCCCTCACAAGCGGAGTGTAGCAGACGACAGCGGCGCGAGTCCCTAAGCCGACGTCAGAGCCAGGGGGCGCCACTCAAACATCTCACCGCCAATAGGAAGTTTTACTTAGGCGTTCTTACCCTCCGCTCCGCTCCCGTTAGCAACGCTAAGCTGCAGCGGAGCGGAGGGCGATTTTCTCGTTTTAGTTAGGAGTAATGCGCAGTGCACCGGACCTTTCGGACTAGCAGCGCCATCTGTCCAAGTTGGTCGTAATGGAACAGAACCGAAAACCATTTCGCCACTTTAACAAAGTAATTTGTTTATGGAGTATTGACACGTTCACTCGTATTGCGTTACTGGTCAATTACAATGAAATGAAATAAATTTTTGACTTGATAGCCACGCAATAGCCAACAAACTTGCGTTTCAGATCTATTCGAATCCCTTTCGACGGCAACGATCCAACGCGGCGTTCTGTTATAGTGAACTAGAATAGTTCTGTGTAGTTTTCAAATGGGTTCGCACTCGCCACTTCTCGGAGCAAGCAAAAGTCCGCGTCGATGCAGAACCGCTTTCGCGGTTTGCGCGTCACGACCATAGCGTCACACAAGAGCCTGAATCCGCGGCGCTCGTCGCAAGCGTGGCAGCCATCTTATAATAAGCGAAGTCGTCGCACGTGCGCGAAAGGGCACCCGCATCGCCCTGCCGCGCTAGCGGAAGTGGCCGCGACGGTCCGCTCAGCCTGTGCGGACCGTGTTTCCCGCTCCGCTCGCCCGCTTACGACTAAGCGGAGAGCGCATTCGCACTCCCGCTCCGCTTAGCTGCTGCGCGAAGCCACAGTGGCGAAGCGTAAAAACGGCGAACTAAAACTCTCTATTACACCAAACTAAAACTCTCTTATTAAGACATTCATAGTACGAATGCAGGATTAAAGGTATGGACCGGCCGTGGCGGCTTCTTTTCTGATGGAGACGATAAGTAAGAACGTCCGGGTGTCCAGATTTAGGCCCACGTTAAAGATCACCAGGTGGTCAAAGTTAATCCGGAGCCATCCACTACGGCGTGCCTCATAGCCTGTGTGGCCTCTGCGCATCAAACTCCCTAACCAACCGACACTATGAGCCCATCCACAGATTTTTTGTTGTCGGGCTCCGAGTGCTTGCACTGTACGTACTTGATTGAGTGATCGATTATTACACTCCTTGGGTACTTCGTGCATGCACCAGCAGTGTCTGTAGCAGCGCGCAGTGCAGAAACATACATGTCTATTAATAAGTAGCATTCTTTGACTAGTACCTCCACAGGCAGAAGCGTGTAACGCCCTGATTTTCCACAAGAAGGCAGATGTCGCGAAAGTTCCAAATGTAATTGTTAGAATAACGTAAATGGAGATAATTGGTCGAATGAAATTTTGAAAAGCTAAAATATAACAAAAGTATAAAAAATTACGAAAAACGTCAAAACTCATACCGCATGGCATTTCCACACTAATGCAGATTTCGCGAAAGTTCCACCTGTAATAGTTATAATGGCGTAAATGGAGACAGTCGGTGAAAACGAAATTTTTGAAAACTAGGAGAGTCAGTAAAACTTAAAATAATTACGGAAACTGGCGAACCGTGTAACGCCCCGCATTTCCACAAGAATGCAGATTTTGCGAAAGTTTCAAATGTAAACCTTATAGCAACGTAACTTGAGATAACTGGTCGGGCGAAATTTTGAAAAACAAAAAATAAGAAAAAATATATAGAAATTACGGAAAATGGCAAAACACATAACGCATGGAATTTCCACAATATTGAAGATTTCGCGAAAGTTTAATCTGTAATCGTTAGAATAGCGTAATTGGAGATAATTGGTCGGACAGGATTAGGAGAAAACAAAAAATTTGGCTCGAGAAAACTCACACTCAAGACAGGCAGCATTAGAATGCTACGCATTATTAGATATAATTCTGTGAATTTCTGCGGAATTTTTTATAAACTGTTCGCCAACACCCAAATTTCTGGTACTAGTGTATTCCTTTTCTACTTATCAGCAGTTACCGTGGGATATGAGGCGGAGGCGAGATTCCGTTCCCCGGTTGATACAAGCCCGCCACTTCCTGTACGCACCCAGTGCTATATCCTGGTTTGCTTCTGTCAGTCCTTTTATTGTTTTTGGTAACTGCTCAAGGAGCCCAGCTACAAGTTTGCCCTCAGTAGCCTGTCAGACAGGGATGCCTAGTCATCTGTAATCTGTGAGGGTGGGATGCGCTATTCCACCTTTGTTTTCGCTCTTTTCTTGGAGCCGCACTGTGCTAAGCGATTCAAGCTAACCAGATTATGCTGTTTTGTCTGGAAGGAAGTGAGCTAAATGTGATATGCACATGACATGGCCAGTTTTCGTAACGATAAAATGAGTGTCCACAACGCTCTATCAGTCACCAAAAATTTTGTGAAACAACAGGGAGCAGATTAAATGTGACTAGTGTGCTGTAATGCGGATAGGGAAATGACCGGATACGCCAAGCGTTTATAAGAGGCTCGAGTGGACATTCACGGCTCCCGAGTATCCATGGGAGTGGTCCCAGACAGATACCGTGAAAACACGCTGTTTTGGGACGAGAAGGTGCATTACATGGGTCCGCAGAGCGAGGCAAGCATGGGCCTAGCGCCGCATGGGCGACAACATGCAACATTTTAGATGCAGAGCATCTGATTCACTCGCCTTGTCCCTCCGGCGTCGTCGTCGTTGTCGTCGGCGTTGTCCACCCCTCCCCCATTCTCCTCGCCGCGCCAGCTGCGCTCTCCGCCGCTCACCCCCTCTCCTCTCCGATAGCGAACACTCTCTCGCGAGGGGCATTGGATTGGATTGGATTGAATTGGATTGGCTTGGCTTGGCTTGGATTGAATTTGGATTGGATTGGATTGGATTTGATTAAAGTGGATTGTGTTGGATTGTGTTGCGTCATAGCCGCGGCACGTTGCGTCATAGCCGCGGCAGACGCGCTGGGGCCGGCGCATGTGCAGTAGCTCTCTCTTCCGCGGTTTCCTCTCCTTCGGGCGCGCTGCGCATATAACCGGTGTGCCGTTCTCCGGCGAAGCAACATCCACGCTTGGCTCAAACACCTAGAGTCCACGCCGCTTTACAAGTACGCCAACGTCGTCATCGACTGGGACCGGCTTACGCAGCCCCCTCAACGTTATGCGCGCTATAAAACGCGGTCCCTTCGCCGCTCCGCCTATGCGTCGCATCTACACAGGGGTTCCCGCGAGGAGAGGTGGGAGTCTTTTTTTTTTGTTCGCGAAAATACGGTGTGTAATGCAGGGACTTTTTTGCACACGGGTAAACATTCAGAAGTTCCATGGACGCTTTGCACTGGTTACCTGGCAATGGGGTCTTGAATATAGAAAACGCAGAAATTTGTTTTGCCACTTGAAGGGACTCTGTAACACTTCCGGTAAACGCTTTCGCTCTTTCCTTTGAGTCTGGAAGCACTGCGAAAGCTATAGTTACCGCCAGCACGGAGCGGCACTGCGGGCTTTGCTCGTCGCAGCCGATATGCCTTCCATTGCTGCTTTGCTTTCGTGGCTTTATTTTTAAAGTGGCTGTCGAAAGCATTCATTGCTGCAAATGTAGGGAAGCCGTCCAATAGCCGCTACACCGCTGTAATGACGTAATTGTAGCGGTCGGAGAACTCCAAGACCGGAAAAACAGAGAAAATCTTTTGACCAAGTTTCTGAGTTATCTGATGGGCATAGAGGAGTAATTTTTAAGTGCGAATGCACTTCTTAAGCGACCCTGAATCACGCGTCCACCGCCATCCGTCCATCCGCACCACATACCCACTTAGGGCGATTGGCCTAGTCCTCCAGCGCGCCACCGCGCCCGCCGCCCCGCCCCGAGCCTGCCCCCAGGCCACCGACGCCATCGACGACTGCTGCTTCGCCAGGAGCGGAAGTCGGGGCGAGTACTGCGGCGTCTACCTCGTCGATCACGTCTACGCGAACCTCGTGTCGCACGCCGTGTCCACCTCGCCGGTCAGGGACGAGTCGCCGTACAGTGCCGTCTACACCGACGCGTACTCGGGCGACGGGATCGTGGTCGTCACCCTCTACCTCGCGCCAAACATCTCGCGCGACGACGTCGTCGAATACGTGCACGCTGCGATGGAGAGTGTGGCCAGGCGCGTAAAGCCCACGGACCCGGTCGTGGTTGTTGGAGACTTTAACGTGGACGTGCGAAAGGGCGGCGAGTGGTTGATGGAATACATGCTCGCCAACCCCTCCATGACGTGCCTACCGCTAGAGGCTCCCACCACCATCAACGGCAGCTACATCGACCTGGCCTTTGCGAGGAACTGTCTGATACGCGCGGTCTTGCAACAACTCTTGACCGTACATTTCAGTGACCACAAGGCGGTCATAATGACCGTCAACTACAACGACAACACCAACAAGTGCTGAATAAAGAATACTGTCGTTTCACTTTACTTGCGTGTGTGTGTGATCTCCTCGAACATACACTTTAATTCACCAAGATTTCCAGAGAACGACTAACGGGGTGTGTGAATCCCCACTTGATCACGCGGGGGTGTTAAATGCAACTAACGGGCGAATGCCAACACAGTTCAACATAACTCCCTCTCATAGCATCACCCGTGCATTCGCACTTCCCCATGCTCCCCTTCGGGGAAATGCGGGTGAATTTTTGGCTTAGGTTCTTACCATCCCTAATTTAAGTACTAGTGTGTGTTGGTGCCTACGTTCTGCGAGCATTGATATTTAAAAAAAGTTGGAAAGTGTAGCAGGGTTCCTCTAAAAGGCGCTAGGTTAGTTTTGCCAAACTTGTTCGTAAAGCAGCTTCCGGCGAAATTCTTGTTTCTTTCTTACCAAACTGACCCTTTTCTGCATATGTTCATGCATATTATATTCTGTTAAACTTGCTATTATAGTAACAGCCAAAAATATGAAAAGAAACCATTTCAGTGGTTTCTTGCAGGACATTGTGTTATCTGTCCGGTTTTTGTATGCGTGGTTTTATATACATTTCCTTCACTGGCGGGGAACGCATGCGGGCAGCCATGCGTGAGCGCCGTCAATGGTTGCGTCAGGCTCCAAGAGATTGCGGCACTTGTCCATGCTAAGCACCTACGTTCCAAACTCAACCCCACCGAATTCAAAGTAATGCCTCCACTCCAATGTGAGTGCGATTAATAACATCTCTGTTCACACGACCGTTAAGGATCGGGTTGAAACGGAGCAGATCTACGACGCACGCTGGTGTTTTTTTTTCTTTTCTGCGGAATGCGGCCGCAGTGGCACAAGCCGCGCCATGTTTGTGGCGCTTCGGCCAGGGGCTGGACACTCCGGCTAGTTTCGGTATCGGAAAATAAACTGTCGCCATGACGGTGGTAGCCAAGCGAAAATTCAGTAACTTTTGCATATGTGGCTTTATCTGTTCAACATACGCCGAAATAAAGTACAATGATTCAATTATGTGTATAAATAAAATGTGTTCTTGGCTGTTTCATTTTATGGCACTCTATTTATCTATTTAGTCGCTTCATTCGTTGCGCCGACGGGCGGCGCTTTCGTTCTTATCTCTTCTGCTGCCATCCTGTAATGTCTGCTGCCGCTTTCACTGTGTGCACGTGTAGAAGTGTTGTAGTAAGCCTTGAAGGTGAAACTCTTGCTGTCTGCGAGACCATACGGGCACGAAATGTCAGAGAAACTGAGAAAAGGACACAACGCATGCTTCGATGCTGTGCCGTGCGACATCTCGGGAAAGACTAGCACAGCGAAATTTTTCCGCTTCCCAGCGGACGGCAGGTCGGCACACTTTTTATTCAGTCAAAGTTATGAATAAGCAAGCGCTATCCTTATCAAAAAAGCTGCACGGCGAACCGAAAAATCTTCTGCTGTTGCTTTACAGTGAATTTCCTTTTGCTTGGTACAACGCATTTGTCAGTTGTGTTGTCAGCATGTGAAGCTACTTGTCGACAGTTTCTCATGAGCCGATTGATGCCAGCGGACACGCACACCGAAATGTCACTTCAGTATCGGTTTGGTGACCGGTTGCTATTTATTTTCTTTCCACCAGAGTAAAGCTTGTGATTTATGTTCGCCTAATGTGCTTAAACGCTTCTTGGACGCACTGGTTCGGCTTTAGAGCGTTCCGACGATAAGTTTCTTATAGTGACATTACCACCTTTGAATGCTTATTAGCACGAAAGAAGTCCCCAAAATTATTCACGTGGCACCTGACCGCTTGCATTCCGTGTTACGAGAAGTTTGAGTTACCTGTGCGACGGCCAAGCTGCGCTTCGCTTTTCAAACGGTCCTAGGACACATTTGTTGTACCTGGTTTGCACTCTCAATATTTGTTTCGCTTTTACGTGTTGTTTATTGATATCAATGGTGGTATTCATTTCATTTACTAGGTGTAACGTATGGTGACATTACGCAGAAAATTCGCTAGCTATAAAATGTTTTTTGGGCTAACAAGTTTACGAGAATAAGAATATGGAGCGGTGGTTAATAGTGGTTAAATGAGCTGGTCATCTCACTTCATAATCATTTTATTATTCCCAAACACGTGTCTTTATGCAACATTGTTTCTATAGAATCGCATTGTGTACAACAAATGAACGTGTTGACCTCTACAGCAATTTTGTGTATACGATGTATTGTAAGAATATGTCTCTTATGTTTGTGTAACCGACACAGAATGCAGACATTTGTACTTACTATACGAGATACACAGCTGTGTGCTATTGTGGCATGTATTGAACTTCGCTTGCGATACGTTGCTAATAAAATCAGTGAATAAACCACATCTCCCGCCTACTACTTTTCCTGCCCCAAACAAAATTGTTACGCTTCTGGGCGTGCTGGCTCATGCGAATTCAACTAACAAAGATATCCAAACAAATGTTTTATTCACGTGCGGAGAGTTCAAGCAAATTAGCAACTGAAAGCTGTCGAAAACAAGATGTGCAGCAGCAACACAATCTGAAAAGCGAAATGCAAGCGTCGTTAGTTCACGCTTGCGGCACACAAAGACAGTCGCGCTCGTTCAGCCCAAAGTAGACGATAAGCGGCACGGCGTTTCCTCCTCGCACATCAACGAAAGCGTTGCCATAGCAGCATCAATGATTTTTTTGTTGTCTTTTGGTTTGACAGTTTGACCTACCAAGCACCAGGGGACGAATTGGCGCTGGTGGCGCAATTGGTCGTCGACCTTAACGTGTTGCCATGCGAAAAAATTGGTGTTGCTCAATGGTGTTACCAAGCGAAAAAATTGACAGCTAAACTTCTCGGTGAACACCCCCTATTGGAATACATGTCAACAGTAATGCGTAAACACTTGTATCGTGACGTAGTTGTGGTTTCATGTCCTGAGTTAATGTACAGAACTAATTATCTCAGAGAACACAATCCTGTCCTTAAACATGTTAAGCGAATGACAGTTTCTCCTGGGGTCAAAAAGTTCTGTTTTAAAATGCATACTCAGACACTGCCCGTCCTGACATTGTTAGGTTTCAGGGGTGTTCATTTACCTGGGGAAAGGATGGTAGGCTCTGTAAGAAACCTGAGATTGTTGAGCATATTGAATGTTGGGACGCCTATTTTTTCTGGATTTTCCCCCAGCGAACCCTTTGAAACAATATGCCCCTGACACAAAACGGCAAACGTTTCTTTGAACTCGATTATGATGACATCTCTACAACGTTGTTTTCCTCCTTGGCCCTAACTCCATATGAAGAAGTATAGAATGACTGTAAGAAATAAAGACGCGTATGCAAGGTTGGTAGCTTGTTACTCCACTTAAGTTATTTGCAGGCCGAAAGATTGCACCTCGGACATGAGAGTGCCGATGATGTATTGAAAATAACGATTGACGTAAGCCACCACTATGAGCCCACACCCGTTGTATGTTGTTGTCTAGACAGGCAATAACTAAAAAGAAAGGCCGGAGTAGTGAACATGTACACTTTAGGGTACTTGTGCCAATGACCTGGATTTGGGTCCGCAGGGTCAATATTTTTGCAAGACTCCGGGATTTTTTTACTCGTAACATATTTTCAATTGTGCTGAATCTTGTCATAACTAACGGTGGTTCGGTATCTTTTCACTCGCTTCTGACGCGCAGCATGGTACGTCAACACGTTTAATTAAATGTCTGCGTTGTATACAAAGTGCCTGGCTTGTACGTATCTCGGAACGAAATATCTCGAGCCGGAGCGCCGAAACTTAAGCGTAACGTTTCGCTTTGAGGTCTTAGACGTCCCCTGTTCCCCCGCATTGAACTACGATTAGTACAATGAGGGCATTCTCGGTGCGTTCCGGTTGACGACGTCAAACCCCAAAGCCTGGCGTTAGGCCTAGCGTCCTATTTTTAGGCCTGACGTTAGGTAACCCTTGCCGAGACATGCCGAGCAACGTCATACTCGTTTTACGTCGAGCTTCGGTTAAGGTCGACGATGTTAGACGTGAAAGCGTGACGTGGCACCTAACGCCGGGCCGCCACATAGCCGCTTTCTCGATACTGCAGCTCAATTGCATCGTGCAAGCCATAGAGAGTTCTGCTATTACACAAGTCGTAAAACTCCGCTTTCGTGTCTGGGTGGCGCCAGCCCCCCTGCTTCGTTGAAGATGAAAGGCAAGTGTATTAGCGCGGCACCTAGGGGACAAAAACTGAACTTTGCTCCAAATTTACTTAACACAAGTTAATAAAATCGAGCTTGCTTGTTGTCATTACAAAACGTTAATTTAGGTAATGCTTGCTAATGTTTCCCCGGTTTTTCTCTTATTACATACGGTAGCAGCCGCAAGCACTTGAGTAAAGTACTACTTTGTGCCGGCAGACGATCGATTAGTCAACTTGCCCCGTGCTTGCCCCTGTTTTCCTTCAGCGGAGGGTCGACAACTGCGGACCGGTTGTTGATACATGGGGCCTATGGGGAGTTTTGCAGGGTGTGTATATTGAGGAACTCGGGTTCAAGTGGGTTCTAAACGGGAAAATACGGGAGTCTCCACCGAGAGCTTCAATTTTTACGTCGACAAACTCGGCGGATGTAGGCTCGTAATGCTTTTGTACTAAAAAGCTGTGGTTGTGAGCTGTTGGCAAAAAGCCAGCGCCCGGTTTATTGTGAAACATGCAACGTGGACAACCGAACCGCCAGAAGAGCAGAGTTTTACGGCTTGTGTCCGGGCTTGCTACCGTCCTAAATGCGTTCGCGACACGCTTTTATAGAGACACGACCCGAGAGGTGATGGCGTCATTTGCTTGTAACAGCTTCAACGGATAGTAAAGCAAACCAGTCAGTTTAGAGGCGGTATTCTCGTAATTTTCCGTTTTGAAAACGCCCGATTTGCGTCTTTTTCACCGTGACGTACTTCCGGTTGAGGAGAGGGGCCCTTCATGATAACATAACTCTTTCTGCAAACGCCTTTTAACGAACTGGAACCATGTATACGTAAAACTATCTTTATGTGTTTATTTGAATGCGGTTTGAAAATCTAATCGCGACAAGATTTTTCTTATGACGACTTTGAAAGTTAAACCGCAAGAAGACGAACGTCCAAAGACGGCAGCTGGAGCCAGCTGTTTCCTGTGACATAAAGTTCTTTTTTTTGCGCTTGGTCTCCATTTTGGGACTGTGATAATGACCGTGCATCAAAATAACCCTCGCGTTATGTATTTCGGCATCAACGCACTTTCGGCATGCTGACGCGATCATTTTCAAGAATTTCGAACAGTTCGTTACACCGCTGACATTTTATTTGAGCTCTACAAGTAAAAAGATGTGTAAATGGCGATGATTTTTGTTTCTTGAGGATCTGCCAGTTGGGCGTGAAGACTATACGACCTCTAAGCTGGCTGTGTAATCGTCAAGTACCAATAAACGGTTGTATAGTTCATGCCGGGTGCTTGTGTAATTGTGGTTATCTGCTCGACCGCTATCGAGCTTGTAGAAAACCGTTTATTTCACTGCGTGATGGCGACGGCGTGGATACACTGACTCGCGGAAGGAGCTGCGACAGCGATATCATTTCCTAACTAACGACCGCTGAATGAAAGCCTCCTAAAGCGAAAAAACAAAGGCCGCATATCACTTGGTCCTCGACCCTGAGTGTTGAAAATATTTCAAAGGACGAAGAGGTGGCCACTGGCAACTGCTGTCTAGTATCACCATCATTGTACAGTTCCATCCGCCATTAAAAGGAATCACTCACGTCCCGCGGTCCTGGCCTCGGTTCTTTAACAAAATGGTGCCGTGACCAGGATAGAAGGACTACACAGTTGAAGAACGAAGTCTGCGGACCGCCCCAAAACGATGATGTTAGTGACCGCAACGATGGGACTAGATTGCTGCTCCTGACCATTGACCGAAAGCGTCCGCGGAGAAAACACAAGGACTTGAGGACGCGCCATACCTGCAGCGGACCCCACGCTCTCAACGATTTACCGATTATCCGCGGACGTCTCGCGGAGACCACTGAACGACAACGACAACGGCTTCGACATCAACGACAATGGCTTCGACATTCCACCGAGCATGATCCTTCTCGACGACCACCTAGACATTAACGAGATTGAGAATAGACCTGCAAGGCCTTTGCCAAAGAAGATGCCTAGTCCGACAGGACGCCAAAGCACTGATCGACGACATCAAATCACGCGTGACTGCCGAGACGTCATCAATCGGTGAGCTAATTTCCTGAAAAAAAGTTTATTAGAAAAATATGAAATCCTGAAGAAACTGGACGGTGAAATTGAAGAGCTTGTCGAAGTGGACGATTTCGAGAAAGAATGTGAAGCATCATTAGAATTCTAAGATTCAATCCTGCTGACAAAATTTAGAATGTAGCGATTGTTCCCGGAGTTACAAAACTACCCTAGAAATGACACTTTAGCAATAGCCTCCGAAAAAGACAACCGCACCATAAAGAACAAAGAGTCAGCACTGAAGAGCAGTGGCCGCCCTAACAGAAACAGCGATTTGGCGGCACATTCGAAACACGATCATCAGGACCCCCAGGTCACCGAACGAGCTGGTACCTTCAAAGACGAACATAATGCCTCAACTGACAAAGCGCAAGCAGCCGCTCCTGATGCTCGTATCAGTATCACCATCATTGTACAGTTCCATCCGCCATTAAAAGGAATCACTCACGTCCCGCGGTCCTGACCTCGGTACTTTAACAAAGTCCTCTTCGAGAGACGGAAATGCTTCTGTAAGCATTTTTTATGCGTCTTCATTACTTCTCGACCACCTGTTCTGCCGGCTAGCTAACAACAAGGCGATAACCGGAAAATTCATGATTGACCTTCGTCTTTTTCAAAAATTCTCCGCATTTCCCCGAGGGGAAGAATGTGAAAGTGCGAATGCACGAGTTGAATTTGCGCGGTTCGGTAATGTTCGCGAAAGAGAGATCACACACACACACACAACTACAAAGAAAGAAAGATGCATTTATTCACAGACACCTTTTTGTGTTGTCGTTGTACTTGATTGCTAGAGCGGATCTCAGCTTTGAAATTTCGTGTCAGTACTCCTTTAAGCGGGTGCATTAGCCCTTCTCACGCCCGATTCCTGGCCAATCCCCCACGTGGGTATGTGCCATGTCAGCGGCCAGGCAGCGCGCGCCCATCTCCCCCCGTTGCCAAGGAAGACGAGGAGATTCCTGGCCAATCCCCCACGTGGGTATGTGCCATGTCAGCGGCCAGGCTGCGCGCGCCCATCTCCACGTGCGCGGACATCGCCGGTGGACGCAGGTTCAGGGTCGCTTAAGAAGTGCATTGCACTTAAAATCAAATCGTCTGCTCCGAGGAGCCGCGAACAAGCTCCACTGCGCTTGCCTTACGTCACATCCGGTTGTTCGCTTTTAGCCAATCAGGACTCGCTCAAGACGGACACTTTTGAAACTGACACAAAAGGAAAAAAACACGAGAATACCGCCCCAGGACTATATAAAGAAATGACACACACAAAAAAAGCAAAGAGGACGAAGACCAGGAAGGAAAATGAAACAAAAGAAATGGTAGGCAGAAGCAAAAGATCCCTCGAGCCCTGAAAGAAGGTTCTAACTTAATTTTTTATTCTCTTTATCGCACAAAAATTTTGGCGGATGGCTAATTGACATCCTGTTATAGAGAGCTAAGCTGCTTGAGGTATCCGTGTCTACAGGCCTGGACAATAACCTCCATTCAACACAACTTACGAAAGCACGTACTGAACGGAGCCCCTAAGGCGCTCTCCAATGTCCCCTTCTATTCGATATCCAACGGTCACGGCAACACTCCTCTTTTGTCCTTGATAGGGGTGCCATTCACTTGCGCCCGCTCCTACTCATGGATTCTGGCCAAGTCTTGTGCGCATTTGCACGCTCATCTAAGTGCCTTCTCTTGACCTGTCAGTGTTTGTTCGTTCAGGCAGAGTCTGGTATCGTTTACCCAGAGTAAGAAGGGTGGCTGTGGCGTTGGCTTTAGTAAAAAGGGGGTTTCGTCACGGCTATGCTAAAAAGAATGAAGAAAGTATACAAAATTGTAACAGGCTTTGCAAATGGGGAATAGTGCAGAGCTCTGTCCGTAAACTGGCGAGGACACGGTGCCACAGATTGTGGTGTCAAAACGTTCAGTGACCTTGCCGACTACCTCAGAACGCCTGGGACAGCGAAGGCGATAAGACGGTTATACCTAATGCGAATTCGCACAGAGTACTGCTGTAGCGCTTACCTCGCGGTACCTTCAAGCACTTATTTTTAAGCCTTTTTGCTCATTGCTTTCGCATTGTGTTCTTTCCCATTACCTTTATTTTCTAACGTTTGCCTCATTTTGCTCTTATCCACGCGCACGGAAGCATACTAGACTCCACACTCATTTACATTGTCTTACCAGTTCCTTTTTTCTCTTACCCCAGAGGAGACATAATACATGCACAATCCTTGCGTCGGAAATTCAGAAACACACACTTGTCTCTCCGAATTTATAGCTGTCTTTGCTGATGATTAAACTTTCTGAAGAAGTGCGAACATCAGAAAGATGACGAAAATACCACGCGAGTTATCAATAGCTTGGCCAGAAATATTTGCGTGGTGCTGAGCAAATCTTGTATCGGTATATAAACCAGCAAAAGGTATTATTCATACCTTTGTATTCCGTCAAAATAAATTCCATCGTTTTAAAAGAGACGTCACGCTTTTCTAAACTGCGACTCACGATTTTTTTTTCTATTGCTTTATTTCACTATACAAGCATAATTTGGCACGCAGTTATGAGTTACCCCCTTGGCACGACAAATTCATGTCGTGGCTTGACAACAACGTCGGTGATAGAGTGCAGGTGATGTGTTTCTGCGCAGCGAAAGCAAGAAGCAAGTTAAGAAACGGGAAGTTTGCCGGCGGTGGTCCTAGATGCGTGAAACAGTTAGGAAGGGATTTGTCTAATCACCGAACTGCAGAGGTTTCCGCTCCGTTGCTTTCTTTTTATTGGATATAGGATCAAGAAGGCGTTACTTATTTATGTGACGCCTCCCCATCCCCGCACTATACATTGCTTCCGGCAGTACTAAACCTTATTTCTGGCCTTCACAGAGGTTTTCGACAACTAATAAGCAAAATGTCGTGAAGATGCCAAAATATCTGATAAATGAGTTTTTTCTCAGCTTTCTACAATGGCATTTCGTTTATTCAACTAGCGGTTTTAGCCGAACGTCCTAAGTGCTGTAATTCGTTGTAAAGTTTAATGTACCCCTCTTATGAACAAGATTAAAGCACTGCTAGTTCCTTGTCTTAAGCTTGTTATAATCGGTACGGACAGAAAAGTTTCCGCGATCACAGAAATATTGTATGCACATTATTGGCAGCAGAAAGCATTACGTATTCAACTTTTAAAGGCGAAGTATGTCTTGGAGAACACCGGCAGGCACTGTTGGTGTCGATTTTCCGGCGTCGCTTTTCGAAGCTCATCTAAGCTACCGGGAACCCTACGTATACCATTGCAAAAAATGACCGACAATTTCGCTGTAAAAACTAAGAAATCTCATTCCCAAAGCAACATACATTCCTGTTAATCAAACGTTATTGAACGCCATTTCGAGAAACGTATGTGCCATTCTCTTGGTACCTAATACTTTGCTAGGCTTCAGAGTACGCACACAAGATTCAGTGCAATGAACGAACTTCTTGTGGTCGAGCATCATTGGGCTTGATTCCGCTCAAATCATTCTGTTGATTTATTTATTGATCGCTTCTTGCACTCCCACGCGGGCACGGACGATGGCAGCATCTGTGGCAACGCGCGGTGTTGCAGAGTGAGCGAGTATGCTCAACTTCATTGAAACAAGAAGAAAAGAAAAGTGCCGTAGGTGTATCCCCAGTCGACAGCACCATTGAAATAAAAAGCCTTCTCAAAGTGCTGAACATGATTATGACTCTTATATTGGTCTCAAATGCAGCATGAGTCATCGCCGTGTGCAATAAAAATGTTTCAGCTCGGTATAAAAGTTTAACGTGGTGAGTATGGTTCGAATCAATTATCTAAGCCCCCTTTTTTTCAAATTGAATGCACTGCAACAACCAGTGGCCAACTCACCAGTGGCGACAATATTAGTTAATCATATGCACCTAAGACAGGTATTTCAGATGTACTAGGAAAACAAGCCTGCGTTTTTCACGGTACGACATCACAATTATGGAGTCTAAGCCGCCAATTACAAGACCACATGAACAAGTCATGCAAGACTAACACTTCTGCAGTGTTTTTCTTCGTGGGTTTAAAACCAAGATCTCTGTTAAAGACAGTTAAACCATTCCTTAACCCACGCTAAGAGGAGGCTGTGCACCAAAAATGAAAGTACAGGATATTTCAAAGCCCGAGTGTTACGGCATCTTCGTTGCTGACACTAGTGTGCTGTGCACACTACTTTTAACAGTGATACCACGGCATATCTCCTGTCCCATCGGCTACAATGAACCGTTTCCTCATTAAACTGTCTGTCATGCCATGTGCCGTGGGTGCCTGAAACTACAGGCGTAACCAGTTAACATCACATGGCATTTGCGCCGTCGTGCTGTCAGTGGGAACCGAGGCCAAAAATGGACGGAATTTTATGGCAACGCGTAGACAAGTACACCACAGGAAATGAATAACTGCGTTAGTATGGGGTGTGGCATAAAGAGCAATAATGGCATATTCCCTGTTGAACCGCACTGGTGTCGTCGGCACGGTGGGGAGAGCACAGCAAGGCATGTACGAACTAACAGGAGGCAATAAATTCCGGGTCACCTCCACTAACGTGAAATATGTCAAGGGGCGAAGCATGCAGTGTATGAGTGTATTCTTAAAGTCCTGCCCTTTTTACCCACTGAGATGGAACCGTTGGGGGTTAGAGGTATACAGCTTTGCTGTAAAAGTCTCGTGTCTTTGAAGCACGACGCTTTCTAGCGCGAGACGCTGGAAAACGAGTGTCCGGGTGTGTTCTTTTAGCACGCGTTACGTTCTAGCACGATGCGTTGGAAAACTAATGGCCTGGTGTTTCAGTACCGTGACTTCATGAAACGCCGACGACAGGAGGCGCCAACAGCAGAGCCCCCAAGGACTCTCGCCCCTAAAAGGGAATAATACACGTAACTGCACTTGTTTGTGCCTGTGCCTGGCTATGCCGACAGAAGCCGAGAATACACTATTTACTACTTTACTGGGCTCCTGTGGAGAAAAGAAATATCCGAGCTCACACAGACGGCAAGCCAAAGTGGGCTAGAGTGCGAAGACGGGTTTTCTTGTCTTCTGTTCAGTTTCTTTGCGCTGTTATTTTTTTTTGCCATGGGCTAATCAAAATCCTTAGATACCTCGGAAAATCCGTAGTATAGTTTCCTCTGGAAATCAGGCGTTCGATGTCAGCGAGAGCATTCGCCAAAGGCCTATAGTACTCCGTATTGATCCGGCAATGTCTATTCTGCACCACAAAAACTAGTGGAAAAAGTAAGCGGCCCGACCCCTGCATTTGAGTTTGTGCCGTAGTACGGTTGAAGTTCGTCGATTCTTTTTGGGCTTGCGGAGATGGCGCAGATACGGCAGCGTCTTTCGTTAAGAAGAAAAGATATGCCTGAGTTTTTCTCCACTCTGCTGGCATGCGCACCCCTTTTCAGCTATATGGGCTCAGCTGGTCGTACGATCGGGATTTTATGTATATGGCAGGAGTCGTATGCACCGTCACCCGCTGAAGAAGCCGGATTTCATTTGCAAGATTTTATTTTGGGTTCGGTAAGTTTTTCTACGTTTATTGGTTTTGAAAAAAAAAAACAGCGGCAAATGTTTTCGTTTCCCAGTGAGGCATATCATACTATCGATTCTATCGCATTCTAGCAAATTTTCCGCTATGATCTTTATGTTTCATAGCTCGCACCTTTACCGGATTTTGTCCTGAACCTCTTTCTATCTTATTCAGCGATCTTCAATATTGATTGAGATTGTTTTCCTGCAGCAATTCCTGGAAATTAAATCGTGAAGCTGGTTTTAGTATTTCTACCTCTGTGAGACACAATTTTGACTCATATTTTATTGCGTCGCATTCTTCGCCAAATACACCTCCCTCCCCCGCCCCCCCGCCCCTTCCGAAGCCAGGACCGTTTATCGTCCCGCATTTCCCCAAAAATGCAAATTTGGCTGCAGTAACACTTTTATTTTTTATAATAGCGTAAATGGAAATCACTGGTCGCAGAGAATTGGGAAAAACGAGAAAATGAGAAAAATGAAAAAAAAAAAATGAAAGCTCCACAAAAATGATGACAAAACCACAAAAAAGGCCTGTTATACACTTCTTCCCGAAGCCGAAGAACGTCAGAAATATGAATAAAAATAGCGTAAACGAACCAACTTTGCAGTACGCCTCGGATCTTTGAAAAAAAAAACATAATTAGCAAAATACACTTCATCACCATAATGGTATAAACTGATATAATTGTACAAGAAAAAAAAAGAAAACTTAAAGTATAAAATAATACTCATAGCCACATTCGGCTGTAAACAACTCACACACCAGAGAAGGGACGTAAGAATTATGCGCATTAGTAGACAATTCTCTGAATTTGTGCAGATATTTCGTGTTTCTTTTTCACGGAAGTGTACCCCGCTACCAGGTTGAACTGTGGACATGAAAACTCCTTTCAAACCAACCTCGGCTCACCCGTCACCCTGTGGCTTTCGCCTTTCCCTCAGTGACAGTAAATTTACGGTTGATTTTTACCCCGCGAGAAAAAGCCTGTGACGTCTGTTTTGTTTCCCTCTACCGTGTTGCTAATTTCCAGCGCTGGGCACCCAATGAGCGTTTTTCCAGTACCAGTCCTCCTAGCGGCCACCACGGCGAACTAAGCAGCCAGGGAGGAGAGATTTCACTGTAAAAAAACTTGTGCACGAAACATCCTCGTAGCCATATCCCTTCCCTCTCACCTGCCCCCCACGGTCACTTGTACCATTTACATGAAAGCCACGAAAGCAGGTGGACACTACCGAGACTAATCGGCAATACGCAAATAGCGGTCTTTATTACACTTTTTGCGTATTTATGACCCCCCACACTGGTAGCCTTGCGCTCGCTGCGTGGGCAGCCTTCCTTTGTTTTCCAAGCTTTGCCCTTTCCTTTACAGGCTTTATTTTTCTGCATGAGTACTTACGAACTTATCGCGAACTATCCAAAAAGTGGGTAAAATGGTGCAGCGCTAGCAAGTAGTAGCTGCTATCAAATCAGCAACGTGAGAATGCGCCAGGTTGTTTATTTTGCCTGGTTAGAACTGACAGAATGGCGGAGCGGCAGCATGCGCATGCGCAGATCGCTGCAGGAAAAAGTCTCCCCACGTGACGCATAACGAACAGTTTGAGAGGTCGCATTGCAGCTTGTCTCGTCCCCCCTCCCTCTCCCTCTAAACATCATATATTCCAGCGAAAGAAGAACAAAACAAGAAGAAGAAGAAGAAGAAGAAGAAAGGAACTTTATTTCCACGAGGATCCGCCTTGTGCGGAGCTCCCTGTATCGTTGACAGGGCCATCTGTGCGCATTCAATCAGTGCGCTTCGCACTTCCACTCCGGAGTCGGCCAGCCTCCTTCCCCATGAAGGGGAGGGTAGTATTGGGTCCCTCCGCCTGGAAATCTTCGTGCAACTCTACGGCCCCGACTCGTGGAGCACCTAACTCTTTTTTTGCTTTGCACACACAGCGCCGACATTGCCGCCTGCCAGCGACACACCGTCATGCTCTAGCCCGAACTCCACCGCCTAATGGACCGAACTTTCACGATTCGTACTTGGGTCGCGTAAACAAAGTTATCTCTCTCGATCTCGCGCGCGCGCTGCAGCAGCAAACCAGAAGAGGGCACGTCGTGCTTGGGCTCCCTGGTAATTAACCATAATGCACCATCGTGGGCAGACTACGTCGCCTGAAAAGCTTCGGGCAGGGAACGGTGCAGAACAGGTTAACCATAAACGCGTCCTTTCTCAGCACGAGATGCACCAAAAATAGCATCCTCAGTAGAAAGCCCTGGTGCGCAAAGGAGTGCGCGAGTTTGCCTTTTAGTGCTAAAAGATGCAACGGTGCGCTCTGGATGCTCCCAGTGTTGCGTACGGGAAGGCGTACCAGAGCCGAGCTCCGTCGCCTCCGACATGCCTGTGAAGAGAGCGGCCAATGTTGCAGTGAGAAATGGGCCGAAGCCAGACACGAGCAATGCCCCGACGGGCGAGGTTACAGTACGGGACTCGAGCAGAGTAACAGCATTGATTCATTGCTCAAACAAGAATGAACTACAGCGCTTAAGGGGTGGTCTTGTTTATACCCAAAGCACTAACGGTCAAACAAGAGTCCCTTCTAGATTGTGCACATGACACAAACGGCACAGGCACACGCAACACTCTTTCCAGAGTACGTTAGCGTTAGGTAGTAGCGGCGCACGTTGAGTCCGAGAGAAGGGAGAGAGGAGGTCCCCGCAGCGGCTTCTGCGTCCTTCGGACTAGTTGAAGCATGTTGCGTCGGCCGCCACCGAAGTTTGATCACGCCGATAGCGAGGCGCCACCGATCCAGACAGGTAGTAACGCGTTTGAATCCGTCGGCTGCAAGCCTGAGTCACCGACAGGGAGGCCCCGCACGGGGCACCTTGAGTAATCTTGGTGACGGTATTGGCGACACCGCGGACCCCGAGCCCCATACTCACGCTGTATCCTACCGTGGCTAGGAGTTTTAAGGTGAAGGGTAGAAACCACAAACGGTGGTCGTAGGAGGCGAGGTCAAGCTCCGGCGGATGGGCTCCCGGTCTGTTTACCAGGCAGGGAGCTTCGGGACCGTTCTCAGCATCAGGGTAAACCAAGGAATGAAGTACCCCCGTTCCCTGATTTTTTCTGTGCTGCATGGTTCTTTCAAAATTTTCTAAACCCACTTATCGGCCCCCCAAAAGGGGCCGCACCGAAGCGAACTTTCCCCCATTGCCTGCCCTATCGTTCCAAATACCTGAGAACTTTCCCCGGTTCTTGATCATTGCATTCGAAGACAATACAAAGCCAGTGACATCTACATCCGTTTTCTTAATAGCTAAGTACATTGAACGTGTTGTAGGAAAACACTACAAAGCCAAGAAACTAATCTGGAGAAATTCTTGTAGAAGTAAACAACCCGGCACAATCAAAAAAGCTCCTTGAAGAAACCCTCATTGGCGACCTGAAAATCAAAGTCGCTCCCCACCGAAAGCTAAATACATCCCAAGGTGTCATATTCGAATCTGATCTCTGCAATGAAACTGACTTTGACATACTCGAGGGCCTGCGCGACCAGGGCGTCATTGCAGTAAGGAGGATCACTATGCGTCGAGAAAATTGGGAAATCAAAACCAAACATGTTGTCCTCACCTTTGACCGCAGTACCTTACCTGATATTGTGAATGCAGGCTTTCTCCGAAGTACCGTCCGACCATACGTCCCCAATCCGCGTCGGTGCTTTAAGTACCAACGTTATGGGCACAGTACTAACAACTGCCGTGGACGTTTAACGTGTGCAAAGTGCTCAGAGCACGACCATCCCAAAGAGAATTGCAACAGCACTTTGATTAAATGTCCGAACTACGGTGGCCCGCAGACAGCGTACTCAAGGACGTGTGAAACATTCAAACTTGATGAGAAAATAATCAGTCTTAAAGTCAACGAGAACATCTCTTACCTAGTAACGCGGAAAAGGCTCAGTGCCTGTGCTTCTGCGAAGTATGCCGACGCAGCTCGCCAAGGGGCGGAGCGGCGTCTTGTCACTGCGGCCACCCAGTACGGCGAAGCAGACTTGGTGCCGCCCCAGGCCCCCAAGGTGCTGCCTAAGGCAGTCCAACCAGCTGACACAACACATGTAGCCCCCGCAAGTCGGCCACAAACGTCAGGAGTGACGGCTCTGCCGTTGGTCCCTTTCTTCCGGCTACCAGACCTCAGGTGGCCGTGGATGAAGATGAGGCGGGCCTTCAACCGTCTCTGCGTCCAAAACGCAACAAACGGTGGTGGGAGGGATTCCTTCCTCCACTTGGAAAATATTCCGTGTCGGAGGCCGCAAGGACTGCATCTCATCGCTGTCCCAGCACTCAGACGAGGACATGGACATAACGCCGTCTCGACCAGCGCCAAAAGCGGCGAAAGAACAGCGCTCCATGGCGGGGCGGGGAAAAAAGTCAGCAGCCCCCCGTGTCACTGGCCCAAATCATACCTGAGTGTGGTAGGTGATACATCCATCCCTAGTCTTCACCAGCCAAAATCTTCTTTAAACATTTATGGTAGCACAAATGGTTACGCAGTGGAACTGTAGGGGATTAATTAAAAACCTAGAGGATATATATGAAGTCCTACACAAAACTCAAACAACCGTCCTGTGTTTACAAAAGACTAACTTGAACTCTAAGCATACCAATTTCCTAAACCAATACTCAGTATTTAGAAGAGACAGAGACAGCTGCTCGCACTGCTCTGGTGGCGTGGCAGTAGTTATGCAAAAAGCTGTCCCTTGTTAATCTATTCATTTGCGCACCGGCCTAGAAGCGGTTGCTGTTCGGACAATTATCTTCAACAAGTTAATAACAATATGCTCACTGTACATTCCCCCTGAATATCGTCTGTCCAGTTACGAATTTGAGTACCTTATAGATCAACTGCCAGAACCGGTTTTACTAGTTGGTGAGCTTATGCGCACAGCCCACTGTGGGGATCGGAACACAAAGATTTCCGGGGCCGCTTAATAGAAAACTTTCCCTTGTCATCCGGAGGTTGTCTCTTTAACAAAAAGCAGCCGACATACTACAATACAGCACACCGCACATATTCACACACTGATCTGGCTATACGCTCCCCCGTTCTTTTTCCGTCCATCGAATGGGAAGTGGATACGAATCCCTACGGAAGCGACCACTTCCCAGTCACCCTCAGATATTTACAAAAATGCCCCTACAGTTACACTTCACATGGAAAGTTTAAAGAAGCTGGTGCCGACTGGGCAACGTTTAAAGAGATATCGAAACTTACTTACACATCAATAACACACTTAGGTTTAGATGAATCGTGCTTCTTTATCACAGCACATATACTTGATGCTGCTAGCATTTCTATTCCCCAGACCTCCGGTACCACATCTAATCTTCAGAGACCCTGGCGGAATGACGATTGCAAGAAGGCCAGAAATGCACAGAATAACGCCTGGGGGGTCCTCCACAGGTATCCTACTACAGAAGACCTAATTTCCTTCAAGCGCGCAAAAGCCATTGGATGGCGAATCCGACATCAGGCAAAAACAGATAGTTGGAGGTCTTTTCTATCATCAATAAATTCCTATACAGATGCACGCAATGTTTGGAACAGGATACGGAAACTGCAGCGTCAGAAAACATATGTCCCACCTCTTGTCAGCACCACTGGCGATACACTTGAAGACCAAGCAAACACCCTGGGACAACACTTTGAACATATTTCCAGGTCCTCCCACTACACCGTGACATTCCTGCGATACAAAGAATCTGTTTAAGGAAAGCCTATTCGTGACAACAAGAAATCTAATTATCGGTATAACTCTCCTTTTTCGCTGCAGGAACTTATGGCAGCCCTCAACACATGCCGTGCTTCGGCGTCAGGAGCTGATAAAAAAACATACACAATGATTCAGCACCTGCACATAGATGACCTCAATACTCTTCTCTTCTTGTACAACAAGATATGGTGTGTTGTGTATTTTCCTCATGCTTGGAAGGAGGCAATTGTGTTAGCTATCTTGAGAGGGAAAAGACGCCTCTTCTATGACAAGCTATCGCCCTATTGCTTTGACAAGCTGCTTGAGCAAGCTCTTTGAAAAGATGATCAATAGACGGCTTTTCTATTTCTTGGAATATCATGGTGTCCTTGATAGCTGCCAGGCAGGCTTGGGCAGGTCAACAACTGACAATCTTATAGCTTTTGAATCTTATGTTAAAGATGCTTTTGCTCATAAACACTGTATATCTGTATTTTTTTACATTGAAAAGGCGTATGACACCGCTTGGCGGTATGGCATCGTGCACGATTTTGTGGAAACATATTAAACACACTGGAAAGCTACTTATCAGATAAAACATTCCGGGTACGAGTTGATGCAGCGTTATCCAGGACGTATACACAAGAAAATGGCATTCCCCAGGGTGGAGTGCTTAGCTGCACACTTTTCATTGCAAAAATGAATACGTTAGGGAGAGCACGGCCACCCACCATTTTTTCTTCTATCTATGTAGGCGACCTTCACATCAGCTTGAGGTCATGCAACTCCTCTATCTGTGAACGGCAGATCCAGGTTGCTGTGAACAGACTAGCCAAGTGGGCAGACAAAAATGGTTTTATCCTTAATCCGCAGAAAAGCACTTGTGTTCTCTTTTCCAAGAAGCGTGGAATCCACCTGCAAACGACCATACAACTTAAGGGCGTTTACATACCCGTAAAAACAGAACACAAGTTTCTTGGAGTAGTTTTAGATGATAAGCTCACATTCATTCCACATATTAAACAACTTAAAATGAAATGCATGAAGACTATGAACATCTTAAAAGTCCTTTCCCGCCAGTCATACGGTGCAGATACAACATGCCTTTTACGTGTTTTTAACAGTCTTGTCAGGTCACGTATAGACTACGGAAGTGTAGTGTATGGGTCTGCCTCAAAAACAGCTCTAAAAATGCTAAATGCTGGACGCAGTGCTGCACTTGGGGCTCCGCCTGGCGTCCGGGGCTTTCCGGACGAGTCATATTGAAAGCCTCTAGGTCGAAACTGATCAGTGGTGCTTAGAGCACCAGCGTACATACATGGCACTTTTGTAGTGCGTAAGGGCGACATCCTTAAATAGTCATCTGCTAAATGCTATTCTTGAAAACAAATCGTCCTAAATGCTGTTTTTGAGCCGTCCGTCGCTTTCTCTGCCTTTTTCTATTGCAGTGAAAGTGGAGGCAGAGGAACTTGGCGTTATTTTATCTTAATCTTACACAACTGACTTCGCTGAGTTCATACCGCCTTGGCAACTGCGCCCTGTCACGTGTGACATGTCGTTCAATGAAATTTACAAAAAAAATTCACCCACAGACCTCACATGACAACACTTCCTGCGCTCTCAAAACAAATTCCTATACACTGCTTTTTACACAGATGCCTCCAAAACTGCCACTGCTGTGGCATGTGCTGCACACGGGCCCAACTTCGCCAGTACAAAGACACTAAATAGAAACACAAGTATGTTTACGGCCGAGGCACATGCTATATTAATTACGCTAGAACACATAATACAAAGACACAACCATCTATTATATACACAGACTCATTGAGTGTTGTGACAGCATTGCATTATGAAAAACCAAGTAGAAACATTGTGCTGAATAGGTTAGTTAAAGAGATAATGGCAGCCTACGCTTTAAAACAGGTCATAGTCGTGTGTTGGGTGCCTGGACACAGTGACATTCCTGGTAATGAACTCGCAGACCAGAGCGCCGCTATGGCAGCACTTCGCTGTAGCGTCGACGTTCAGCAGCTTCCCTATCTTGATTGAAAAGGCACACGTAGGGGACGCTTCGCCACACTGCCGAAGAGTGTTTCAAAAAGCACTGCGGAGGGCTTATTCGTAACACCAGTAAAACGAAGCGAACCCTCGCAGATCGTTTATTTTATTTTTTTTGTTGCCCCGACACGCACCCTGCGAAGCAACCGAGCACCGGCGGGTAACCTTGGGAGGCATTACAGGAAATGGATTCATCCGTCTCAACACGAGCTATGGCAAGAGACGCGTAGGACGCTGGAAAAGAAACTATATGCTGGTGCTGGTCCGGGTGAGTTGCCATAGTTAAGGTAAGCATAATGGCATGAGCTCAAAGCAGGCGCGAGGAACAGGCAAGCATTGTTAACTACCACACAGACATTATCGATTAGGTAAACTCTTTTTAACGATAATGAAGACTTAAAGTCGAGCTGTAACGAGAACGTTTTCTTATTCTACGAAAAACCATCGTCATTGCCCGGTCAAGAAAGTGACAATGGCTGTAACAAGTAAATAAAGAAAAAACGGCTGGCGTTTACAATACCCCTAATGCAAAATTTGTGCGCACGGTAAACTGGATGACGGGTCTACTTGGTGACGGCGCATACTTGCTCCTTTATCTTCGGTGACCGCTTCGTTCTCTCGGCTATCTCGTAGCGCGTCGCCACCGGACCGTACATCTCGCGCCGTCTCGGTATTCCTCTCTCCCCGTCACACTTTCGCCATACTTTGCTCTTCCTCTTTCCTTTTTCTTCCATCTCGTATGGCTTTGGCGTCCCCTTCGTTCGCTCGGATACAATGACGGACGACAGCGCTGTGGAGCCCCAGCAGAGAACTCTCAATTGCTGCGCACTACAAACTTTGCCTGGCGATTACGATGCTCCCTAAAGCTAATTTTGTCTGCAGAGCGAACTGCAGTCTTCTTGGTGACGGCGCATACCTGCTGCGCCTCACAAAGTGATCGCCGCATCAGTGATTGCACGAGGGCGCTCAATATACTCTGTAGTTGACTCGTAGCGCGTCAATGCGGGGGACTCTGTCTCGCGCCTTTCGCCATACTTTCATCCTCCGCTTTCCTGCTTGCTCTATCGTCAGTGGCGTCTTCGTTTTCTCGGTTATCTCGTAGCGCGTCGCCGCTGCAGATAATATCTCTCTTCTCCACCCTCTTTCTCACACTTCCGCCATTCTTTCGTCCTCTGCTTTCCTGTTCGTTCTATCTCGTTTGTCTTCGGTGTCCCCTTCGTTCTCTCGGTTACAACGAGGGACGACGGCGCCATGGAACCACAGGAGAGGGCGCTTAATCGTTGCGCCTAAAACACATTTGCGATCAGATGGGTGTTGAACCCTAGTCTCCACAGTAGCAGCCCTAAGATCTACCACTGCACTATTTGCATTCATTGCCAAGCTGAAAACAGTATCGGTTGTGTTTGTTGTTTCATTGTTTGAGGCGCATACCCACTTAGAGGGATAGGCGAGCAACCGGGAGATTTGTTGGGATAATGTGCGCGCTTCACAGAATTCACAAAGGCATGGATTGGCAACGTAAAAGTTCTAGAACAGTGCACGCCGCGTGACTCCTGAACATGATGGGTCATGACTAGGGCAGGTGAACATTATCTGCACAGAGCGCTGACTCTCCAGATGCTGTGGCGTAAGTCACTTTGCTTGCCGACATAAGACGTGTTGTAAGACGAAGAAAACGACAGCGAATAAAGAGGAGGGAATAGAGTGTAGCAGTAAAGGAGTTAATAATTATCGCCAGGCTTTTACCTTAAAAGGACATAAGCAGACTTAAGTGCGCCGATGAAATTCATTTGCCTTTGGCACAGAAAGCGCCAAACTTTTCCGCCAACTTTTGCAAAAATGCCTTAGACACTGCCGTGCCGGGGAGGTAAAGTTTTGCGTGATGTGCTACGTCATACGATGAAAGGTACAGCTTTGGCGTACCGACGGCATTGGGCGAAGTGTGCCGATCACATTAACCAATTACCGCAATGATAGGTTCCTAACACGATAAAATGGATAAATTGGAGACCGGTCGATGGGGCGGGAAGTACCGAGACGAGTCATGCAAGTTACAGAGACTAAGAAATCAAAAATCACAGCCTGCTAAAAGCCGTATCTTAGGCAGAGCTTTTGCATTAAAGATGAAGAGAATAATAGAAGCACTCTTCCGGGTCTAAATTGTCTGGACGGGGTTCTCTGGTGTTCTCATTTACGTGCGCTGCCCAAGACGTCAAAGTGAATAAAGACGGATACGTCAAGCACCTTTGGCTCGCACCGATACGCCAACTCAAAGCTGTGAGTAGGGGAAAATTTTAAACGTTAATTAGGGTTTTTTCGCCTTTCCTATCTTAAAACGCAGCGATTTCAGACATCCCATGTGTAAACTGTATTCATTATGCCGCTAAAAGCACTGTGAAGGTCAGAATATGTTACATGCTTTCAAAGGTCTACAAAAGCTGTTATAAACGTTTTTCGTGGGAATATAATGCAGGAAGTCACAAACTGTAAAAAGGCTGTTAAAATGCTTATTCACGTTGATCAACATAAAATACCAATAGAGAACGGCTGTTTCCCCTGAATTTATTTGCATCTTTTTTAGGTTTAAGGGGCGATACGTACATGGCGAAGAAACACACAGCCTGCAAGCCCGCCTACACTGTGTCTCTTAATCGCAATGGAAACCCTCTGAGATCACAAAAAGTAAAGAAAATTTATTGTTTAATCGTTTTACAAATGCCTATTGAGAAGCTTG